>NC_139221.1:292651427-293278927 GCF_055691185.1 Crinia signifera | reverse complement strand
TCTCTTGAAAATTTTACTCGCTAAAAATAAAGATTTTAATAAAAAAATAAAAGATGGCACCACATAAAAAAAAAATATAGTAAATAAATACATCTAGTACAGCTATAAGGATTTCTTAATTTAATGATTCAGGGCATAGTAGAGACATATGCAGAGTGGCACAATGGGTGTGGAGCAACAAGAGGGTAAGATCAGTCCAACCATAACCGTTTGGGGGAAAGGTAGGTAAGTGTAAGGGCCACATAGGAGTTTGCAATCAAGCTTCAAAAATTGATAAAGTGGTGAGTGACAAAAAACCAGCCAATCAGCCGCTACCTGTCATTTTTGAAATCCAGCCTGTAACATGGCAGTTAGGAGCTGATTGGCTGGCTGTTTATTACTTTCCACTTTATCACTTTTTGAAGCTTGATTTATCTGGTCCATTGAGTCCAATTTGGTTGCTTAGATAAAATAGGGGCACCAACTGAGAGGGTCAAAACTTACTGCCATCTGTTTCAAGCATCTGATTAGACTTTCTATTTTCTGGTATTTAGCTCCAGAGCCAACTGAGCAGTGCCTGGGTTGAGATGGTCCATATTCCACTATAGGAGGGATGCTTCTAGTAGCATCAGTGTGGTATTGTTTTTCTGGTACTTGTGTATTATCATGGCGCCCAGTTTTGCTACGTACGTCACTGTAGGGAAATCGCATGGGCCATTTAAGGGTCATGCAGTGCGATTTTTTTTTTTATTTTTTTTATTATTATTATTTTTTTTTTTTAGTGTAATTTATTCACTGCTCTGTCAGTCCCGGGCCATCGCATCGCATGTCCCGCAAAATCGCATGCAATTTTATAGGGTGTGCGATGCCATTATATTAGCTATACAATAATATGATTGTATGTCCCCAAAATAGGTTTAACGCCATATGCAGAACGCGGCCTCCAAACTTTTCATTCCCTCACTATCCACGTCGGCGTGGAGTTGATTTTATATAGTGTGGCGAGCCACCGAGGATTACTTTACATGTATTCCGCTTCCACTTGCGGGGCTCGGTGGCTTGATGCGCTTGCCACACTATATAAAAATCAACTCTGTGCCGACGTGGATAGTGGGGTAATGAAAAAGTCGGAGGACGCATACCGCCCCTAGTGGGGCTAGCTGCGTGACGTGGATAATGGGGGGGGGTGCGTTAAACCTATTTTGGGGACATACAATCATATTATTGTATACCTAATTTCATGGCATCGCACACCCTATAAAATCGCATGCGATCGCATTTTGAGGCAGATGCGATGCGATGGCCCGGGGCTGAGAGAGCAGTGAATAATAGGAAAATCACATCGCATGGCACTAAAATGGCCCATGCGATGCGATTTTCCTACGCAGAATAGCCCACTAAGCAAATTGCTTAGTGGGCGCCGTGCTAATACACAAGTACCTTTTTTCTTTTAGCAAAGTTGTCAGGGCAAGAACTGTGCATCTCTGGCAGAAAAGACCACTGGAACAGATAGACGTGCATCTCTTGGGACCCCATTGCTGACTGTCCTCCCAGCAGCTGCATGGGCCACTCTAGTGGTAGCCACACCCCTTTTTCATTAGGCCTGAATCATTACTGCTACTCTTTCAGCCAAATGGGAAACTGAAGAGATTTTCTTTATTGCAAGATTGGGTCTCTCCCCATCAAGGATGATTTTTCCAGAGGTTGTGACATCTCTGTGCACAGTGTTTCCTTATTTCTTTTCCTTTTACAACATTACATGCTTCCTTCTATTCAAACAACCACCTGTTCTAACAGGGGGATGCAGTTCAAATCCCGACTCCGGAATCCCGACACTTTCTCCCTCCGTGGGTGTCCACGACACCCATAGAGGGAGAATAAATTAGTGTGCCGAGCGTAGCGAGCCCGCAAGGGGGGGGGGGGGGGGCGATCCACGTCCGTCTCACCCCCCCCCCCCCCCCCCATCCAAACCCCCCCCGTGTCAGGATTTCAGCGGTCGGGATTCTGGCATCGGGATTTTGAATTCCGGGATTCCGACCGCTGGGATTTTATATCAATCCTCTAACAGGAATGTAATCTTCAGTGGCTCCGAGGTCTGTGAGCTTCCTTCCCCTGCGGAAAGGAAACTGTATTGATCCATGGTCTCTTTGGCGCCCCCTGTGTGCACCATGACTGATTTGCTTTTTCTATTCTGTTCAGTGTTTTATATGCAGGGGACTCTCTTCCCAAGCAGACATCTCTCTTTATCCGAAACATGGTTGAATAAAAACCCTAAGAGAAATCTTTAAACCCCCCCCCCCCCCCCCATACATGCCTTCTGACTGCAGCTGTGTGCATATTTTGGAAAAGCTTTCCTTTTTTTGAGAGGATACTCAAATCATTCGGCCATAAAGCCCTGTTTGCCTTAGTCAGTCAGTGAAGAATTTGCAGTGCATTTGTTCTTATTTGCTTTGTGATGAGTCCAATAGGGAAAGAAAATCTGGCGTGAACCTTGTCCTTCTCTCAAAGCAGCATTTTGTGTATGGAGCGGAAAAATCATTTCTGTGATCCAAAAAATGATCTTACTGCACTTTAAAATGTTAATGTCCTGAGGTGTTATGCACAGAGGACTGTGGCAGGCCCCCGGAACATGGAAAATAATGCTCCATGCAGGGTAGATACTGAATATCCTACCTACATTTACATGGGCTATGTACAATACACAGTAGGTGTCTCTCTATGTCCCGGTGTTGTCTTAGAGGTATGCTACCAACAGTCCACGTTTTCCAGACCACCTAGCTGGAGCACAGGTGTAGTCATTACTAACTGTCACATTTTCTGAATTCAGTCCTAACAGATCCACAGGTGGCCTGGAAAACATTAACTGTTCGTAGCTCTCAATGCCCTTATTCTGATCTGATCGCAGTACAAATTTGTTCTCAAAATGGGCAAAACCATGGGCACTGCAGGTGGGGCAGATGTAACATGTAACATTTGTAGGGGTGTGTTGAAACTGAAATCTAAACTGCAGTGAAAAAATAATGCAGCCAGTAATTACCCTGCACAGAAACAAAATAACAAGCACAAATGTAACTCTCTCTGCACATGTTACATCTGCCCCACCTGCAGTGCACATGGTTTTGCCCATTTTGAGAACAAATTTGTACTGTGATCAGATCTGAATAAGGGCCAAGATGTAATCAATACATTCAGGGTTTTCAGCATTAATGCCTTTCAGCTGCTGTGAAACTACACATCCCAGCATACCCTGCCACAGTTTTGGAATGCCTTGATGGCAAAACGATGGCAAGGCATTCTTGGAAGTGTAGTATTCATTCCTACAATTGCGTTATATAAAACAGTATCTGTAGAAATACCTAGAGGGCGCTCACAATTTTATTTACCGTAGAATATCAAAATGACTATTCCCAGTCAGACTTATTAAAGTCATCTAGTCAGTTCTTCTGGTGAAATAGAAAGATGTTGGAGATTCTTTAAAAAGTCTCTAATAGTCTTCTTTTTATGTAAATGTCGGAAGTCCTTATTATAGGGATCAGTTTCTTGTGAATTCTGAAAATAAATGCAAATGCCAACACACCCGTGGAAATAGAACGGCCCAAGGCCACTCATTGGAATTGATGCAAAATATTTTATTTAAAAAATATTCTTCTAAACATTTTTAGCTTCTGTTATTGCTCTTCAGGGTGTCCGCTTAATGACAGTGGTGTCTCCTGTAGTAATCCATTTATTATTTAAGAGTTTCTTATATAGTGCACACATTACGCAGCGCTTTACAGAGAATATTTGAACATTCACATCAGTCCCTGCCCCATAGGAGCTTACAATCTATATTCCCTACCACATGAACACGTACACTCATTCATTCTAGGCTTAATTTTTGTTAGGAGCCAATTAACCTACCAGTATATATTTGGATTGTGGGAGGAAACCAGAGTACCCAGAGGAAACCCACACAAGTACGGGGAGAATATACAAACTCCGCACAGTTAGGGTCATGGTGGGAATAGAACCCATGACCTCAGTGCTGTGAGGCGGTAATGCTAACCATTACACCATCCATATCCGCATTCCGCACCTTTTACACGTTTTGTTTTAGGCAAGACTTCATCAGAAGCTTCGATCAGTAGTGTGATCAACAGCGTCTTAATGATAATAACTTGTTCAAGTAAAAATAAAAAATGTAATGATATCAACAGTTTCTTTAATATCAGAGAAGCTGGGTAAGGCTCTCTCTTATTGCAAAAATGCAAAGTTATGTACTCAATCCAGAGGTTTATGTGAATCTTGACAAAACTTGCAGAAATGTCTCTTATGTGACCATGGAATGGCCCCACACTAATTATATATTTGGATTAAACAGTTACATAATTACCAATTGCTTCCTCTATTCTACAGGAAATTCTAAAAACAACAAACTGCTTTTCCTCGATGAAGCGCTGCCCAGTACTGACTAACTCCTATACATTGACACACTGCTCTGCTTTCCATAGAGAGTGCTTGTACATTTATATTAGGCTTTTTCTGATACCCAGATAAAGTTATTAACATAAGACTTCCTATAAGGGAATATACTTCAAACTCTAGCTCCCTACATGGGGTAAAGCCTATTACATCAAATACAAGTGTACGCTGGAGCACAGCTGTTTCCTTCACTACTTCAGCTCTGGACATTAACCCATCCATCGTGGCAGAGCCAACTATTAAATATAACCTCTCATTAAAGTTGCATTTCTTTTTCATAGCAATATATTAAGTATACATTAGGTGTATGGCACCGATATATCCAGCATGAATGTTTATGTACTAGTGTCTATTTTAGTCCATATAGCTCCTGGGTACCCCAGACACAAGTAACAAAATCACTTTGATCTACTACCCAAGATAGTAAGCACTGCCACTGTTTCACCATATATATACTATACATACCAAAAAGATCTAAAAGTGAGCACACGAAAACTAATGAGAATGGCATAATTGCTATTGATGAGATCAGGTACGGAGATCTCACCACAGTTAGGATCTCTTTTACTGATCCAGTCCACAGCATTGGAACCGGTACACCACAATGACTGTAACAGATGCCGGCACTGGTGTGCAGTGCGGGGCATAAACCAGTTAAGCTGTTCAATGGCTGCAGGGAAGAATGAGGTGGAAGATAATGATGGTCATTGGTGCAGTTGCCATTGATGGCGATTCTGCAACCAGCCATCGATAGTTGTAAACTATCTGATGGATAACCATCAATAGTTTTATCTATTTATTTATTAATTAAAAGTTTCTTATATAGAGCACATACATTCCGCATCGCTTTACAGAAAATATTTGAACATTTACATCAGTCCCTGCCCCAGTGGAGCTTACAATCTATATTCCCTACCACATGTACACGCACACAGACATTCTAGGGTTAATTTTGTTGGGAGACCATTATATTTTTGGATTGTGGGAGGAAACCGGAGTACCTGGAGTAAACCCACGTGAGTACGGTGAGAATATACAAACTCCGAACAGTTAGAGCCATGGTGGAAATCGAACCCATGACCTCAGTGCAGTGAGGCAGCAATGCTAACCATTACACCGTTCCTACTGCCCCAGCTATCAATAGTCATCCATTATATTTGACTGAATGACCCTTGGGCCAATCAGAACGTGGGGGCGGGTGTCAGGGGCGGACCTATGCTCCGTGTCCCGGCATCTTGAAGGGAAAAAAAACAGGTAACATCGGTTCTCCTTTGCCATTGATGTAGATATATCATCTTGTTCTCCCACATCGATTTCAAATCATCGATGGCCATCCCTAATATGAAGGTTGGAATTCTGAGAAGCGAGAAACGTGCAACTGGCTAGACAGTGCAGTCACAATGCTGTAGTGTTTTTACTGAGCATTCTGAGCAATGCTAGATAGCCCCGAATGCTCAGCAAGGTCGGTCAGCGCACAGCGATGTGCCAGCAATGTGTGCTGAGTGATCGGCCAGGCCCAGTGTTTTCTGGGGAGAACACTGGCCCTTACCAGCAATGTAACTAGATTTATCCAGAATGCTGGATATTAATTTCCAGGTGATAGCGATGCTCTGCATTGCGCATCACTATCGCTTTGGCCTCTACACATGTAGCGATGTAGGAACATTTTCCAAGCAATCTAGTCAAATTAAGTCCGATCACTTAGAAAATGCCCTGAAATAGCTCCGTGTGTAGCCCCCATTAGGCCAGGGTGGGGGAAATGCTGCTGGTTAAATTGCAGTTGTATCTTTATCAGGCTTGTATACCCTCACACAAGCCTGATAAAGAGGCAATGGCAATTTTTTTAACAAGAGTTCATTATTCTTAGCTTTTTAAAGTGTTCCAGTAATTGCAGCGTTGGTTCTTATGTCACTATGTTCGCAATTCCAATGTGTATAACAAAGTGATATGAGTCATAGGGGAGAAATCAGCTGTTTAACGTGCCGGAAGCTACTAGATGGAGACTGATCGAGCAATTCAATTGTTTCTCTGTTTGGGTGCAAACATCTGCCATAGCTGGCATTTCAGCTCGCAGCCCCTTGTGCTGGTGAGCTGAAATGAGCAGAAAATGACATTTTTGCATTTCACACAGCACTTGGGTTTGTCCAGTTTATGCAGCTAAAGCTGGTCTGTCTATCAAAAATATTGAATTGCAGGGGCAGATTGGGATGAAAAACCAGCCCAGGAAATTTCTAAAAGCAGCCCTACAAAAGAGGTGGATTCAATGAAAGGGGTGGAGTATTTAAAGAGGAGAAGGCAGGGTAACCCCTTATCAAAAGCAAGAGCCCCCTGCCACCTTGTACCACACACTCCAGGACTGAACTGGGACTAAAAATAGCCACTGCCATTTACAACACACATGGCATCAGCATCTGACTCCTGGCATAGACTCTTCCCTGGGGAGATGTGAGAGGAAAAACAGGGGGAGACGCAAGAGTGAGAGGAGGAACGGGGGAGATGCGAGAGCAGGAACAGAGGAAAACGTGAGAGGAGGAACAGGGGAAGATGCGAGAGTGAGAGCAGGAACAGAGGAAAATGTGAGAGGAGGAACAGGGGAAGGTGCGAGAGTGAGAACAGGAACAGAAGAAAACGTGAGAGGAAGAACAAGGGGAGACACAAGCTGAGGAACAGGGAGAGAAGTGAGAGGAGGAATGGAGACACTTGAGATGAGGAACAGGGAGAGATGTGAGAGGAGGAGGAACAGGGAGAGAGGTGAAAAGAGGAGGAACAGAGACACTTGATATGGGGAACAGGGGTGGACACAAGATGAGGAACAGGGAGAGATATGAGTGGAGAATGAACAGAGGGAGAGGTGAGAGGAGGAGTAAGAGGGGGAGAGGTGAAAGGAGTAGGAACAGGGGGAGAGGTGAAAGGGGGAAAAACAGGGGGGGGGGGATTATAGAAATGTCCATTATTTTTGCAGCTCTTCGAATTGGCAGGACATAATGTGTGTGATGTTATTTTATTATAAAAGCTGAATAATAATAAAGTAAACAATAAGATACATCCCTTAGTAAATTCTATGCTTGGTCCTTGGCGTGTGGGTGTGTGTATTACAGGGTCAGAGTGCAACACAGTGTAACATTACCATGCCAGCAGTAGGTCTCTCTCTCCCCAGCTGCAGCAGTGACAGGGCTGGATGTGTACATTGTATAATACATAAATACTCAGGCTGCACATTGTACACATCACTCTTGGCAGGAGTCTCTTGCCCCTCTTTCACCAGTCATGGTGAACTGTTTCTCCGGCGCTGCTCTGGCTGCCCCTGCATTTTCACCTGCAGGCGGGAGTGGCCGGGAGCTTTGCTGTGAAGCTTCTGGGAGCCGGGCCGGGTGGAGTTGTGGAGGCTTGTCTGGCAGGCGGCGGCTGGAGCAGGGTCAGGGAGCGATGACGCAAGACTATGGGCGGGCGGTCAGAGCGACTGGGAGGCCTGTGCAGCGTGACCTCGGACCGTCACGCTGCGCAGAGAGAGCAGGCCGGGCATAGGGAACAGTCGGGCAGCATCTGAGTGAGCGCTCAGATGCTGCCGGCATTAGACTGCGCATGCGCAGTCTAATCCCGGAATCCCGGGATTGGAAACTCCCGGTGTTTTTGGGGCCAACCTAGTAGTGACCCATAGTGACATTACACATATGCATACACAGGGTGGATCCAGAACAAAATTATAGTGGGGCACAATGACCGGGGAAAGTGTGTGTGTGTATGGGGGGGGGGGATTTGCGTGCACTGCTTCCAGAAGCTCTGTGCAGCTCCCCTGTTACTTGGTACTTGAGTGTCAAACATGCCATCTCATTAATCCCATGGAAATATAGAGCGAGAAAGAAAGTGGGGTGGGGGAGAGAGGAGAGCAGAGAGGGACAGAGAATGAGATAGACAAGGAGAGAGAGACAAAGACAGGGGAGACAGAGAGAGAGAGCGAGACAGTGGGAGAGAGCATGACATTGGAAGAGCAAGACAGTGGGAAAGAGAAGAGAGAAGGGGAGAAAGAAAGATAGAACGATGGGGAAGATATAGAGAGATAGAAAGAGAGGGGGAGATAGGGATTCAGGAGATAGACAAGGACAGGGGGAGAGACAAAGAGACGGGGTGAGAGCCTTGGTTGCCCCCCCCCCCCCCCTGAATCCACCACCACTGAATCCACCACCACACATACACCACACACACATAGCATACATACATACATACATATATACATACTATAAACACATCATACAATCCTACAATAAACACAGACTATTTCCATAAATACATACAATAAACACACAGCATACATATAAACGCAGAACATACATACACACATCGCACATTGTGGCCATAGGGGGATCAGGCAGCCCGGGTGTTCTCAGATGTCCAGCTGGTGAGTCAGTGAGCTGTTTCTGCAGAAGCCAGCGCTCCGAGTGAGGGGTTGGTGGCTTCGACACGGGAAGTGGCGGCTCCAGACCAGTGGATTGTGGCATCAGGCTCCTCACCTCTGAGGAGAGAAGGGAGCTGGCGGTGATTATTTCTTCTGCATCACAGAGGTCATGGGCTAGATTTTCACCATTGCCCTAACTGTGTGGAGTTTTTATAGTATTCCTATGCTTGTGTGGGTTTCCTCTGGGTACTCTGTTTTCGTCCTATGATAAAAAAATATACTGGTAGGTTGATTGGCTCCCAAAAAAACTAACCCCTGTGTGTGTGTGTGTGTGTGTGTGTGTGTGTGTGTGTGTGTGTGTGTGTGTGTGTGTGTATACAGTGTATAGGGCAGACTAGATGAGACAAATGCTGTGCATGTACAATTATTTTGTCACAAAAGGTCATTATGCTTAATGATAGACTCTCAGAAAGAAAATATACAAACATTCCCTGAAGGGATTTGCACTGGGAGAAAACATAAGTCAGGACTAATTACTTCCAAGTTCCATGTTGTAACCATGACTAGATCACTGCAGCGTTCCCCACTATGTTTCCCTGTGAGCTACACACACACACACACACACACACATACACACACACACACACACACACACACACACACACACACTATTACAGCTGAGTTTTTTTGCTTTGTTACAGTTTCCTTTTTATATTCTGATCCATAATTATTATTATTTATATATATATATATATATAGTGCCACAAGGGATCCGCAGAGCCCAGTTATACCCCTTTTACACCAAAAACCCTGGTTAGACCCTGGTGTTTGAACGCTGGAGTTTCCAGGATCTGACCCTGCTTTATACCTCATTTACATAGCACTTCGACCTGGGTCTGCACCATTTACACTGAACCTGGGTCAGCCCTTCTTTTTCTTGTGGATGTCATAAAAAATGCTTGCTCCTTTCCAAGGGGGGTGAAATTGCTTCTTGCCAAGGAGCAGGGCAATCATATTACCCATTTCAGTGCGGGAAGTGCCGGACGCAGGGACCCCCGCCACTGACAGCCCATCCGCCGCAGGAGCCCCGCGGCTGCAGGGGGAGTTTCAGCAGCGGAACAAGCATCACCTGACAGCTTGCCCCCCTCCCCCCCCCTCAGCAGCCGCATACATCCCCCTCCTCCCGCAGCAGCCAGGGACAGCTTCCCCAGCGCTGCACACTGTGCACGGACCCGCTGTGGGTGCCTCAACCCGCAGTGGGACCATTTACACCGGCCTCTACACAGGTCCTAACTGTGTTCTACCCAGGACCCGTGTAAATGGACACGGCTTGACCCATTTACAATGCCGAAGATCCGGATCTGACCCGCCACTGACCCTGATTTTTCGGCGGTGTAAAAGGGGTATTACAGAGTTTATAAACAAAACAAGAAATAATATTCTCTTACTTTGTCTCATACACTGTGGACCTTATTCTGGTTGACTAGCAAATCTGCAAAGTTATCAGCTTTCCAAGTCCACCAAATGCTGCCTGCCACCCCTCACACGGCGAGTTTCCCCATAGAAACATAGCCGCCTGCCACCCCTCACACGGCGAGTTTCCCCGCACGCGTGCAAATGGATGTTTTGCATAATCATTCGCAGCTTGCGTGCAGGGAGGAAATCATTAGCCACATAGCCGCCTGCCACCCCTCACACGGCGAGTTTCCCCATAGAAACATAGCCGCCTGCCACCCCTCACACGGCGAGGGAGGAAATCATTCGACGGTTGCCAACCATCGAATTATTGATTTCTACAGCGCTCGCAGTTGTAAGACACCTCTCTGGCGTCTCACATCTACAAGGGCCCTATGCGGGAAGCGGGCAGGCAGCTGACTTCCGCTAATGTCAGCTGCCCACCCCCTCCACACCCGAGTCATCAGCCCATTTCCATGGGTACACCCATCGTTTTTATTGGAACGCCCATGAAACGTTGGGCAATCCCATGGGCAAAGCCCTGCTAGGTGCGAACAAGCAGTTTGCCGCACCCAATTGCACCAAGCTTCTGCACATGCGCATAATGGGCATGCCGATAATCTAAGGACAGCGCATGTGCACGGTACGCAGTGAGCATGTGCGAGCCCTTCATTGGGTCACTCCCAGAAAAGGCTGGGTTACCGCCTCCAAACGCCCACAAGGTGTCAATCACTGTGTAAGCAGTAGCCTTTGCTGGCTGCCTTCGGATGGACGGCTCACACATGCTCACTGCGTACCGGGCACATGTGCTGTCATTCAATTATCGGATGTGCTGCAAATTCGCATCCCATTGGGAGGGAGGGCTGCTGAAGTCATCAGCGGCCTCCTTCTCCCAAAGTCCTTGTGAGGACCACTGCAGAAATTACCTGCGTCTGGAACTCCTGATGTATTGATGAGACATTAGAAGTGCTAGTGAACAGTCAATTAATCAATTCATAATGTCAGACCAATATTATTATTCCACTCTGTACATATGCTACAGAACAATAGAAATTAATCACAAAGTGTTCTCCTTAGACAACATTATGTATTTGCACACTTAAATATATGAGCTGGTACCATACTTGCTTGGTTAGTAAGAAACTTAGGGGCAGATGTATTAACCACTTGAGTGGTATGCCCGGAAATTTTCCGAGCTCAACTGCACTGCCTCAGCAGGCTGTACCGTGAAATTTCCGGGCATACCACTATGTAGTAGGTGTGCGCCAGTGGTGCCTCCAGCTGTGCGCCACTGGCGTATCATCTCTAGAGACCCCCCCTTCCGTTCTGTGGTGTGTTTTTCTGGGGCAGGACAAATCTGCCCTGGTAGGTTTGTCCTGCCCAAGCAAAACCCACCACTCAGGGGGTTAAGCCTGGCAAAGAGATAAAGTGGAGAAAAAGTGGAAGGAGCTAACACACGAGCCAATCAGCTGTGTTTGAAATATTACAGTTGGGAGTTGATTGGCTGGTATGTTATCTTCTACTACTTCTGCCTTTTACTGTGTTCCCAGCAGCCAAGTTGAAACCGGTAACAGATTTGTTTGGTCTAACCAGATTTGTCTAACCAGAGGCGGAACTACCCTTGATACAGCAGGTGCAGTGCAGGACTAAGGGGCCAACTGCGGCCCCTGTCACCCTCTTCCTGTCACCCACTGTTTTTCCCTGTCACACTATGCCTCTCCCTATCACCCACTGCCGTGCTGCATATTGTGAGCTTGGGTGTGGATGGAGGAGGGGGCCCAAATTCCACATATAAAAAATAAATATCTCCAGTAGTCCCCCTGCTAGCACCTCTACTCATTATGAACTGCCCCACTTTGATGTTTTCTACCTAAAACCTAGGACATCGGAGTGGTTGGAGAGCATTGCTATGCCCCTGGCTAGCATTGCTGAGTAGCTTTGTTCAGAAAAACGGTTGGGGTCTGATGCGGAATTGCATGCATGCCAGTTTGCGGAGCATACATGTGTGTACTATGCATACTCAGGTACCTTATTTATGCAAATGTGGCCATTGCTGCACCCTGACAGAGTTAAAATGGTAAATTGCGCCCTGCCATTAAGTGTTAATCTCCTGCTGCCACAGGCCTCCATCTGCTCTCTGGCTGTTGGGTTGGCCTCCCATTGAATTCTGGACAAGGAGGAGGTGACCCTGATGAAAAGGCGCTGAGCCTTGAAACGTCGGTCAGTTTATTCTTTATACTCTACAGCACGGATGGGGAACCTTCGGCCCTCCAGCTGTTGTTGAACTACACATCCCAGCATACCCTGCTACAGTTTTGTTATTTGGCCATGCTGGGATGTGTCATTCAACAACAGCTGGAGGGCCAGTGGTTCCCCATTCCTGCTCTACAGTCTCTGACTTTTGCTGTGTACACACGGGGGCGATAGGGGCTATAATCGCTGGGAATATGGTCGCAGGCGACCATATTGCCAGTGATTGGAGTGCGCACCAGCGATAAATCGCCGGGTGCGCGCTCCCGTTTTCTGCCCTATTGTAATCGCTGGTCACAGGAGCTTGCTCCTGCGACCAGCTAATTACCTCTGCGGCTCCCCCAGCAGAGGTTCCTTTTCATCAGCGACCATCTCTGGTCGCTGATGCAAAGGAGACACTGGGCAATATATTGCTCAGGAATATATTGCTAGCAATATATCTTCCCCCCCGTGTGTACGGGGCTTTAGACTTTTGGTATTATGAGGTAGATATATGAAGCAGTGATCAGGGAGGAGAAGTGGCTCATGGCAACCAATCAGCTGATCTGTATATTTTTATATTATGCAAATTATAGATGCTACTTTAGTCCTGATTGGTTGCCATGGGCCACTTCTCCTCTGGCTCACTTCTCCCTTGCTTCATACATCTATCCCTATATTTCATATCTACAGTAGCATGCCTGGCTGACCAGGTGTAAATACCAGCCCCTCACATTGTTGTACCAGAAGAGAGAATGTGAGGAGTAGAATAGTTATATGGCAGGTTTTCACTGGTTACGCCAAAAAAATGATGACTGCGTCCTATCATAATCTGCATTACTCCATCTGATGGTCTGCAGAGGGCAGTCCAATGGCAGACAAGTGTTACAGAGCCTTGGTTGTGCCTAAGGTAATACCTACGTGACGTCTATGATGTCTACGAAAACAGGAATAAAAATGTAAATTTGCAACAATTTTGGTAATTCTGGATTACCAATTATAACTGGAAGCCAAAAATATTGACTGTGTACTCAGACAGTTAACATATCTGCATTGTAATAAGATCAGCCTTGTTTTATTCCTTGCTCAGAGTGTTTTGGATGCTTAGACAAAGAAGCAATTCAGATGAAACATGAACTTGTATAATCATTTGGTGGAGAGAACAGCAGGGGGAGAGAAAAAATCACAGAACGTTCCCGAAAGGCTAAAGATCAGTAGACAAATAGTGTTCCTAGCAGGGACAGTGTGTGTGTACTTAGATGCTGGAATATTTCTTTAATTATCTGAGTAATAGGACTTTGTAGAGTTGCATAAAGGTTCTTAGCAAACCGTTTCCCTGTAAAGCTACACACACACCATGATTGCCGTGCAGAGTATTTTATTATGGGCAAAGTAGATGACTAATGCCCGGTACACACCAGAACGATGGTGCTCGCGAGCGGGTCGTCAAAGGAACGTACGACCCGCTCACGAGCTGACGGAGCCGCCGACATGCTGCAAAAATGCCACTGATGTGATCGCGATCCGATCACGACCCCCACCCACTGCAAAGGTCGGTTCTGAGATCCTACCTGCAGCAGGTAGGATCTCAGAAAAGACTGACCGACCCGCGGGGCCGCACATCGGATCAGGATTGCATCAAAAGGTCAGTGAAATGGCCCAAAATATGGCCAATTTACATACAGTCGGTCGATATTGTATCTAAATTGACTCATTTTGGGCCATGTTGTGTACCCCACATAAGGGCCTGATTCAGAGATATCCAAATTGTAAGCAGTGGAGCTACTGCGCAAGCATATAGGTTGCCCTGAGCATGTGCTGCGATGGTCTTGTGACGATGGCCGAACAGAAGATTTTGTTTTGGAAAGAGGAACGACCGGGAACATTTATGTGGCAACGGAGGGTGGCAGACTAAAATGCATGTGGCAACCATTTGGGGGGCTTGACGCAACTAGCAACTGCAATCCTGTGCACTGGTAAAATGTCTCTGGTGTTTCACTTCTGACTCCCACGCGGTCATAAGTTATACACTATGGGGGTATTCTAAATGCGTCGGTCCCCGCGCGTTCAGCATCTGCGCATGTGCAGATGCTGGGTGACAGAGGGCACGGTGAACTGCATGTTCGTCGTCCCGCTCGCACCTAGCAGTGTGGGCATGGGGCGGCGGCAGGGGGCACAGCCCATGGGAACGCTCAGTGTTTCATGGGCATTCCCATGAAAACACTGGGTTTTCCCATGGTGATGGCCGGTGACGCGGGGCTGGGCAGCTGACATCATCGGATGTCAGCTGCCCACCCACTTCCGTCTCTGAATCCGGGCCTAGTTTCATTGCCCAAGTACAGCAATATTGAAATGGGTTTATTCAGTCAATTTGACTAAATTGATCAAGTGTCATGTGAGATCCCACACAATCCAATCTGATTTATATCTGGCTGTGAGCTCCCGGTGCAACATTCCAGAGAATGCCCAGTGACATTGTGCGAACAGACTACTTTTTTTTAATCTTTAATTGAAGCATTGGTTGAAAATATATAAATAATATCCATTCACTTTGTTAATGAAATCATGACAATGACCAGTATTGATTGTAATAGTATATCTTCATATTGTCACAGTTATTACAAATAGATAATGGCCTTCATTCAGACTTGAGCTCTCATTAGAGAATTTGCACATCAAGGGATTATTGATTGACTGTGCATGCATAGCGTATGCATGAGGGGCAATAGTGACAGAAAATGTGTATGGATCATAAACACAATGGAGCCGAAGACTGGTAGAAGATAATTGAAAAAATGCCTTGGGCGCAAGGGGTGAGCTATAAAAGGTGGGTTTTTATTGTTAAAAACAGTAAAAACAATTGAACATCACAAAAAAACGGACATGTAATCCCCTCTTACCCAGTGATGGTGGTGGAGCCACAGATGGTATGAGGCAGAGTGTTCCAAAAAAGGGGTCCACCCTGCAGGCTCCACGTGTTTGACACTGGGCTGGGTCCTTGTAGATGATAGCAATCCTGGGCCAACGCGTTTCGAGTCTCTGGAACTCTTTATCTCATACCATCTGTGGCTCCACCACCATCACTGGGTGAGAGGGGATTACATGTCCGGTTTTTGTGATGTTCAATTGTTTTTACTGTTTTTATCAATAAAAACCCACCTTTTATTGCTCACTCCTTGCGCCCAAGGCATTTTTCAATTCTCTTCTACCAGTCTTCCCTTTTGGGTGTTTTGGAAAGCACCTAGATAAATTCCAGGGCTGCATAGGGGGTGCGCAGGGAGACCACAGTTCATCTACAACTTGTAAACAATGGAGCCGAAGTTTGACAGAAACCTATTGTTTGGAGGCGAACACCTGCAGTTTTGTGGTAGTGGTTGGAAAAATGCATGTGTGCCCATGCATTTTTGAGGTGCGATGACCACTTCCAGCCTGTCTCAGTAATAGATTAGTGGAAGCCTCAGACCTACTCACAATTGCACAGACCAGACGGCAAAAACTCTTCAATGGGTCGGGAATTGCGTGTGGATCTTGCAAGGGGCTTTAACGTTTTCTGTCTGGAGTACGACTTTCTCCTTGCAGTCCAATGTGATTTCTAACATTAGCGGTCAAGTCTAAATGAGGGCCAAGAAACAGCGAGTTACTACACTCCGCCCACAAAAAAATGCATTAAATAGGTCCAAAGGGCAGGCAAGACTCCGCTAGAAAGAGGAATTGGATCTTCTTGTAGGACTATCCGGATCTCAAACTATTGTATTTAGAAACTTTTATGAACATGAATCCTAGTTGCAGTAGACAAGATTTCAATAAAACTTTCCCGGGTGTCAATAGTTGTTTTTATTCGTTTTTCTTTCTGTGAGGCCTCCACCCATTCCATACGGAAAATATAAAATCATTTTGCCCTAAATAAAGCTTTTGTGGAAGAGAATCATATATACACATGTGTAGAACACGTTTACGTGCAGCTGCAGACACGGCTAATAATAATTATTGAGGAGCCTTTTGAAATTCTAAATTCTTTCTGCACAGAGTACTTTTATAAGTTAGACGACAATTTTCCTTTGGACGGTGCAAGGCCATATCTTGCCTAAAGACTGGAACTGGAATTATTTATTTATAGGCACTAGCCATCTAAGAAAAGTTTTCTTACCCCCCAAAATATTGGTTTGCTTGATTTAAGATTGTGCCCTGTAGGGCATATGGGTAAATTTGGTTGGAAGAGCCTTTGTGGTTTTATTTTTACCAACCACATTGAAAGGTGTGAGTGTGAGAAACAACCAAACAATCAACTCCTGCCATTTTTCAAACCCAGCCTGTAACATGGCAGGTAGGAGCTGCTGGGTTTGAAAAATGACAGGAGCTGATTGGCTGGCTGTTTACCACTCTCCATTTGATCACTTTTTTAAACTTGATACATCTGGCCCCCAGTCTTGTAACACATCTAACTAAAATTGATCCATATTGGTAGCTTGAAACTTGTGCTGAGCCACAGGATTGGCTGCGGGAATTATAATTTTTTTTTTTAACAATTATCTTTGAATCTGACTTTCTGCAAAAAATGTTTCAGCTTGTTAGTGCGTGTGTGTGTGTGTGTGTGTGTGTGTGTGCGTGTGTAGAAAAGACATTCAATACTTTCATACATCAACATTAATATATATATATATATATATATATATATATATATATATTTTGGGTGCGGCCCGGCACTCACCGCAATCGTCCAGCTGCCCTGGTGCCCGTCTATAGGAACTGGTAGATCAAAAAAGAAAAGACTGGCACTCCGGGGTCTTCAATAAACGTGCTGTATTAAGTGGCAACAAGCGTCCAACGTTTCGGGGGTTGTCCCCCTTTGTCAAGGTGCGTGGTGATATCACCACGCACCTTGACAAAGGGGGACAACCCCCGAAACGTTGGACGCTTGTTGCCACTTAATACAGCACGTTTATTGAAGACCCCGGAGTGCCAGTCTTTTCTTTTTTGATATATATATATATATATATATATATATATATATATGCAAGCAGGAGATCCGGCACTCAAGCAGAATGTGTGCAAAGTCTTAGGTGCTCTTCTATCTCGCAGGGGAGAAGTATAGCCAAAACAGCAAGAAGTCACTCTAAGTATTGTTAACAACTGCACGGCGGCAGTCTAAGCAATAAACGAGAAGACACTGGTACAGTGAAAAATACAGTGATTTTTCACTGTACCAGTGTCTTCTCGTTTATTGCTTAGACTGCCGCCGTGCAGCTGTTAACAATACTTAGAGTGACTTCTTGCTGTTTTGCAGGGGCTGGCTGGCAACTTTTAGCCCAGGGGGCAAGTCCAGAGCACTGGCCCATAAGTAACAGCGCATCATTTAAATGGAGGTTTTTCGTTAAAAAATATCTGTATTAATAAAGAAAAGATAATAACGACACCACAGGCTGCTCCCCCTGTATAAAAACAGGACACCAAAGGCTGCTCCCCCTGTATAATAATTTATGTATCATGGCATTACTTTTATTATATTATACAGGGGGAGCAGCCTGTGCTGTCATGGCATTATTATTATACAGGGGGAGCAGCCTGTGGTGTCATGGCATTATTATTATACAGAGGGAGCAGCCTGTGGTGTCATGGCATTATTATTATACAGAGGGAGCAGCCTGTGGTGCCATGGCATTATTATTATACAGGGGGGAGCAGCCTGTGGTGTCATGGCATAATGTCGACACCACAGGCTGCTCCCCCTGTATAATAATAATGCCTTGACACCACAAGCTGTCCCCCCTGTATAATATAAAAGTAATGCCATGACACCACAGGCTGCTCCCCCTGTATAATATAATAAAAGTAATGCCATGACCCAAATTATTATACAGGGGGAGCAGCCTGCGGTGTCATGGCATTATTATTATTATACAGGGGGACACCTCAGGAAACAGCAGAAATATTTTTAATTTGTGAGTTTGATCCTCACTTACTGTATTTTTCTCAGTCCTGCTGCTGCTACGGCTCCCAGATTTTCTATACTGCTTGATGCTGCTTAATGCGGCCCCAGGTCATGATGTCCACACCCAGCTTTTGCCACTGCCGGCGATCAGAGGGAACAGGTGGCCGCAGCCCACTAAAGAAAAACAAGGCAGTTAGTATGTTGTTGCAATGAACGCCCATGGCTGTGCTCACCTAGAAACAGTGTCTTTCCCACATGACCCCCTGTGTGCCCAAAATAGTGGGAGCGGATATAAGAGAAATAGTGGGAGACGGGAGAGCAGGAGAGAGGAGAAATAGTGGGCGATGGAACAACAGTAGAGAGGAGGAATAGTGGAAGACAGGAGAAGAGAGGAGGAATAGTGGGAGACGGGAGAGCAGGAGAGAAGAGGAATAGTGGGAGATGGGAGTGTGGGAGGGAAGAGTAAGAGTAATAGTGGGAGTCAGGAGAGAGGAGAGAGGAGGAATAGTGGGAGAGCGGGCGAGAGGAGGAATAGTGGGAGACAGGAGAGGAGAAGAGAGGATGAATAGTGGGAGACGGGAGCAGGAGAGAGGAGGAATAGTGGGAGAGGAGAGAGGAGGAGTAATGGGAAACAGGAGAGAGGAGGGCTAGAGGAAGAGGAGAGAGGGGGAATAGTGGGAGCAGGAAAGAGGAGGAATAGTGGGAGATGGGAGAGAAGAAGAGAGGAGGAATAGTGGGAGATGCCAGAGCAGAAGAGAGGAGGAATAGTGGGAGACAGGAGAGAGGAGGAATAGTGGGATGTGCCAGAGTAGAAAAGAGGAGGAATAGTGGGAGAGAGGAGGAATAGTGGGAGATAGGAGAGAGGAGGAATAGTGGGAGACAGGAGAGGAGAAGAGAAGAGAGGAGGAATAGTGGGAGAGAGAGGAGGAATAATGGGAGGCAGGAGAGAGGAGGGATAGAGGAAGAGGAGAGAGGGGGAATAGTGGGAGACAGGAGAGAGGAGGAATAGTGGGATATGCCAGAGTAGAAAAGAGGAGGAATAGTGGGAGAGAGGAGGAATAGTGGGAGACAGGAGAGAGGAGGAATAGTGGGAGACAGGAGAGGAGAAGAGAGGAGGAATAGTGGGAGAGAGAGGAGGAATAATGGGAGACAGGAGAGAGGAGGGATAGAGGAAGAGGAGAGAGGGGGAATAGTGGGAGACAGAGGGGATATGGGAGATGGGAGAGCAGAAGAGAGGATAAATAGTGGGAGAGACAGTGGGAGAGGAGGAATAGTGGGAGAAGGGAGAGAGGAGGAATAGTGGGATATGCCAGAGTAGAAAAGAGGAGGAATAGTGGGAGAGAGGAGGAATAGTGGGAGACAGGAGAGAGGAGGAATAGTGGGATATGCCAGAGTAGAAAAGAGGAGGAATAGTGGGAGAGAGGAGGAATAGTGGGAGACAGGAGAGAGGAGGAATAGTGGGAGACTGGAGAGGAGAAGAGAGGAGGAATAGTGGGAGAGAGAGGAGGAATAATGGGAGACAGGAGAGAGGAGGGATAGAGGAAGAGGAGAGAGGGGGAATAGTGGGAGACAGAGGGGATATGGGAGATGGGAGAGCAGAAGAGAGGATAAATAGTGGGAGAGACAGTGGGAGAGGAGGAATAGTGGGAGAAGGGAGAGAGGTGGCATCTCTAACGCATTTTCCCAATACTCTAAGCCCCTGCTCAGTGTCCTGGACCTATTGACTCCTGCACTTGCTGATCTGAGAGAGAGAAGGCGAGTGCTGATCTGGACCTTGGGGCTGGCAAGGATGTTATGTCAATGAGAGAAAGGTGCGCTGTAGCAGAGATTACATCTATGGTCACTACTCACACACTGCTCTTACACACAGCACACCCTCCACTCTGCTCTTACACACACAGCACACTCCTCCCACACACAGCACACACCTCACTGCACTTACACACAGCGCACCCCCCCATATACACACTGCGCTAATACACAGCGCACCCCACACACACTTCTTACACACAGCGCATTCTCTACTGCCCTTACTTACAGTGCACCCCCCCCCACACCCACACATTGCTCTTACACACAGCACACCTACCCCCCCCCCCCCACACACACACACACACTGCTCTTACACATAGCGCACTCCCCCACTCACTGCTCTCTCACATTATACACACACACACACACTACTCTCTCTCATACAGCACCGTTCCCCCCCCAGCACCACTGCTGGTACACAAAGCCCTCCCCACCACTGCTGGTACACAAAGCCCTCCCCACCACTGCTGGTACACAAAGCCCTCCCCACCACCCACCACTGTTGGTACACATGGTCTCCCACCCCACACACACACACAAACAAAACACGCTGCTTTTATACAGACAGAATTGTACCTCCCACACACAACGTGTCAGCGGCGCTGGGGTCTTCCATCCCAGAGGGACAGCATGCAGCTGTCTCTGATCAGCAGTGGCAGGGTCTTCCATGGTCCATCCTATTGGCACAATGTGTCAGCGGCGGCTCCTACTGCGCTCAGCTAGCGGTAGGCAGATCCACCCCATGGCTACACTGCCCTTCCGTCAGACAAGCTCCGCCCCCATCGCAGTTGAATGTCCCAGCCCTGAGTATATCATGCAGGGCTGAGGATTGGAGGCGGGTATTGGGTGGGCTTTGCAGGGCAGCGGGGCACGGGCCGCGGCGCAATCCATCGGCTGCCCCACCAATAGTTCCGCCCCTGGGCGGCCGGATGCTCCTCCACGCAGCTGTTTAGGCCGGCGGCCTTGTTCTTGCAGCCGCAGACATGTTAAAGGACTTCAGGAACATGGCCGCCGGCAGTACAGAAATAGGTAAGGCGGCCGCGGCCCGCAGCCCTCCTGTCAGAGCGGCCCGGGGGGCACATGGCACCCTGCCCCCCGGCCCAGCCCGCCCCTGCTGTTTTGGCTATATATATATATATATATATATATATATATATATATATATATATATAGCAGAGGAAAAAAGACTAGCACTCGTAGGTCTTTTTTAGAAATCTGTATTCAGCAAACAGTGGAACAAACCAACGTTTCGGGACAGCGCCCCTTTGTCAAGGTGTCAAGGTGTGTGTGAACACACACCTTGACAAAGGGGCGCTGCCCTGAAACGTTGGTTTGTTCCACTGTTTGCTGAATACAGATTTCTAAAAAAGACCTACGAGTGCTAGTCTTTTTTCCTCTGCTACACTGTCTACCGAGACAGGCACCGGGGCAATTAACCCCTCAGAGGGAGTGCCGGACCGTACTGTGACTATATATATATATATATATATATATATAATATATATATATATATATATATAAACATCAGTAGCGTAACTAGAAATTTTGCGCCCCCCTTCCAAAAAAGTTTCTGGCGCCCCCCCGCACAATATATTCGGGGGAAGAATTAGGCTGTGGGGACAAGATTCCCTCCTTTGGGATGCTGGTGTCGGTATTCTGACCGCCGGCATCCCAACTGCTGGCCATCTGTATGTATCCTGAATTCCGCCCATAGTCTACACATATTCTAAGCAGAATGACACCCCACACCAGCAAAGCTTTCATATGTCACACTGACACATATATTGTGTGATAGATAGATAGATGCTGTAGATATATGTATAGATAAGATCTCCCCTCCCCCAAGACACTTATCTGATTAATGAAAAGGTGGAGTAGGCATGCAGCAGGGTCTTCTGCTCTCTGGAGTATCTTCACCCCTGACCTCTGTGTCTCTTATCCCAGCCTCAGGCTCCTGGGGTTCATCAAAACTTCCTCCTTCAGCTCCTCTGGCCAGCACAGAGCACTCCTCCATTAGGACCCGCCCCCTTTTCCTCTCTCTACCCCGGCTCTAGTGTTTCTTTGAAATGAAACTGGCTGCTGATTGGAGGACGGCGGCCATCTTTTTGTAGCCCTATGGGGGCAGCCATTTTTGTTAGCTTCGGCTTCAGCAGTTACAGGAGCAGCAGGACCAGGGAGGCAGGCAGCAGTCACGATCGTGAGTGGGGAGGAAGGGTTTTTTTTTTTTTTGACTGACATACACACTGTGTGCCGGTACCCAGCGCCCACGCAGCCCCTGCTCCTCCAAGCAGCAGCGGGGGCTGCCTTACAGTATCTACGCCACTGTATAACATCCATTCTAATATTCAGTAATAATAATATATCCAATCGGAAATCCTAGCATGTTTGGTATTTATATGTTTGTCTAATTAATATCATTAGTTCTAATTAATCAGTAAACCAGTACTGAGTGTTTGGAGAGTAGTAATAATTGTCTGGCAGTATGTTGATTGCTGTCCAGACACTGGTGACTTGTTACTACAGGGTTCCCAGGCAGCCTAATACAAGCATCTGGATTGAAATCAATGTACGAATAAGTAAATCAAACCGATTCAGACATCTCGTTGCCAGCACAGGTTTATAAACCCAGTAACGACCTCATACAGCACAATCCCACAATTGAGTTAAGTGCTGGATCCTGTCCAGAATGTGCTTTTTTTTTTTGGTTTTGTTCTAATTTAACTACAGTACATCGCTCAGAATATGCTCCTACATTACTGTGTGTGTGTAGGGACATAGCGATCTCGCGAACTCCCGGGGATTAATATCCAGCATGCTGGTTATTAATCAGTTGGAGTAAGTGTTCTCACCGGAGAACACTGGCCTGACAGATTGCTCAAAACACATTGCTGGAATATCGCTTTGCAATACTGAGCGGTCTAGCATCACTCAGAGCACTCATCCACACACATCTCTACATGTGTAGACCCTTAAAAATTAATATAAAATAAACATGTGAAAAGAGGTTAAAAGTAGAATGCTTTGTACCATAGTTGTCTACCCTCCTGCATTCTGCAGGAGACTCCCTGACATAGCAGCAATCTCCCTCATTTCACATAGCCCACATTACACTGTTACAGTTTTGGGGAAAAAAGAATGAGAAATAGATACATTTACATTGAATCATCAGCACCATTTCCCAGCACTTTAGCAAGTATAGTAGCTCTAAAGGTGCGTACACACGGGGGGAGATATATTGCTTGCAATATATTGCCCAGTGTCTCCTTTGCATCAGCGACCAGAGATGGTCGCTGATGAAAAGGAACCTCTGCTGGGGGAGCCGCAGAGGTAATTAGCTAGTCGCAGGAGCAAGCTCCTGCGACCAGCGATTACAATGGGGCAGAAAACGGGAGCGCGCACCCGGCGATTTATTGCCGGGGCACACTCCCAATCACTGGCAATATGGTTGCCTGCGACCATATTCCCAGCGATTATAGCCCCTATCGCCCCCGTGTGTACACAGCCTTACTAACTGCTCTGGGACTCAATGGGGCGCTGTGCAAAATTCTACCACCAACTATAATCTCCATGAAACTAGTTTTCAAAAGTAGGCAAGTATGCTTTGTGTCATGTGACATTTTTCAAAATAGAGTATGCATCCTTCTTTATCTGTATATAGTAAGTAATGTCGTGAATAAATGTGCATCAGAAAATAATAATAAAAAAAAGCCCTTTCTACCCAGACCACAACATAACTGGGTAACAGGAGGAAAGGTGGGCAACCCTCGCGGTTTCTGGGGGACCCCCACTCCCCCCCCCCCCCCTGTTTGCGGCTACCTTCCCCCCGTACCGCGCCATTTAAATAACGGGATATGCCAATCTCTGATGAGGGGGCGGGGCTAAGATGGCAGAATAGCAACATTTTAGCCCCGCCCCCTCTGTGGTGATTGGCAAACTGTATAACTTCCATAATGGGGGTGGGGCTTAATGACATCACGCTCAAGCCTTGCCCCCGACCTCCTGCTGCATGTCTCCTCTCCGGGCTTCTCCCAGAGAGGAGATTAAAAAAGTCGGCAACCCTGTGGTAAGTAATACTCAGAAACGGTCTATAGGGCTGCTGAGGTACAGTATAGGACCGATATAAATAAGTGTGTGCACGAATCCATAAGCTGGGAGTTTCTAGGTTGCTTTTATTCCTATATTTCCTGCATGGTAATAATCTCGGCCTGTTTCTTTTCCCACAGCGCTTCTATAAGAAAGCTGCAGCTTTTGTGCTCCGAGCAGTTGCCAAGCATTCTCCTCAGTTAGCTCAGTCAATAGTGGATTGTGGAGCCGTGGATACGCTGGTGATCTGCCTGGAAGACTTTGACCCTGGGGTAAAGGAAGCTGCTGCCTGGGCGCTCGGTTATATTGCACGACACAACGCAGGTATGCATTCAGCAGGGACACTGTGCTAGTAGATTATTACCCCTACTGAATACTACAGCTTAAATGATTTGTAGCCTGCTTTTGTATGTAATGTATCGTAACACATTGTACTAATGTTGCATAACGCAGTAATCATTTCATATTCACACTCCATGGCAGCCATCCATGATGGCTAACGCCAGAGTTAGAATAGAATAGAGACAGGAAAAAGAAAGGCCCTTGGAAGTTAAATAGTATGGCTGCTCCTTGTGTTCAGTGTCATTTCCCTGTGTCTCAGCGGAGTGAGGCAATGTGTACGTGAGTGTAGCCATGAGCAGTACTTCTCAACCCTCGCGCTTTCCCAATGGGTCAGGTTTTGAGGATATCGGTCCGAGAAAGCAGGCGGGATAAATACTGACCCAGCAAAATAGATAAACTCACCTGTTTAGCTGTGAAATACAGGGTCAAGCAGGTTTTCTGCTCACTAGAGGCTGAGCATATCCTCAAGTAGCCAAATCGCACTGTACTTATTTATTTATTTATTACCAGTATTTATATAGCGCACACATTCTGCAGCGCTTTACAGAGAATATTTCTCCATTCACATTAGTCGCTGCCCCAGATAAGATGACAATCTCTACATTACCTGTACACTCACACCTATGGTCAATTTGTGATGGGATTATAAGAGGTCTGTTTACATTTTGGGGTCTGGGAGGGGGTGGCGACTGCATCAGATTCCCTAAATGGAGGCATTTTGACACCATTTCAGAGGAGTGCCAAGGCCAATATATCTGAGGACAGAATTCCTGGCCTTTTTTATAGGAACTGAGGCGGATGAATTATGGAGCCCCCGCATGGATTACACAGCCAGCGGATGGAGCGGGTGATAGGATACTGCATCATAGGACATAGCACGGGTCACCAATGCCAGCATTAGGCGTCTACTGTATAAATTACACCTCCTGTTGTATTACCATATTAGTGCATTGCTGCTACTTCCAAGTAAGAAGCAGCAATGCACTCTCCACCCGTGTCTGAACTGGGCCCAGTTTTATCATCTCTGGAAGCAGCATATTTGGTAGAACCAAATTCAGTTAATGCAGAAACAGGTTGGTAATCCGCACAGGAGGTTGGGTCTTTACCAGAGGAGTTGGTGGTGCTCCTCTATTTGACTTTTTGGACTGTACTGCAGCCCCAACTCTGGAGCTGCCACTGGTTATTACCATTATGTGTTTAATACGCATCAATTAGCCTGTCTTTCCTTCATTATATTTTTATATGCCATTACTAAATTTAGGGGCCGGTTCAATCGGAAGGAACCGAATTCGGCCCCTGCCAGATGGTGGGGATCTGCATTTCTGTGCAAACCCCGACTGCAAATGACCACAGCAATTTATAATGTAGCCGGGACATTCGCACAGAGCGGTGCGGGCCAGGAGCCATAGGCGAATCTAGAACTATGGTAATGGGTGGTCCTGACTGAAATACTCTAGAAGTACGGGGGGCATGGCTTTGTGGAAAGGGTCGTGGCTTATGGACAGGGAGAGAGAAGGTGGTAATGCAACAAGGAGAGTGACTGCTGGGACTTACTATTTTCATGCGTGTGCCACTGCCGCCTGGCAATCCCTCCAGCGGGCACCTGACCTGAGTGCTCCTGAGTGCTCCAGCAGATGTAGGGAGACTGGGAGCCATCACCCACAGACCCATACCTCCCAACATTCGGAGACTGTGGCGATTTTTTTGGGGGTGTGGCCTACACTCATGGTGCTGACGTGAGGCCACGCCCCCGTTTTCCGCCGCGGTGGGGGCATAAGCGGGACAGTTGGGAGGTATGCAGAGGAGGAGCTGCGTGCAGCCGCACATGCGCGCAGCCTTCCAGCGGCCATTTTTTGTTGGGGGCAACCCGCCATGACTGGCGCATCGGACCGCGGCGTTGAGATGTGGGGTGAGCGGACTGGTCGCGCTGCAGTTTAATCGGGGAAACGCACAATTCGGCGGTCTAATGGGTGGTCCGGTGCACCCCCGGACCACCCCGTAGATTCGCCTATGCCAGGAGCATGTGGGGCCACGCTCCGTTATCGCCCATGGGAAAGCCTAGCGTTTCATGTGCATCCACATGAAAACGCTGGACGTTCCCATGGAATTGCGTGCTGGACTTATATTTGCGAAGGCAGGAGAAATCATTTGATGGTTGGCGACCATCAAATGATTTCTCCTACTGCGGGCACATGCGAGGGGAAATGGCAGCGGGGGGGGGTGTGCATTCACCGGGGTGGCGTCACAAGGACTCTACTAGAATCGCCCCCTTAATGTGGTAGAGAAGGAAAAGTATTCCATAGTGTGGCACTCCTACAGAAAACACTCATCTTTATTATACTAATTAAAACTGCAAAATACAAAACATGTTCAGTGATAGGAGAATGAAAATGATCAATGTGCATTGAATTTTTATATCTGTTCCAACCTCATAACAGTGTCCAAAAAGACTACTGGTTAGTTGTACAGCAGTGCACAGCAGTGATCTTTTATATCAAAGTGTGTTTAAGTCATTATAACGTTTCTCTTGCATGTACTATTAGTGTTGCGGATCGTTCCAACAAATTGCTGCCATCGTGGAGGTCTGTCAATAGTACCTTGAAATTGCTGTGTATATTTAAATGTGTTTCATGAAGTATCTAATGTATAGGCCATTCTTACTGTACTGTATATACAGAGCAGAAACGCTGCAATGCTCAATAAACTGAATCATTTATAAATGTCCCTACTTTTGTGATGACAAAACTGACACTGTTGTTTCCACAATACTTCGCTAAAGGTGGTGTGGCCACACAAAGGTATATAGTTGATTGCATGTAAATAATCTCTTACATCAGTTATGTTGATTCTAAAACATGGTGACACCCTAACATAGTAATACGAGAAAAGCAGAAAGTATTTCTTGTAGATAATAAGTAATGGTGTAATCGCCTACATCCACCCTATTATTTAAATCATACATAGAATAACTCCCCCATCATGAGGTATGAGGTATCTTGCAACACCCTTAAAAGCTTCTAAAAATAAGATGTGATGTTGCGCATAGCAACCAATCAGATTATGTCTATCATGTCTCAATAAACTAGTGCCTCTTACACATTATGCCATACGGAATGGGCCAAAATTAAGGTACAGGTAGAGTGTCTGCAGGGACATAGGGATAGGGAGAGTAACAGCAGGGATATAGGGACAGAGAGAGTGGGGAGAAAAAGGCAGCAGGGTAAGATTACCTAATGAGCAGAGGTGAGGAGGCGGTGTGGTCGTCTGCGGTTTCTGTGGCCTGCTGTGCAGCTCTGGCTGTGAGGCCATCCCTGCGTCCAGTCTGTCTATGACTGCCATCATTTCAAATCTGCCTTGCAGTGGCAGTCAATCAGGAATGGCCGCTCTTGGCTACTGGTTCTTGCCCTCCGAATGGTGAGCAAAAATCGCTAGAGTTAAAATGACCGTTGTAGCGTTGTTTTTCCAGTCAGTGCTCGAAGTTCCTGTATGCCATACTGGTGTATACTAGCCCAACTGTGTGTGTATGTGTGTGTGTGTGTATATATATATATATATATATATATATATATATATATATATATATATATATATATATATATATATATATATATATATATGTGTGTAAAGAGAGAGAGAGCAGACCCCTGTTTCGCGCCACAAACTTTAAAGTTACTGTGTCCGGGCTGCCTGGCTTACAAGATCCCCTGTTGGATGGGGGAAGTAAAGGAAAGTATGGATAGCAATTGTAAGATGGCGCCCTTTTGTTGACCTTAGCAATTAGATCAACATAGCCTTGTAGTGAATTGTAAAACAAGCAAAATAAAGTCCAAAAATCATATACATTTATTATAAAAGTCTCTTATTCCACACAATACAGGAGGTTTATCCAAACTGTTAAAAGGTTCAATGGTGTGTTATTAATAATTCAGAGTAGCAAACGAATGTTTCCCAACGCGTTTCGTCCCTACATGGGACTTCATCAGGGGTTCGCAGATGACGCCACTATAAGTTCCAACGTCTTTCGTTTGGTAGACTGTGTCTACAATGGAACGATTTTGTTTAGGTTCTTGTGAGAATTCAGAGGTACCAATGCTGGTTTAAAAAATAAACAAATGTACTTCGTACAGAGTCTAGGATTATTCAAAATGCAGTTCTTGCCTTCTGGAGATGTGTCCTGTTTGAAAGACTCTGCAGGAGTGACATTATATGCCTGTCTGTGTGCGTATAATTATCTATATCTACTGGAGAAGGAGTCCGGCACTGCCCAGCTGCCAGGACAGCATTCAGTACTTGACCGGGTGCCCGTTTTGTGGGAGAACTTCCCTAATAGACATACAGTGGAATAAGAAACCTCACTCCAGGACTTCCAAAACAGTGAAAACTTTAGTGGTTGTCGGTCAACGCCATTTCGAGCCTAGCTCGTCATCAGGACACTCAGTGTCTTGATAAAAGTGCACAGGGCACTGAAACGTTGGACACAGACAGTTGTGTTAGTGTCATTATTACCATCCGTGAGTGCTGCCGTTGATTGGTTATCTATGCATGTACCCACCGGTCCGACTGGGATCCTTTGGAAGGCACCCGACAAGATTTCCTTAAAGCCTGTGGAGTGCGTACTACATAGATCTCTCTCTCTCACAGAAAAAACTGGAAACTAGTGTGTCGACCTTTTGTTTGTGTTGACCCTTTGTCAATGTCTACCTAGTGTATGTAGACAATTCTTACAGATGAAAATATTACATTAATAAATGAAAATAGTAATTAAAAAGCCATTTTGTCCTAAATTTAAAGTAGTGCGTAATAAAGGAGTAGTCTACTGGCATCCCAGTGACTACTTGTGGTCTGTGCGCTAGAGATTTAGAAAACGGTCAATCAATGGTGTTAGTCAGCCTCAGCCCATTCCTTAATAAACAATGTTAATGTTAGTGAGTGTCACACCAGGGGTCTGAGTCGACGAGACTGAGACCTCTGGTGGGGACCTGGACCGGTACCTGAACCGGGGAGGTTGGAGAGGACCCTTGCGCATGGAATGCGTGACAATGCACCCGAAGCCAATAAACAGTCAGTGGTAAAATACAACCGGGTTTTATTAACAGATGGTTGTAGATAACAGGCAGTAAAGTATGCAGGAGATGTTATACAGTCTGTACAGGTAGCAATACTTTACAGATGGATGATGGTAAGGAATCGATGGTGGAACATCGGATACGGAGTGGAAGACTGTGGGTCCGGGATGACGGACGGGAACTGGAGGATGGAGATCCGGAGTATCGGACTTATGGACGATGATGGAACATCGATGGTGAGCGATGATGGAACATCGGATAGGAAACAGAAGACTGTGGGTCCGGAATGACGGACGGAAGCTTGGAAGCAGGAGATCCGGAATATCGGATTTACAGGTGATGACGGAACATCGATGGTGAGCGATGATGGAACATCGGAAGGACCAGAGTCCCGGAGCTAGGCTTGATTGCTGGGCTGTAGAAGCAGGATCACAGGAGATGGAATGCCTGGAATACACTGCAGCATAGAGAAGACAACACCAGCAGCAATACACTTGCACGGAGACAAGGACAGCTGACCATACACTGGAGACAACTGAAGCACTAGCAATGGTTCTGAGAGCTCCCAGCATACTTATACCCACTGAGTGGCCAGGATTGGCCGGGCAGGTATGACTGGGAGATCAGAACCATCAGGATTGGACAATGCAAACATGTGACTGAAAATAACATGGCAGCCCCCATGTCTGCTATGGCGGGAAACAGTGTTTGTGGACGCCATGCTTGTGGCTGGGAGCAATGGCGGCGGACAGACGGATTGCCGTGCACTGAGTACTGTCACTGGGAGACAGGAGAGCGGTGCGCCCCGCAGCCGCGGACTCAGCAGCGCTGAGAGGACTGGAGGATGGCAGCGATGATGGCGCACGGCAGACAGGATGCCGGCAGGGATGACACCTGGAACGCAAGCTGAACCTGCGGAGGCACTTGGCCGGTAAGAAAGTCTGTCTGAAAGCTCGGATCGTGACAGCACCCCCCCCTTTAAGGGTGGCCCCAGGACACCTTTTAGGCTTGCGGGGGAACTTGGAGTGGAACGCCCGGATGAGTCTGGGAGCATGGACATCGATGGCATTGGTCCATGATCGTTCTTCGGGGCCGTAGCCCTTCCAATCGATCAAATACTGCAGACGACCATATCGGATGCGAGAGTCCAAGATTTTACTGACCTCATATTCTGTTCCACGCTGAGTGCAAACCTTAGGAGCCTTGGGGAGCTTGGAATGAAAGCGATTCAGAACCAGCGGCTTGAGCAGCGAAATATGGAATGTAGCTGGCACTTTCAAATAAGGCGGCAACTTGAGCTTGTAAGCCACAGGATTGACGACTCGCTCAACTGGGAATGGACCAATATATCGGGGAGCGAACTTCATAGATGGCACTCTCAATCGAAGATTCTTGGTTGACAACCAGACACGATCTCCTGGACGGAGGGCTGGCACAGCTCTGCGTTTCCTGTCGGCAAATTTTTTGTACCTGCTTGAAGCTTTTAGGAGTGAAGAACGAATGAGCTTCCAGGATTTGACGAATTGCCGGATGGTCGTGTCGACCGCTGGAACAGAGGACACAGGTTGCAGAGTGAAGTCAGGAACTCGAGGGTAAAACCCATAGTTGGCAAGAAATGGAGTGACATTTGATGAAGAATGATATTGGTTATTATGGCAGAATTCTGCCCATGGAAGGAGTTGAGCCCAGTCATCGTGGGGAGGAAGAGACATATGTGCGGAGAAATGCTTCAAGGTCCTGATTCACCCTCTCCGTTTGGCCATTTGTTTGAGGGTGATAGGCTGTGGAGAATTTTAACTTGATTTGAAGCAGGGAGCACAGGCTTCGCCAGAATTTGGCTACGAATTGGACCCCTCTATCGGAGATGATTTCAAGAGGCAGCCCATGAAGCTTGAATATCTCTTTAATGAAGAGCTGGGACAGCTTGGAAGCTGACGGAAGACCGGTGAGGGGAACGAAGTGAGCCATCTTGGTGAACCGGTCAACAATCACCCAAATGGTGGTGAATTTGTCAGACTCTGGAAGATCAGTTACAAAGTCCATAGAAATATGCGTCCAAGGACGATGTGGCACTGACAGTGGCATCAATTGCCCGGGAGGAGACTGACGACTGGTCTTGTGCTGAGCACATTTGGCACAAGAGGAGACAAAGTCCTGCACATCCTGTTTGAGGGACGGCCACCAGTAGGACCTGGTGATAAACTCGTAAGTTTTCTGAATGCCTGCATGGCCAGCAAATTTTGAAGAATGCGCCCAACAAAGCAACTTCTTCCTTAGGGCTGGCTTTACATATCTTTTCCCTGTAGGGGGCGTGAGATTTGAAACTCCCGTTGCGGAGAAGGCCACTGGATCAATAATAAAATGTTGATGTGTGGACTTTGACTCACTATCTTGCTCCCATGAGCGGGAAAGGGCATCAGCTTTTCGATTTTGTGTCCCCGGACAGAATGACAGCTTGAAACGGAACCTGGAAAAGAAAAGTGTCCATCTGGGTTGACTGGGGTTCAAACATTGAGCAGACTTGAGATACAGAAGATTCTTGTGGTCTGTGATAATTGTGACCTCATGGACAGCGCCCTCTAGAAGATATCTCCATTCTTCTAATGCCAACTTGATGGCAAGGAGCTCTTGATCGCCGATGGCATAGTTACGCTCTGCAGGCAGGAACTTACGAGAGTAAAACCCACAGGGATGAAGACGTCCATCGGGCGCTTTCTGCGAGAGGACTGCCCCAACACCCACGGAGGAGGCGTCAACCTCGAGAATAAAGGGCAAGGTGGTGTCAGGCTGTCTTAAGACAGGAGCTGAAGTGAACCTCTGCTTCAGCAGATGGAAGGCTTCGATGGCTTCTGCCGGCCACTTCGCTGGATTAGACCCTTTTCTTGTTAGGGCAGTGATGGGTGCCACAATAGAAGAGAAGTTACGAATGAATTTTCTGTAATAATTGGCAAAACCCAGGAAACGTTGAATACCTTTCAGCGAAGAGGGAATTGGCCACTCTTGGATGGCCTGCAGTTTTCCTGGGTCCATTTGTAGACCAGAACCGGAGACAATGTACCCTAGGAAGGGTATAGACTTCACCTCGAAGACACCCTTCTCCAGTTTGCAGTAGAGATGATTAGCTCGCAGCCGGGACAGGACCTCTTTGACCCAATAACGATGTTCTGTGATGTTATTGGCGTAGATTAAAATGTCATCGAGATATACGACTACACGTCGATACAGAATGTCCCGAAAAGTCTCATTGACATAGTGCTGGAACACGGCTGGGGCATTGCTGAGCCCGAAGGGCATGACGAGGTACTCATAGTGGCCGTCTCTGGTATTAAACGCCGTCTTCCACTCGTCGCCCTCTCGTATGCGGATGAGATTATATGCGCCCCTCAGGTCGAGTTTCGTGAAGATGGTTGTACCGCTGACACGGTCAAACAGCTCGGTGATGAGGGGCAACGGATATCGGTTCTTTACCGTGATGTCATTGAGGCCGCGGTAATCAATGCAGGGACGTAGGCCTCCATCCTTCTTCTTTACGAAGAAGAATCCTGCGCCAGCAGGAGAAGTCGAAGGACGGATGAATCCCTTTGCCAGATTTTCCTTGATGTAGTCGGTCATGGCCTGAGTCTCTGGAAGAGAGAGAGGATAGGTTCTACCTCTTGGTGGTTCTTTGCCTGGGATAAGGTCGATAGGGCAATCCCACGGTCTGTGAGGAGGTAGAATATCAGCGCCAGACTTGCTGAATACATCTGAGTACTCTTGGTAGGGAAGAGGCGGAAGGTCTGCTGCATCGGCTGAAGAATGACGAGCTGGGATTACCTTTTGGAGACAGGTACCGGAGCAGGAAGGATCCCAGGAAAGGATTTCGGATGTCTTCCAATCAAGGCGAGGATTGTGAAGACGAAGCCAGGGTAAACCCAGAACCAGAGCATGAGTGGCAAAGTTCTGCGGGAGACTGTCGCATCAGGAATCCTACTGCCATCCACAGCAGTAAGGAAGACAGTCTTGAGAAGACTTTCAGTGGGCAACCCCCACTTGCGGACCAGTTCAGCAGTGACGAAGTTGCCAGCGGCACCGGAATCAAGAAGTGCGGAGACAGTCTTGAAACGCTCACCAACTTGTAAAGAAACTGGAAGTACACAATCAGTTGCTGATGGAGAGGACTTAATTACTCCTAGCCTACCCTCTCCTTGACGGGCTAGGAGGAGGAGTTTTCCTGACGCTTTGGGCATGCAGAAATTTGATGTGCTGGATCGGCACAATACAGACAGAGCTGTGCCAACCGACGACGTCGACGTTCTTCTGGGGACAAACTGAAGCGGTCTATCTCCATTGGTTCTTCTTTGGAATGAGCCCTGGGGGCAGCAGGTAAAGGAGGCGGAGGAGTTGGCACTTTAACTGGAGCGCTCTTGTGACGTTCTACAGCCCTTTCTCGGAAGCGTAGGTCTACTTTGATACATAATGATATAAGGTCATCTAGTCCTGAGGGTAAGTCTTTGGTAGCGAGTTCATCCTTAATACGGTCGGATAGACCATGCCAGAAAGCTGCGTATAAGGCCCCATCACACCAGGAGAGTTCAGACGCCAGAATCTGGAATTGGACCAGATATTGCCTGACGGAGCGGGATCCCTGTCTGAGATGGAGGAGTTCAGTGGAGGCAGATGCTGATCGCCCAGGCTCATCAAAGATGCGCCGGAATGTTGACACGAAGTCCTTGTAGTTAGACAAGATGGCATCGGATCTTTCCCATAATGGGGACGCCCATTCTAACGCTGCTCCACACAGGAGGGAGATGATGTAGGCGATCTTGACCCTTTCAGTAGGGAAGTTGCTGGGTTGCAGCTCAAAGTGGATCTCACACTGATTGAGAAAACCTCGGCAGGTCTTGGGGTCCCATCATACTTAGTGGGGACAGACAGATGAAGGCGAGGTGCAGCAGCCATTACAGGAGGATGAACTGGACTTGGAAGTTCACTGACAGGCTCAGGGCCACTGAGAGTGGTCTGTAGTTTATCCAGCCGGGAAGACAGATCTTGCAGACAATGAATCACTTGGCTCTGCGCAGCCTCTTGCTGATCCAAGCGAACAGCCAGTTGCTGTACAGGGCTGGATGGTGATGCTTGGCTTGCGGCTGGATCCATTAGGCTAGTGCTTACTGTCACACCAGGGGGCTGAGTCGACGAGACTGAGACCTCTGGTGGGGACCTGGACCGGTACCTGAACCGGGGAGGTTGGAGAGGACCCTTGCGCATGGAATGCGTGACAATGCACCCGAAGCCAATAAACAGTCAGTGGTAAAATACAACCGGGTTTTATTAACAGATGGTTGTAGATAACAGGCAGTAAAGTATGCAGGAGATGTTATACAGTCTGTACAGGTAGCAATACTTTACAGATGGATGATGGTAAGGAATCGATGGTGGAACATCGGATACGGAGTGGAAGACTGTGGGTCCGGGATGACGGACGGGAACTGGAGGATGGAGATCCGGAGTATCGGACTTATGGACGATGATGGAACATTGATGGTGAGCGATGATGGAACATCGGATAGGAAACAGAAGACTGTGGGTCCGGAATGACGGACGGAAGCTTGGAAGCAGGAGATCCGGAATATCGGATTTACAGGTGATGACGGAACATCGATGGTGAGCGATGATGGAACATCGGAAGGACCAGAGTCCCGGAGCTAGGCTTGATTGCTGGGCTGTAGAAGCAGGATCACAGGAGATGGAATGCCTGGAATACACTGCAGCATAGAGAAGACAACACCAGCAGCAATACACTTGCACGGAGACAAGGACAGCTGACCATACACTGGAGACAACTGAAGCACTAGCAATGGTTCTGAGAGCTCCCAGCATACTTATACCCACTGAGTGGCCAGGATTGGCCGGGCAGGTATGACTGGGAGATCAGAACCATCAGTATTGGACAATGCAAACATGTGACTGAAAATAACATGGCAGCCCCCATGTCTGCTATGGCGGGAAACAGTGTTTGTGGACGCCATGCTTGTGGCTGGGAGCAATGGCGGCGGACAGACGGATTGCCGTGCACTGAGTACTGTCACTGGGAGACAGGAGAGCGGTGCGCCGCGCAGCCGCGGACTTAGCAGCGCTGAGAGGACTGGAGGATGGCAGCGATGATGGCGCACGGCAGACAGGACGCCGGCAGGGATGACACCTGGAACGCAAGCTGAACCTGCGGAGGCACTTGGCCGGTAAGAAAGTCTGTCTGACAGCTCGGATCGTGACAGTGAGCTCTTGCTAATAAAACAGCCCCCTTCCTCATTGTTAGATACATGCAATCTGAAGCAGTTCAGCAGAGTGATATTATCGTGGAAGCTGCCACGCACTGGATGTGTTACACTCACGGTCCTTGTAGCTGGAAGCCGTATGCTGGAATGACCGGTACCACAGAGTGGCTCTGTGTAGCGAGGAGATAGCAGCAGGTCGTTTGTATAGAGCCAGCAGGGTGATGCGGGAACGGTACACTGAGGAGGATGGAGGGGCTAGAGCTCCGGTGGACATAGAGTCAGACAGTAGAGGCGGGCAGGATGAAGTCTCCGGATGTGGGTGAAGCGTAAGTGATGATGCGTTTCGTCTCCTAGGTAAATGGAAACTTTCTCAAGGTCAGTGTACAAAGAAGGGCAGCAAAAGTGGTGCATGACCTTTATTACAAAACTTATGTGACACAACTTACCTGAAAAGACTAAGGGGGTTATTCTAGTCCATTCTTTCTGACAAAATCATTCTTAGATGGACAAAACCATGTGCACTGCGGGTGGGGCAGATGTAACTTGTGCAGAGAGAATAAACCCCTAAAAGATCTTAACATGTATAGTTTGGACCAGAAAATGGAAAAGGGGGACACGATAGAGACTTATCCCAAGGGTTTCAACAAAGTACAGCAGTTAAACCTTTTTCAAAGGAAGAGAAGTATTAGAACTTGAGGACATACACTGAAATTAGAGGGAGGCAGGTTCAGGGGAAATTTTAGAAAAATTACATCACAGAAAGGTTAGTGGATAAGTGGGATAGCCTCCCATCAGAGGTGGTAGAGGCTAAAGGCCCCCATACATTATGCAATTTGGGCCAGATTTCACCCAATTCCGATGGATCGGGCCAAGAAATCAAGTGAAATTGGCCCAAATAGCTTTTATGTGACATCTGATCCGATCCCATGCGGATCGGAGATGGAGAACATTTGTGAGAACATCTCCAGGTCGAACCCCCTCTTGGCAGTAGGGAACGGGAATTGCATGAGATCCTGCTGCCCAGGAAGGTCCCAGGTGGCTTATTTGGGATTGGATGCAACTTCTCCGAAGGGAGAAGTCGCATAGTGTATGGGGGCCTTAAGACAGTGAGCAATTAAAACATGTTTAGAATAAGCATAGCGATATCCTTACAAATAACTAAGGTTTTAATAAGGTTGAGATTGCATAAAGGATAAATAAAGACTAGATGGGCCAAGTGGTTGTTATCTGCTGTCATATTCTATGTTTCTGTGTATGTAACTGACTTGGGGACTGAAAGGAAGCTCAATTAATCCATGATGTTCTGAAGTCAGCACTGGATAGTTCCCTCCACACTATAAAAAGTTTTAATAAAATCAATGTTATCCTTAAGCTATTTTTGCATGAGTGCCCCACTAGAGGAGATTTTTATCCTTTTTTTTTTTTTTTTGTGGCCATGGCCATTTTGCAATTATTTATTTAGACCAATCTCTACAGAGTCCTGCGGATAACTGGATTTTATATCTGCAGAAACAATGATGCTCATTACTGAAGAGCAATGGGTTTGTCATATCATCAACCACTGGTACAAGATAAAGTTTCAGTTTATACCCAGAGGGGTTAGCTTGGTAATATCCTGAGTTTTCTCTACAACTGTGGAACTAAAGGCTTTATCTATTGCTCTGACACATAGGGGCACAAACTTGTAATCCAACATGTTGCTGGTAGAGAAAGCAACAGGGGACTAATGAATGGTTCTCAATCTGAGGTTGCTTAATGAATTCATTTGTGCAAGATATTTCCGCTAGGAATCAGTACAGTCTATGCAATAGAGAAATTAGATTTCTGTACTACCAGCAGATCTGCAAGATGTAGATATCCACACTTCCATTCTAGATACAGCATTGTCAGTTTCTTGGATTTACCTTTTGGAGATATTGTTCAGCCCAAGTTATGAATTTCCTAGAAGACCATGGTCTGAAGATCAGTACAGCAGAAGCTACCTAGGGCCTTCTCAACAGATATGATTCTTCCATTTACAAATAGGCTCATCAAAGGACAGTGTATCTTTGACAGAAGAAAGACTTGTCAAAATTTAGTACCTAGTTTACCAACTTCACTCTCGGGAAATGGTGCCGAGAACATTGCCACCATCTCCTAGGCTTGTTCTCATCCATCTTAGGCATTCTTCTCTAGGCATGCTGGCATGAGATGTTGGCCTCAACATCCAATAAGATTCTACTTTCCATTTATCTTGCATATTCCAGAAGATAATAGAATCTTATTGGTTTCCTTTACTTTATTTAGTAAATATACTTTAGTAAATATACCCCCAATTCTGTGTGGCACACTTAAAATGTGAGTCTGCTGTAATTACACATATACTAGATATTCTACAGCTTGGATAAGGCAGGGTCTGGCTTTCACTTTCCTGAAGCTTCCCGCAGTCTGCACCTACCTGTTGGTTGTTCCATATTTATATAGCTATGGTTGTGATTGGACAACAAACTCCTTTCACAGACAACTTGGGGATTTTCGGGCTTTTTTATACAGGTTGTGTGTTGTTGTTTTTTTATGGTAACACAGGTGGTATTCCACTCTGTGTAAACTGTTTGCAGCTAAGAAGCTTCTAAATACTGGTGCAGAAATATACGCCCCCAATGCAGCTTATTTCAGTAAATATAATTTTTACAAGCATAACACACCATATGGAGAAAAATATTGAGAAATACTAAATACATTATTTGAATTTTAAAACTGAGTGGGAGCAGCTTCATTGATTGCCTTGCACAGAGGATTTGATTTCCGTGATGGACTCACAGTTCTGCTGTTTTTTTGTTTTTTTTTAATTATAAAACCATTTGAGGCTTGTACAGAAGTACCGAGCAATACATTTGAATGATAAATGTTTTAAGTGTTTGAAGTCCAGTTGGAAAAAAGTGAGGCCACCCGACTCATCTCCTGAGACACGGTCAGACACTTCTTGCAGATCTGTGGATGGGGCCACACCACTTCCAGTAATACTGCACAGAAAGAGAGCCTGCTTGAGCACTGATGTGTCATGTGATCATGAAGTGCACTGCTCAGAGACCAAGCTCAACAGCAAGGGGAGGAAGAGAATACAGTGCGACAAAGTGATGCATCGAAAATAATCCGTGGACACTGAAGATTCCTATAGTGAGTGTTGAGTTACACTAAGTATGGGATGAGTCAGGCTCGCGGCAGTCAGAGCCACCCCCTTGTCTGCTTCCCCAGCCATTGGCCTCACCGCGCATCACTTGCAGAATTTACCTTGCACAGAAAACATATATAAATGTACTTGTTCTCATGGCAACATGGATTGTCCCAGACACAAAGTTACTTTTTTATTAGCCTATTACATGAATCAGGCCCAAAGTGCACCAATCACCTTTACAGAGCGGAGGCAGCGATGTCTTGTGTTAAGCGAATGGGTCGGATTCAGAGTTGCATGCAAGTCAATCTTGGATCGCAATTTTTTTCTTGTATTATAACAACTGTATGTTTGTTGGAACCTACATATGCAACTACAGGATGCGCATATTCACTTGTGGCTCACTGGTGTAACAGGGCAGCAGAGGACACATAGGTACTGTTGGTCTGAATTGTTGCAGTTGCCCTGAGGACAGTGCTGTGTCCCCAAAAGCACTAAGCTGCGCTGCTTTGTTTAAATACAAACTTCTGAACTGAATTCTTATCTGAGTGCCTCCTTCCATTGAACCTGTATGTATTTGCTTAGGAGTGCATCGGAACTTTGGAACTTTTTTTGGATCTATGGGATATGCTGAAAAAGCTTTATAGATTGCATTATGTGAATTACTTCGTTTCCATGCGTTCAACCACCAAGAACATCAAAACATTAAAAATAAAATTCACATTTCAATGCTTCTGGTTTTACTTTACTTGGTGGAGCAAATAAGATGTAAACATAGTTTATTTATTTTTTATTCTTTTTACTTTATTCAGCAAAGAAAATAAAAGTACACACAGAAACCAAATTGAGAAAAAAAGAATATCAAATGAAGTAATAAGCAGCGATAACAATATCTGTGACATAAGAGAATATAGAAGCAGAGTATTGAGGAAAGGAGGGGGAAGTCTCCGACTTTTTTAATGAAGATAGGGTGGAGGTATACTATATGGAGCAATCGGATAGACTGAAATGGGTTTGCGCCCTAAAATTATAAGCTGTGTGCAACTTAACAAAATCTTCTTAACTGTGTCATGTAGAGTCACTGCGATACGCTCCATATGATATTGAGACCAGGGGACAATTTTTAAATAATTTTTTATTACATTTTTTGTTTTTTTGCAAACGCAACATGTCAATAGCAACAGATGCAGACGATTACAATGGAAACTATTGTTACAGGAAGCAAAGATGTTCAATCTCTGTCTGAATGAAATCTTACAGTTAGAATGTAGCAAGCTATAAATCCATTGGGTTAGCATACTTGATGGACTGCAGAAGTGGTTTTCTTGGGTAGAGGGTTTACATGGATATGAACTTTACAAGAAATAGAGGGATTATGCTTAATCTCATTTGTGCCGTTGCAGCAAGAAAAAAAACCTGTTGCTCTGTATAGTCAGCCGTGGGTATTTATGGTAATCTGTGGCTTTCCAGAATTGCTCTGCCACAGTTCAAAGGTCATAGAATGTGATTATATCCTTCTGTGATACAGCATTCTGAAACTCTCCAGAGGTTCCACTCCATGTGCGAGCTGACTATACCCACTGAAGGAGCTGGCCAGGTGCCAACAAACACAGCCTAGGCAGAAGTACTTGATAATATGGCTAACGCTAGGGGAAATTATTACACTGCATGGAAAGAAAGAAAAAAAAATTAACCACGCACAGGTTCTGATTCACGTAAAAAAAAAATTCTCATTCCTAAGAACACTTTTGCTAATTTTTAAGTCTACTTGCATGATCTTACCTAAAAAGTTATTCTCTTTTTTTTTTCTAGATTACAGGGATGCAGTGATACTCACTATTTATATTCCAGTATAATACACAGTGATATTTCAGTATTCATTAGGAATGAAGGAATATTACACTCCTCCCAACCTTGTGATTTTCTATATTCACAGAACTCCTTGGTGACTTCTCATCTCTACATCACGGTAGTGAGCACATTATTCTCAATTTGTAATCTAACATTGATACATATGCAACTGTAAAAAAGTCAATAACACACACAAAAAGGATATTTTCATTTATAATGTGTGCAGGTTAAACCCTTTATTAAGCCAGTCTGCTTCATGCTATATATTTGTATATGTTATCTTTAATCACAAAAGATATTTATCATCAGGGGTGTAACTAGATATTTGTAGGCCTCATAGCAAAGGTTTGTAAGGCCCCGCGATGTACCAACAAGTGGTGAGAAATGGTATTACAGTGAAGATGGGCCCCATTCAGCTCTGGGCACCATAGCAGCTGCACCTATTGTAGTTATTACTTCCTTATCATAGATTGGGGCTACTAAGTTCTGCTATTTTGGTTCAAGTAACAAAGGGGCCATCCAAGCTTTCATTACCATCTAATTAGATATTTTACACTGCGTAGGTGACCAGTGTAGTAACTTCGGGAGGCAATGGAACTGATCACCTCTGGGTCCGCTGAGAAGTGGTAAGGAACAGCATGTTCCGCTGTTTAATGCGCCAGGTCATGCTCAGCCAACAAGCTGCCCGGTACTGCCTATGTGAGCCAGCAAGGTCTACTCCTCATGTATTTCTCATCCAATGGATGGTTCTAGCTCAACCCATAATCGAGTGTAGAACTTTCAGAGCCTTTTCTGGTCCAAGGGAAGGTGGCCTATATGTGAGGTAAGAATCTGGTCTAGCTTTGTGAGAGAAACACAGGACGACTTAGAGGGGGTTACAAACATGGCACCACTTATAAACACCAGATGCAACACAGTTCTCTTTTATTTGTAGACTACCAGGGCAGGAGTCGTATAGAACATAGACAGGAGTCCATTTAATTGTGCTCACGGAATGTTCATTGTTTGCCCTGAGGTAAATGCTTTACAGATGGAATCCACATTAATAAAATCCTGATATTTCACCTGCAGATGATATGGTATCATGCCCTGTACATCCATATGGAAACATATTTTCTTTACTCCTTAAGTAACTATTAAATTGTCTTGAGGTTCTTGTCAGTTTTGCTTTTGGACCCCTAGATATTCCATAGTGCAGTGATTTCCTACCTCAGTCCTTAAGGCACACTAACCGTCCAGGATATAGTGATAACCATAACATGTTGGTTTTCTATTGGCACTCCTATCACCTGATAAACTGGTATAAGGGATAAAGTTCTCCTTGCTTTCTTCCTTCTCCTCTCCTCTTTGTCCTCCCAAAGGTATATGAAAACAAAGAAAAGAGGAAAAGAGGGAAAAAAATGGTGTAATACGTTCAAACAAATGGATATCCGTTGATATCCAAATTAGGGATTTCAGTCCTTTCCCTTATGGGTAGTGTTGAAAAAGTTTCTGTATGGGATCACCACAGTGATAAAAACCAGACACTTTATCACTTTGCCGAGCTTAATAAATCACAGTAGCTTACACCAACTAGACATGACTCCTCTTATCAAATCTTATCAAGGTTTCTTTTAAATGACTCCTCCTGGCCCCAAGAAATTATTTTGTATTCAGTATAAACAATTAAAAATCTTATCAAGGTTTTTTAAATGATGACTCCTGGCTCCAAGAAATTATTTTTTATTCAGTATAAACAATAAAAAATACAAGTACCTCATGTGATGGTAAACCGTTTACAAAGGTAAAACTGCATTAAGGTGAAAATGAACCTGGACCCGCTCACCTCAAGCAGCACCTGGACTGTACATGTGGACCTTCTTAAAAACAAACACCAATGTGTTTCGACATAAACAATGTATTTTTTCAAGGTAGATTTCCACCTTAAAAAACAAAGACATTGTTTATGTCGAAACGCGTTGGTGTTTTCCATTCATATTTGAGCAAACTGTTGTGTTTTGTGTAAATTACCAAAATGCATTTGACAGCCGAGAATACACTCTCAAATCAACACGAATGTTAGTACATTTACGCCTTAGTCTTGCTGTTAAATGCAGGTGCACATACTTTCTCAAAATGATGCACACATATACAAGCAGAGGCATATTTAGAATGCTTGATGAGATAATTAGTCCATTATAGTTAATTAATAGAATCAAGTGGAAGCACATAATATTTAATTGGACCAATTATATCACTAAAAGTTATTAATGAACCGAGAAGGGAAGATGATAATTTAAATCAAATGCAACTCTGCCAGGTCATTTTATTCATGGCAGTAATATATAATCTTGAGAAAAATCACATTGTCACAGAAATTGGTAGTTTTTTTAGTAAATAGTCTTTGATGCAAGGGTCACTGTGTTATTGTTTAGCTGTCTATTGCTGCCGATGAGGAGTTCATTTGTGGCTAAATTCACAGGATTCAAAAGCAGAGATGTTGCTTATATCAACAGCCAGTCAGATTTTCCTGCTATTTATCTTGTACATTTTATAAAATGATAGCTTGAATTTAATTGGTCACTGTGGGTAATTCTTCCACTTTTGTAAACCCACACTTTAATAAATTTACCACTATCCTACATTTATTAACATTGCATTTAGAAGCAATCGGTAGTTCTCAATCTCAGTCCTCAGGGAACCCCAACTGTGCAGATTTTCCAGGTCTCCACACAGAATCACAGGTGACATAATTAGCTCCACCTGTGATATTTTAAAATGTGTCAGTGAATAATGAGTGCACCTGCCAGGTGACCTGGAAAACGTGCACTGTTGGGGGTACTGAGGACTGAAGTTGAGAACGGCTGCAATAGATGCTCTTATCTGTGTAGTGCAAGTTGGATAATGAAAGCCAGCATCTGATTAGCTGCTTTGGTTAAGTGTAATGGGGCCTACACATGGGGTGATTTCAGGGCATTTTCTAAGCCAGGAATTTCCAAACTATGGCCCTCCAGCTGTTCTGAAACTTCAAGTCCCATCATGCCTTGCCACAGTTTTGCTATTAGGGAATGCTAAAACTATGGCAAGGCATGATGGGATGTGTAGTTTCGCAACAGCTGGAGTGTCATAGTTTGGACATGTCTGTTCTAAGCGATCTGTCTTTGACTAAATCTAGGCTTAGAAAATGCACCTACATCGCTCAGTGTGTAGGGTCCATAGCAATATGTGGCCACACGCGTCGCTAAGATCCAGCATGCTGGATAAATCTATTTAGATCGCCGGTCAGGTGAGAACACTGGCCTTGACAGATCGCTCGGCACACAGTGCTGACACGACTGTGTGCTGACCGATCTTGCTGAACAATCTACGTGTATAGGCCCCATAACTGTAATTGTCCTGTTTGCGTTATCTTAATTCTGTATATAATTGGTGTTTCTTTCTATGTATGCGTGGTCCATAGGATCGCTCTTTGAAAAAAATGTAGCCATCGGTTAAAGACAGCATTTGTTAACTGAGACAATCTCTGAAAGACTATGCTTAATCTCCTAGCCTGTTTCAAAGTTCCCACAGCCCGCTTTAACGGACGCTTATGTATGCATTAGGTGGGGCTGCAGCAGTAACCTCTGATATTTGCTACGTTACCCTATTGGTAAAATAGTCCAGATACTAAAAAAAAAAAAATTTCAAAATTTACAAATTGACACAAAAATATGTTCCTATTAATCTTTTGCTTGCCGACTTTTTTTTTTACCATGTTGACCTTTATTCATGTTCACATTTTATGGTTGGACTAATTACTGTTGGCCCTATGATCCACACTGAAATGCTATACAATTATCTGCCCAATGTAAAAGTGCATTGCAGCCACTGACCTTAATATCGGTCTCCTGGATAGGCTGAAATGGTCTTTCCTGTCCCAAAGATTCGGTAATTAGTTGGCCGGGTATGCGCTGCCATTGCTGACTGACCGACATCTCCCATATTCCTTCACTGGGGTGGAATAGGGAAACGTTTCCTCCCCTTTGAAGGAATGCAGATATTGTGGCCATACACAGTGAATTACCTCACAGTACCTGATTCAATGTTTGGTACTTTGCGCATGTGCTGCACTTGTGTTGGTATTTTCTTTTTGAACATGTATTAACAACATAATATTGTGTTTAGAATAGTTACCTCATATGTGTGTATACGTGTGCCTCCTACCTCAGCAATCACACTCATTTCTAGAGATTTATCAGGCCGGTATCCTATTAGCAGCAGTAATTTATCCCGGAGGTGTTATCGTCTGAAAACAAGAAATGTTTCGGCCAAAATAAACAGAATATAATTGGATAGACCGATAATGACCATTGAGCTAAAATCATGATAATAGCCATATTTACCGAAATTTAAAAAGTAGCGCATCTAATTTGAAGACACCTCTATGTCATAATGTTAGTTCAGACAACAAATGATATGATCCAGGGGCATTATAAGAACTTTGTGCGCCCCATAGCAACATATTGAAGGGGCCCCTACCCAAGAATTCTTGAGCAGAACCTCTCTGCTGCAGTTATTCATTGTATGCCCCATAATAGTGCCCTTGTCCATTTTTATGAACAGGTTGAGTATCCCTTATCCGAAATGCTCGGGACCACAAGCATTTTGGATAAGGGATTTTTTCAGATTTTGGAATATTTTTTTCCCCATACTTACCTGGTCCCCTGCTGGTGCCCCGAAGGTCCCCCCGACTTCCATGGTGTTCCACGGCGGCCTTCAGGATCCTGTTCAGCAGCAACTCCGGTCCCAGGGGTGCATTGCACGAGTGGGGGGACCCCTAAAAAACACCAAAATATTCTGAAAAACCTCAGTTTTCGGAATATTTTGGTTTTTGGAATACACTGATAAGGGAGACCCGACCTGTATTGCCTTAACTTATTTCATGAACCATTGTTGTTCTGTAGTTTACATGATGTCATATTAGAGGGCTGCCAGTATACATTGTGCCACACAATACACCCAGTTCATTTTATGACATACTGTACAGTGTCCCCAGTTCATATTATGCCACATTACAGTGTCCCCTGTTCATACTATCCCACCTTAGAGTGCCTTCCAGTTCTTATTATGCCACAATGTAGTGCCTTCATTTCATATTGTGCTACATTACTTACTACGTAACATTACAATGAGGAGATCAGATTATGCCGCATTACAGTGGCCTCCAGTTCATATTGTGCCACATTACTTACAACATAACAATGGGGTAACCAGGGCCGGTGCTAGGGTGTCCGGTGCCCTCCTGCAAACCATAAATTTTGCGCCCTTTCACATTGCCATTGCAACAAGTTGCAGCCCGATAGTGGGAGCATATGCAACTTGCGATCCTATGGAGGATCTCGGGTGCATGTACATGTATGCATACACCATCTCAGTGATGTGTCCGCAAAATGTTGCAGGCACTAAAGGTACCCATACACACTGTGAGAATCACATACGTTATGTGCTAGATCGCATCGCACGGCATGCATGCAATGTGTGTGCGATGCGATCCGAAAGCAGTACAAAAAGTATGTGCAGCACTTACTTTTTGTACTGTGCGATGCACGCAGGAGCGCACATCGCATCGCACGCTGCTATTGCACGGTGTATGGCCACCTTTAGGCACATAACCCAGCCCATTATTTAAAAAGTTTCTAAATTAATATAAAAAAGTCTACAATTATTAAAAAAAATGTTATAAACATGTATAATAAAAGACTCACTGTTCTTGTGCAGTCCCTCCTCTTCTATCTGCATAGGCAGGACGCTGAGGACGCCATTACACCCCTCTCGTGACTGAGGGGTAAAGGAGGGTAGAGAAGGAGGAGATGGAAGAAGAGGGGAGGAGATAGAGGGGGCGGAGTGTTGAGGACTGGCAGTGGCACTGGAACAGCACACTGAGAAGAGGGAAGGAAGGGGAGGCGGCACTGCTGCCTGTTCGTCATTTGATTGACAGCTGACAGACGCGGGGAGCAATGGGTAGGGGGTGGATCCGGACCTGACATGTCATCCACGCATTCACAGACAGCGCTTCATGCCTCAGCGCAAGTGTCTGTGAGGAAGAGGAGGCAGGTCGCAGGAGGAGGACAGTGTGTGGGCGGTGCAGGGAGCTGCTCAGCCTCTCCATACTGCTGCCCGCTGTCAGACAGGCACTGCAGGCGGCATGCAGGAGGCAGTGACAGTGAGGGCTGAGGCAGCTTTAGCAGAGCAGGGAGGGAGACAGCGCCTTTTCAGCATGGCGCCTCCATGCTTTGCAGGAGCTGCAGTGTTGGTAGCGCCGGCCCTGGGGGTAACATTGCAATGAGGAGATCAGATTATGCAACATTACAGTGGCCCCTTACATTTACTTCACACTCCTCTCACTGAACATCTCACACAATTCAGGCCAGGCAATGGATCAGGCAAAATTGTGTATCAGGGAAATTGTTACGCAACTTAATAACCATAGCAATGGCAACCGTTGCATTCACTACAGTTACACACGTGGTTTGCCCCCAAATGCATAGGTGACCGCGACTCTTAAAATTTTTTGACGCAGATTAATTTCTGGTTCTGTAGATTAACAATTTAACTTCAGATGCTGTCTGAGAACTAGAACAATGTGACAACTTTGTTGATATATATATATATAATTGAATGCAAATGAGCGGACCACAGAATGTACTACTTATACAGCTAAAATGTCACTTTAGAAGTTTATATAAAGACACAACTCTTGTATATTTGTTGTTATTATTTTGTTATGTGTTTCCTATGTATTGAGAGCAGTTTAGTATTCAGGGCTGATAGCTGTGACTCTTACCAGCTCATCACTGTGACAGGATGTCACCCCAGGTGCTGCAGAAATCTTGTACACAGTGTACGTATGAAATGCAAAACAGGATAGGAACAGAAACCACAGTTTTGAAAGCTCATCTCGCAGCTCAGACTTTACTTTTGTGATTTGTTGCAATATTCTCTTACCAATAATTGAGCCTATTATCAGCGCCTGCCATGCACAGAATGATTCACAGTCTGTATAGCTTTACATTTGCTTGGTTTGAAAGCAGATATTTAGGCTTTGTTTCTGTTCTTTATTACATATCTAAATGCACATTGCCTAGATTTTTATATGGAGTAAAGTAGATCTTGTGTCCTCACACAAGTAGCCTCAATACAATTTTACATGGCTCTCTGTACATAGAAATAAAGCTATAATGCGCACAAATCTACATAGGGAAGCATCTTTGCATAGAACACAGATGCATTTTTTTAAGAAAATCTCTAAATGAGGTTCAAAAGTAATTTTTTGCCACCATTCAAATTTCAGCATGACCGTCTTTTCTTCAAGGCCCTGTAACTGTTACGATGGGTACCACGTTCTTCCAATCACAAGGCAGTTGGAGGGGATTTCCACTTACTATTACGTCGCATAGTAGAGCACCAGAGAGTGAGTGCTGCACAGAGGTGGATCTATTCCTCATGGGGCCCTAGACGAGATACCACTTTGGGGCCCTCCTTCTACCAAACTATCCATAGCACTATATTTTGCTGCTGATTGCAGCCAGCATTGTATAGCAGTACCATGGAGCTTGCTCCGTCTACCAATAAATGCTCATCTGTTGAACATGGACATTGCATACAAATTTGAATCAAGTCACATTTAGTCTGTCTAACCCTCCCCTGTAGATTGTAAGCTCTCACGAGCAGGGCCCTCTCTCCTCATGTGCCTTTCTTAGAATATATAAGACTCTGCCACCCTGATAATTGCTTCAGTGTCCTGTCCGCTGATGCAACTATCCATATTTACCATGTATTTGTCCTAAATTGTCTTGTTCTGTAATTAGTTATCTGTTTTTGCTCATTTGTGTATTGTTAGGCGCTGCAGAATCTTTGTGGCAACATATAAATAAACGTTATTAATAATTTATAGTTAACTGACTTCCCACATTACAAACATTGTTTATTCTATCAAAGAACATCAAATAGACTTTTTAGCAGGTCTATTTGATGTCACGTCCTTAGTAGTCCCGCAATGCTCCTCTGGGAACATTTTGGATGACCAGGACATCTTTATGGGGCCCATTTGGACCTGCTAGGCCCTAAGCAGATGCCTAGGTTGCCTTGTGGAAAATCTGCCTCTGGTGCTTCATACACTTGACACTGGTGAATAGGTAGTACACTGGAGGGAGGGATAAGGGTCAGCCCAGTGCTTTGCAGTGCTAGTCGTACCTATCTATTACTCATACCCCTTTTCCACTAGCCTAAATATCCTGGGTTTTTGCACGGGAGCGCTCAAAACCCAGGATTTTAGGCAGGTGGAAACGCTCCCTGTAGAAATAACCCAGGTCGTGAAACCCGGCTTTTCTATCCAGGTAGCGATCAGGGTTGAACACGTGTTCAACCTGGGTCACTGTGTAGTGTAAATGGGTAACTGGGGTCGATGCGAGCCGGGTCCCGTTCACTCCAGTGCAAAAGCCAGCGCTGGGAAATGCTCTCAGCGCCACCCCGACCCCACCTCCCAGTGACATCACCCGTCCCGGCATTAAGCTGGGGGGGACTCTAGTGTGAATGGTTTTGCAAGCCGGGTCGCACCCAGGTTGTAGCCGGGTACAAAATCCCAGGTGCGACCCAGCTTGCAGATGGAAAAGGGTATTAGTCACATCCTGTCCTGAACAGAATTCCTCTAAAGTTTGGCCAGTAGTTCCACTTGCTTCCAACAGATGGCAGTGTTTCAGAGCCGCACAGACACTAGACACATATACATAGATGATCCTGAACACAGTTAAGAACTTCTGTGGCAATGACTGCTGGTCCTCCTGACGATCTGTAGCGTTTCCATGTTGTTGCAGTACATCAGCATTACGACTTCGGGATCCCTATACAGAGATGGGGACAAGCCTTCTCCATTCACTTTCTTTTTTTCATGCTGAGTGATCTCATCTCATATTTAGACTGCAGTTTCCTGGTCATAAAATGATGACATTATAAAATGTCTCTATGACCTTGGTTTAATATATGACCCGTTAATAAAATTGATTGAAAATCTAAAGCATTCATTCCTTCAAAATGCCTTTTTTTTTTTTTTTTTTTAGACAGATGTTTTTATACAACAAATTGTGGCTCTTTTTTAAATTAATTTAAACATTGAAAAGTTCCTCAGAACTATAATAATGAACAAAGAGAAATGTTTTACTTGTTTATTGTTCAGTTATTAGAAACACATGGTTGTTTCCCAGAGCCTCTTTGCTTGGTCTGCAATATGCCAAAAACATTACTGCAAATTCATTGAAAAAAAAAAAAAGTATTTCAAAGCCGCTAATTGAGACATGGTTCATAACCATTCCGTCAGATATTGAAGCTTTATTCTTCTCCATGAGAATATTTAAACCTATATCACGCACAATTTACGTTTGTTGTAAAACAACAAAAATTAAAAAGTAGATAAATCTAGAATGTGCCCAGAAAAGTGGACTGCAAAAAATAAAGATTATAATATGTCTTTTCTTTAGTCAAATTTCACTAATCTACCTGATCCCTATCTTTGGAATCCCAACATTCTGATTATGCTCTGGTTTATATAATGGTTGTTTCCTATGCAAGGTGTTTAAATTGTTTTTGTTTTATTTTATTCTTGTGCTGGGTTAAGCCATTCTATTCATTTGAAAGATGAACAAGAATCTATAAACATATATTTCATTACTAGATCTGCAATCTAAGGGGTCAATTTACAAAAGGTTCTAAAAATGAAATGATGTTGCCCATAGCAACCAATGAGATTATGTCTATCATTTTCTAGGATGCAATAGAGAAATGGCAGATTGATTATTCAACCATTTAGCTTTGTTTAAGATTTGGTAAAAAAACAGCCGAAAAACAAATATGGCAGTCTGATTTCTATCATAAAGTTCCACAATTTACCAAGTTCTTCGAGTAATTTACCTATAATGTAGCAGCTAGCTAAAATATCTAATATAGGAAACCGCGCAAAGAGAAAATGCTAAAGCTCGACCATTATTTTTATAATTTGCCCATTACTAACCTTTCAAAGTGGACAGTCCATCTGGTGTGTAAACCTATCATATGCAGCTAACTCACTTCAGTGACTCAAATGACTTCACCTTTGAGATAATTAGACTACATTTTAACTGAGGCCCTAGAGCAATTTGCAAGTAGTCTTTGGAGGATAACACAGAATGTGCTTAGATTAAATGATTCTTCATTTTTTTTTTTTTTTTTTAAAGGGAAGCTCAAATCTCCGAGCATCTCCAGCATCGTGGTGGGGAATTTGAATTATTGAGTTACTACAATGACTAGAAAAATTATACAAACAGTTTGTGAAATAGAATATCTTGGTGATTGTTTTTGTTCATTAACTTTTTTTGTCAAAACAATGAAACCTAAGGCTGATTTTCTCAATGACTAAAAACGGGGGAAACCTTTTGAGGTCTGTCCAGATGCACTTGCAAGATTGAATGGAAACTAAAAGTAGCATTAACCAATATTTGTAAATGAAGTTTATAAAATATGTATTATAGATTTTACTGCAAAAAAAACTTAACATACTCCTACAGACGCTAAACACTACTTTAGATGCATATAAAAAGTAACACCTCTTTTTTTTTCATATGATATTTAATTGATAATATGTAATTTTAGAAAGTACATATTCCTGTTAACAGAATTCATTGTGAACATTATGTTTAAGAGCAAAATTGCACTAAATGATAAAAAACAATCACAAATATTCTTTGATTGTTGAGCTAAATATCAAAATTCATTGGTCAACTATGGTTTGGTGCAAATCTGCACCTGAAAGTGCAGATTTTTCTGCCATAAACTCAGACCAAGAAATATTTTGTCATCTTCCAAAATAATGGTTTTATCTAAAACAAAAATATAATTGCATTTAACCAGTAAGAGTTCTCTATAGTGGTTAAAATGATAATTACGTTCTTTTGTGTGTTCCAATGTAAAACCGTAGTTATTAAACCATTTTTTCCAGATCTTTGACACAATAAACATGACATATACTATCTATCTATCTCTCTCTATCTCTCTCTCACTCTCTCTCTCTCTCTCTCTCTCTCTCTCTCTCTCTCTCTCTCTCTCTCTCTCTCTCTCTCTCTCTCTCTGTATGTGTGTATATATAGATGTAGATCTAGAGAGTGAGATGTGTGTGTGTGTGTGTGTGTGTATATATATATATGTATTTGTATGTCTGTGTATATGTATATTTTTTATCTACAGCTATTGTTTTACTGCTAGATTTTATATTGTATATTTTAAATTATATAATATATTAATCTGGAAAGAAAATGACACCTAGAACTCAAACAACTGTAGTAACTGTAGTAAATGGTAGTAAATACAGTTTGAAATGTGTGTGTATATGTATGTAGTAGGTTTGAATGTGTGTGTGTGTGTATATGTATGTATGTATGTATGTATATATATATATATATATATATATATATATATATATATATATATAATCTCATTATAAATTGTTTACCATTTAAGCTTGTCGTTTACCTAGACATATCTTCTAGTATGTGTATACTATAAGAGTTATATTTTTTCTGTAATTTAGACTATAATAGGCCAGTTTTAGGTTTGCTCCAATGCTTTGTACTTGCTAGCTATCCATGCATATAATGGCAGTCTATTGGTGAGCGAGGCACAGCCTGGGCTTAAACAGCTGACATCTGCTTACTTTTTCTCCAAAAGAATAACAAGCTATTGCAGCCTAATCTACCTCAAATGTGTACACGTAAATGGGGTCTAACTATTGACCGGTGTTCCTTTCAGCCCCAGATTGGTCCACATGGCTGCAGGAACTGGGAGGGCTGATTTGAAATGCAGATATGCAGACAGCAAAGTCCAGCCTGCCCTCTTCTCCTTTGGTGTGTCTGTCATAGTGAAAAATGGCTTGCACCAGGGTCAGTCACCCGTACTTACTTAATTACCTCTTGTTGGACCTCCAGAACTGTCACAAGCTGTGGTGGATGCAGGAGCTGTTCCCCTCCTAGTGCTGTGTATCCAGGAGCCAGAGATCGCTTTGAAAAGGATTGCAGCTTCAGCCTTGAGTGATCTATCAAAGCATTCTCCGGAGCTGGCTCAGACAGTTGTGGACGCAGGGGCAATTGCCCACTTAGCCCAGATGATTCTCAATCCAGATGCTAAACTAAAGGTACTTTATTTTCTTTCTTACTTTATTTCTTCTTGGTCTACATTTGAAAACAACACATTGAAATGTTTATTGCTTTTTCTTTGAATTTTATAAATGTAGGAAAAAATTAACGTGACCCACATTCACCATTATTATTATTTTGCAAACGATTTAACAGTTGCATCGTTAAACTGTATAGAAAACTGGACAAGGCTCGTAGCTTTCACTCTGCAATTAGGACTGAATGTCTAATAACTCCCAAACATTATGTGACTACAGCTTTTCCTGGAAGGACCTTTATGCGGCTCCAGGAGAAATATTCCTTCGTTACTTGGATATGGCTTCTTGCTTCGCCTCCTTTGCCCACAGAAGCAACTGCTTTCCTCATTTGTCATGAATTGTTTGCCTTAGACAGTTGCTTTTGGTGGAGATGCAACGACTAGTACAAAGCCACCAAAGGAATTCACATTCCCATTCATTTTGGCTTTATATGTTCTGCAACCACTTGTCCCCTCATTTCAGTATGTAAGCAGTGTATTTAGTTTGCGACCTGCTGCTTTTTTTGTATTTATTGTTTTTAAGCTCAGAGGTAGATAAGCTGTGTTTTATTAGCTGCCGTGGAACTACAGTTCCCCACATGGCCTACAGCGCATGCTGCATCTTGCAGTTCTACAGCAGCCAACAAGCAACAGGTTACCTCAACTGATTAATCTATTCGCACTACAAATGCAAATGACTATACTATTTCCTATCTTTACATCCTGTGGCATATAGAGGTCATTTGTGGGAATACACCACAGCGATAGTTTATGTTGCTTTAATAGATATGAGCTTAAAAGGGGGCATCGATTTTATATATTTATTTATATCGCTCTCACATTCTCCACTTGCATTTCTCCCGGTTCGTTTTTCTGCTGCGACTGAAAGTGAATGCTATTATGTCACTCTGTTGTCAGACAGGTCTATAGAAAACTATCAATCATGCTGTCAGACTATTGGTGTAATGTGAGAATGTATAGGAAATCTAATATTACGGACAATACACTAACAAATGCAGCCTCCAAACTTGGAAATATGGAAGATTAGAACACGTTGTTTGGTAGTAGAATGATTGGTAAAACTAGGGGGAGATTTATCAAAGCGTAGAGATAGATAGATTAAGGGGTGGTATCGAATCTCGGCCAATATTTCCGTCAGGTGGAACTATTGTCTGTTTTCGACGAGAATAGGTTGAGGGCATCTAGCAGTTCAATACTGTTACATGTATTACCATTTTATTCTATCCATTAATGTGTACAGTATCTGTCACCTTTCCTCTGATTCGCTAGGAAATTGACATTACAGAGCTAATGAGGTCGCTAAGCTATTGCTGATTTTTCTGTGTCATATCTCAACAACTTTGCTGGTTCTTAGTAGCAAAATGGTTATCTCCGCTATGTTCAATCGATGTTCCGTTAAATGCTTCGCCGTACATAACAGAGCTTTATATAGTAACTATGGCATGGTTTATGTTAAGCAGGGGTGGCCAAACCTGTCCTCAAGATCTACCAACAGTTCATGTTTTTCAGGCAACCTATGGATCTATAGTAGGAATGAATGCAGCAGGTTTGAAAATGTGACAGTTAGTAATGACTACAGCTGTGCACCAGCTAGGTGATTTGGAAAATGTCGACCGTTGGTAGATCTCGAGGACCGGTTCAGCCACCCCATATACTGGCTAACCTAACATGCAGCAGTCACTAATACAGGTTATCATCCCCAATCTGCCGCTAATGGCGGATAGAAGTATGAAAGCTTACTGACCAAATATGCTTAAATGGTGTGTTGTAAGTAAAAGTGTGCTGCATATTACTATGTAACAGAACAGGACATGACCCACAGCGTTTTCTCTATGTCACAGCGACAAGTGCTTTCTGCGCTAAGTCAGATTGCAAAACATTCAGTGGATTTAGCAGAAATGGTGGTAGAAGCCGAAATCTTCCCCGTCGTCCTGACATGCCTGAAGGACCCCGACGAATACGTAAAGAAAAATTCAGCCACTCTAATCCGCGAAATTGCAAGACACACACCAGAGGTAATGTTTTCAAAATAGCAACGTGCGGTGCTAATATATGATTACACATGGATTAATAGCAGCACTCAGAGCTAGATTGGTGGGTTGAGAGAGCAAACTGCAAATTAAAATTATACTTTTAATCCTCTTGTGTTCGAGCCATCATCAGATGAATTAGCGTGCGGCATATTTAAATCCTTTCTTTTGTTGGTGGCCACAGTAATGTGACTCAGCAGGACTCCTATGGGTTGTGGTGAAATGACCTGTTGCCCTCAAGGGTTGCTGCTAAACTAATATCTATTGATGACTGTGCAATCCTAAAACACCAAGTATTGTGGCTATCCTTAAAAAAAACAAAAAAACACACTCATACATTTTGTTAAAAGAAAATCCTGCCACTGCTAGACAAGTTTTCTAGGTTTATTTTCTGCATGTGATGGTGCTTATTGGAAACGTCAATTATATAGGCTATGAGCATTATTCAATATCCGCTGCTCTACTCAAATTGATATAAAGACGTAACAGAAGATTCAGATCTGAGAGATGTCAGAACAATTTGAAACATCATTTTAATACCCCTCCCCCTCCCATTATTTTCAAGGCTTTTGACAGGGATTCCACACCAACTGGCATTAATCGGTGTGTCATATGTTGTCAGAAGGTGTTAATGCTGCAGTGAACCAGCTCAAATCTAATTGTGGGATCTTGCAGATGCATAAAAATCTGTTGCATCGTATGCCGTCGGGGGCATATGTTGTTACTGTTTCAAAGAGGAATCTTAAGGAAAGTTCTCATACCCGTCAATTTATGCAGTGTCCTCCCCCCCCCCCCCCCCCCTTCCCAATTTTTTTTTTATAATTGTGGACCATTGTGGATTATTGTTATTTACGAACAATTTTTTTATACAACGCAGCATATTCCGTTGCGCTTTACAATAGGAGACCACTATAAAACAAACTCTTTTTACAGGCAGTCAAAGGTATGAGGGCCCTGCTCGCAAGCTTAAGGTGCGTACACACGCACAGATTTTTCTCTGATCTATCTGGTGGGAACAAAAACCTGGAAATGTATGGGAGCATATGACAATCAAAAAATTGTTCCTAAACACTTGAAAACAGACAGTGATCAGTCAGACAAATTGTTGTAATCATTCTGATATAACAAATTTATCAAAGCAGATATACTTTTTTCTCTTTTCCTGCATTTGGGTGGAAATTTTTGATTGTCATATGCTCCCATACATTTCCAGGTTTTTGTTCCCACCAGATAGATCAGACAGAAAAAATCTGTACGCACCTTCACGGAATATAGGGAGGCCCACAAGCCTACTAATAATATTATTTTAACCCTTGGAATGCCAAGCGAAGTTGTCAAAATTGGTGTGAAAATTGCCAAGCAAACATTTTTATTCATCATAATGACCTGTAATATTTACCTTATATAGGAAATATAATCTTTTGTACACATAATTTTTTATTTTTATTTATATAACAAATGTGAGCGACGCTGGTGTGTGTGTGTGTGTGTGTGTGTGTGTGTGTGTGTGTGTATGTATGTATGTATATGTATATATATATATATATATATATATATATATATATATATATATATATATATATATATATATATATATATATATATATATATATATATTAGTGTTCATTCTAGCACCCGCTAACTTTGAAAACCCATGCAGTTCCTCTTCCCTGCCTGGGGTGTCACTGTCTGCTGTGGTGTTTCTAGCACAGGTCTGGTTTCAATATCAGTGCTGATATACAGACCACACTGTGCTAGAAACACTACAGCAGACAGCAACACCCCAGGCAGGGAAGAGGAACTGCATGGGTTTTCAAATATGGCGTGTGCTAGAATGAACACTACATATATAGTTGAGTGTGTGCGTGTGTAGTTGTGTTAATTAGTGTGAGTGTATGATTTTGAGTTTTGTATGTACAGTATATACTGTATGTGTTTATATATTATTATTTAGCAGAAAGTTTTATGTGGTGTATACATTCATTGCATTTAGATATTTTCACAGGTTGTTCTATAAATATAAGACTTATTTAGATCTTGTATATTCTCTTTAATTGCTCTCCCTGACACCAGCGTGAAGAAAGACTTTCATGGATATCATTCCTTGCAGTAGTCCATTGTTTCAGCCTATATAACAGGCATTCAATGGATATTTAATTATTTCATTAATTGATAAATGTTTCCAAAAAGCATATTTTGTTTTTCTCCGATTTCATCTGAATATGTTCTATTTCCAGCTGTCTCAGCTCATAGTGAATGCAGGAGGAGTGGCTGCTGTCATAGACTGCATTGGGAACTGCAAGGGGAATGTGAGACTTCCAGGGATCATGATGCTTGGTTATGTGGCTGCTCATTCTGAGAACCTGGCAATGGCTGTCATCATCTCCAAGGTCAGTCACCACGTTCCTTGCTGAAATCACATGTCATTATTACTCCTATAGGGCCCACAATGCTCTCCAGAGAATGTTTAGTCATTTACATCTCTCACTGCATATTTCCTCTATATCTTTGTGGTTTCATTTTGCCAGAAGACAAAAAAAACTACCGTTATATTTACAAAGTATGGCGGAAACTACAAGGAAATATAAACTCCTGACCAAGGCACAACCTGTATAGAGCACATACAAACTCCACACAGGTAGTGCCTTAGTCAGAATTTGAAACATACTCCTGGGAGAGAGCAGCCCAATTGGCTCACCTCGGGATGGGGCTCTGCAAAAGAGGTTGGAGATGCTGATCATGGCCATGCACCCGCTATTCAATGCCCACATCACTGAAATTAAAACGCGGGGGCGGAGGGGTCAAGGATGACTCAATTATCCTCTTGGTGTGAGCAGTTGTAAGGGTAAGTTCGGGAGAGCTGTTGGTGCAGGCAAGTTGTGGAAGACTTGAACTTTTACGGGTGGCAGGGAGTATCAGCCGAATATGAATTAAAATGTTCCAGTGCTGCGAGGTGGTAATGCTATCCACTACACCACTGTGCTGTGATCTATCCACTAAAACTGGAAGAACTCTCCATGTAACAGAATCTGACTTCTTATTTCTATGTTGTATTTGAAGCTGAGCCATAGGTACAGGCAGAACTTGAACTCTGTGGCATTCAGAGAACAGGAAGCTGGTAATTACCAGACATATCCTTATGTGATATACATTCTGACTGCAAATGGTATATCACTTTGCTGCAGTTTAGGATTAGATGAACCTAATAACTCCCTGTGATTTGTGTTATCCGTTGTTTTAAAATAGTGATCAATTTCTTCAATCCTTTCAGATGTAAATTAAAGTGAAAAATGAAAGATATATTCTGGTTATTCTTTATTATCTCCCCCATGTGGCAGAGGCCATTACGTATTTTTGTGTTTGATCGACATTACATGTTCAGTGCAACCTTTGGGGCAGATGTATTAAGCTTTAACAAGAGATAAATCCAAGGGTGATAAGGAGATATAAACGTCCAGCCAATCACCTGCTAACTGCCATGTTACCGGCTGTGTTTGAAAAAAGTCAGTAAGGAGCTGATTGGCTGGACGTTTATCTCTCCTGATCACTCTTGCATTTATCGCTTGTTAAGGCTTAATACATCTGCCCCATTATTAGTTACAGTGTGGTCTTAAGCCTAAACTAAGAAGATAAAATATCAACCAATTGGTCCCTAACTGGGATTTTAAAAAACACAGACTGATACATGGCATTTAGTAGCTGAGTGGGTCGTACCATATCTCTCTTTAATGCGTAGTAAATAGACCCCTTTATATACATGTGTGTGTGTGTGTGTTTCTAAAATAAACCATATTTAGCTCTCCTGCTGCTGTGGAATTGCAAGTCCCAGCAGGCCCTGGCAGCTGTAGGTTACCTGCCTCCCACAGCAAACTTTCTGTTTCTGGTTTAGGTATAATTCTTTAAAATGCCCTTTGAAAGTATTTAATTTTATTACCCTGTGCATCTTTTCATGCATACTTGGAATGTCTGCTATTGACATCTAGGTGGAATATGAATCATGGGGCATGAGTTGAGTAGAACTATGGTGTGCTGTCTGCAATTGATATTTGGCCTGATTCAGCTTTGATCACATGTGATAAGTGCAGCAGCTCATTATATGTGATCCTTGAGCAATGCAAATGCAGGAGGAGGTACATACCACCCCCTGCCTACCGCCCCCTGCCGCATCAAACTGTGCAATCACAGTTTAGAAAAACATTGTGACCATCGGTCGCGGCGTCCCTCTGCAACTACAGCCTGAGTAAGACCCACCTTACTCAGGATGCCTGTCGCAGCCCGCCTTGCGAGGCCAAGTCAACTTCGGCTTGCAACACAGACCTTGGCCTGGCTTCTTCCGTTCACGAAAACACAAGCCTTCCCTCCTTGCGAATGCCTCTACCTGTCAAGGCAGAGGCGTCCGGAGTTCTAGGCAGAGTCGCAGGGAATAGATGCTGTGTGTCTAAGGACTGAGACAGGGGGCATAGCCAGCAGCTCACAGAGTGCTGCTCGTGCCTACAACTGGGATTAAAATAAAGTGTGGCCTTGCGATTGTTGAAACTACTCACCATTTCCGGGGGCCCCATCACACAATTTTAAAATGTTGGGAGGTATGCATAATCCAGGTTGGATCGCTTATGCCAGGCATGTCCAAACTATGGCCCTTCATCACGCCTTGCCACAGTTTTGCTATTAGGTATTGCTAAAATTATGCTGGGATGTGTAGTTTCACAACAGCTGGAGGGCCACAGTTGGACATGCCTGGCTTATGCAGTCTGACCTGAATTAGCCCCATCATGTTGCAGTGTATATATATATATAAGAGTTCGTTTGGATGCCGGCACTCCGTTGCTGACAAGCAGTGAACGTCCGGTGCCCTCCTCGGGAATTACCCACAGTGTAGTGGGCTTGATACAAGGTGACCAGGGTGGCGGCACTCACGGACGGATGAAGAAACGACACAGAGTCGAAATAGTGATCAACGTTTCAAAGCTTCAATGGCTTTTTCGTCAGGATAAATGTGCAATACAAAAAACATACCTTATATACTGTGCATCACCCTTGTGCTCGAATGGAGGACGTCGCTGCAGACGTGGAGACGTCTCAGGTAGTGACGTCATGTGAACGTACCCATCACCATGGTGACAATGTATTAACAACGGAAGCCTGGAGGTAAAATGTTAGGAATAATAAATATAAATATATGCAATTACAATTTCGTGCAAACTATAAGTAATGTGCAATCAAGTGTATTAATAAGACAATTATAAAAAGACAATTATTAAAAAAAGGGGGGGAGCAATGGACAGAAGTACATCGGGGAGGTTTCTGTGTTTTATACTGTAGACGTATCTCTCTTTGGAGGGGAACGTCTTTTGCTTGTGCATTATGTTACAATGTTAATTTTTGTTTTTACAGTGTGGCAAACATTAATGCAAAATGTTACAGAAAGCTATACAGTCCCGCGTGCTCATTAAGACCGTTAGGAGACAGAGTGCCGAGTCTGTGAATCCAACGTGATTCAGCTTGTAGCAATCTACGGCCTCTGTTACCGCCCCTTCGTAGTGGTGGAATATGATCTATGATGCGGTAAGACAGGGATGCTAGGTTATGTTTATGGGAAAGAAAATGTTTTGATACTGGCTGGTCAGCTTTACCATTAGCTAGGGCTGCTCTGATTGTGCTCCTATGTCCTGCGATGCGTTCTTTAAACATGCATTCTGTTTTCCCCACATATCCTTTCCCACACGGACAAGTTATAAGGTATATAACATATTTAGAGGTACATGTTAAGCGATGTTTTATGGGGATTCTTATACCTGTTAATGGGTGGGGGAATGAGTCGCCCATAACCATGGATCGACACGTAGTGCAGTTGGCACATCGGAAGCAGCCCTTTTTGTTGTACACAATTCCTTTTGTTTTTTGAGATGAAACATCTGTTTTTACTAGGAGGTCTCTAAGATTAGGACCCCTCTTGTGGCAGTGCATGATGTTACTAGTTTTAAACATAGGTAGATCTTTGTCTGTGTTGACAATTGGCCACAGATTTTTAGAATGTTTTTTTACACTGTCACTCTTGGAATTGTAACAAGTGACCCAAGGTATTTTATTGGGATTTTGTGTTTTGTTTTTGGAATTGTGCAATAGCTGTGTTCTCGTTAGTTTTAATGCTTTGGTGCGCTGTTGTCTGAGAGAATCTATTTTATATCCTCTATTCAAGAATTTTTTTGTGAGCTCTTCTAACTGTAGGTCACGTTGTTCTTCGTTATTGTTAATCCGACAGCAGCGCAAAAATTGAGAATAAGGGAGACTAAGGACCAACGGTTTTGGGTGAAAGCTAGATGCCAACAGCATATTATTGCGATCTGTAGGTTTTACATACATGGTGGTCATTAATTTGTTATTCGATTTAGTAATTAGAACATCAAGATAGTGTATTTCATTTTGACTACTTTCGAATGTGAATTTCACTGGATGTGTACTGCTGTTGTGTTTTTCTAGCAACTCAATGAGAATCTCCAAAGGACCTGACCAAAAAATTAGGAGGTCATCTATATATCTCTGAAATAAAAATAGATGTTTGGAGATCTCCGGGTCACTGTAAAAAAGTTCCCTTTCAACTGAAAACATGTAGCTATTTGCTAGTGATGGTGCGACAGCAGATCCCATCGCACACCCCGCTGTTTGTAGCCAGTATTCATTGTTAAAGTAAAAGTAATTTTAGTTAATGTCAACTCTAGTAATGTGATAAAGAGATTGATATCTGGACCTGTGTAAGCACTGTTATTGACTAATAACTGTCTTACCGCCTGCATACCTGCCCCATGTGGGATGCAGGTATATAGGCTTTTGACATCCACTGTGACGAGCCATAGATCAGGCGGTAAAGTGGGTAAAGTGTTAAGGAGTTGTAACAAGGTGGTGGTGTCCTTTAAAAAAGATTTTTCTTTTTGTACACAGGGCTGTAAAAAGCTATCTAAATAGATAGCTACAGGTTGGTATAACGACCCGCAGGCGGATATGATTGGCCGCCCCGGGGGTTTACTAGTAGACTTGTGTACTTTGGGTACTGTGTACAATAAAGGAGTGATGGGAAAGTCAACAGTTAATGCATTTTTAATTTCAATGGTGATAAGTCCAGCATCATGGGCCATAGATAACACTTTGTCCAGTTCTTTTTTGAAAAAGTCTATCGGGTCTCCTCGAAGTTTGACGTATGTCGACATGTCCGCCAATTGTGAATAAATCTCTTCTTTATAATCCGCCATGTTCTGGATGGTGATTGAGCCACCTTTATCTGATGGGCGAATAACTATGCTGTCATCTTCACTTAGTGCTCGCAGTGCTTGTTTCTCTGCCAGAGATAAATTGGAGCGACATGGAGGAGAGTCTTTAGTGTCTTTGAGGACATTATTTTTTAACATCCTGGAAAAGGTTTTGAGGGAAGGGTTATATGATGGAGGATCATATTTAGAGTTTGGTTGGATCGCCTTTAATTTTGGAGGTAATGGAGTCTTAGCTGTCTGAGGAAGGGTGGGATTTTTGTAAAAATGTTCCTTTAATCGTAGGGAGCGCCCTAATTTAAAGGTCTCCACTTCCCAGTCAAAAGAATCGAATTTCTTGGTGGGTATAAACGATAATCCCTTGTTTAATAACTTTTCTTCCATGGTTGTTAAGACTCTGTCCGAAAGATTGAATATTAGGCCTTCGGTTGTCTCGGAGGTTTTTTGGCTTTTGTTTTTTCGGATGTTTTGGCCCCCCCTCCTCGTCCTATTCCGTTTGGATTTAATTTTTGGCCTCTTGTCTTCACCCCTAAAGGGAAGTTTTTTGAGGTGGATGAACTGGCCTGTTCTTGATCGCTGGCACTGCTGGCATTATCCGCTGATGTGTCTGATCTGGACATAAATCTGCGATATCTCTTAGACTTATTCCAGTTTTGTGTGTAAGACTGTTGGCCTGTCAGCCATCCATACACTTGTTGTTTCTCGTAATCGGTCTTGACTCTAGACAATTTGTTTTTTTTTAATTTAATCAATTCCGCTGTGTATTGGTCGATTTGGCTTTTCAATTTGTCTGGCCATTTTTTGTCAGGTTCCGCTTCAAACTTGGGTTTATATGTCACTTCGAATTCATTGATCTTATCCTTGGTTGTATTGAGTTCTTTTGTTGCCTCTTCTATGACCAATAGAATGAGGTCGAAGCTGCATTTGTTTAAAATGGATACCCATTTTTTGCAGAAGTTGACATCATGTCGACCAATCGTCGGGATATTTTTAATACGAAATCCTCTGGGAATCATCTTAGATTTATAGTAGTCCGACAGTGTAATAGCATGGTACAGGTAGTCTGTTTCTCTCTTTTTGAGGTGCAGCAGTTCTTTAAACAGATCATCCGTGTCAGCTGTTTCACTGTCGATTAAACATTGTGAATAGAGAATATTAGCCACTTCGGTAGGTGTGTAGCTAAACATAGAGCCTTGCTCCAATGTTACTTGGGTCTGTTCCATTGCGTGCAGGCAGTGGAGGGACTCTCTTGTTGGCAGATCAAATTCTGAGCAAGGGAGAAGCTCCGTGTAAACGTGACCAGCCGTGTGGTGGATCGGGATGATCGTGCTGCGTGCGGCTTGGTGTGGTGGAGGGGTTTAATCCTAGGCGGTAACCCGCTCTCAGGGGCGTGCAGGAATGACGCTGGGTGCCTTGCTGGGTGAAGTTGGTTCTATGCAAAAACAGCAACTTCCAATGCAAGAGTTCGTTTGGATGCCGGCACTCCGTTGCTGACAAGCAGTGAACGTCCGGTGCCCTCCTCGGGAATTACCCACAGTGTAGTGGGCTTGATACAAGGTGACCAGGGTGGCGGCACTCACGGACGGATGAAGAAACGACACAGAGTCGAAATAGTGATCAACGTTTCAAAGCTTCAATGGCTTTTTCGTCAGGATAAATGTGCAATACAAAAAACATACCTTATATACTGTGCATCACCCTTGTGCTCGAATGGAGGACGTCGCTGCAGACGTGGAGACGTCTCAGGTAGTGACGTCATGTGAACGTACCCATCACCATGGTGACAATGTATTAACAACGGAAGCCTGGAGGTAAAATGTTAGGAATAATAAATATAAATATATGCAATTACAATTTCGTGCAAACTATAAGTAATGTGCAATCAAGTGTATTAATAAGACAATTATAAAAAGACAATTATTAAAAAAAGGGGGGGAGCAATGGACAGAAGTACATCGGGGAGGTTTCTGTGTTTTATACTGTAGACGTATCTCTCTTTGGAGGGGAACGTCTTTTGCTTGTGCATTATGTTACAATGTTAATTTTTGTTTTTACAGTGTGGCAAACATTAATGCAAAATGTTACAGAAAGCTATACAGTCCCGCGTGCTCATTAAGACCGTTAGGAGACAGAGTGCCGAGTCTGTGAATCCAACGTGATTCAGCTTGTAGCAATCTACGGCCTCTGTTACCGCCCCTTCGTAGTGGTGGAATATGATCTATGATGCGGTAAGACAGGGATGCTAGGTTATGTTTATGGGAAAGAAAATGTTTTGATACTGGCTGGTCAGCTTTACCATTAGCTAGGGCTGCTCTGATTGTGCTCCTATGTCCTGCGATGCGTTCTTTAAACATGCATTCTGTTTTCCCCACATATCCTTTCCCACACGGACAAGTTATAAGGTATATAACATATTTAGAGGTACATGTTAAGCGATGTTTTATGGGGATTCTTATACCTGTTAATGGGTGGGGGAATGAGTCGCCCATAACCATGGATCGACACGTAGTGCAGTTGGCACATCGGAAGCAGCCCTTTTTGTTGTACACAATTCCTTTTGTTTTTTGAGATAATACATCTGTTTTTACTAGGAGGTCTCTAAGATTAGGACCCCTCTTGTGGCAGTGCATGATGTTACTAGTTTTAAACATAGGTAGATCTTTGTCTGTGTTGACAATTGGCCACAGATTTTTAGAATGTTTTTTTACACTGTCACTCTTGGAATTGTAACAAGTGACCCAAGGTATTTTATTGGGATTTTGTGTTTTGTTTTTGGAATTGTGCAATAGCTGTGTTCTCGTTAGTTTTAATGCTTTGGTGCGCTGTTGTCTGAGAGAATCTATTTTATATCCTCTATTCAAGAATTTTTGTGTGAGCTCTTCTAACTGTAGGTCACGTATATATATACTTTTGCAAAGTACAGATTCATAGGAATATGTTCCTGTGTACCCTTTTAACTATATACACTGTGTAGTTCCTGTTGGAAGAGGAAGAGCCACACACAGGGGAGGGATCACATGAGGTCACTCTCTCCACTTGCTCTCTCCCCTCTGCTACATGTGATCCACTATACAGTACTGTAACTTGCAGCGGCAGCTCTTTAGCTGTCTGCTTGGGGTCTTCACCATGTCTCAGGCTGATCTTCTCTCCCAGCCTTCCCAGCGATTGGCAATTGAGGTTACAGAGAGGTGGGGCTTAATTTCGGCACTGCTAGCAAACAGGCAGGCTACTAGGAGCTGCATCTAATTCAGAGATATAGATAAACCCAATATTTACATACATAGTCAATGTCTTATGCACATAAACAGAAGCTGTAATGAGCATTTATAGATCCGGGGCTGTGAAGGGCATGCCGCTAACGCAGCACGATGAGTGACATGCTGCCGGTGTTTGATGACGGCAACAAGTAGCTTTACAAAAAAGAGAGCATTCCTGCCCCTTTGACTGGGGCATGTTGAAGCCAGTGCCTGGGGGATGTGTACAGCACCTTGGTGGGCAGGATTCACTATAATGATGCCAGCAACCCGACTAGCTCTGTCTCCTCCAATTCATACAGTTTTAGCTTCATCTCCCTGGCTTTTCTCAGGCCGCACAGAGTATGTCTGTAGGATTGGTCACCTGGGCTTCTTGCAAGACCATCAACAGGAATGTTCTCCTTCTGTATGTCTGTCAGTCACACCCATGTGAGACCTCTCCCAATCCCATTGCATATGAAGGAGATGGGACAGCCATTGAGGATTGTTATAGATATAAGCATATCATATTTTTTTTGGGGGGGGGGGAGGGGGGGGGCGGCAATAATCTTAATTATCCCTGTATCTTCTCTCACTCATAGTGACATTAGCTGGCTGATAACCTCCTATTATAGACACTGTATGGGCCTAAAAGTAACACAGAATGCATGTGAGTATAGGCAGGGGCACCTGCTCCAGCATATAAATAGAAGCCATGCACTGAATCCTGGGATAAGATGGGAAACCCGCTCCAGTTTCTATGATCACATAATTTGTGTTCATCAATCAGATTTCCACAAAAAGATGTACTTAATGGTGCTTTTAATTCTATTGCCAGCACAATAACCACTAAACAAATTATTAACATGTACATCCATCTCCACAAATGTACATTAGTGGGTGTATATAGATACCATATGTTATTTGTTAAAGGACAGCTACTGTGGAGCTCCAGCTACATCTGGTAATATGCCCAAGTGTTTGGGCCACTCTCTAATATGGTTTGTGTCTAAGATAATTATTGGACTGCAGAACACTGTCTAAAGAGTGTACACTATGGGAGGGATGCAATGAAGGACAATGGAACTTAGCCTAATGGGCCAGATGCCAGTGAAATTAACATTTGCTATTTGTATCATTCGTTATACTGGCTGACAGGCGCCAAGGAGTTTTGTGACACTTTTTAAAGTAACGCTGAATACACACTGGCCCTTATTCTGGATCACTCGCAAAGGCAAATTCCATCTCAAATGGACAAAACCATGTGCACTGCAGGGGGGCAGATGTAAAACTGTGCAAAGAGAAATGGATTTGGGTTATTTTGTTTCTGTGCAGGGAAAATACTGACTGCTTTATTTTTACACTGCAATATAGATCTCACTTTGAAGTAAAACCCCACCCAAATCTAATTCTCTTTGCACATGTTACATATTCCCCACCAGCAGTGCACATGGTTTTGTCCATTTGAGAAGGAATTTGCCTCTAAGAGTGAACCAGAATAAGAGCCACTGTTTGAATTTCTGTTGTGCGTACGTTAATTGCTCATACGTTTGTGTTTTTTCGTTGCATGCTGTAATCCTTTTTGTGTGAATTCGTATAAACCTGCCATGTTGCAAACACTCTGCATGACCTAGCAGTCTTAAGTGGGCATGTATCAAAGCTTGGAGAGAGGTAAAGTAAAGTGGAAAGTACTAACCAATAAGCTCCTGTCCTTTTTCAAACACAGACAGTAACATGAGAGTTAAATGCTGATTGGTTTGTGCTTTATATATCTCCACCTTATCTTTCTTTGGGCTTTTAACACCTCCTGCTGGAGGAGCGGAGGCGGGGGGGGGGGGGGGGGGGGGGGTTGCTGGGTGGGGAAATGATCAGGTTGAAAACATGTCTCTGTAGCTTTATTTATTCAGCATAGGTTTGGATGGCATCCTTTAGGACGCTAGTGGGTCTAGTATATGAAGAGTCTACTTAGAAAGGGTCAGCTTCAAATCGAAAGCAGCGTTAAACCAAAGAAAAACAAACAACAAACCAACATTACTGCAAAAGAACTGCATTACAAGCACAATACTACACATCATTATGTGGCTTCTCCTCTCCTCTGCCATGCTAACACCAGGACCAGGCCCACCACCCCTCCCGCTGAGAAAATCAGGACTGCCCCCAGGCCTACTTCTCATAGTAAACTGGGGGCTGTGGCGGAAGAGCACCAGGGTCAGCATCTGTAGGAACACTTCCAGCATACTTGAATGTGCTCCCCAATTTCTAACACCCACCTGTACTACTCCCATGAGACCAGGACATTTATGACTTTATCAAAATAACGATTCCTAAATTTTACTGGTTCCTTGCAAAGGTGTTTTTAGCATGGTTTTTTCCCCCAAAGAGTGTACTTGTTTCTCACCATGTGCTATTCCTGTAATGTGTATCTCCATTAATTGCACACCCAGGAGTGACCAACGCAGTGCACCCCAGCTGGTTGCCTCGGATGGTTCCTCCGCAGGCATGTGGATGTTTCCATACTCTACACTGTATTTCATGCTACTACATAAGCATCTGCTTTCCCATATCTGCATTGGGCCCTTGTATTACTCATCTCCCACCGTGTAACCTTCACAGTATGCCCATAATGGCTGCCTCATCTGGTACACTTGTGGATGGGATGAAAAATACAATGACCTTTTTTTTTACTCTACACTGCAATTACCCCTTTTTGTGTCTTACCTTCTAAGAGTAACCTTTCCTCCCAGGTTAATCCTACGCCATGCGCCAAAGATGGCTTCCTCACCTGGTACCTTGTTAGAGTGCAAACACAACCCGTGGAAGGTTTTATCCACATTACCTGCACCAACACTGCATTGTTCTTACTGTGCGACTTGTCTATTGCTGTACTACCTATATTCTATGTATTATGTGCATTGTTTTGATGTCTATAAAGCGGCTTGAGTCCTGTTGGAGAAAGTGCGCTATTTAAGTAAAACTTACTTACTACTTCTTTTTATAAATACACCCCCAGCCTGGTAGTGACCAGGCTACATTTACATCATAGCACAGTCATCCCTCCCTGACATACATATACTGAGGTACTGAGGTGTATCTGTGGTTTGATCACAGGCAAAAAAAAACTGACCAATAGAGCACCTCTGAATTCTGTATTCCTCCTTCCCCAAAATAGTCTTTGTGGGCACTGAGTCTGTCTGTGTGACCTCATGTCATCCCAAGTTTAACCCCATAATAAGGTACTCTTTGGCATTTTCAAAAGGTTCCTTTGATCTAGTAATGTGTAGAACAACTTTTTTTTGTTGGGGGGGGGAGGGCTTGTTCTTTTTAAATATTAATATAACCTAGTTGTGATGGAAGTAGTTGTGAACATCATTTTAATTATTATAGTTATTTTTATTTTATCAGTATTCTATCCTAGTATTATTTTTTATTATACATATTTAAAATGCACTTGTTTGCGGAGTTCAACAGCAAATATTAGTCCTTTTTTTGGGCCTGATTCAGAGGTACGCAAAGTTCCATGTGGAACTGCAAATTTAGACGCAGCATACTTGCGGAGATATGCTAGAGTCTATTGTACAGACATGGCCACCGCTAGCATCTCAGATCCACCACGTACGTACAAAATATGCAAAATCAAGAACATGGGTAGCACCATCGATCTTCTAGGCAAACCTATGGTTGTCCAGAATGTCACCAAGATACCGGGCTCCATCCTAGTGCGGTGGCCGACTAGAGAACATTGGTTTTGTAGCTACCCGCAAACGGTTACTACCTGTCACTCACTTTGCAAATCTGCGTCCGTTGTCGCTTATCAATCACAATGCGTGTACAGACCGTGTGATCAAAACCATTACACTATATCCGTCATCTGAATCTGGTATTTTTTTTTAATCTCTTTTTTGTTGATGCTTTTTTTTTTATATCTATTTTATTGATATATGTATATATATATTGGCCTTGATTCCTTCCTTAGGATTTGTTTTGTTCTTCCTCTCCTAATTAGCCGTATGACAGCTTTTTTTCTGTTTGGGTGACCAAATGTGCTAAATGTTTCTGAGCTGACCGGGCTCATTAGCAAATTCATCACAAAATTGTGATGACCAGGTTTGCCGTTTAATAGAGTATAATAGGAACGCTGTAAAAGCAGACGTGTGCCGAGGCAGAAACTATTTCCAAAGCCTGTGAGTCAAGTCACATTTAGGAAAATAGGTACTTATGTAATATCTGGGCTCCCGTTTTTCTTATGAGACCGCGTCCCCTCGCGGGGCTCGCTGCGCTCACCACGCTTCGGGCACGGTGGCTCGCTGCGCTCGCCACACTATATAAAATCAACTCCATGCGTAGTTGGAAAGTAGGGGTATAAAAAAATGGGGTGCATTTAACATGCGAGCCCAGATAATACATAAGTACCGGAAAATAATTTACAGGTAATGGCTTGGATTTGTACAGTAGATTATACAACAGATTATGAACACAACTGTATTACATATTTACATGCGTTGTCCATATCTCCCTGCTGTGGCTTTTATTCATGTTTTATTCTAAAGCTACTTTCAATTTTTTTACGGCATAACGGTAGATAACTAAGGGCCCTACATACGTACGATGCTACTTCGCTCAGAACACTCAGGTCTCTCGGCACACAGCGGTGCACAGCGCTGTGCCCTGAACAAGGTGTCAGTTGAGAACACTGTTCCCAACCAATTAATAACCTGCGTGCAGGTTATTCTTTTGTAGTAGATGAAGGCCTGCAGGGCCGCACCTTTAGATCGCTGTGTAGTCTTTTCAGGCATTTTCTGAGACCCGTGTGTAGGGCCCTTTAGGGGGAGATGTACCAAACCTTAAAAAGTGATACAATGGAGAGTGATAAACCACCAACCAATCAGCTCAAAATTGTCATTTTTCAAACACAGCCTGTAACACGACAGTTAGGTGTTTTATCACTCTCTATTTTATCACTTTTCAAGCTTAGTACATCTGTCCCTAAATGGTTTTTGTTTTTTTTATAAAAGAAAACTGTTTCCTCTTCATTTGTTAGTTACTAATACACAAGAGACAACTATACAAAAAAAAAAAAGTATTGCAATTATTTGTAAGATCACTTGCTATGCATTGCCTTTCAGTAAGAACAATTGTGTTCAACCTTGCAGGGGGTCCCTCAATTAGCCATCTGCCTGTCAGAGGAAGGAGAGGATCACATCAAGGCAGCTGCTGCCTGGTCCCTGGGCCAGATTGGGAGACACACTTCGGAGCATGCACGTGCTGTGGCTGCAGCAAATGTACTGCCGAAGCTCCTCTCTCTCTACATGGACACTGACAGCTCAGAGGACCTTCAAGTCAAGGTACGTTTTCCATTTTAATTGTCGCCACAATTGTTTTACGATGCATTCATCTACTCCCTTCACGTGTTCCCTAATGGATGATCATGCCCAGCATAACTAATTGGGATCTCCTTCAATCCAAATCGGACCGACAACTCCCCAGAATAGACCATATAACTGTCACCACGTCTGTTTGTATTGTGATATTTCTCTGCTCCTTTCTCCTTTGCGTTTATTTTCCCAGATTCCTACAAAAATGATAAGAAAAACTATAGAGCAGAGCGAAATGCAACAAATACACATGTGAATTTTATCATGAACTACTAAGGTGTTGGTGAAGAGATGATTTTCCATACATACCAACATTTTCCTGGGGGCTTCTCGGCACGTGCTGGGGCGTTACACTGCCCCAAGCTGCATAATGCTGGGATTTGCAGTTACTAGGATTTATTCTACACTTGACCTGAATCTCTTGTATATTCACGATAAAAAAAGGTCATTGATTCCACAGGAGCAAGTGTCACCAGGTCCAAGTGAACTGATCGGCCAATTATCTATTCCGCTTACAAAATTGCTGTCTCCATAGCAGCCGGTAGAATTTAAAGGGGTGAGGCAATTGAATTTCCGTGAAAGCCGCAAAGTGCTGTCTGTGGGGGCGGATGGAATTGGAGCACCTCGCCAGGATCAACCTGTATCACCACATGTTGTTATCATTCCTATTCGGATACCCCTGCAATTCCATGCAGGGGTATCTAAATGCATAACCGTGCAGGCAAGCAAACAGACCAATTTATTTTATATATAGGATGGGTATTTTTGAATTCATTCAAAAATGAGATACAAGAATTAGTTTATTTGGTTTGTTTTATTAGTTCATTATTATTTTTTTGATACAGTCATTTATCACACGTGTCTGTGAGGTGCATTCAAAATCCCATCAGTGGGTCAACATCGGATACCGGAGGTAAGTACTGGGGTTGGGGTTAGACTGCGGGAGGGGGAAGTTAGGGTTAGAATTAGGGTTGATGATGATTAACTTACATGGAAGCCGTCGGGATTCCGCAGCCAGTGTTCGGATCTTCGGCATTTCGCACCCAATCACTATTCTATGTGCACTACTACAATATTTACATATAAATGTTGTATTCTGTGTCACCGAGGGATATGATTACCTTTAGTCAATGTTGATAGGTCCTAATCATTGTTGGGCTTCCAGGGCTATCTCACACATTTACTTACAGATTCATTTTTATATTCATCTATCAGTATCTACAGTATATACAGTATCTATCCTTATGTATCAATGCCTATTTCCCTATAGATTGTAAGCTTGCGAGCAGGGCCCTCCTACATTTTGACTGTCTGTAAATACCCTGTTTTGTTGTATCACTGTCTGCTATTGTAAAGCGCAACGGAATATGCTGCGCTATATAAGAAACTGTTAATAAATAAATAATAAATAAATGTTAGTAAATGTGTGTTCTAGCCCTGGAAGTCCATCATTGCTTAAGATTGATATCAAATAGATCAACATTGACCAAAATTGACCTTTAATAAATAGGTTACGGGTTGTTAGGTGTCTTGGTCGACAGTCGAAAGGTCGACCACTGTTGGACAACAGTCAAAATGTCGACATATGAAAAAAATGCAACACAAGCAAAAGGTCAACATTGAAACAGTCGACATGATGTTTTTTTCGTTTCTATGTCGGCATAGGTCAACATGGACACTGTATAAGTGTATCTTGTATCCCCTCGCATGGCTCACTACCATTATATTCCCCCTTCACGTCCATTGGAATGGTAAAGGACAAGTCCTTTAAAAAATCATGAAAAACTCATGGGGACCTTTTGCTTGTGTCAACCTTTTGACCATATCGACCTAATGCATGCCAACCTTTTTTCATGTGTTGACCTTTTGACTGTCCACCAATAGTACGGATGGTGTAATGGTTAGCATTACTGCCTCGCAGCACTGAGGTCATGGGTTAGATTCCCACCATGTCCCTAACTGTGCGGAGTTTGTATATTCTCCCCGTGCTTGCGTGGGTTTCCTTCGGGTACTCCGGTTTCCTCCCACAATCCAAAAATATATTGGTAGGCTAATTGGCTCCCAACAAATTAACCCTAGAATGTCTATGTGTGCGTGTGCATGTGGTAGGGAATATAGATTGTAAGCTCCACTGGGGCAGGGACTGATGTGAATGGTCAAATATCCTCTGTAAAGCGCTGCGGAATATGTGTGCGCTATATAAGAAACTGTTAATAAATAAATAATAAATAAATAATAGTGGTCGACCTTTTGACTGTTGACCTAGACACTGTCTATCTTATGACCGTATAAATATGCCCCCTAGTATGCCAGCTGCATTATATATAATATGGGGTCTATGTGTCACCTAATATACTATAGATGCATGAAACATTTGTAATATGGTAGTATGTATCACCTAATATACTACAGCTCTACATGTAGTATGGTAGTCTGGCAGTCAGAAGACCGACAGCGGCATCTCGATGTGCAAAATCCCGCAACCCTGGCTGCAAGTATATTGTAACCCTCCCATCCTGCAGGCCAACACTAGCCTCCCGCCTTCCTTCTCCGTGCCTAACATCCCCCCCACGCGGTTGCAGACTATCCCTAACCGTACCCCTTTAATGCTTCCCCCTAACCCACTAAATACTCCCTTGCGGCATTACCCTAACCAGCTCTGGCATAGTTACGTTCGGGATGCCGACAGTTGGGATTCTGGCACCGCGATTGGTGTAGGAGTTCCAGGGTCTTCTCACCAGTGTTGGGATTCTGGCATTGGTATTCTGACTGCTGGCATCCCGAATGCTGGTTTTCTGATCTGATCATGGTAGTCTGCGTGTTACCTAATATACTACACAATATTATATTCATATAATATGGTATACTATGGGGCAGGTTAGTTATGCATTATATGACACAGCTTATTGAAGCAGGATGACCAGTGCCAAATACAGAATTCGTAGGGGCGGTAGGGTTCCATATGTGTCTGTCTGTGTATCTATCTATCTATCTATCTATCTATCTATCTATCTATCTATCTATCTACATACATACATACAAAAAGTTTTTTGTTTTTTTCAATCTGTGACTTTTTTAATGGTGTGTTATTAAAATAAGGTTATTTTGTACCGCAGGGGCTGCTGGGAGTTGTAGTCTAGCTCTGTAGTGTGTGATTTGCACTCTGTAGTTTAAGATGGAAACATGTTTCATGCTATTTACAATTGCTGACCGCCTGCAGAACTTATCTTTGTGGCATTGCCAAAATAGCTCTCTGGGAGGACCCATCCTAGGAAGGGGACTGGGAGCAATAACGTATATACAGTATATTGCTGTGTGTAAAAAATATACATTCCGCATCATTTCACCCATTGGGGATTATTCTAGTTCACTCGGAAAGGCACAATCACTCTCTAATGGACAAAACCATATGCACTGCAGGTAGGGCTGATGAGACGAGACAGTTAGATTTGGGTGGGGTTTGTACTTCAAACTGATATCTATATTGCAGTGTAAAAATAAAGCAGCCAGTATTTACCCTGCACAGAAACATTAAAACACCCAAATGTAACTCTCTCTGCACACGTTACATCTGCCCCACCTGCAGTGCATATGGTTTTGGCTATTAGAGAGTGATTGTGCCTTTCCGAGTGAACTAGGATAATCCCTTTTGTCCTGCTCTTTAGCGAGAATGACCTGAATGGTATTTCTTGCCCATACTCTGCTATTTTAATGCCTCTAATTGCATTACTATTCATCGGTAGGGGTGACCCAGGGAGTACTTTTGAGAACTCCTCAGAATATGTTTAATGAATGTATGAAAGGTGTCACCTGAAGATTCTGCTGCCTGTGTGTAGCCTGCAGACGCTTTCTCCTGCAGCTCTTGGCTAGGTATGTCATTTTGCGAGTGTCAGATCACAATGTCTTTGTTTTGTATTTGAACACATGCCTCTCCAAGATGTATCCCCCACCCAGTCCACACCTGGATTTAATTCAGCTTTACACATCACCAGTGATATTGGTGGTCTCCGCTATGTTCCCAGTGGATACATGGCCGCCTCTTTAAAACAACCGCTTTATTTGTCAAAATTCAGAACAGTTGTCTCTCTCCAACACTGAAATAACAGCCTGTTCTAGATCATGTTTAGCTGTAATAGCAAAGCCACGTGGGAAATGCAGAACATCACCAGCTTGTTCTACGCAAACTGACAGCAAGCTTTCCCTTTTACAATCCATGGTCTACACTACACATACCTCACCATGGGGTTTATTCTAGTAATAATAACCCCCCATATGATGCAGGCCTAGCATCCGCTACTGGGGGAGAGTACATTTGTAGAGGCAAACATGGCTACCACATTTTACTAAGCTCTTTCCCCGGGAATAGTTATAAATGATTCTCTAAATATCGGCCACATCATCAACTTGAGTAAAATGCTTAATTGGATCAGTTACAGCCCATAGGGGCCGGACTGGTTTGCTCAATAGTCAGGGAGTGGCTTCCACAGGAAACACGCTCTCTGCTAATCGCAGCCGGAGAAGAAAGCCCCTCCCAATGGGACTGGCTGTAGTGTCTGTGACTGACAGGAATAACTTCAAATAGAAAGTCAGGTACTTGTTTCCTAGCACGGCGCCTACGATATTCAGTCGTATGGCATTGTATACATTGTATAACATTGCATGCCATATGCCCGCATGCGATGTGATGCGATTTTGAAATTGTATAAGCACCCTAATGTTTTTTTTGGTACTTGTGTATTTTGGCGGCGCCCATCGCATCGCATACCATAAGGCATACGATGGTATGCGATGCGACGCGATATCGCGCGATACTGTACAATGTCATACAATTTTAAAATTGTATGACATTGTACATGGCATACAATGCGATGCGAGTAAACATTGTATAAGCACCCTAATGGGTGCTTACAATGTGAAATGCACCCCCACGCCACCCCCCCCCCCACTATAAACGTGAACCCGAAGCGTGGCGAGCGCAGCGAGCCCGCGAGGGGTGGCGGTACGCGTCCTCCGACCTTTTCAAACCCCACTTGAGAATAGAAAGTGTGGCGAGCGCAGCGAGCCGCCGAGCCCAAAGCATGGCGAGCCCTGCGAGGGGACGCGGATACCTGTGAAGCCCGCGAGGGGACTCTGATACCTGTGAAGGTATCCGCGTCCCCTCGCGGGGCTCGGTGGCTCGCTGCGCTCGCCACACTTTCCATTCTCAACTCCACGCCGACGTGGATAGTGGGGGTATGAAAAGGTCGGATGATGCGTACCGCCGCCCCTCGCGGTCTCGCTGCGCTCGCCACGCTTCGAGTTCACGTTTATAGTGGGGTGGTGGCGTGGGGGTGCATTTCACATTGTAAGCACCCATTAGGGTGCTTAAAAGCACCCTTTATGGTGCTTATATGATCTTTCATCGCATAGGGGGCAAAAATCGCATTGCATGCCATTCGATGCATGCCATGCCATGCGATGCGATGAAAACATCGCGCGATGCACATCGGGGGCGCCGCTATAATACACAAGTACCGTTTTTTTTCAATGTTAAATAGTCCCCCTATACGATTTTTAATTGTATAAGCACCTTAATGGGTGCTTACAATGTAAAATGCACCCCTACGCCAACCCGAAGCGTGGCGAGCGCAGCGGTACGCGTCCTCCGACCTTTTCATACCCCCACTATCCACGTCGGCGTAGAGTTGATTCTAGATAGTTTGGCGAGCCCAGCGAGCCACCGAGCCCGAAGCGCGGCGAGCGCAGCGAGCCCCGCGATGGGTTGCGTATTACTTTACATGTATTCCGCGGCCCCTCGCGGGGCTCGCCACGCTTCCGGCTCGGTGGCTCGCTGCGCTTGCCACACTATATAAAATCAACTCCACGTCGACGCGTACCGCCGTCCCTTGCGGGCTCGCTGCGCTCGCCACGCTTTGGGTTGCCGTTGATAGTGGGGGTGTCGTGGGGGTGCTTTTAACATTGTAGCCACCCATTACGGTGCTTATACAATTAATAATCTTATAGGGGGCCATTTATCATTGAAAGCACCCAGTAGGGTGCTAATACAATGTTAAAATCGCATTGCATCGCATTGTATGGCATTGTATGCCATATTCAATGGTATACGATTTTAAAATTGTATAACATCGGGTGCCATCGCATCGCATACCATTGTATGGCTTATGGCAGGCATGTCCAAACTGTGGCCCTCCAGCTGTTGTGAAACTACACATCCCAGCATGCCTTGCCAGTTTTAGCATTCCCTAAAACTGTGGCAAGGCATGATGGAACTTGTAGTTCCACAACAGGTAGAGGGCCACAGTTTGGACATGCCTGGCTTGTGGTATATACGATGCGATGGGCGCCATGCTAGGAAACAAGTACCGAAAGTCACTGCAAGTCACAGTGTAGCCAGTGTAGTTGCCAGATTTTAATGGTGGGGCGGCAATGACTGCAAGTGATTTCTTTGCTGTTATCCCCAAAAAGCCAGCTGTGCAGCTTGTATATACCACCATGGAAAGACAGCATCATGTACAACATGACAAAAATAGTCAATACATTGTACTTTTCCCGCATTAGAAGCACGTTCTTAATGACCCTCTACATGGAGTACTATTTATATAATGCACAATCACTATGAACTGCATTCCCTTATTCTGGTTGGTGCGGCCGGAGCCGCACACGGTGCTCCGGCCGCACAAACCAATCCCCGCCCACGAGACGGATCGCCACGGCCGTCCGTACACGGACGGCTGGCGATCCGCATAAAAATGGTGGAGGCGTACGCCTCCACCATGGTGGGAGCTGCCCCCTGCATTCGATGGTCGTCGACCATCGAAGGCAGGTCCGCACGCCCCAGCAGCTCCCGCAAGCTGAGACCACACGGACAATCGTCCGTGTGATAGCTTGTATGGGGGCTGAGAGCTGACATCCGGCGACGTCAGCTTTCCGCCCCCATGAGTTGCGTCATACCCTCATTACCATGCATACGCCCCGCGTTTGCATGGGAACGCCCATGAAACGCGGGGCGTACACATAGGGAAATGAGGGTATGAAGCCCCTCACGCCCCTATACGCCCCCTTTGCGGCGGACGAAATACGTCTGCGGCGAAGGGGGCTGCACATGCGCAGATTGACCTCTGCGCATGTGCAGAATAAAAACATCGGCGGTACGGCCGCACGCGGGCCGTACCGTCCGAATCAGAATAAGGGCCAGAGGGTGATAATGCTTGAGAACATTGCAGGTAATGTAAAGACTGAGGCTTAGTTCCAGTGTTTCTTAGAATGACTGTAATGACTGTATGTGTACAGGTCTGTCTGCTTAAATTACTTGGATTATTAGCTTTAAAGTGCCTTTAATTAGCCTAAAATGAATGTCCCATTTGTATAAGACCTTATGAAGGCATTTAATAGCATAACAAGCAGAAACCTCGCAGGAGCAGATTTAATAATACAAGAAAATAAGGATTGTGCTCTCTCACAGTTACGTGATGAGCGTGGGTGTGAGTTTATGGAGTGGATGCAGCCAGTGGTCTGGTCATTCCATGGCAGCCACAGGCACAGGCACAGGCTGGACTTCTGACCTTCACAGTTTGGCAGTTCTTGCTGGGAGGGATTCACTGCAAAGTCATTTATTGTTGGGCTAATCATAGCAGATATTGAATTATTTTCTACCTGTCCCAAACATCCTTGCACCCCTCCTGCTGGTGGAACTTAATGTAGTCTATGCTTCCTTATTGTATGTCCATTTTCTTTTTATTGTCTTAATTTAAACAATGTAAGTAACACCACATTCACTGACCAGCGAGAGCAATGTGCAGTGACTTTTATTAGCATATTTAGCATATTTAACCAAATGAAGACTCTAAGGGACTATGAATTTCACATAATGCCGTCTGTATCACGGCGGACACTTAAATATACTTGTTACCTTGACTGTGCTCTTATCTTACGTTTGTAAGCTTTTTTGTTTTATGCACACACATAATATATATAACAGATTATTCCGTATTTCAGAATACTTTTATATTTCAATGACCCGAGTAGTTGAAATATAAAGAAAATTGCACACGTGTATGATGCAACGTTTCACCTCCTTTAATGGAGTTTTTGTCAAGCCACGTGACTTGACAAAAATTCCATTAAAGGAGTTGAAACATTGCATCATACACGTGTGCGGTTTCCTTTCTTTTTACCTGATATTCAGACCGGAGTGATGCTGACTACCTACTTTGCATTAGCACGCCCCTCGTGCTTACTTTTGGAGCTGAGCAGTCCACACCTCTTCTTTTAGAGCACAAATGCCATTTCTTGCCTTCATCAAAGTTTAAAGGCCGCGATCCCGCCTGAAGAACCCCGGTAGTTCTCTGATTATATAAATAAAACTCCAGCTGGTGGAATTTTTTTTCGATCAATAATATATAATTGATCTACAGTATCCAACATCTTTGGTTCATTCTACTACCTCGAAGAACCCCAGTCTCAACCTAAGATCGTGTGATCATCTCATTCAATTGTTATACCGTGCCCCTGATGAAGTCTTGCTCAAGAAGAAACGTGTTGGGCTAATGGGCTAATTGCAATATCTGCCAATACTTCAAATATATATTGTATAAGAGGATACTTGATGTCATCCAATCACTGAAATTGTAATACTTTTACCTTCTGTGTTTACTGCTATGCCCTGCAATTACATTTTTTTTACTGTTATTTGAATTTATTCTGTACAATAAAAGAAGGTCCAGCGCACCCTCAACCCCCCCCCCCCCCTTATCTTTCCATTTCTAAAAAAGGGTCTCCTCTAACAGGGGACCCCTTCAGGGTAGCCGCTTCCACTCTCATTTAGCGCAGTGTGTGTTCCTTTCTATATATATGTATATGTGTGTGTGTGTGTGTGTGTGTGTGTATGTGTGTGTGTGTGTATATATATATATATATATATATATATATATATATACACAAAGTAACGGGCGGCAATCGGAGACTTTCAAAAAACGTGTAGCAGTGAAGCTTTTAATCTACGTTTCGGAGCTCGTGGCTCCTTCATCAGGATCCTGACGAAGGAGCCACGAGCTCTGAAATGTAGATTAAAAGCTTCACTGCTACACGTTTTTTTAAAGTCTCCGAGTGCCGCCCGTTACTTTGTGTATATCTGCAAGGAGGCACCACCTTCTCCGGGAAGGCAACAGGGCAGGAAACCCCCAAGGTGGGGGCATTAGGAGTGCCGGGGACCACACAAGCATTATATATATATATATATATATATATATATATATATATATATATATATATATATATATATATGTGCATCCTTTACAAATATCTGGCTGCAGGCAGACTCTACAGGCATTCTATCAGTATAAAAATGCAGACTCTACAGGCATTCTTATACCATACATTCACAGGTATAGCTAGGAAAAGCAATGATTGTCCTTTTCTATGTATAACCAGCAACATTAGTACTTTGTTTTTGTTTTAAAATCACTCCCCAAAAAGTATTGTTTTATGTGTGTGTGTGTGTGTGTGTGTGTGTGTGGCCCCTAGCCTGTTTTGAACTTCATGTTGTAGATGGAATCCCACAATATACTAGATTGGTTTATAATGTTCTCTTTATCTGATCTGGCCGGCTTTAGAGGTTTATACAAGCTTTGATATGCATACATGTATATAGTCTACCACTTTAAAACCTAGTGTTGAACCTCTGATTGAAGACGCTTGTGGTGGTAAGCGTACATACAGTATATGTTACTTATGTATGTATATTACTATCTGCCCCAATTTGGCTCAGGGAACCTCTTCTGTAAGATCTTTTTAAATAAACCCTGCTGTGCCCCCCTCCTTCCCTCTACTTGGCAGGAGGCTCGCAGGCTTCTACCAAATAAGCAGCTGGGATTTATTTACCATGATTAAGAAAGCATTTGAAAGTGGATATCTAACGTTTTTTAATACAAACATTTTAAAAGATTTTTTTTTTTAAACCTTGAAACCGTTACATTTGCTTCAATTTTATGTCAGTTGGAGCCATGTATGATATTAAATCACGGATCTGTAAGCAAGAACTGCTCCAACCTGCTGGCTAGTGGTCAGTAAAGACATTAACACTTCTGCCTACGTGCATCGCGGACTTCTCATACATTCCTGGATACTCCCATCTTTTAACCCTGTCTTGGTCATTTTATACTGCCATTGGTTGTTCATTTAAGCACATAAATAATTTCCCGTAAACAAAGGTTACTATTTTCCCAATCGTAGGTTATTTGGTATTTATTTCCTAGCACGGCGCCCGCTATTTTGATTGCCAACCAAATCGCATGCGATGCGATCGACCCGATTTTTACATTTGAATCAATGTAAAATGGTCCCTGAGACCCGATTTTACATTGATTTCAATGTAAAAAGCCCCCAAACCCCCCATTTTAATAGAAAACCCCCCTCATGTTTTAAATTCCCCCCCCCAATGTTAACGCCACCCCACTATTGACGCCAACCCGAAGCGTGGCGAGCGCAGCAAGCCCGCGTGGGGCGGCGGTACGCATCCTCCGACCTTTTTCATACCCCCACTATCCACGTCAGTGTGGAGTTGATTATATAAAGTGTGGTGAGCGCAGCGTGCCACCGAGCCCGAAGCGTGGCGAGCGCACGCGCATAACTTCACAGGTATACACGTCCCCTCGCGGGGCTCGGTGGCTCGCTGCGCTCGCCACACTTTATAAAATCAACTCCGCGCCAACGTGGATAGTGGGGGTATGAAAAGGTCGGAGGACGCGTACCGCCGCCCCTCGCGGGCTCGCTGCGCTCGCCACGCTTCGGGTTGACGTCAATAGTGGGGTGGCGTTAACAATGGGGGGGCATTAACCATACTTTATAACCATACTCAATGAGAAATGGGCCATATTGGCCCATTTCCCATTGTCCTCTATGTAAAATCGGGTTGATTGCATCGCGGTCCATTATAATGGGCCGCGATCAACCCGATTTTGACTTGAAAAATAATTTAACATTATTCTCTATGGGAAAATCGCGTTGATCGCGTCGGTCACATCACATTTTCTCTTTCACCGGCAAATTAGCAGGTGATTGACAGAAAATCGGGTCCATCGCGTTGATTGTATGCCTTAAGTACCTTAAACTTAAGGCATGTGATCAATGAGACGGGCGCCTTGCTAGGAAATAAGTACCGGTTATTTATTACAGAAATTGCTAACCAACATTAATGGACCCTGGAGGGGGGGTGTGAGCTGCGCTACCAATCACAAGCCACATTTTGTAGATATATTCCTGTGACCAAAGTAATATTTTCCTAAAGTGGCCCCTAATGCTAGCCAGAGCCCCAGTCACTAGCTGCAATCAAGTCCCCCGGTTCTTTCAGGGGTGGATTAGGAGCCATATGGGCATGATGCTCAAAAAATTCCAATAGCCAATTATAGCAACTACAGAAGCGTTCTCATGGGAATGCCCATAATACCCATATGTAAATGGCACGTCCCGCCACCCCGCGCCCATCCACGCCCCCCTCCCCCGCTCACTTGGATGCATGCGCACATTGTGGCCGCACGCATCCTGCGTCTGCAGGAATGTTCAGACGCAAAACGTCGCTCCCCCGTGCAAACACACGGGGGAGAGTATGAACCAGAATAATCCCTTTGGTCCCAGAGCATATGTAGTACACATTTATGGAAGATCAGTTCCGCAAACAGTCGAACATTCAGATCTGCATCAGCGAATTTTACCAGATGTATTTCTGCCAATCTAATAAAACTGTCAAATGTACAATGTGATACTTAAAAGACCATACTCTCTCTGCCTACAGTATATATCTCTGGGATCAGAATCACAATGTGGGTCTGCACTTTGGTGTTATGTGGGGCAGATAAATTGTGTAAAAATATATATTTACATTATTTTGTATTCATGTGTAATTGCGTTGCCCAAAAAATCAAAAAGTATCTTAATCATGTGAACAGTCATTGCCTTATAGTTTTGCTTTAAATAATAGGCCCGATAAACCGTACAAAGAGCGGCTTCTGTCAATAGCATGTTATTCATGTGTTAAGGTATTTAGTAGCAAGTCTTGTATTTTATAATATATAATGCAATGTCATTAATTATGCTATTCTAAGGAATAAGGGGCCAAATGTATTAAACCGTAACAAGTGATAAGGAGAGATAAAATACCAGCCAATCAGCCCCTAACTGTCATGCCACAGACGGTGTTTAAAAAATGACAGTTATGAGCTGGTTTGGCTGTTTCTCTTTCCCCTTCCTCCTATGAGTTATTAGAAATATTACATAAAGATCCTTTGATTTCCGGTCCCTTTAGAAATTCTGCTTGCACGCTTGTATGTTCATATGGTCACATAGCTCCTGAGTGACGTATAACAATTTACAGTGGGGACTTCATTGTCCTAGTATCTCATTGTATAATGTCATTTCTTCATGATAGGTTACTTTATGCGTGATTTTACAGGCAAATCTATTTCTGTCCCAGTGCCTTCTATCACCGATCGTCAACTTTATTTAAAAAATAAATGAGGAAAGACAAACTTCATCCAGACTTCTTATGTACATGTATGAAACGGTGCACGTGTAATAGTCTTGTAAAATGGCAGACCAGCACAAGGCACCAGGGTGTGCATCAGCCGAATAGGCAGCTGATCCTAAGAGTGGGCGGAGGCCAGATGTAAATCCCATCATTTCACTTCACATTTTCTTAGAACTTGCCAGAATAAGATCCTTTCACCACCACAGAGATGATTATTTTTTCTCTCATGGAATATTTTAATTACTTTCAGAAACATCAGGCAATTACAGCAAGAGATGTTCTCGCTGTGTATTTATCTTCAGAAAAATAATTAAGTCCTTTTTATATGAAAACTCTCTGCGTTGTTAAAAAGGGGGCCCTCATTAGTAGCTTATATTATATTATTTGATATTTCTATATTCTATTATATGCCCTACTGCAACTTTTACTAAATATATTCCTTTCAATTTCCATCTGTCCTTTGTGTTTTTCAACCAAGTCTTTATAAGAGCTAAAAAAAACTCCTGCAATGTGTCCTTGATGAGTCCAATATGATCTACAGCTGGGGTAGCCAACTCCAGTCCTCGCGAGCTACCAACAGTGCTGTGTTCCAGATCTCCTCACATAATAAGTGAAGTAATTAACTCCACCTGTGGATAATTTAAAATGTGTCAGTAAGTAATGATTACACCTTTGCAGCAGCTAGGTTGTCTGGAAAATGTGAACTGTTGGTAGCTTTCGAGGACTGGAGTTGGCTACCACTGATCTACAGGATCCAATGCGCACGGGAAAACCAATAGGGTTGGATTGGATGGCAAACAGGTCAGATTTGGTCAGTTTTCATCCGATATATCGGATCGGTCCATCCGAATTGGATGGAAAGAGGCCAAATCTGAACTGTGTATTGGTACCTTTACCTTTACCTCCTCCCTCCACAACAAGGATTACAAGGACTGGGACCTTATAAAGGATGCATCAAGCATGACCTGACTGTTTGAATTTCCGGAATTCCTGTAAATCCTTGTCTTTGTCTTAGCAGATGTCTCCTAATTTTTATTTTGTTTGGACTCACTAGGCAAAGAAAGCTCTCAAAAACATCTTGCAGAAATGTACTTATCTACCAGCCCTCGAGCCCTTGCTGCAGGACGCTCCACCCAATATACTGAAACACGTGGTTGGTCAGTTCAGTAAGGTAAGAAACAGTAATGTGTCTATCTTATTATGTATTCATAAGGTCAATTGTTGTTCAATCCAATCATTATGGTTTCAGATGATCATTTCTCTGACAATGCATAAAATGTTTGATCCCGTACGCACAAAATTGCACCAAAATCTTAGGGCTATATCAGCTAGGCAGCAGGTTTTCAAAGTCAATGTTTTTCACCAAAGTTGGCTGAGGGATGTAGAGCGGAGATTGCATTCAGTAATATTGCTGTTTGCAATCACACAAGCAACACTGATAAAAATCGATGGTTTTGAAAAAAAAGGCTGCTCAGTAAATATAGTACTTAGTGTTGTTTAGTGCAGTCATTTTAATAATGAATCCCCAAAGTGTGTTTTTATTTTTTAAATATTCCACTCACTGGTGAGGATAGTATTTAATATCATGTTATATGCAATGTCTAGGGATCACTAAACGCTGTTGTTTTCTGAATTTAAAACCCCCCATAAGTTTTGGAGAATTCTGGGGTAGATGTACGAAGCAGCAATAATGGAGAAGTGATAAAGTGCCTGATACTTTATCACCGGCCAATCAGCTTGTACTGTCCCTTTTTAAACCCAGCCTGTAACTTAACAGTCAGGAACTGATTGGCCAGGCACTTTATCATTTATACTCCATTATCACTGCTTCATACATCTATTCCTCTATTCTGTAAGGGCTACCTGCCATAAGTGACCGTCACTGCGAAACATTATCCAAATCTTGTGCCTTTAGATGATTTCACCAGAGGCAGCTTGAGAATTATTATTCTCTCCTTTAATACCAATGCTTGTCAGAATTAAAAAAAAAATATTTCCTTAAGGTGGCCTTACATGATGCGATGCAATCTAGTTTAAAAATCACAGGCAGCACATACTTTATGCCTATTTGTTTATGAGCTTTGTTAGGCACTTAAGAACTCTTGTGGCACCATATAAATAAACAGCAATAATAGTTTTAAAAAAGCAAAACCGCAAACCGAGGGGAAAAAAATGTTACCATTATATTAAAGAAGAACTTCACCTAAACATTTAATTTCTTAGTCCCAGCCTACAGTTGTCTCATATTGGCATTATTATTATTATTACACATACACCGCTCAATGTATTCATTCTGAGTTGTTCAGGACATTTGTTTTTCTTAGCTGGCCAAGGACGGAGTAAGAACATAGATTCCTGGATATGGAAATATAGGAACTCCGCCCCCATTATGGTAGTTAGTAGGAGGGTGTGGCACCCATGGGCATCATAGAAACAACTTACACAAATACATTATTGTCCTTAACGGATTTCTCCCAGCTATAGTCCTTGCCAATGGTAACTGTATTGTACAGCAGACAAATAGATCAGGCCTTTCCCTGTATACTAGAGACTACTAGAGTTTTGCAGCCTGTTACTCCATAAGGGAGCAGTTGTAACTGGATACGTATGGATGACCGGCGGTTGGGATGTCAGCCATTATAACAATGATGCCGGCAACCCTGATGGATGGAATACCGACGGGGATTAGGTAAGTATGCTTACCTTCCCACTGCCTCTCCTAACCTTGACCATCCCTGCGAGTGCCTAACCTAAACCTCTGTACCCCTCCACATACACCTAACCTACCTGCCCTGCAGCCTTACTGTACCCACTAAGTGCCTAACTCTCCCTGCTGAAGCCTAACCCTAAGCCTTCCCCAGCGTAACCCTAACCCGCCAGTATACTTACAGTATGTTCGGCATACCCACTAAGTGCCCAACACTCCCACCCCGCAGCCTAATCCTCCTTCTGAAGCCTAACCCTTACACAGCCTAACCCTAACCCGCCAGTATACTTATGTTTGGCATCCTGGCATTTGATATACCTGCGCCGGCATTGTAATTGGTGCTGGGATTCCGGTTTTAGCCAGATGCCGGCACCAGTAAAGTGAACTCCAGCATCCTGAACACATCTCTGCTCTACAGCATTTTAAGTCACTTCACATGTGCAGAGCACCATCCCATACCCATCGTTCATCTACTAGGTCTAGATGCCCAATCACTGTCCAAATATGTCCGCGTTGACCTCTGTGATTATGTGGGAAGGAATACTATGATGTCTATCATGGTTCTGAAACATATTAGTTTAGTATCAAGATTACTGGTTTACTTAGATCAGGCATGTCCAAACTGTGGCCCTCCAGCTGTTGTGAAACTACACATCTCAGCACGCCTTGCCATAGTTTTAGCATTCCCTAATAGCAAAACTGTGGCAAGGCATGATAGGACTTGTAGTTTCACAACAGCTGGAGGGCCATAGTTTGGACATGCCTGGCCTAGATAATCCTTGTGTTTGTTAGTCCATTCTCCCAGAGCCGGCCTTAGGCATAGGCAAACTAGGCAATTGCCTAGGGCATTTGGAATGCCTAGGGGCATCAGCAGCTTCTGCTGATTAAAATGATATGCAGCATGCCTATATTCTGTGTGTGTGAGGCTGTATCTGCATATGAAATAGTGTATTCATGGAAATCACTGTAACATAGCATTCCGTATGCAGGTACAGCCATAGCCGCACACAGAATATAGGCATGACACATATCATTTTAATCGTCGGAAGCTCCTTGTGTGTCCTGGTGACATAGCAATGCAAATAAGATGAATTTTCAGCAAAAAAGGCATCCAACGTTAGCAGAACTGGCCAGGAGCTGCATGGCTTATTGAGTCAAGGTGTATGAGGAAACATCTGTATCCAAGCAGAGGCAGAAGTCACAGTGTTAGCAGCTGTGCGAGTGCTGTCTGCGGGTGGGTTGGCTGTGCAATAGTGTTCGGCACACGTGTAAGGGGCATTATGTGTGTCATGTATAAATGCATTAATAATGTGTGACATGTGTAATGGGCATTATGTGTGTCATGTGTTTAAGGGCATTAATAATGTGCAACATTTGTGTAAGGGGCATTGTGTGTCATTATGTGTATGAAGGGCATTAATAAAGGTTATCATAATGTGTAAGGGGCATTATGGTTATAAGGACATTAATAATGTGTGTCATGTGTAAGGGGCATTATGGTTATAAGGACATTAATAATGTGTGTCATGTGTAAGGGGCATTACTGTGTGGTATTATCAGGGGTGCCGAGAGAAAGTGGTAGGGGGTACAAATTACCCAGGCCAAAGTCTGATGGAAGGACCCCCTACTCTTAAGTGACAGCAGCAGCTGCAGCTCTTCTCCTCTGCCCAGCACACACTGCTTTGTGCTGGTTTGCAGTGTGGCCATGGAGGTGCTTAAAATACAATATTTTCTCAGGATTTTTTTCTAAGGGTATAATGTGAATAATGTGAAGAGTAATGTACATAAGCTAAAGTGGTACTACTGTGTGATGTAACAGGAATAAGGGACACCATCGCATGATATAATGTGAATAAAGTTGCACTAATGTGTGGCATAATTTGAATTGGGGGTACTATTGGGTGGCCATGCCCCTTCCCAGCAAGAACACACCCCTGTTTGGGCAGTGCACCGAATGTGTGCACTGTTTCTATTCAAAATATTGCGGGTAGGAGCACCAAAATGATGACTGCTATGATGAGGGTTGATGGTGCTGGGAAATGGGAGCAGGGTCAGAGGCGGAACTAGTGGCGGTGCTAGGGGGCACCAGCCAAAATCTTGCCTAGGGCGTCATTTAGGCTAGGGCCGGCTCTGCATTCTCCTTTCCTACACAGAGTATGGTCTATGTAGTGTGTGGATTTGACGTCATGAGCTGCTTCTTACACAAAACCAAAGCTTGGTGTCTTCCAAGCACTTGGCGTAACCTGCCAGTGATCCATAGGGGACTGTTATAGATAGATACTTACATGACTGCTGACATTACAGCAGCTGGCATTTCCCTGCGTACATTGTGTGAGCACCCATGTCTTTCATCAGTATAATCTTGCATCTTGAGTAGAGGCTGTGATTTTAACCACACTCGTGTGCATGAGGTCATCAAATACTCCTATATGGAAACATTTGTTACTCAATGAAATGATTATACACCTCTTAAAACTTCTATTTTGATGATTGCTCACCTTTGACCCTTAAGTGCAAAGGAGTTTCATGACCAAATGTGTTTTAGCATTTTTTTGCTACACGCTGGTTATACAACAATAACTTTATTTGTTATCCTGTATATACTGCACAGTGTTCTATTGAATGCTGAGTCGAGACTGATCAGTCAGCCAGAAACTGTTCTTAACCGTTGCTGGCTGTCTTGTGGAGTCCCAGACTGTTAATGACAGGCCAGCACTCAGCATTGTGCGGTTGCCAGTTATATGCACTGTAAAAACTCAACAAATAAGAACAAGTCTTGCTCCAGTCTACCGTTTATATAAGGCGGGTATTAATGCTGTCACGTGTAGCTGTTGTGCAACCATATTTTGGGCTTAAGTAACAATATTTTTATTTTATGTCACTAGCTAAGTGTCTGCCATGGGTATACTGTCATTAGGTGGACCCCTATTAGGTCGACATGCATTGGGTTGGCCACTGAAGGTCGACATAATTTAGGTTGACACATGAAATAGTCAACATAGCTAAGGTCAACAGGGTTGGAAGGACGACACAAGCATTAGGTCGACAATGGCAAGATCAACAGTCAAAAAAGTCAACTTGAGTTTTTTACATTTTTCTTTGAGCCGACATGTGCCGACAGGCGGCATTTCATGCCCTACCATCCACTAGGGTGTGGAGGGAGAATAGAATTGTGTGCTGAGCGTAGCGAGGTACCGCGCCCAAAAGTATGGCGAGCCATGTGAGGGGACACGGCACACTTTGACAGTGTACAAAAAAAAGTGAAAAAAACTCATGTCGACCTTGCTATTGTCGACCTAATGCTTTTGTTGACCTTCCAACCCTGTCGACCTATTTTATGTGTCGACCTAAGCCATATCGACCTTTATTGGTTGACCCAATCCATGTCTACCTAATGACCCATACCCCAGCCATGAAGGGCCTCAGTGATGTCACCGATTACTAGTGATTTGATTGGCTACATTGTCATCAGTATTAAGGCCACAAAGGTGCTGTCTACTATGTGCGTGAGGATGGTTTGCACTTTGTATTTGCTTGTGAGGTATGTATGATCACATAATGATTTATTTTACATCAGAAAAACCTTGTCTGAAGTATCCTTAAAAAAACGATCCTTTAAAACATTCTTAAACTACAATATTCTCTATAAAGTGCCGTGTAATATGTTCACTATGCAAATAACTGTTCATAAAGTAAGGGGTCCAATTCTGAGTAGACCCCTCATGCCGATATTCACGTAAATTAGCCTTTTGTATTTGACTGGGGAGATGCATAAAGCAGTGAATACAGTGGAGAAGTTGCCCATGGCAACCAATCAGCTGCTACTGATAGTTTTGTAGAATTACAAATGTTACCACAAAGCTGACTGGTTGTCATTAGCAATCTTTTCACCCTTTTTTTCGGCTGAATACATCTCCCCCTTAGACACTTAATCACGTACATTGAATGCCGTACTGTAATGGAGATTCACCACCTAGCATAGGGCTGGTGCACATCCCGACAGTGCTTCCTGGGTGGAGGCGACTGCTTCTGAATAAAGTTGATGTCTCAGCCCTTGCCCAGTCAGACACACGCTTCTACACCAGCAAAAGGATTCATACGGGAATGGGTAAAAACTGGATCGGACAGAACCCCGGAGTGCCGGACCAGACAAGCTCCATTCATCAGTTTCTGTCATTCCGGAGCTTGTATTGTCCGGTCCGGCGGGTGCCTGTCCGGGGCTGTCCTGTTCCGGTGGGGCTGCTCTGCTGTCACCAGGGAGAGGAGGAGGGGGAGAATAAAGACCGGAACGGTCCGGACCACACAGGGATGCTATAATCTCCCCTTACCCATGTCTCTGGCCAAAGCTATCACAGGCATCCTCCCCGGACAAGACACCCCCCAGACCGTACACTACAAGCTCCGGAATGCAGAGTTTGTCCGGGTCCGGTTTTAGTCCCGATTCATACTAACATTACCAGAAAATCACAGCCACTACAACAGTTCCGCAGACGCATCAGCCTGCAACTCAGAACCAGCCAAAATATGTGATCTCATTTCTGCCCACACCAGGAACACACAATGAGGAAAAAGACATGTTTTCCATACATTTTACCCCTACTGTGATATTATGTACATAACATGACTGCTCAGGGATCGTGGCACAGTTTAATTTCCTTGTGTATAAAAGCAGACAGCTTCTCCGATGCAATTTGTAGGTAGGCTCTCAACAGTGAAAACACTGTGAAGATTTAATGCTTCCCTTAACACAAAAATCTCGGCTAGGTTTCCCGTTTTTAATGAGGCACTGAATGTTATGAACTTGAAATAATTGTAGGTCTGCTCACATGCACACTCCACACAAGTGGAACGCCGCCTCAGGGCATTACAGGCCATGAAATAATTTCTTTAATAAAGAAAGATGGGATATTAAAGGGCTCTTTTTGTCTCATTAGGTAACAGCAGACCACAGCTGCATAGAACGTTCTAAATATAACATGAATTTATAAAGTGGCTTTCATCCAATCTGGCTCCTAGAGAGCTTTGCATTATTAGATGCAGACATGCAGCCACACTTTGGGTGGAATCCCAGACCGCAGTTGTGGCTTTCCCAGTTTACTTTATAACCTGCAGAAGGCTGGTAGGGAACTGAATAACACTTGTAATTATTACATCATTAATGTTTTCCCAAATCTGCGTTCTCCTCCACGATGACCAGGATGTCCTGAAGTCAGCAAAACCGTAATTGCAGTAGGGAAATGAGACGCTGCATTATACCGAGCAGATATTAACTTGTGTTTTACTATAGACTCCATTAACTGTGTGTCTAAGGGGCCAGTCAGAGACTTTTCTCTGCTTTTTTTTTTTTCTTCTTCTCCTGGTCAGAGTTGAGGGAAAACAGATTGGTCTGAGGTACAAATGTGTTCCAGGGGTGCAATAAAAGTCAAACAGATTTAGTGATAGCAGAAGTTGTAAAACACAGGCACTAGATAGGGAGATAACTTGTGCTAAGGTCGTAAAGATCTAATTGAGGTATTAGGCAAATAATCAGGAGTGTGTGAACTCGCAACCTTTTTGTGTGTGTGTGTGTGTGTGTGTATGTGTGAGTGTATGGCACAAAGTGCACACAATGCTCAGCTGTAACCGCAGAAGGGTTAACGAAACAAGTTATTTAGAGACCCTCTCAGCCAGCCAAAAATACTCTGGAACCACTCATTGCTACATTCTTTCCTTCATTAGGTATAAACCCATATCTTTGAAATATGTAGATACAGGGCACTCTGTTATACTTGGTACTATCCAGTACACATTCATAATACCCAGCCCTAAATTACCCCATTCACGGTTTCACTGCACAAATGTCCACTTACAGGTTACGGTCTTACATTCAGATACCAGTCTGATAAAAAAAATAGGAACATTTTATTTTGGTGTTTTACTTTCTGTTACTAAAATCTGCAAAATATAAATTGTAAGCTTGCGAGCAGGGGCCTCCTACCGCTATGCGTGCCCTCCTACCGCTATGTTGGTCTGTTGCTACCCAGTTTGTTTTATCACTGTTGTTTCCAATTGTAAAGCCAAATGGAATCTGCTGCGCTATAGAAGAAACTGTATATAAAATAATAAATTTGCTTTCTGTGTGAGACCCTGAGACGGCAGTATATTGTCACCCAGGGATCTACAGCATATTCTACAACTCATGCATCCTGGTCTGTCTCCAAGAGACAGTCCTTGGTACAAAAACCTGATGGTCTCTGTATAATGGTCACAACCGTTACAGATTTATTATATGTATAGAATATAATTATATTCTACCGAGATGCAGCCTTATTTAGAGGGGAGTAAATCCAGCTAAAACTTTCCAATTTGCACCATGAAAGAGCATGCTGAGAGGCATGGGGTGCTGGTGTATTTACTGTTTGTGCAGAAAAACGGTGCCAGCTTTTGCACGTAGCTAGGAAGTGGTATTGATTTGTCACTGGTCCCCCACCCCCCCACATCAACTCTAAATTTTGTGCAAGTGTTTTTACCACTTTTTATATTGATTTACACCTAATTTTAAAGTGATACTGGTCAATGGATCAATGGTGTCTAGATGGACCATGTTATGGTGGACCATGATTAGGCAAACGTATCTAGTTAGACGTATAAAGATAGTCGGCAGCGTCTAGATCGACAGTAACAAAAGTTAGACATAAGAGTTAGGTTGACGGGAATTGTGATCATCAGACATGAGGTTGAGTTTTTCAGTTTTTTTTTTTTTTGCTTTAGACCAACTTGTTTCATACTTTACCATCCAGGTAGACCTAGTGTTAGACTGTGTGCCGAGCATAGTGAAGGGACACTGTACACTTATTTGGTCTCCATGTTGACCTTTATCGACATAGCCACCAAAAGCATCTAACTAGATGTGTTAGACCAAGCTTGGTCGACCATAACATGGTCAATCTAGACACAATCGATCCACTATACCATAACCATTCTGAAGGTTCTATTTATTATATTTCTGGGCTTTTTGTAGCTTGATAAATGGGGCTTGCTTTGAAAAAATAGGGTGTCCTATAGCACTCCGACAGTCGGGATTCCGACAGCCATTAGCCCGACATCGGAATCCCGACTGCCCGGACTCAGGCAGTGGGAGGAGCACAACAAAGCCCCTTGCGGGCTTGCTGTGCTCGCCATGCTGAGGGCACGGTGGCTCACTGCGCTTGCCACCTATTCTCCCTCTATGGGGCTGTGGACCTCACAAGGGAGAATAGCCGGTGGCCGTCGATATCCCAAGTGTCAGGGTTTTAACAATTAGGATTCTGACATCAGTGTAATGACTGTAGGAATCCGGACTGTCTGTCAGTCATCCGGCACCCGAAAAAATAAAGGACAAAAAACAATGGGGAATGCAGTCCGCAACATAGGTTTGCATGATTTTCTCTGGGAATTTGGCTAATAGACCAATGCAAGCGCTCCATAGTCTTCAATACTACCAGAAGCTATTACCGTAAAACTAAATTTTAAATACCGTAGTACTGAAAGCATTGATGTAACAGGATATTACATATGAACGTCCATAAGCGGTCAGTGTCTGAACCCCCATACACACTAGACGATCTATAGTTAATGATATGAACGGTAGCGATAGACGTCCCTAGCGAGGGCCATGCTGCGGAATGCAGCATGGCCACCAACAAAGCTCCGTCGCCGCCGGCATAGTCAAGTGTGTGATGCTTGCTTCCCCTCGCAGGTGATGTCACTGGGTACACACATCGTAGAGTGCGTAGCCAGCATTAGAGTGCAATGCAAACTGCACTTCATAACATTAAGCTCTCAGAGCCACTTACCAGCATTTAATGCCACATGTGTACAGTCTTTTTATAATGTGTTTTTGTGTAGTTAATGATGATGACAGTAATTGGAAAATTGTGGCTCTTAATCTATGGAATGCACAACCATGGTTGCTATGCTGCCTATGGCAAGGTATTCCTGGACTTTAGAACAAGGGCAGTGCACAAATACAATCTGGATCAGTCTTTGGGAAACGGTATGACTTGCCGACACATTGTTGACTAGTATAGTATGCTGACACACTACTATTGTTTGTTAAGGCATTAGAACCTTGATAACACTACAGCTTTCTGATGATATTAAGGCATCAGACTTCTAGTGCCCGGAATACAATGTTTAACCATCATTAGCACCATGTTGGCAGACTGTGCTCAACCTTATGCTGCCGACATTGTGGCTGTGGCATAATTACCGGCCTCCTTGTTATAGTTTCATAGATGTCTGATGTCTGCTCAGCCTGGGGCCATGTGAGGCCAACTCGTAAACTGATCCCGTCACTCAGTGCACAGGGATAGGCCCCAGTGCAGCCTGCACTACAGCATTTGCATTGTTTGGTCAGCTTCTTTCTTCTAAGTGAATCCCTTAGCATGCATAGACTGCAGGTGCCACATCACCTCCTCATGTTCTATTCATACTTGCTTTAGCCTGAATCACATTTTCTGTCCTTCTTCTTTCTGATGTTTTATGTCCTTGTCTCTTCTTTCATTTTCTTCCAGCTTTTGATGAGCAGACTCTTTATGTCTGCGCTGTCCTTCCTTCCTTTCATCTGCATGGTCTCTATTCTGTACCTCCCTAACAATGTGGCCTATACAACATGACATGATAACTAGGTGAGGTCTCAACAACTGTTTTGATGTGATGACATTGCCTGTACTTTATTACTGCTCATTCTGCACTGGCAGCGTATCTCGTTATCCTCCTGCATTTTCATGTCTCTGAACCGTAAAACGTGGAAGCCTCGGGGTCTCCTCTCTGCCTATTGTCTGTGCATTTCTGAGCATTTAGAAACGTATCTCGATATTTGTAAATGTGTTGACATTTCCAAACTCTAATCCCGTGTGGTATGCAATGACACTTTGAAGTTAGGCCCGAGGTAGCGTCTGCATGCATTGTTCCGAAGCGGTGTTAACATTTTCTGCCATTCGTTCAAAGGTTCTTCCACACGACAGTAAAGCAAGGCGGCTCTTTGTAACAAGTGGTGGACTTAAGAAGATTCAAGAGATCTCGGCAGATCCCGGCTCCCCGCTCCAAGAGTACATCAACACGATCAATAATTGTTACCCGGAGGAGATTGTCAGGTAGACGAATTTGTGTTCTTGGTAGTGTACATGATAGCACCAACCTAGATATAACAATTGGAGACATAATCGGTCTAATTCTGAGGTGGGAACAAAGTAACTGCACCTGGACACACCATGCTGCTCTGTAAGCAGTGGAAATACAGTTCATTTTATATTTACATGGTGAATACTGGCTGCTTTTGCATGCAGCCCACAAAATGCCTACATGGGTTTCATCCAGGTGCTTCGGTTTCTTCCCACATTTCAAAAATATACTGGTAGGATAACTGTCTCCTGACAGAAAAAATGAGCCCTAATGTGTTAATGTGTGTGTACATGAGTTGAGAGCAGAGTAGATGGGCCAAGTGGTTCTTATCTGCAATCAAATTCTATGGTACTAACTAGAATACTGTTTATCTCACTGACTCTACACAAAATAATGCTTCAGTCTGAGTAACCCGGACACGCATCACTTAATTCTCTGTTAGAAACACTGCAGACCTATCCACTTCATCTGCAACTACTTATATTTATACTTTTAGTTTACCACAAACATGAACACACAGCTGTGCCAATGTCATTCTCCCTTAATGCTTGTTTTTGTTTTTTTTCTTTAAAGTCTAAATTACCATTGATTTTTCCCTACGCTCATTATCTCTCAATTCTTACAGTCTACAATAAAATTAAAATGATGTGACCTTATAATCTTCACTTTCACTTCCACTTTCAGCTGTTCTCCGCAGTCCCCCTGTCATTCCCACCAAATTCCTCGACAACTTTGCTTCCTGGCTCACTCACTTACTCTTTGCAGACATTCCCTCCATTATCTTACATGATTTTAATATACCAATTGCTATCCCCACAAAACCTTCTGCCGCTAAACCTCTGAACCTCACATTATTACTCGGTCTCTCCCAGTGGGCCGCCTCACTCTTCTATGTGAGTAAGCACTCAATTGATCTTGTATTTACTCACAGCTGTGATATTTCTGACTACTCCAACAACTCCCTAAGGCTGCCATCACTATGCATAACATTAAGGCTATTGACACCATTTCTTTATCCTCACTGTTCAATTCACTTCTCCCTCCTATTCTCTGTCTATACTTCCCTAAACAAGCCACTTCCTTATACAATGCCTCCCTTACTTCTGCTCTTGACACTGTTGCTCCGGCAACTACTGTTCACAGACACAGATCAACACTTAAACCAACTCCAATATTCCAAACTTACCAGATATATACAAAAATGTCCATGTAGTGCCAAGCGACAGTCTAGAAAATCACTCTTTATTAGAATGCAAGTTCTCACGAGCAGGGCCCTCTTCCTTTGTGTGCTTTTCCTTCTCTTGGTAGGACTATCTGCTACCTCATACTCCTTACAAGGGCACTTAGCCCTTAGTTTTGACCAAGCTGATACTTGTTTTACTGTCATGTCCATTAATGCAACAATCGCTATATATACCATTAATTTGTCCTATACTGTCATGTGCTAGAAGTCACTGTTTTCTTGCTTTGTTTATTTGGTTATGTACGTTGTTAGGCGCTGCAGAACCTTTGTGGCACAATATAAAGGATAATAATAATTGATTGTTTTATAATGTTGACCATTACTTGGAATTTTTTAAAGAGGTGTATTATTAACATTTATAACACTCCACAAGGGCTGAACAGGGCAACACACCCAACCATATTCTACAGGAGAATAACAAACTGATAAACAGATTAATAGAATTAATATTGAAAGAAAACCTCCTTCAGTGACTATTAGAAATAGCATGTCTTGTGATATAGGATCATTGATAGTAAAACGATTAGGTTCTATATTGTACTGATTTTAAAGTTCACGTGTTTTATTCTGTACGAGAACAAAACCAATTTATAAAGCATTATGTAGGAGGACTACATTCAGAAATTCAGACAAAAGATGGTGCTTTTGCTGGGGAGGTACAATGGACAAAAGAGAAAGAATAGTACTGCACAATACACAGGGTTAAGCAGGGCACTTTTAAAACCAAACTTCTACACTAAAGGTCAGATTTAAAAAAAAACTTTTTTGATTATTAGTTAATTTTGTTGATTTAAATTTTGTTTTCCAGATACTATTCTCCCGGATATTCTCAGACGCTACTGGAGAGGGTGGATCATTACCAGCCAGTTGTTTAATGACTTTGCTACTTGTATTTAAATATATTATTTTGTTACATATGTTTTAAAAAAAAATCTTTAAAGCACTATCAACATTTTTTACTTCATGTGACAAACAAAATTGTAATATATAGACAAACAACATTTTTATGTAGTCAAGTCAGAAAACAGTACATTTTTGCATTTGTAACAGACTTGTCAAAAATAAAATATAAAATAAAAGAAAGGCTTTCAATTCCTAGTCTGTTATCTCTGCGTTAACCCTTTGAGTGAATTTTTTAAATTAGATGTGAAAATTTACAAGCAAACATTTTTATTCATCATAATGACCTGTAATGTCTACCTTATATAGGGAATATCATTTATTTTATTATTTATTAACCGTTTCTTATATAGCGCAGCATATTCTGTTGCGCTTTACAAATGGAGACAGTGATACAACAAACAGGGTATTTACAGACAGTCAAAAGGTAGGAGGGCCCTGCTCTCAAGCTTCCAATCTATAGGGAAATAGAGAGTGGATATATGTGGACCGCACAGTGGGGATGTGATTAGATAGATTTTTTGTATAGATAGATTCCGATCTATAAAAAACATTTTTTATTTGAGTTTATATACCAAATGTGAGCGACGCTGGCATTTTTAGCGGATACTTTGAACATCTCTCACAGAGTTGTTGGCACTCAAAAGGTTAATAATAATATAACAATATTACTACTGTATATCAGCCATGTCTTTCAAAATTAGAACGAAAGAAGGACTACACGGGTCATAAACCAAATAGTGTTGTGTATGGATTGTGTCCATATGATTGCAGATTGATCAATTACTTTTTAATACTGGTCATTTGTACTGGAATTGGTGGTAACCATGGGCCTTATTTTGGTTCATTCTTTCTGATAAAATCCTTCTTAGATGGGCAAAACCATGTGCACTGCAGGTGGGGCAGGTGTTACTTGTGCAGAGAGAATTAGATTTGGGTGGGGTTTTACTTCAAAGTGAGATCTATATTGCAGTGTAAAAATAAAGCAGTCAGTATTTTCCCTGCACAGAAACAAAATTACTCACCCAAATCTAATTCTATCTGCACCTGTTACATCTGCCCCCCCCTGCAGTGCACATGGTTTTGTCCATCTAAGAAGGATTTTGTCAGAAAGAATGAACCAAAATAAGGCCCCATATTATTAAAATATGACGCTTTGTACAGAAATCTTTGGTGTAAAACAGAGGCAGACAAACTAATTTGGGACTTGTAGTTCCACAGCAGATAGAGGCGCTAGTTCCTAGTTGCTTAAGCCCAGTGTAAGATGAACATTGTTTTCTTCCAATCATCTGTCATCTGTGAACAAAGGGATAATTGACTCCTATTAAGCCTGTTACATGGACATGTTAACTCTTTAAAAACACAGAGCCCACTGCATTATGCCAGTCATTCCCATAATGTATTTGAGGCCATTCAAGCAACAAAAGAGTAAACGCAATGAATGTTTTCTCTTTCTGTTTACAGCGTAATTTAGTAAGTATAGCTAAACATACAGTGCCGTGCACAATTCCAGGGTTAGAGTGCTGCGCTTTGCTAAATGCAGAGTACCATACATTTAACAAAATAATATTGGAAGATCCTCTCGGCACTCACTCCCTATGTTTTTACATCTGAGAATGCTATGCATAGAAGGGTTTAGCGGCAGCACAGGGCCCACACAGCTGACATGGCCAAGTCAGAACGTCAGCATAGAACCATCCAGGTCAATATTCGCTACATTTATCGTCCAGAGGTACCAGTAGCAATCCTTTGCAGTGGACCTCTAAGAGTGGCTTTGCCTCTGCAAGAATGGTGGTGGAGTTCTTTAAATTTCATACAGTTTGACTTAAACTCACTGGTGCTGAGAGGGGTATGTCAGGTACTAAATACCTGTGCCTGGGCAGTTGGATGGTCTTGATTTGTTAATTTATACAGGTTGAGTATCCCTTATACAAAATTCTCAGCACCAGAAGAATTTTGGATAACGGATTATTCCATATTTCAGAATATTTTCTATGAGGTATCTTGCATTTATGTTGTATAAACACATCAAATACATGAAATACACACAGATATATTTTATTTGTGCGTAAAACAAGGTTTCAAAACATGAAACAAAGTTTGTGTACTATCTCAGATACTGAATTTAAATGCCAAGCAATCATTTTCTTGCACCTATTTAGTGTCAGTTACATATTATGTTCTCAGTAGTGCCAGTTGCATATCATGTCCTCAGTAGTGCCAGTAACGTATCATGTCCTCAGTAGTGCCAGTTACAAATGATGTCCTCAGTAGTGCAGTTACAGATGTCCCCAGTAGTGCCAGTAATGTATCATGTCCTCAGTAGTGCCGTTACAGATGTCCCTAGTAGTGTCAGTTACATATCATGTCCTCAGTAGTGCTGTTACAGATGTCCCTAGTAGTGCCAGTAATGTATCATGTCCTCAGTAGTGCCATTACAGATGTCCCCAGTAGTACCAGTTACATATCATGTCCTCAGTAGTGCTGTTACAGATGTCCCTAGTAGTGCCAGTAATTATTTATTTATTATTATTTATTAACAGTTTCTTATATAGCGCACACAAATTCCGCAGCGCTTTACAAAGCATAATTAGAAACAAAAACACATATAAAATTACAGTACAAGACAGTTTAGGACAAGTACATGGTAAATATGGATAGTTGCATCAGGGGACAGGACACTGAAGCAATCATCAGGGTGGCAGAGGTTTATATATTCTAAGAAAGGCACAAGAGGAGAGAGGGCCCTGCCCGTGAGAGCTTACATTCTAAAAGGGATCAGTAATGTATCATGTCCTCAGTAGTGCTGTTACAGATGTCCCCAGTAGTGCCAGTTACATATCATGTCCTCGGTAGTGCTGTTACAGATGTCCCCAGTAGTGCCAGTTACATATCATGTCCTGAGTAGTGCCGTTACAGATGTCCCTAGTAGTGCCAGTAATGTATCATGTCCTCAGTAGTGTTGTTACAGATGTCCCCAGTAGTGCCAGTTACATATCATGTTCTCAGTAGTGCTGTTACAGATGTCCCCAGTAGTGCTTTTAGCAAAAAAAATAATAATAATAATTTCACTTTCTGGAATGTATGGTTTTCGGAATAATTTGGATAACAGATATTTGGATAAGGTATACTCAACCTGTATTATTATGATGTACAATATATAAACTCCACAGAGATTCAACTCACGCCACATAGGCTCTTATCTGTGTCACAATAGTAATACATTTTCACCAGCCTGACTAACAACATATTCGTTAAACTAACGTTAGGACTGTGTGTTTTTGTCAGTTTGCATATGCTGTGTTGTGATGTGTCCTGTAATACATACAGGACGTTCTCTGCCAAACCAAATACCACCATAATCACAGTATATACAGCATTATACCACCACATGGCCTTGTTGTAGTCCTTTTCCTGTGTTCTCAACCAAAATCCGTGCTCTCCATGGCTGTGTCACACTAGAAGGAATTAGAACTTCCCTGAGATGTGATTGGTTTGGACTTTCTTCTATTGATTGTTCGTACTTTTACATTGTAATTGGATGGGGTTCATGTTTTAGTATATGCTTCGCATCGGTCTAACAGACCGCAGGACTGCAGTTCTATTTCCCCAGTGCAGTGCCTGTCATTGTAATTATTTCTTACCATTGACAGGAGCTCACAGCGTGACACGATCCCACACTGTGGTTCTTATGGCGTGACTGTGTGCATTGACAGTTATGCAGCAATACCTATTATACCTAGTGTTGCGACTCACCCAGGCGCCATGATCAGGAAATTTGTACTGTGATACAGGAGAAATCCCCAGTTTGCAAGTGATATTCCCCCCCCCCCCCCCCCCCCCCACAATCCAAAACTGTTCCCTGCGGTCTGATCAAACGTCTAACTTTTCCTTAGAATGTTTCCTTTGATACAGATTCATTAATCTACTCTCAGTCAGACATAGATTGTGAACTAGAGATCTGTAGTTGCTTTATCATCATTCCATATATTGTCTGTCTGTGGATGCTGCTTGTCTGTCAGCAGATCCCCTGTCCATCTGCCCCACATTACATCTCTTTATAACAAATGTCAAAAGCTCCCTGGACAACTAGCCTGGTATTTTCTAAGCCCCATTAGACAAGCAGCACTGAGGCAGGCACGTACTCTTCAAGTAATTATGCCTTTCAGCGTTTGCCTTTTCCAAAGAACACAGGCTACCATTAGCTCTCCCCATTTAGCTTTCACCAGATCTCGGGTCCTGGGGATTACTTAGCAATTGCTATATATAATGTATACTGTATGTGCTAATTCAGTTAAGATGAAGCAGAATCTCAAAAATCTACTGCAAAAAATATTTATGTGTGAAGCAAACTGAATTTCCTACAAATAACCTGTGTGACAAGCTGGACAAGGGTTAGAATGGCCACTCCTTGTACAGAATATCAGGGGGGTATTCAATCCCTGCCGCTATTTCCAACGGGTGAAATAGCAGCGGGCGCCTACTGAAATTGCACATAATGGGGCAGATGTATTAAGCCTTAACAAGAGATAAATGCAAGGGTGATAAAGAGAGATAAATGTCCAGCCAATCAGCTCCGTACTGACTTTTTTCAAACACAGCCTGTAACATGGCAGTTGGCAGGTGATTGGCTGGACATTTATCTCTCCTTATCACCCTCACATTTATCTCTTGATAAGGCTTAATACATCTGCCCCATTGGCCCTTATTATGGTTGACTCCCAAGGCTTCGAATTCACCTTGGGTGCGGGGGAGAAATTATTTGGTGGTCGGCGATCATCGAATGATTTCTTCAGCGCTTGCAGATCTCAGACTCCTCTATGGTGGGTGTTCCCATATGCAAATTGCTCGGCCCGCCGGCCCCCATCCTCAGGAAGCTGGGAGACCTTTCCCAGAGAAACGCGTAGAGTTTCCCAAACACCTGGTACACCCTGACACCATTATACTCCTGAGGATTATGGATTCTTCCTTATTCCACTGGATACGGGACTCAAATCTCTACCACGCCATCCTAATTTACACCACAAGGATTGGACCTGCAGCGATCAGTTTATTCCTACCCAGGTTTACCGGACAATCACCAGAAAACAATTGTTTTTACAGAACCACTCATCTGGAATCCACCTGGTAATATATTGCTGCTCTAAACTAGAAACTAACCCCTTCCAGCTACTTAATATACTAGATATAGGAGTATTAAGTGTCATTAAGTATTTTTTATTCCCCATTTATCAGTGTTTATATATTATCATTTTTATTCATTTATGTATGATATATATTATATTAAAAATAATTTTTAAATTGTAAGAAACCGTTATATTTCAATTTTTTTAGAAACTGAGCCAACGCTGGTGTCCTTTTTTGTTTGCTCGCACACAGTGGCTGCACATGCGCACAAAAACCTATGCGCATGCGCCGGTGCAAACAATCGGTCCCCCGCTCGAACACGCAGGGGTCCGATTTGAATCTAAATAAAACCCATTGTGCTTGTTGCTGAGTTACAAGCACTCTTGTGAAACATTAACAGAATTCTCATCTCTCGCTAAACCCAATCTTTCCTTTTGCTGGCCCTAGGAGATATGTTTACTAAAGGTTGATTTTAAATCTCGATTGATGTTATGTACTAGCATTTCAAAAAGTACTGGACAAAAAAAAAAGCACCTGTTACTACGTGTGTGTTATAGTAGCCCCTGAAGTTCACTATTGAGTTAGATACATAATAGTCAGTCAATAAAAATACTCCTACACATCCCAGCGGGGAGAGCGAGATGGAGAACGATTTTACTTTATTATTTTATTCATTTTGTAACAATTATATATGCAAAATGTCATAGATGTTGGCAATAATTTTTTTTGTGATGGTTGAAACTTTATTATTATTTTTCATGCTATGGTGTTTTATAAAATATTGCTGGTGCATATGACCGTTACATAGATTATTAATTCTGGATCGTTGTATGACAATGTAATGTACCTCTACAAAGTAATACAGGTTGAGTATCCCTTATCCAAAATGCTCGGGACCAGGAGAATTTTGGATAACGGATTATTCCGTATTTCGGAATATTTTAATATTTCAATGATGTATCTTGAGGTATCTTGCATTTATGTTGTACATATACATCAAACGCATGAAATAAACACAAATATATTTTATTTGTGCGTAAAACAAGGTTTCAAAACATGAAACAAAGTGTGTGTACAATCTCAGGCACTGAATTTTTTGTTCACTTTCTGGAATGTATGGTTTTCGGAATAATTCGGATACCGGATATTCGGATACGGGATACTAAACCTGTACCTATAGCTCTATTTCATGTGTAACACTACCTTACCTCTCCTCAGCCCTTTCCCTTAGCCTAACTTTATTGTGCAGTGTTAGACCCTGGCCCAACAGCTCTGTGCTGTGACATAACTGGATCCTTTCCACACTCTTTCCAACATTAAATCTCTCTTAATAGCTTAATGTCTATTTTGGACCATTTTTGACTTTCATTTTTCATAAAAGCGCACAGCAAGCTTGTGGCCCAAAAACATTAATATAAACAACAGCCACATACTCCCATGTATTTTTGTAGCACAGAGCAAGAATATTCTAGTTGAGTTCTTGGGAATATATAGTAACCCTTCCAACAGAGCCTATTTTGTTTTGCCATGGTCAGAACTGTAGTAGTGATCATTTCCCATTACCGAAAGACACCCTTGTCCATTGCCCTTAAAGCATCTAATACAATATGCTATGCCATTGATTCCCTGGGGTGCCTCGGGACACTTGCGGAAAAGCCTTGGCTTGGTGGTCCAGAACCAAATCAAATTGTTTAAATTTATTATAACAGGCAAAACCAGTGCTACCAATTCTAAACTATGTAGACAAACACAAGTGAATATTATCCCTTACCACATAATTGAACCTAAAGATGACATATAAATGCAATTTAATTTATTATTTAAATTCTATTTAATTCAATCTAATTTAAATTTCTTAATAAGAATGTTTTGGACTAGGGTGCCGTGAAAACATTTCTGATACTCAAGGATCCCGTGATTGAAATAAGTTTGGGAAGCACTGTGCTATGATTTGTGAAAGGGATTGTATTTTTTCGGTAAGAATTTAAGGTCATTATTACAGTTTTGCATAATACCTTTTTTTTTAGAATCACTGTACACTATATTTAAATATAAAAGGCTTTATGGAATATTTAGCTAATACTTTTTTGTGGACACTCCTCTAAAAATGAATGATCTTTCTGATGCATGTCTCACATACCGCCGATATCTGCTGCAGATGCGCTTTTTAAAATCACGTGCAGTCCTGATCAGTTAAATAACGCTTATGCTATCGCTTAACTTTTTACACTTTATAGGGAAGGGATTGCAGTCCATGACCCTTTAAGAATTTCAATACTATGCGCAATTTAGCAATTTTCGCACCATACATCCCAGGCAATGGAATAGCTGGGTACAAAGTTGTCAAGCCTGTGCCCAACATAACAGAGAGGCAAGGCCCACCCCAGCAGCTCTACAAATCCACAATGAGACAAGGGCATGGGTACTGCAGACATGCCATGCAATTACCAGGGCCAGATCATTTTCATAGCACCTCTAGTAACAAACATGATTACATCTCACACAAAAGCTTTAGTAAAGCAGAACATGCTATAACATACAGCCATAAAACAATAGCAAACAAAGGAAAGAAATGATTAAACAAAAAAATCTCAGCGCTGATGGTCAGCGGGTTAAGACCCCCATGGTCTTAACAAAGATTTCAAAATCAAATGGTTTTTATAATATTTTTAGGGATTTTAATTCTGCACGAGATATACGTTCCCCCATTTTTTAACTTTTTGTATCCTCTTTTAAAACCCCAGTTTTTATATGATCTTCTAGTTTTAAGCCTATATGAAGTTCTATGTACCTTTTTAAGTTGTTTCTACTACCATGTACTGTGTGCTAATTATCTGTCTTTTCATTCTTTTTATATAACACTATGCGAAATGTATCCAATCAAAGCGCCCTCAGCACCATGCACTTTATTTGTGGAAGCTGCTATTAAAACAAAGAAAACCCAGAGTGACCAATCATGAGCCACGGAAGACCCGCTGTTTATTTATTACAGACGGGATATCGGAAGCGGGGCAATGTTGCGACAGCCAACATGCCGGTAGCGGGGCTAAAGTATACATCACGCATCGTTCTCAAAGAAACCGGAAGTGGGGCATTGACGCGGCGGCTGACACGATGGAAGTGGGGCAGATACGTTCACCGCAAGTCACTCACAATGTCATGACGCGGAAGAAAGCGCGAAATAGCGCTCGTGTATGATTGGACACTGTGCCTTTTCAAAAATTGGTCTTTAACAAGACCACAGTTATCCTTGAAAAAGACCGTAGTTAACGGTCGAAACGCGTTGGACCTACCTGTGGACACCTATCTGGGGAAACCTTTTGCCGGGACCATTGGATTGTGCCTAATGTGAGAGTTTCCGGGACTTTCCTACTAAGCGCATTTGAGAACTTATTCCAACTAGTTCTCCACCAGTTCCAGTAATTGTTTGCAATTCCCCTGTGCGGCGACCCATTTTTTAACTTAAGTGTGTTTGATGTACTTCCAGTTTGTTCCTATATGTGTTGTCAGTAATAAAATACAGTATTACACCATATGCGGTTCCATTGTGTCTCCATATGTATCTCTGACATCTGTAGGGCCTTCTGGAGTGTATGAATATCCTGGCAAAATCAGTGTGAACAAGAATATCCCTATTCGGAGAAGAGGAGACGCCATTCCCTTAATGAGGGGCGTATGGTACCTCCTTAAAAAGTTATAAGGCTTTGGTGAAGGGACAGTGCTTTTTAACCTGCCTGGTTATTGTGTATTACCTTATACGGCGGAGAAGAGGATCGTTCCCAGTAAGACAGGAACGTTGCTTTTCACCATATCTGTCTGGCTCGCAGGAGGGACTAGAACAAACTATATGTGTCTTGTACACATTTCTTTGCGAAAGCCATAAAACAAAGCCAGGTCTTTTCATAACTTATCCCACCGGCTTTGCTAATGACTGTCCCCACAATTGCATGCAATCTACATTTAACTGTTTCAAGTTGCCATGAGTTAAGCAGGGTCATCTAATTATCCCTTCCACTACAACTTACATCCATCTCCATCAAACCATGCACAGCTTCAAGTGGTGTTATTCTGTGTGTCCCAATGGGAGGGAAGGATGGTTATTTCAGGAAAGCTTCTGACTGCCAGGCTTGAGAAGACCCTAAGGCATTCCAAATCTTTTAAATACCATCAGCAAATGTAGGAGCTGTTGGTGGAAAGCAGCTAGGTACATTTTTAATGAACCTCTTCTACAAACCTAATCCTATCTTCATATACGCGTTTGGTTACTGCTCTTGGGGACAAATAGTAGATTTTGTAATGAGCATGGAGTCTCTTTACTATGAGTTGTGCAGGAAGTTTGTATAATACAAAAAGGTCACAACACAAAAAAAAAAAAAATTGTTCTGGAAAGATATTTTTCTTTCTACCCAATGATGTCATGAATGAAATGAAAACTGCAGGTGCACGAAACTTCTTGAAACTTTGCCCAAGTTCTACGTTTTTTTTTTTTTTTTCTTCTAAAATATAAAACGTAGCCAAAGAAATCTGCAGCGATGGGTAAAATTAATTCAGAAACGACCCTCTCGTAGCATAACTGGGCTTTGCATTTAACTTTGTATTAACTGTTTCTTAAAGTTCATGAAAAAGTATGTATTTTATCACCTAGTATATTTCTGGTGGGCGAGATGTCAAGGTTACACACAGCTGTTATTTAGTTTGAGTTTTTCCCGGGCCCCCTGAATGACAACAGAGATAAAAGAGATTATACTCCAGTGCTGTTTAGGGGATTTCTGACAAGTTAATTCCAGTGTATAGCCGCTCTCAAGCACAGGTGGGGTAATTAAAATGTTTCAACCTCGGAGCAAACATTAATTCCACTTTCTAGCCATTATTATTTAATTACACCCCCCACTTCTCTCGACATCATGAACCCCTGCATTGTTAGACCCCCTGAAAAAAATCAGACAGATGGGCTGGGTTCCAAGTAGACACCAGGAGAATCTGTATTGGTCCTATCTCCTGATTTGTCTCTGCTCCGCTTATCTCACTATTCGGGGAAGAGGAGGAGGTAGGGGACTCATCGAAAAATGAAGAGGTTGGAAAAGCTCCATCACACGCTCATGGGACTATTCAGCTAGGTGTATTTTATAGATGCATCTGCAGCAATTAAAATGATCCAAGAAGTTTGTGGAAACTGCTGTAGAACATTGCTTCTCGAACTTTCTGAGTCACGGCACCCCAGTGCCGTTCGGTCATCTTTATGTTCCGTTATGTGTGGTGTACAATTAGAAATTGTAAACATATTTTATGATTGGTAGCTACCAGCACTGGTTTTGTATTTCACTTTGACCATAAATAATTTGATTTGGTCCTGGACCACCAGCCCTAGGCACATAGGCCGTTATTCTGCTACACTCGCAAAGGCAAATTCCTTCTCAAATGGACAAAACCATGTGCACTGCAGGTGGGGCAGATGTAACTTGTGCAGAGAGAATTAGATTTGGGTGGGCTTTTACTTCAAAGTGAGACCCTGCAGTGCACATGGTTTTGTCCATTTGAAAAGGAATTTGCTTTTGCGAGTGAACCAGAATAAGGGCCATAGTTTGGGAACCACTGAATCGACACATGAAAATGCTGACATGAGTTTTCATGTTTTTTTGGTTGTCAATGGCAACACCGGAGCACATGGATCCCCAATTAGTGTACCGCTGCACACTTTGCCACTCCCAAATAGAGTTCCAGATGTGGATAACAAAGTATGGAAAAGTCCCCCTAAAAAATTAAGAAATAAATCGTGAAAAAGTAATGTCGACATTTTCATATGTCGTTCATAGTCATGTTGACTTTTTTATTTTGACCATATGGTGTCTACCTATTGGTTGCTGACCTAGAGACCGATCTATCATCCGGATCCCGTTCTTAAGATGGGTTACTATATATGCATATGTCGCTGTCCAATCTGACTGATTGTCAATGACTGAACGTTTGGCAGGGGCTGCCTGAATCCTGCTGGTCATGCCACATTTAACCAAATATCCAAATAGCTGTGTCAGTACTAAAACAATATAAATGCCTCCCTGCCTGCAAATTTGAAAAAAAAAAAACATGTTACTCAGAGCTCCCTCCCACATGCACTCCTCCACTCATACCCCTTTCAGACATAACCCAGGTTTTTTTTCATCACACGCATAATCCTATGACTAGCGTATGTCTGAATAGCTATTCCGGGCAGTGGCAAACGCAGGATTTTCAGAAGGGGGTTTCCAGAGGGGCGGAGCAAAGCACGGAGATGGACACTTAGGTGACCCAGTATATGCCGGGTCAGTTAAAGTATTATAGATAGACCAAATGTATATAAATAATAATAATAATATATATATATATATATATATATATATACACACACACACATATATATATATATATATATATATATATATATATATATATATATATATATATATACACATACAGGGGCGTCAACAAAAGTGTAGACCCCTGGGTAAAGCAATGTATTTGGGCACCTACCGATCCTCCAGTAGTAGGGGTGGGGGAAGATTTGATGTCCCCCAGGTGGTAGGGGGTATTATATCAACTGCTCAGCATGTAGGGCCTGGATCAGTAATTTCCACTAATTACCCCTTTACTGCACAGATGGTGGGGGATGGGGTGGGATAAGGGGGCATTGGGCTGAATGAAGGGGCCCTGATACATAACTTCCAGGGTGGTAGAGGATGTTTAATACACAGAGGAGGGGTGTATAGTGGAGTGGGCTTATTATTCATAATTTTCTGGTGGGAGGACAGCTTGCCAGTTCCCGGAAATAGATTTCTTAGATTTTAATGGAATTAAAAACGAGAGAATCCCACCTACCAAATGCTATTGGGGACTCGGGGATGAGAGTTCAGGATGCAGAGCAATCCGCCAACGAGAATATAAAACTACATAACAGGTGTGTGGAGCTGGAGCAGTAACCAGCTGCTTAAAGGCTGATATCTCTAGTTCTGGGAACAGTAGAGACAAGCTACTAGTATCCTTCAAAGGGGGAGAGTCCCAGCTTTTGGAATACACCCTCAGAAAACTAAGTCAGAAAGAACCTGAAATATCTGACTGGAAAGAGCAATTAACAGGCTTGGATGGGGACCACAGCTTTGAAGTCAGATATCTCCGGTTCCCAAGGGCCGATTTGTAAAATCCTTGTACCCATGGAAAGAGGGGACCCTCAGCTTTCAGACTAGGGCCCTTAGACTCCTGGGGGGGGTTTCTGGGTACTCAGAACCCCCCCTGCATGCGCTACTGCCCGGGATTTTACTCGACTAAAATCCCGGGTCCTGCGCACCAGCAATTGAACCAGGATTTTTAAAAACCCGGGGTTGTACCAGGTTTTGAAATCCTGGCTGGTATGTCTGAAAGGGGTATAACTAAGAACAAATAAACTAATCCTCTCATGAAAAAGGGAGAGAGACCAGCGCTAAATAAATCAGATGTTTTTAAAAATAAAATTATGTAAAATATAATTTATAAGTATTCACAATAATGCCGCTGTTTAATAGGGCTGCTCATAAAGACCTAATTAGGACAAACAGTAGAATAAATAAACTGTGCAGAATGGAAATATTAATAATTCGATAATATTTATTAAATATGACAATCAATTAGACGGTTATCGTGTGGCCACACTTCTAAAAAACGTTAGACGTAACAAAACACACTAATAAAGTTAAGAATAAAAAATAATAAAGGGTAAAAAGTAAACAAAATGACATGCACTTTTCAATAATCACTTAATGCATATAGCTTAATAGCAGTCATGTTCGGCCATTTAATAATCTAGGTATCCTATGGGTTAATAGCACAAGTTAGTTTGTTAGTGGGCTTTCTATGTTTGCTTTAAATCCAGATATTACAAACAATCATAGCGATGGCCAATTTTATCTATTATATGTTTTGTTAGGATTAGTAACAAGGTGCAAGTTTAGCATATAATGCCATTAGTAGCAAGCCATAGGGTTAGTTAAATTTATGTCTGGCCAGACAAAAAAAAGTAAAAAATGGTACCTTGGGGAAATATGGTATGTTAATACAGGTTGAGTATCCCGTATCCAAAATGCTCGGGACCAGGAGAATTTTGGATAACGGATTATTCCGTATTTCGGAATATTTTAATATTTCAATGATGTATTTTGAAGTATCTTGCATTTATGCTGTATAAACACATAATATACACACAAATATATTTTATTACCACATAAAATACACACAAATATATTTTAATTGTTCAAAAAACAAGGTTTCAAAACGTGAAACAAAATGTGTGTACTATCTCAGCACTGAATTTGAATGCCAAGCAATCATTGTCTTGCACATATATAGTGCCAGTTACATATCATGTCCCCAGTGATGCTGTTACAAATGTCCCCAGTGAGTTTTTAGCAAAAAAAAAAAAAAATTCACTTTCTGGAAAGTCCGTATTTCGGAATAATTTGGATAACGGATATTCGGATACGGGATACTCGACCTGTAGTCCCTTTGTCTCCCAGTTGCTGGGGCTTTACTTTTTACCCTTTATTTATTATTTTTTATTTATTATTTTTTATTCTTAAATTTATTAGTGTGTTTTGTTACATGTCTAACGTTTTTAAGAAGTGTGGCCACACAATAACCGTCTAATTGATTGTCATATTTCATAAATATTATTGAATTATTAGTATTTCCATTCTGCGCAGTTTATTTCTTCTACTGCTAATCCTCTCATGAACCAATGATTACCAATACACTCACCTGGGCAGCCAGAATTCAGGTCTTTCCTGCCAGAGAAAGAAAAGAGATGACCTCATCATACTGATCTGCTGCTCTGTAATCCGCTAGTTTTCCCTGTTCTTCATCCTCGGCCAGGTTTCATGAGGCTGTGTAAAGGGATTTGTCTGCACAACTCCTCATGAGGACAGCTGCCCCCATAAAAGTGGGGAGAATGGCTATTTATTGAAGAGCTGGGGGTCCGCAGGTGGCCAGCAAGCCACTTCTTGCCCGTGTGATCTTCACTGTTAAACTGGTGCGCAAATGTGGTAATCTCCATTGCTTTCCTATAATATTAATTTCCTAAACCCAAATAGTTATGCAACTTGACTCCACACTACCTCTGGCAGACCTGCCTTCATTAAATGATTAACCAGTGCTCCTCACAGTGACTTGCCCAACGGTTATGTGTGCATAAAACTTTTAGCAGAACTACTGTTCTTTACGTTTTAATTTTTTTTATTAAACAAATGGATTTCTAGATAAGTTAACCAATACCTGTATATCAGTTGGAATATTAATTGACTGTATAATATACCTGATGCATTTATGAATATGTTTAAATATATCTTTCAGCAAAAGCATCCATTGCATGGGAATTTGGTGCTTCTCTTTCTTGCATCTGTTTTCTGTTGTTGGTAAGGAAGTCTCCATAGTAACAGAAATGCTCTGTACTGTGGTGCTCCCATTCATGGCAGAAGGCAGATCACAGCAACCTAAATATTTTCTGCTGTGTACTTTGCCCTGTGTAACAATGCATTAGGATTCTGGAATGAAAGCAAAACTATATTGAACTTTAAGTCTTCTAAACTCGCATTAACGCAGATCATCCAAAAATACCTGGAGCACAGACATTTTACAAGCTTTGGCTTCACCTTACTTGCTTTACCGTTTGTTTCAACGATGCCTGCAGCCTTTATGTGCATTAAGGCTTAGCACAATATAATAGAGCTTGATGGGAAAACTCATTAAGTTCTTTGTACACCATACTGCAGGGAAGCTTTTAAATCAATCTTTAAATCATGGCTGTAGCTAGCAGGAGATAGAGGGTGTAGAAGCTGCTACAAGGCCCAGCAGTTAAGGGTGCCATATCCACTGCCAAGGAAAAGGCCTATGTAGCTGAAATGATTACCTTGCTCCCATCAGCAATTTCTTCTGTGTTGCATTTGCAATTCAGAAACTTATTCCTAGGTTGTGATGGGATGGTGGGTGTTGGGATGGGGAGTGGCATATTTTGAGGATGGGGAGTGGCAACCTAGGCAGAAAGAATGGGATTGGTTGCCTAAGCAACGCTGTCAGGAGCTGAGAGGAGTGGAACACAGAGCAGCTACTAAAAGGGAGGGAGAGGTCCCTCAAACAACAAAGATACAAGAAAAAACACAATTAGCGCTAATGGAAATTAAACTGAAATGCTATGTAATTGAATAAAAAGCACATAAATGATAACAGCACATGGCATGGCCCTTAATACATTGTTGTAGATGGAAACTGACTGGATCCGTTCCTATTTACAAGGTATTTTGCCAAAATATGACCCACAGTGGTAAGTATCCAAACGGGAAGTCTCTCTTTGAAAAATGGTATAATTACCGCATTGAGTGTTCACTGGAGGAATTAATCCCATTTAGGATGGCATTGCAGCAGTGTCCACCATAATAGGTGGCAGCAGGAGAGATAGCAATGGTTTCCTCTGGAATGGATGGAAGCTGTGTTTCAGAATTTCAGAGGCGACTGGTCTGGATCCAACAAGATGCAAAGTGGCAAAAGGGTTGCCAAGGTGCTTGACTCCTGACGCGTCATTTATCATTTATGTGCTCTTTATTAAATTACATAGAATTTAATTTTAATTTCTATTAGCACTACTTAAGGCCATCTAGGCGCCTGCCTTGAGCCAAGCAAGTTCCAAGGGACCCCATAAAGATGTCCTGGCCATCCAAAACTTACCCAGAGGAGCATTGTGCCACTACCGTGTGAAATCATGACATGACATGGACCGGCCTACACTCCCAAAGTCCCTTTGGTGTTTTTTGATAGGATAAAAAATATTTGTAAAGTAAAGTGGGCAGTCAGTTGACTTTAAATGTGACACAGGTGACACATAATGTCTACCTCCAAAAGACCTAGAGATTGATTCAGATTTGTACGCAATGCCGATGTTTACTGGTAGACTGTGCACGCGCCAAGGTACTCTATTGTTGCCGCCCGCAATCAGCAACAAAAATATAGTGCTACGGATTGTTGGAGGAAGGAGGGCCCCAAACCAGTATCTTGCCTAGGGCCACAAACTGGTATCTTGCCTAGGGCCCCATGAGATCTAAATCTGGGCAATGGGGGGGGGGGGTGTGACTAAATAGGAAGAAGCATTTCCACTGACCCTAGCAGCCAAATTCCGTCTGACATTTATTTACAGTTTCTTTTATAGCGCAGCAGATTCCGTTGCGCTTTACAATAGTAGACAGTGATACAACAAACTGGGTAAAACAGACAGACTTGGTGGTAGGAGGTCCCTGCTGCAAGCTTACAATCTATAGGGATATAGGAGGGAAACACAAGGACAGGCACCAGTAATAGCATAGCAGTCCCACCAAGTTGCAAATCCAGAAGAAAAGCTATATAATACATCAGTGCCTCAGAGGGTTATGCGTGTAGAACTTAATTATGATAGGCTTGCCTGAAGAGGTGAGTTTTCAGGGAACGCTTGAAAGATTGGAGGCTATGCTAAATAACCATAGTGTTGCTCAGAAGTCCGATGGTGCAGCCTATGTCCACTTGATGCACTTCTGTGCAGCGGTTTAGAGTTGCATCTGGTGAGCGTCTGAATACACAGTGCATTGGCTGCAGCATTACCATAATTTCATAGTGGCTGCAATAAGTCACAGCTGCTAGTCTTCCCCATTCACCTTTGTATCACCTCCCTCTCTTTTCAGGGTAATTGCACATACAAGGTAACCATTTGGTTCTTATTACCTATATATTAAGGGAAACAGTGTTCTATAAGTTTTCATGCGGTGTCTTATTATCTTATTTTTTGGCTCTTGGCACATTTTGCTTCTTATCTTACGGTGCCTTAAGTATCTGAAGAATGAGAAGCTGTTTCAAAGTGAACTTAGCCTTGTTTGAAAGAGCTTTGAAATCACGAACACATTTGTAAGCATTCAGAATATTTATTTTCACATATATATATATTGCTTTCCGTTTTGGAGGGGTAGAGGGTTGTCTTCATCTCAGAAATGCAGCAGATGTTTGCACTCTGTAACTTCATGTTAATAATTAGTTAAGAGAAGGCAACAGCCAAACACAAGCCACTGTTACGGCTGCCTGGCCTCTAGCAGCTGATGAGTTAATTGACATCGCTGGCAGACTTCTAGTACTTCTAGGGATCAAATGAGCCAACAAACAAGAAGTTGAAGGTTGAATTATTTCTCTGCCACAGCCAAATGCTGGGTTTGTGTAGAGTTGAACCTTCATGGGGTTTTTATTTTATTTTTATTTTAGGCAAATCACGACAAAAGGGTGTCTGAACAAGGTAAAAAGGACAATGCGCTGGGGTGTCTCTGCCCAGTATGTTGCGTGAAGTCTTGTAAATTGCTTTAAGGAAGGTAACCATACACGTGCCGATTCCGGCATGCGTTTTGTGCTAAAATAGCATTGCATCGCATTGCATGCGTTGTGCATGCCATGTGCATGTAATGCGATGCAATGCAATAAAAAGACAGTACAAAAAGTATGTGCAGCAGATACTTTTTTGTACTGTGCGATGAGATGCCGCGGGAGCGCGCATCTCAAAGCACACATTGCAACAGCAGCATCGGCACGTGTATGGGCACCTTTTACAGATGATCCCCACAACATCTAGGGCCTTATCCAGAGGTGGGCGTGGAGGGGTTCCTAATGCATCCGTTGTAGATTGCCGTGTGTGACTACAAACACTACTACAAAGTGCTACCCTTGTATTTATCTGTACACAGAGATATACTGATTGGTGCATCCTGTGACATCACAATTGGTTGCACCAGGTGCAGTTTCTCTGCCACCTATGTGAGTGGTCAGGTGTCTATATATGCCACACCTGCTCCACTCCCGTAACAGTCATGTGACGTCAGCGCTCGCCCCCGGCAGGCATCGGCCCTTTCTGCATTCGCATGGAGAAGCTCAGTTTTTTCCTGGGTGCACCCACCATTTTTGTGGGCATGCCTAGGAAACGCTGGCTGTCCCCATGCACCTGCCCCCTGTCCACCACCTGCCCTCCCTGATTATTGTGAACAGCTTGGCGACTATGCAAGTCGCCAAAGCCATTCGCACGGGGGGGGGGCACATGCTCATAACAGCGCATGCGGAATGGGGCAGAACTCGCTTGTGCCTCATGCTGAATCGAGCCCTAAAGGTGCAACACATTTACTGAAAGATGAACAAAGTTAGTGATTACAAAGTTTGTGATTATTTATTACCCGTTATTTATATAGCGCACACATATACCACAGCGCTTTACAGGGAATATTTGTGCATTCAAACCTTGCCCCAGAGGAGCTTACAATCTAGGGGCCTAATTTAGCACAGATCACTAGCTAGAGGAAAAAGCGGTTGCCTGAGATCAAAAGGCCACCACCTTGATCCATTCACAAAAAAACAAACCGTCAAACCGTTTTTACCATCCACACCAGTTTAGAGCTTCCACTAATCTGCTAAAGAACCGGGCTGGAAGTGGTCATTACTGACATCAGAGACCCGCCCAAATAACAAACCCATGTTTCCACCCTGAAACGCTGGCTTCCTGTCAATCAAACTGTGACTGCTCTACGACTTTCATGCATATGGATATTTATTCGCTCATAGCTGACGCACATGCGCAATGTGAATTCAGTTAATTTACCAGTATGTTTTAGGATTAATAAGTCAGTAATTTGTATTATTTTTTCCCATGCCTGATAGACTTCCTATAAGGCTAAGTACAGACTGACTGGCTGGTGTGTAATGTACAGTGCGATCAATTCTGACCATATTGTGATAATTATTTTTAGATTGCTTAATCTCTGCCAATCTACCAGTGAGTATGGCACAGCAGGGCTGTTTTAACAGAATTGTAGGCCCTAGGCAAAGCAATGCACTGAGGCCCCTTCATACCCATTCATTGGGAAAAATGTAAAGGAAGAGGATGCTGCACTCTGATTGGTGTATAGCCCCAGCCAGTCCCTAAACAGCATATTGACAGCCATTCACTGTCTGTCTGCAGGCTGGGAAGCAGGAAGAGGACACTGCCTGGCCATTCTAATTGTGTGTACTTCACAGTTTGTATTATGAGTATTTGACGGTTCTTCCCAGCTGAGTGTGTAGGTGTAGACATGTTTTATAGCTCAGGGGACACATCCTACTACAATACATTATGTTATAGCTGTATATAAGTAGGATAATAATTGTATGAAATTATGTATGTAAGCTTGCAGCAGGGCCATCTTACCTCCAAGTCTGTCTGTTGTTACCCAGTTTGTTCTATCACTGTCTACAATTGTAAAGCGCTACGGAATCTGCTGCGCTATATAAGAAGCTGTAAATAAAAGAAGAAATAACCTGCAGAATAACATTTGTAGGTACGAGGCATAGTTTGAGAGGCTGATTATTTGTATAAATTAAATAGTGAATGCAACATTGCCTTTCTAATAAATAAAAAAGATTTAAAAGCTTTTTTGTTTGTTTGCTTTTTACAGTCATTCCCTGACAGGCTTGTGTGGGAGGCCCCACAGGTTTGTTCTGTTTACTGCTGTTATTAGTTTATTATAATTGTTTGTGGAAACCCTATTGAGTAAAATCAGTGTAATTAAGCACTAGCTACATTAACGAGATGCTTTCATTTATTAGCTATCATTGGAAAATCACATGTAAGTCATCTATAAAAAAAAAAAAGAACAAGTCAATTTAAAAAATACACCACTTCCATGACCATTTCCACAGCTGTATTCACTCTGTGGAATGACAAATAATCAACAATGACTCTTAAGGTGCACCCGCACCCCCCTTCCATGCCGCACTAATTACCGGTTTTTACGGGTCCGCGACAAGGGGCGGGACTAAAATGACGCGAATCGTGTCATTTTGCGTCATCTTAGCCCCGCCTCCTACTCGCAGACCCACGAATCATGGTGTTTGCATGGATTTGGGCGGGGCTTTCAGTCATCAGCCCCGTCCCTGCTCCCCGACCTGGAGATCCGGCTGTCCTCTCCGGGCTTCTCCCGGAGAGGCTATTTGAAAAGTCGGCAAGTATGGATATGCCATGTAATGGTAATATGATGCCCATGTTCCTATACATTTTATCACCTGTGACATGTAACCCCCACAAAGAATACACAGCGGGGAAATTACATTATAGGTGGTATTTATCAAAACTTATCATTGTCCAATCTCAGCCTGTAAAATGACAGGACCCTATTTACTTATTAATACTTTATTGCTCACAATTGTATCTCTCATCTAGATAATTTGATGCCCAAGCCTAGAAATGCTTCTGATTTTTGCTGTAGAAAGTCAATCAGTTCTCAATTGGACCTTCACACCTGGTTACGTTGTATGAATGATACTATTGCCATCTGGCTAATACCCTTTTTCTCTTACATGAAAATCCCAGGTTATTGCAAGTGAACCCGCGGTAACCCCAGATTTTGTTCAGTTTGAAATGGGTCCAGCCTCGTACATTGAGCCGAGTATTGAACCCTGGGAGCTAGCAAGGTTTTACCTGGTACAGACCTGGATGAGCTGCAGTGTAAATGCATAACCTGGGTCATCCGACCTGAGTCCCATACACAGCATGAGGAGAACCCTGATCACTGCTTCCCATGCTAGAGTACAGGACTTTGCCTGTGCTGCACCCCTTCAGTGGAACGCACTCCCTCGCTCCATTAGAATCTCCCCGACCTTGCAAAGCTTCAAACGGGCACTGAAAACTCACCTATTCATCAAAGCATACCCTTCCACTGCATAAACCAGCTGGTTCTCCGACCCATTGCCTGTTTACATCCTGCTATCTAACCACCACCCACTCGCTTGCACCTCTTGTAATCTGTCTGTCTCCTCTTCCTACTAGATTGTAAGCTCCTCCGAGCAGGGCCCTCTTTCCTCCTGTTGTCAAAGCCCTCTTCTTTTCACATTTCACTCACAGCTCTCCTATACTCCAACACTCTGTGACCATCTTTGTCCGCATACTCCTCTCCATCATTGGCCTCAAGCCTCTAGTTGTATGTTGATTGAGTCCTCACTACTTACTTTTAAGCTGTAATGTGTATTGATCTGTGGCGCTCTTTATTTGTACTGTATTTTTGTTATTTATTCAATGTTATGCCAAGCTTTCTCTCCCTGTATTGTTCCTTTGTACGGCGCTGCGAAACACTTGTGGCGCCTTATAAATAAAATTATAATAATAATAATAATAATAATAATAATAACTGCACACATCCAAGCCCTGGCACTGTACCTGTGTGCAGTGGAAAAGGAGAAAAGGAGGTGGACTCAGTTTGGAACAGTGTTCCAATCCCAGTTCAGACTCAGGACTTGGTGGAAAAGGGGTATTATGAAGAGGAGGCCATATACACCCTCATGCATTTACTGTAATGTGAAAAAAAGAAGGATAAATGGGCCATAGGGGGAGTTAATTTATACCCCTTTCAGACATACTCCAAAATCCCAGGTTTTTGCACATGAACACGCGGGATGCGGTCATTTGGTCTACAGCATGATGGTTGACAGTCATAAGGTCGACACCATTAGGTTGACATGGGGAAAGTTCGACATGGGTCTAGGTCGACATGTGAAAAGGTCGACATGGGTCTGGGTCGACATGGGACAAGGTCGACATGCTTATAGGTCGAAAGGTCATTAGTTCAACAGTGTCTAGGTCAACAGTCAAAAGGTTGACATGTTTTTTTTTTTTTAATCTTAATCTTTATTTATTTTTCAAATATAAACACATCAGATTTACACAACGAGGGGGGTGATTAGTCATCCCCTCCCCTCTAGTACAGATAGATACCACAACCTTACATCCAAATACATTCATTTATATACCCAATCGAAAAAGAGGGAAGAAAAAAAAAAAAGGAAGGGAAAAAACAAACAGAAGACAATAACGAGACAATCACATTCATTCCCTGGGGGTCCTATCCCACAAGAGCCTAAGATATGCAGACATTTCACTTTCAGATATCTAGCCTATAGAAGTAAGATCATACTCATGCCGCCTCGTATTTCAATATTCCGTCATCGTCTATTCTATGCATTCCTAAATTGAGACCACAGGGACCAGTTTTTAAGTGCCCCTTTTCTTGGTGTTCCCCTTTCCATTGAGTAACAATATTCTATTTTTCGGATTATCATGTTTATACCCGGAATAAGTTCCTGTTTCCACAGCTGTGCTAGGGAAGTTTTGGCCGCCATCAAGATGTGTAATACCATGACATGGGGTTTTTCACTGTTTTTTGAGCCGACATGTGCCGACAGGTGGTGTTTCATGCCCTACCATCCACTCGATGCCGAACATAGCGAGGCACCGCGCCCAACGCATAGTGAGAGCAGTGAGCAATATGCGGGGATGCAGTGCACTATAAACTGTGTCCATGTTGACTGTGTTGACATCCTTTTGACTGTCGACCTAGACATTGTCGAACTAATGACCTTTCGAACTAACGACCTGTCGAACTAATGACCTTTCAACCTAGAACCATGTCGACCATTTCCCATGTCAACCTTTTCCCATGTCGACCTAATGGTGACCTAATGACTGTCGACCATCATGCTGTAGACCAAACGATCCCAACCCGAACGCGCATCAACCATGGATTTTGGTATGTCTGAAAGGGTCAACCCGGGTGTTAAAACCCAGGTCTCTAACCCTTCTTTTTACCTGGGTTGAGGACCCGGGATTTATGACCCTGGTTGACTCTTTCAGACATAAGAAAACCCTGGGTTTTTCAGGAAATTACCAGGTAGAACTTCTTCACCCGGGAAAATGACCCAGCCGTCAAAATCCCGGGTAATTCCCAGGTAGTACGTCTAAAAGGGTCATTACTAAGATTCTATCAAAGATGCAATGTTGCCCATAGCAATCAATCAGAATCGACTTATTTATTTAGCACCTTCTAGAAGATATTAGATAAAAATCTGATTGGTTGCCCATCTTCAATAGAACTCCCATCTTAAATAAATAAACCCCATGGATTCTAGATTAATCTATGCTTTTAAAATAATCAAAGGATTGTGTTCATTGTTATAGTTAATTATAAAAGTTAATAATGTCTCCTATTCTGAAAATAAATAATACAGTTGCACTAATAAACAGAGATTTACCCTTTCAGTACCAATATATCTGATAATAATACCAGCGTCACAACATTTGTTATATAAATTATATTATTGTGTAAAAAAAAAATTGTGTAAAAAAAAAAAATATATGTATTTTTTTATATAAAAGGTCATTATTATATAAAAATGTTTGCTTTTGACATAGTTTGCAGTTGGCACTCTAAGGGTTAAAGTCTCAGAGAGCTGCAGGTTACCTTTAAACTGGAAAGGCTTCATGATAATTAGAATAATCAGAGACCTTTAAAAAAAAAAAAAATCAAACCACATTTTTATTATTTCCCCTTATCAAATTCATTACACTGTAGGTTTTAATGTTGCCCATGTTAAGGCATCTGAGGAGTTTATGTGGATTAAACACAGTAACCAATGTACTATGCATTGAAACCTGATCATAGCAATAAAATTACTTTGATTCATTTTGACAGCTGGTGATGTAGGGACATCTTTGTGCCCAATTTATCCTGATTGATTATAATAAATACCTTGGCAAAACAAAGAAGTTTAAAATTAACATGTAAATTGACCTCCTTTGGGAATTTCCCATGAATGAAACATTCCTAATTGCGCTTTGATTAGCAAAGTGTACGTAATTGAATTTTTCTTGGCCAATCACGGTGCCCCATTTCAGCTTTTTTTTTGTTAACCCCTTAAGACTTCTCACCTCCTAACTAGTATTTTAATTCCAATTTTTTTTTGTTTACAGAGCAAGAGATGACAGATATGTGAATTTTTGTTTTGTTTATTCCCAACTTTTTAAAATTCTAGAAATATAATAAAAAAAAAGTCACAAAAACATCAGCTCCGTTAATGCATTTTGCCTCCTGGCATTATAAATGTACCTTTTCAGGATAAATCCCAAAAGATCTACAAATCTGCACAGCTCTATTAAAATTAAATAGTCTATTTCTGTAATTCATCTGTTCTAACGAAATAATTTAGTATGCGCGTATTAAACAGCATAAACATTATTTAGAAAAAAAAACACTGTATAAAACTAATAGATATAGTTGCATTATACAGAGATTCCATGCATTTGCCTAGTTATCATTTTCCTAATTAGACTTGCAGTAACACCGAGATCTGTCTGTGGACGGAGGACATAGAAGTTGCTCTTTTCTACAGATCACTTGTAGAGTTACTGACCTTTAACCTGCACATAATAGCATATGCCAACCTAATCCTATAAAAGGGATTATACCATATGTTCGCAGTGTTCAAGTAATACAAAAGGGAAATGATGATAACAGATATGCCACTGTGGAGGAAGAAAACAGTCAGGGACATCTTAACAGAATTGTAGGCCCTGGGCAAAGCATTGCAAGGGGATCCTACGCACCATTTATGGGAACCAATAAAAAAAATAACACACCCACTCCTGCGTCTTTGCGACATCTCTCCACATGCTTCCATGTCAGCACTCTGATTGGTGGATAGCTTCAGGCTGGTAGAGTATGCTGCTCTGCTGCTCGGATTGTGTGACCACAGCTGGTCAGAGGCCAAAGGCGAAACTAGAAAGTTTTTAATGCGTGGTCCCAGTTCTAAATGTCAGATTATTTAAAAGAAATAAAGCGGGTGGCCTTGCTGCATGGGGCGTGGTCTTGCAGGAAAAGATTACCTTATACTTCATACATTGGTCATCACAAAAAAAAAATCAATGTACCCACCAGTGTATAATTTTTAATCCCCTGACATTAACACACTAAGTTTAGAGACATACACTGGACCTTTGGGGTCAGCGGTCTGAGTGGCAGGCGGGATCCGGGAATGGCGAGCGGGCAGTGCAGCGTGCAGCAAGGGAAGATGGCCAGGAGGAAGGCGGACTTTGATGGACGCACGCGTGACGCTAGTCATACTACAATGTGGCGTGATGGCAACACGTCATGCACATGTGCGTACATTCATTGCCAGTGCGTCTGGGAGGAGGGAGGAGAACAAGGAAGCTAATGCAGACTCCCGGTAGGTCTGCAAATGCAGAATGACCGGAAGCTGGTTCGATGCACCCCTGGACACCCCCACCACCACCACCAGTATCGTCAAAGGCCCCTAGAATTGTGATCAAGGGATGCGGTCGATAGGTGATCAGCAATTAGGAGGACTAACATTGGCTGGCAGTCAAAAGATCCTACTGCTTGCAGGGCCGGCACTAGTAATGTTGGGGCACCCCCCCTCACGCCGGCAAACCCCCCCCCCCATTGCTATTACTTACCAGCGGTGGTTGACCTACTGACTGTCAATCTAGTTGCTGTCGACCCTATGACCCATACCAGGGTATCACTAATATAGGTCAGAGTTTTGGACAGCTTTACGCATCCCCATTACGCATCCCGTTTACGCATCCCCATTATGCATCCAGCATTACACATGACACACACCTATTTCACCTATCGGCAGGCAGGACATTGAATCCAACCAGCCGATATGCAGGCTAGCAAAACGAAAAATGGGCCAGGGTCACGGCTGTCGGGACCAGCGTTGTTCCAAAGATACAGTACTTCACTATTGCTATCTTTGTGACCTAAATGAAGGGCATTGGTACAGTCTTTATTTCATGCAGCTTTTTTTATGAAGGTTTTTTTAAATGTGTTAGTACATCGGGCATGATACGTGTCCAACGCCGAGCAGAAGGTGGAAATCACATCCCATTAAGAGTTTAAACAAGACTTGGCCTCTACCTGCTCGGAACTGATGCCAGATTCATGTGCTGTTCCTGGAGTGAAAATGGCCGTACTCCTTCCCATAATTCTCTCTATGAAATAAAAGCCTGTTTTTACACTGCGCCACAGAACTAGAAATAAACTGGATTTAGCAAGGAAACCCTATTTCCATGACACTTCTAGTGCCAATTCCTTCCCAAATTCTATCTTTCTCTGGAAAACCCTTGTTCTTAGGCGGAAATCTAGATAACTTCCAGGATCTTTAGAGTATAAAGCGGAACTTCAGCAATGCACAAAATTTTTTTCCTTTTAAATACAAATATTTTTGAACTCTGGTTAAAGAAAGAGCTGCAGGCCATTGATTTTCATGTTAAAAACAACTTCCTTTGTTATGTATTGCAGGTATATACAAACTTAGATTCTAGCAATTTCTGCAGCTTCGTTCCAGATATTGCCACAATTACAGATATTAACAAAAGTGTTTAATGCATTACTTGCATTTTGTATACATTTCCCTTGTTGGATTACAGCCGACTAGTATAGAAATTCAGAACTCTCATCTGGATTACATATAGTAAGGGCTGGCTAGATACTTGTAGCCTCAGGGCAAGCATGCAGTTAAGGCCCATAGTGTATGAGCAGTGTCCAACTTTGTGACGTGGTTTTAGATACTATGGCCAAAAAGTTACTAAGATTGGAGCTCTATTTCACATGGGATGTTGCAATGGGCAACCAATCAGAATCTACTTCTTATTTAGCACCTTCTAGAAGATAATAGATAGTATCTTATTGGTTGTCCATAGCAACATCCCATGTGAAATAGAACTCCTATCTTAGTAAATTGCCACCTATGAATGAGAGGACAGCTCCCAGGGGCAAACACAGGATTTTCAGAAGGGGGTTTCCAGAGAGGGGCGGAGCAAATCACGGAGATGGACACTTAGGTGACCCAGTATATGCCGGGTCAGTTAAAGTATTATAGATAGACCAAATGTATATAAATAATAATAATAAAATATATATATATATATTTAACAGCAGTGTAGACCCCTGGGCATAGCAATGTATTGGGGCCCCTACCGATCCTCCAGCGGGGTATTATATCAACCGCTCAGCATGTAGGGCCTGGATCAGTAATTTCCACTAATTACCCCTTTACTGCACAAATGGTGGGAGATGGGGTGGGAGAAGGGGGCATTGGGCTGAATGAAGGGGTCCTGATACATAACTTCCAGGGTGGTAGAGGATGTTTAATATGCAGAGGAGGGGTGTATAGTGGAGTGAGCTTATTATTCAGAAATTTCTGGTGGGAGGACAGCTTGCTTGACTGCAGATATCTCCAGTTCCCGGAAATAGATTTCTTAGCTTTTAATGGAATTAAAAACTAGAGAATCCCACCTACCAAATGGTACTGGGCACTAGGGAATCAGAGTTCAGGAGGTAGAGCAATCTGCCAACGAGTATATAAAACTACATACCAGGTGTGTGGAGCTGGAGCAGTAACCAGCTGCTGGAAGGCTGATATCTCTGGTTCTGGGAACAATAGAGACAAGCTCCTAGTGTCCATCAAAGGGGAAGAGTCCCAGCTTTTGGAATATATCCTCAGAAAAACTCTAAGTCAGACGAAACCTGAAATATCTGACTGGGAAACGCAATTAACAGGCTTGGATGGGGACCACTCCTTTGAAGTCAGATATCTCCGGTTCCCCAAGGCCGATTTTTTAAATTCTTATACCCATGGAAAGAGGGGACCCTCAGTTTTCAAACTAGGGCCCTTAGATTCCTGGGGGGTTTCTGGGTACTCAGAAACCCCCCCTGCGTGCGCTACTGGCTCCATTTTAAGATGTTTGTATACATATGGCTCTACAAGTACCAACTTGCCAAGTCATGCTGGGCTTTGTAGTTAAAGAGCCCGGTTTAGTGATGAATGTACGGTGTCACAAACTGAAGACTCACCAACCTTATTGCTTGTATTCTTTGCTTTGTCTAGAGAGCATTCAGTTACCACCATACAATACAGGCAGCATCTCAGTGACCACCATATCCAACAAAGAGCATCCCAGTGACTGCCATAGAACACAGAGAGCACCCAGTGATAGTCAGGGCCACCAAGAGAAATCCTGGGCCCCGGTAGAACAACTTCCTGGGGCCCCCACGGACGGAGATCCCCGCACACTCTGCGGACCCGGTGTTATGCCACTGCTTCCAAGGTGGATACACGTACAAAAATTTACACTGTAATGTCTATTGCACATGTCACACACCCATTACATATTATACCACATGCCATAATGCTCATTACACGTTATGCCACACACTGTAATGCTCATTGCATATTAAGAAGTTAACATGCTCTGCCAGGTTAACATTCTGTGCCAGGGATTAACCTGTCTGCCCTGATTTACATGCTCTGCCAGGGGTTAACATGCTCTGCCAGGGGTTACATGCTCTTTGCAAAGGATTTACACATACCCTCCAACATGGCCCATTTCATTAGGTACAAAATGCTCTATTCCTGGACTTCCCTGCCAGTGGCAATTACAGATGTGAGCCTGCAGCACAGTCTAATATTCAAAGGGGGGGGGGGGGTTGTCACATATACTGCCACCCCAAGCATCATTGTCCTGGACTCACTGGCAGTTGATGTCCAACCTCTGTAACTACCACTGGCAGGGAAGTCCAGGAACAGAGCATTTTGTACCTAATGGAATGGGTCATGTTGGGGGTACTTGCCACCAAATAAAAAAAAATCTGTGTGTCCAGACCAGGGCCCCCCTGATAGGCCTGGGCCCGGGTAATTTGTACCTGCTCCCCCCCTCTCTCGGCACCCCTGGTGATAGTCATACAATACAGAGAGAATCCCAATGACATTCATACAATGCAGAGTATATGCCAATGATGACCACACAATGCAGACTACAGATTGCAAAAATACAATACAATATAAAAATATTTTAACTAAACAAGCAAAGATCAAACAGATATTTATACAACTTAGAGTGATCATTAACAATAGAATCACTCCTGTGTGTCATATTAGGTGGACACCAAAAGGTTGACACATTTTTTTGGTGTCAATGTTGACACCTGAGTAAGTGGACCTCCAATTAATGTACCAGGTCCCCTCACATTGCTTGCTTCACTCACCATGCTTAATTAAGGGCCTTTTACTGTTCCCACTTATAGTCCATGCAGACGGTAAAGTATGATTCATCAAAAACCCATGTCAACCTTTTTATGTGTCAACCTCTTGTAGCTGTCAACCTTGTGCATGTTGACGATATGATGTGGACATAGACATTTTTGACCTACCATCTGGATCCCACTCAATCAATGACAGTGCCCTTGTACTGTTGGACAGAAAGGATCAGATTTGCTTACTTTGAAAAGGATAGCACTAACGACAAGGACAGTGCAGGGGCAGTACCAAAAGAGTGGAGGGCCATTGTCATGAGATAATAGACCTGGGATACGAGTGGTGTAGCAATAGCCCCCCGCAGACTGCGGCATGGCTAAAAGGTGCCAGGTAGCTGTGGGCTGGACTGGACGTCTACTGGGGTTTTTGCTTCAGCCCTGCAGGGACCTGCCAATCACATGTACCGATACCTCCTGCTTTTCACTATTTAAGTACCGGGTCACGATGTGCGTTCCACCTGTGTGGTGTGCATCTAACAAGTCTCCTCATCTGGTCTTATATTCTAATCCTTCCTTTTTCTTCTGCATATAAGGGATCACACTGTGCTATATTTACTAAGCGCCTGCTTTTCAAACTTGGCACATATTTGCAATCATGTGGTGACTTTGGCAAACTGCTTTTTAGTAAATATACACTTTCTCTCCCTGCCTCTTACCTCTATTCCTACTGTCATCCACTTTCACATCATCATCATCATTTCATCTATTGCCACTTTCAATTACTTTCTCTTACTTTCTACTCCTCTATTCTACTGACATTCACTTCCTCCTCATCACTATTCCTCTATTCCTACTGCCCACTTCCTCTTCCTCGACATTTCCTATATTCCAACTGTCATTCACTTCCTCTTCTTCCCCATTCCCTCAATTCCTGCAGCCATCCACTCTCTCTTCCTTCCCATTTCCTCTATTATTTCTGTCCACTTCCTCTTCCTCCCCGTTCCTCTATTTCTACTGTGAACCACTTTCTCTTCTTCTCCATTTCCTCTATTCCCGCTGTTATCCACTTCCTCTTCCTTTCCATTCTTCTATTTTTACTCTCATCCACTTACTTTTCATCACCATTTTCTCTTTTGCCACTCTCAATCACTTCCTCTTTTCCTTCTGTCCACTTCCTCTTCCTCCCTATTCCTCTATTCTTACTGTCATCCACTTTCTCTTCTTCCCCATTTCCTCAATTCATATTGTCATACACTGCCTCTTCCTTCCCATTCCTCTATTCCTACTGTCATTCTCTTCCTTCCTATTCCTCTATTCCGTTGGTCGGCTTCCTCTTTCTTCCCATAACTCTATTCCTATTGTCATCCACCTTCTGTTCCTCCTCTGCCATCTATTCCTACTGTCATTCTCTTCCTCTTCCTCCCCATTTCCTTTATTCCTACTGTCATCCACTTCCTCCCCATTTCCTTTATTCCTACTGTCATCCACTTCCCCTTCCTCCTCATTCCACTATTCCTACTGCCACAACCTACTGTAATAAAGTGGCTGCAGGAGGGCACAAAATTCAGACACTTAGGGGTAAATTTACTAAGATGGGAGTTCTATTGAAGATGGAATGTTGCCCCTAGCAACCAATCAGATTCAGTTATCTTCTAGAAGGTGTAAAATAAATAAGTAGATTTTTTGCTATGGGCAACATCCCATCTTTAACAGAACTTCCATCTTGGTAAATTTACACTTGGACAGTCCACCGGAGTAGGCAATAATGATAACAGGCCAGTGATAATTGGAAAATGACAGTACATCTAATGGTCTCTGTGCCATTTATTAAACGTAGCAGCGCATTAATTCCCACATATATGCTGCCCTTGTTATGCACGGTACATAAGAATATGAGCTGCGGTAGAACATGTACAGAAATATAAGTACAAGTGCAAAAGAACCAAAATAGACAAAGAGCGATACTGGAGTAGAGTCAGAGAGGAATGGGGTCACCCGGAGAGCGCGATACTGGAATAGAGTCAGAGAGGAATGGGGTCACCCGGAGAGCGTGATACTGGAATAGAGTCAGAGAGGAATGGGGTCACCCAGAGAGAGCGATACTGGAATAGAGTCAGAGGAATGGGGTCACCCGGAGAGCGCGATACTGGAATAGAGTCAGAGAGGAATGGGGTCACCCGGAGAGCGCGATACTGGAATAGAGTCAGAGAGGAATGGGGTCACCCGGAGAGAGCGATACTGGAATAGAGTCAGAGAGGAATGGGGTCACCCGGAGAGAGCGATACTGGAATAGAGTCAGAGAGGAATGGGGTCACCCGGAGAGCGCAATACTGGAATAGAGTCAGAGAGGAATGGGGTCACCCGGAGAGAGCGATACTGGAATAGAGTCAGAGAGGAATGGGGTCACCCGGAGAGCGCGATACTGGAATAGAGTCAGAGAGGAATGGGGTCACCCGGAGAGCGCGATACTGGAATAGAGTCAGAGAGGAATGGGGTCACCCAGAGAGCGCGATACTGGAATAGAGTCAGAGAGGAATGGGGTCACCCAGAGAGCGCGATACTGGAATAGAGTCAGAGAGGAATGGGGTCACCCGGAGAGCGCGATACTGGAATAGAGTCAGAGAGGAATGGGGTCACCCGGAGAGCGCCATACTGGAATAGAGTCAGAGAGGAATGGGGTCACCCAGAGAGCGCGATACTGGAATAGAGTCAGAGAGGAATGGGGTCACCCGGAGAGCGCGATACTGGAATAGAGTCAGAGAGGAATGGGGTCACCCGGAGAGCACGATACTGGAATAGAGTCAGAGAGGAATGGGGTCACCCGGAGAGCGCGATACTGGAATAGAGTCAGAGAGGAATGGGGTCACCCAGAGAGCGTGATACTGGAATAGAGTCAGAGAGGAATGGGGTCACCCGGAGAGCGCGATACTGGAATAGAGTCAGAGAGGAATGGGGTCACCCGGAGAGCGCGATACTGGAATAGAGTCAGAGAGGAATGGGGTCACCCAGAGAGCGCGATACTGGAATAGAGTCAGAGAGGAATGGGGTCACCCGGAGAGCGCGATACTGGAATAGAGTCAGAGAGGAATGGGGTCACCCGGAGAGCGCGATACTGGAATAGAGTCAGAGAGGAATGGGGTCACCCGGAGAGCGCGATACTGGAATAGAGTCAGAGAGGAATGGGGTCACCCAGAGAGCGCGATACTGGAATAGAGTCAGAGAGGAATGGGGTCACCCGGAGAGCGCGGATTTTAGTATGGATGCGCTGAAAGCCAGCGGCTCATGAGGTCTCAATTGTAATAGTTAATTGCTAATAGTGCTATTACTTTCTGTGTTTGCTTACATCCGCGCATAATTACAGTGCAATGTAATGAACCCTTGCCCCTAAGCTATGTTTTCCTAAGTAAAGGCTTTTAATTATTTAAGGCGCTATGAATAAGGCCTCACTTTACTGCAGGTTAAATATTTAAGATTATGAGATAGCGATAATACATTCACAGACCTGTTTGTTTAAATCATACAATGGGGATCTCTGGCCCCTGGGTTAGAGAAGTGATTTATAAACTGGGCCAGATCATTTTTCTGCCAATTACAGCCAGACGTAAATGGGCACAAACTGCCGAAAAACAAAAGGCTATGAATGTGGCTGCAGCCGTGCCGGCACTGCAAGGGTTAACAGTGCAATGTTCCTGCCATCTCTCCATACAGTTCTCTCAGTCAATAAGGAAGTGACGTCTCCTGCGAAACCTTCCAGGGACGACAGCCAGATTTTCTTGTGCATGTGGCTATTACTTCAAGTGGGAACGGAGGGAACAATGAATTTCTGTACTGAGCAGACTCCAGTCTTGCTTTAATCAACTCAGAATAAAGTGATCCGACAAGTGTTATGTTTTGCAGTATTGCTCATCCTGTGGGTTAATAATTCATGGGACTGGCATTCAAAAAAAAAAAAAGTACGACTACATGATTATGAAGATTGTAAATAAACCTGTGCCTCAGCCTCTTATTTGTATAACGTAAAACTGAATGTTTGAATTCCTATGATCGGCGTAGAGTGAGGTTAAAAAATAATAATTCATTAGGTGGCTCTCATTCACATGTTGCAAGCATGGAGAGAGATAACCTTGGAGAGATAAAAAACAGAGAGTGATAAAATACTTCTTACTGCCATTGTTCAGGCTGTGTTCAGCCTGTAAACGCTAGACCAGGGTTGGTCAAACCTGTCCTCAAGATCTACCAACAGTTCATGTGTTGCAAGCCACCTGTGGATCTATAGTGGGAATGAATGCAGCAGGTTTGAAAATGTGACAGTTAGTAATGACTACAGCTGTGCACCAGCTAGGTGATCTGGGGAATGTGACAGTTAGTAATGACTACAGCTGTGCACCAGCTAGGTGATTTGGAAAACGTGGACAGTTGGTAGATCTCGAGAACCGGTTTGGCCACCCCTGCGCTAGACAATACAAAAATACAAATAAAGTAATCACCCTCTTGAGCAGCTGCCACACAATCCCAACCTAAAGAAGGTCACCAACCCAAAAAACACTGGTCAGTGAAAGGGAATTTTTAGGTCGAAAAAGTGATAGGCGCTAATAATAATAATAATAATAATAAAAAAAAAAACAAGGAAAATTACTTTCCTTTAACAGCAGGTTTGGCAATCCTGGAGAGACTAGACATCTGTGACCTAATATCGAGTCTCTCCAGGATTGACAAACTTACTGTATATGGCAGCACAGAGCAGCCCCTCTATACTTATATGGCAGCACAGGACATCACAAATGGACCTATATGGCAGGCTTATACGGCAGCACAGGCAGCACCGCTGGACTTAATGGCAGAATTCTATGGCAGCACAGCTGGTTTTATATGGCAGACTTATACAGCTGCACAGGGTAGCACCATTGGACATATATGGCACACTGGGTAACACCCCAGGACTAATTATACACGACACATGGCAGCACCCTTGGAATTATACAGCACACATCACGGCACCCCTGGAATTATATAGCACACATGGCAAAACCCCTGGAATTATTCAGCACGAAAACAAGGCCGAACGTTATCTTCCTGCTGTCGGATTCTCGCGAGATTGGAACTCTATATAAGTCCCGGGTTCCGGCGTCATCTTCAGTTCGCATGTGAAATTCAGACAGCACAGGTGTGTCCGTGCTGTCTTCAGAGGGGAAAGCTATGGGGGCTGCAGGGGGACAAACTAAAGGGGATAAACTTATGAGGTAACTAACAGGCTTAATGAGGGCTGCTTAAGGGGGACAACTACTGATGGGGAAATCAAAAGGTTACATCTACTAAAGGGGAACTACTGAGCTGGAAACTATTAACAGCCAGGGTACAACTACTATGGGGGAACTGCTGTGGGGGAAACGGTACTAAGGAAGAACTTCTGAAGGTACAACGACTAAGGGGGCATTACTAAGGGGGGCTGCTATATGGGACTGCTGTGGGGGACAACTAAGGGGCTCTCTGAAAAAAAAGTTTTTTCTTTTTAATGCAGGGCTGCCTGGTATCAGTCCAGCTGTGCTGCCCAGTGTCCCATATCAGTCCAGCTGTGTTGCCCAGTGTTTTTCTACTGCAAGGGCTGTTAAGTGTGCCATATCAGTCCAGGGTGCAGTATAAGTCCAAGTGTGAGCCAAGTGTGCCATATAATTCATGGGGTGCTGCTAAGTCTGCCGTATCAATCCAGGGGTGCTGCCATTTTTTTTAAAAAGAATAAAAAAGTTTTATTTTCTTTTTATTGCAGGAGTGTCACCATGTGTGCCGTACAGTATGTACTGAATCAGTCCAGGGGTTCCGCCATTTATGCCATATAATTCCATATGTGCCGCCATGTGTGCTGTATTAGGTCAGGGGTGCCCCTATCTGTGCTGTATAATTCCTGGGGTGAACCAATTCTGCCGTATAATTCCTGGGGTGAACCACTTCATGGGGTACTGCCAAGTGTGCTTTATCAGTCCAGGGGTGATGCGAAGTGTGCCGTATCAGTCCAGGGGTGCTACTAAGTGTGTCGTATCAGTCCATGGTTTGTGCCGCCCACCTGTGTCGCTTAACATAGTCATCCAGCTACCTTGGTGCAAACTTTTGGCCTAAAAACAATATTGTGAGATGTGACTGTTCAGAATAGACTGGAAATTAGTGGAAATTGATGTTATTGAGGTTAATAATAGCGTAGGAGCAAAAAAACCACCCCAAATTCAGTGATTTTAGCAGTTTTTTTTTCCCCAAAAAAAATCCAGACCCAAAACTTAAAACCCGGAAGGGTGGTTTTGGCAAAGCACATCCGGGCCCAAAACCCGAAGAAGATCCAGATCCAAAACCCAAAAAATGCACGGTGCACATCCCTAAAGAATTTTGTTTCTGGCTTTTCTAAATACATTTCAGAAAGAAAGCTTTGTGCTAAGGAGGTGTGTTACACCTCAAGTGAACTAGTTATTGGTTTGTTTGGGCAGTACCTTCACTTATCCTCTTCACAATGTTGTCACAACTGAATTGAAAGCAATGCTACCAATGTTTGTCCCATAAATGATTATAAGTAACCTGTAAAAGATTCAAAACATTGTAAGATTAAGGGGCCCATTTATTTAGGATCGCATAAACAATGTGATCCGGGTGGAATATTACCGCCCAGGATTTGCACTGTAATAGGTGATCCTATTGCAGGGATGTATCACCTACATGCGCAGATACATCGAGCAGTTTTGCATCCCCCATAGAAACCTATGGGGGGGTGTGGCCTGCGGCGGTACAGGAGGGACCAGATCGGAGATTCCTGCTGCGGTCCCTCCTAATACATTCAGGTGATACTCAATATTTGCAACTAACCCCCGAAAACGGGTGTTTAAATGACAATTCTTTTTATCACAGCACTCTAATTCATCAGAATTTTTTTAAGGGCACCCCTAGGCCAAAAGTCAGTAAAACATAAGCACTGTTTTTTCCTATTACATTGACCCAAAATAAGTAAAATTGGTCCTGGACCACCAACTCACGGCACCCCAGGGTGCCGCAACACCCAGTTTGGGAATCACTGATATATATATATATATATATTTTATATTGTCTATTTATATGGCACCACAAGGGTTCCTCAGCGCCTGTAGATAGATGAGCAAAAACAAAAAAATAACGTATTACAGTACAAGGCAAATTAGGGCAATTACATGGTAAATTAAGACAGTTGCGGCATTGGACTGGACACTGACGCAATTACCAGGGTGGCAGAGATATATTCTAAAAAAAGCACATGAGGAGAGAGGGCCCTGCTGGTAAGAGCTTACATAATGCATAATAACAGTTAAGGTGTGCACACACACAGTAAGATTTCTATAACGATATGGCCCTTTTAACCAATTGTAACAACCAATCCTTTAAAAACTTACCGTGTGTGGGCTTCATGATGATCTGATGCAGGTGCCCGCAGGTCGTTCATAGAGCCTGCTAATTATTTCAGCAGGCAGAAAGATGAATGACCCATCCTGCAGGATCACGGCCACATCGTTCCATGTATAGGCTTGATGGACGATGTGGCCATATCCCAGCACCGGCATATCCAGCACTCCGGACGCACCGAGCACCCACACCGTTGGCAGACAGAGAGAGGCCGGTGGCGGGCAGGAGATTTTAAAACTCACATTCGAATGTATAACACATCCACTGATTGGCCCAGAGAGCTTTCTCAGTCAATCAGCATCCACCCTATTCAAATTAATATGAGTTTTGAAATTTCCTGCCCACCACTGGCCTCTCACTTTGTCTGCCAGTGGTGCGTGTGCGGGGTGCTGATCATGGCCATACAGAATGATTGAGTAAACCTTCTGATCATTTACTCAATCGTTCTGTGTGTGGCCTTGATCAGGGGTGTTCAGGATTCCATGGAAAATTGGATAGATATCTGACTGTATCCAATTTGTGGGCGCCTTAACTCCTAAATGCGTAAATGCAACTTTTTTCCCTTAACACCAGTTTTGTCCAAAAATTTTGTAAAATGTAAATCACTTGAAAATGTGACTGCATTTTTGTTGCCTTCCTAGTAATGAAATACAAACCTAAAAATACAAATTCGTTTTTTCTTTTTGGTTTTCTGACCATAATGGGATTCATAATTATAGAGCCCAGTGGCAAACGCAGGATTTTCAGAAGGGGGTTTCCACAGGGGCGGAGCAAAGCACGGAGATTGACACTTAGGTGACCCAGTATATGCCGGGTCAGTTAAAGTATTATAGATAGACCAAATGTATGTAAATAATAATAATAATAATTATAATAATAATAATAATAATAAAATCTACACACACACACACACACATATATATATATATATATATATATACATACATACATACATACATACATACATACATACATACAGGGGCGTCAACAGCAGTGTAGACCCCTGGGCATAGCAATGTATTGGGGCCCCTACCGATCCTCCAGCGGTAGGGGTGGGGGAAGCTTTGATGTCCCGCGGGTGGTAGGGGGTATTATATCAACCGCTCAGCATGTAGGGCCTGGATCAGTAATTTCCACTAATTACCCCTTTACTGCACAGATGGTGGGAGATGGGGTGGGAGAAGGGGGCATTGGGCTGAATGAAGGGGCCCTGATACATAACTTCCAGGGTGGTAGAGGATGTCTAATACGATGGCTGAGAAGCTCTGTGCCCCGCCAAAAATCCAGCAAGAAAAACCTGGGATTTTGCAGGGGCGGCAATGAGAACGCAGCATTACATTACGAGGGAAGTCCAGAAACAGAGCATTGTGTCCCTCCTGAAGAGGGTAATGTTGGGAGGTATGCTTGAACTTTTGGTAGATCTTGAGGACAGGTTTGGCCACCCCTGGTCTATAGGTTCAAGCAGACTAAAGGCCCATACACACTGGGTGATTTTGAGCCAGAGGCAGAACTTTGGGAGGCAATGGAGTCATCTGCCGCCGGGCTCCTACTCCCAAGGGGGCACCTCTCCTCCCTCTGGAAGTTTAAATAAGTTATTTAAAAGCCAACGATATTGCTTCTGTGGCTGAGTTCTGAAATACATATGTGTTCTCTATCTATCTATCTATCTATCTATCTATTTATCTATCGATTTTTCTGAACAGAAATATATATTTTATATAAGGTTATATAGTGTTGTATGTGTGTGTGTGTGTGTGTGGGGGGGGGGGGGGCACCAATATATATCTTGCCTCCGGGCAACTGGAACGAACTTACACCACTGTTTTGAGCTGAAAGATGCTCAAACATGGGGGGAAATGTAATGTCTAATACTCAGAGGATAGTGGATTGGGCTTATTATTCATAATTTTCTGGTGGGAGGACAGCTTGCTTGACTGCAGATATCTCCAGTTCCCGGAAATAGATTTCTTAGATTTTAATGGAATTCAAAACTAGAGAATCCCACCTACCAAATGGTACTGGGGACTAGGGGATCAGGAGGCAGAGCAATCTGCCAATGAGTATACAAAACGACATACCAGGTGTGTGGAGCTGGAGCAGTAACCAGCTGCTGGAAGGCTGATATCTCTGGTTCTGGGTTACTGGGAAAAAGGGGTTTTTGGGCTTGCACTGACTCTTGAATCACTACCATGATCAAAACCAACATGTGTACAAATAGAAGTATAAATACTAGGCATGTAATTGTTGGTGGTGCTCCCCTGAGTTATGGATAACCATACGTTTGGGGAAGAAAAAAGATAACTCTTTTTTGGGGGCACTAACTTGAATTATAGATATAATCTCATAATACATTAGGGATAATCCAAAACACTATGCAGTTAAAGTTTTTCTGGGGAGTAAATGGGGTATTTGGGAGAAGATTGTGGCAGTGAAGGAGAAAGAAAAGAGAAAAGGAAAAGGAAAAGAAAATTTTTTATATTATTTTTAATGCAAGTGGTTCATTTTAATGTGTATATTCCAATAGTATATGATGGTTGACGTCAGCACACACTTAAAAGTGGTGAATGTTTCAGCTTTTTGTAGTCAAATTGTCCATTCGTGGGGTTCCTTAGAATTCCCTGGACACTTGATCTATTTGGCTGAATTTTTTGGGTTTTCTTGTATATGCTTTATAGCTGTGCAGTAACCCTAAATGCTCACTGGGATATAGTCCCATTTAGCAAAAAAACTTGTGTTTGTGAAAATTAACAAAATTATCATGTGATAGTTAAAAATGGTGATGATATTCTTATTTGGTGGTGACGGCCACTAAGACAGGAACCTCTTTTATTTAGCGCCCATGCACTTGGTTGTGTGGTGTGTGCGTTTGTCTGAGTTTATACAAGGAAATAAGTGTGCACCCCTAGGGTCCCAACTGTCCCTTGTCTGCCCGTGTGCCCTTTAGGCAGTGAACGGGCTGACCAGTGCACAGATTGAGGGGCCACTAATTGGGGGCAACAGAAGAAAGGAAACTGGGATCTGCTTTTGGGGCTCAGCTCCTGGATCACCCCTGATGGAGTACCAGCGCAGGGGGTCACTCTCTGGCTGGCCGCAATGAGAGTCCCTTAGCGAAAGTAGTAAGATGATATTTGACAGATCAATACAGTATTGAGCTCTATGTAATTTACATCAAAAGTATAGACAATTATGCACTGTATTGTATGTCCCACATTGAGCCTGTAATCATTGCTTTAAATGCAGTAGTAGTTTAAGCCCTTTAATGGCACCAATGTTGGGATTTATTACCTGGAAATACTGACTGTAAGATAAATCTGTTGATATTACTCTCTCACAAGAGGTATGATTATCCTTCCTTACAAGAAGATTCTATATAATTTACAATAGTATCACTGTAATAATAATTACATTCCTTATTGATTACTCAGACATGAGGTTTTAAAAAAAATTATATATAGGGCTGCAGGTCCGTATCAGGCACCGTCCAATTTTGGCTTATCCAACCTGTAGATCTTTAAACAGCCTGTGTCACTTTAAGAATCCTGCTTACCCTTTCATTATATGCGCACACTACAACCACCAATACTCTCACTAATATAACATATAGGAAATATGCGTAGGGTTGTGTTTGACCTAAGTCCTTTATAGCTGATCATACAAACAAAATGTATAGACAAATTCTGGGTATCATGTATAGAACTGCAGGCACCTATTAGACACTATCCAATTTTGGCTTATCCAATCTATGGGTCCTTAGACCGCCTGTGTCACTTTAAGTTTCTGCTTATCTATTCATTATATGCACACTCTGCCTCCACCAATACTCATGCTGATATAACACATAGGAGGTATGCATAAATTTATGTTTGACAGATAATATATACAAGTATTTGGACATCATGTCCCAACCATCGCATTACTTATCCTTCCAATGTTAGGTGCTTTAATAGCACATAGGTCCTCTCAGTGGCCGTCCTTCCACCCTGCTGTACGCGCGTTTCACCTTGTAGGCTTGTTCACCAGTGTCAATCTCTGGTTCTGGGTAAAGTAGAGACAAGCTACTAGTGTCCATCAAAGGGGAGAGTCCCATCTTTTGGAATATACCCTCAGAAAAACTCTAAGTCAGACAGAACCTGAAATATCTGACTGGGAAGATCAATTAACAGGCTTGGATGGGGACCACTGCTTTGAAGTCAGATATCTCCGGTTCCCAAGGGACGATTTTTAAAATTCTTGTACCCATGGAAAGAGGGGACCCTCAGCTTTCACCTTAGACTCCTGGGGGGGTTTCTGGGTACTCAGAAACCCCCCCTGCGTGCGCTACTGCAGCCTATGATCAGAAATCCCAGTTTGGTCAGAAAAAAGTGAATAGTTGCTGCATCACTATTATAATATTACATACATAGATACAAAGGGGGGAATTTACTAAGATGGGATTTGTTTTTCACATGGGATGTTGCTGTGGGCAACCAATCAGAATCTACTTCTTATTTATCTATCACCTTCTAGAACATAATAGATAGTATCTGATTGGTTGCCCAAGGCAACATCCCTTCTGAAATAGAACTCCCATCTTAGTAAATTTTCCCACAATGTCACTGCAAGGAGCCCTGCTAAAACATGTCACTATAGTAGGGTGTACACGCGGTTTGATTTGGTCTATTTTTCTATAAGATTTTGCTATTTAAGCAAAATCTAATCGAAATCAAATCTATTTAGATTTTATATCAATGCGCGGCCCTGCAACATCAAAATTTTATAGAAAAATAGACTATGCAGGCAAGACTACATCAAATGTGTACACGGCGCCGTGTGATTCTATCCTGATTTGGGGCCAGATGCACTAAGCTTCAAAAGTGATAAAATGGAGAGTGAGAAACAACCAGCCAATCAGCTCCTGCCTAACATGTTTCAAACACAGCCTGAGACATGGCAGATAGGAGGTGATTGGCTGGCTGTTTATCACTCTCCATTTTATCACTTTTGAAGCTTAGATTTGATCGGGATCGAATCGGGATTGAATAAAAAGTAAATTGCATTGCGTGTACAGTACTTAAATCTATATGGCACTGTAAAGAAACTGTGCACAAACTAAGGCCGCAGTCCGTTCCCTCTATTGTACCACTGACCATGAGTGCCAAGGGTCCCATTTATTTTTGATAGCACCCTTCTGATGTGGCAAACAGAAGTCTGGCTTTTGATCTCCAAATGCAGTGACCCCAGTAGTTTGCACGGGTCTAGCCCATTTATGCATCTAAACCGCATGAATTTTGGTGCCCAGTAACTCGCCCCCGAGGCAAAAGAGCAAGTTCATACTGCAGAGACTGGAACAATGGAAATCACACAGATGATAAAAAATAACTGATAAAAAAATGATTTGGTAATTTATCTTATTTTTAAACGAGAGAACATTGATCTGTTTTATTAAACCTTATAAAATAAATTTTTATACCTAACTATAATTTATTTATAAATGTTTTATATCTTGTTAATGTTGACAGATGGCAGAGAGGTACTTGGTTTGAAATAGTAGATAAAAAGGTGCTGGAATGCATATATAAAATAAATATAGTATAGTTATGATTGCTCAGACATTTTTCCAAAAAGCTAAAGCATAAAGATTAAGGGGTAAATTTACTAAGCTCAAATGGCTACGAATATGCCTATTCATAGCCATTTGTGCCCGTATGCGGCCGTAAATTAGTATTTTTGGAACTCACTATGGCCAATATATGGGCATTCGTATTCGTATTTCCGTATTACTATAAGGAAATACGAATCCCGTAAATATGGCAGATTAGTAGATGCGATGCTAGATTTACCCAGCAGTCTCGATATTAATCTTGAGACGATATCGATGCGTGGGGTTGCGCATCACTATCGCTATGGACCAAACACACAGAGCTAGGTAGCGGCATTTCCTGAGCGATCTTGTCAGAACGCTTAGAAAATGCCCTGAAATCACCCCGCATACCTCTTTTCCACTAGCAAAAATAACCAGAGAATTTGCTAGTGGAAACACATCCTGGTTAAAATCTTGGGTCAAGTGTCCCGGCAATCCATCTCAGGTAATTAATGCTCCCGGGTCCAGGGGCAGTGGAAATGGGTAACCCGGGTTGATGCGACCCAGGTCCCGTTCACTGCAATGTAAAAGTTGGTGCTGGAAGATGTTTTCATCTCCCAGCACCGGCTTAGGCTCCGCCTCACAATGACATCACCCATCCGGCATTATGCCGGTCGGACGCTAGTGGGAAAGGGTTTACAAGCCAACTTGCACCCAGGTTGGAGCCGGGTACAAAATCCTGGGGTGTGACCTGACTTGTCTAGTAGAAAAGGGGTATTAGTTACATCAGACCAAGCAAGTGTTTCTCACCTAAAGATAATACAAATCTCCAATTTTGAAAAACCAATGGTCTAAATGACTGTTTGTTAAAACCAAAAGGCTCAGTTGTAACTAAGATTTCAATATACTTCCCAAAATCCACTGACAGGGGCTCTCTTTCTTTTAAACTACTAGAAAATTGCTGAATTTCTCAATTCGAATTTTGCATGCTGTGCGTAAATTAATTACATTACACCGCAACTTCTTTGTGTTTATTACAATTGTATGACAAAACAAGATACTACAGTGTCTGCCAGTTGCCCGCTTTACTATCTCACAAGTGACCATTTTCTCCCTTACTTTGTACAAAAAAAGAGTGTTTTGTTTCTGTGGTTTTTAAGCAAAACAGAATGCAGCGATACATCTCTGTGGCCTAAAATGTCAGTGACATTCAAACAATGAACATTATTCATAGGCTGAAATTCTTTGAATAAAGTGAAAGTGCTGTAAATGAATTCCTGGTTATTGAATCCTTGTAATATTTACGGAGTGCACTTGACATTTGAAACTCAATTTTATTTTTTTATAAAGAAAAAAATTGGTAGATTTGAAACTATACAATTGTTCTTTCTATGCTCTTAGCTTATAGAGTAATTATATTATCTAAGCCTGTTATGTGATTTGTACTTGGCCACTGTCTCCTGCAGAGCTACTGGGAGGCAATTACCCGCAATAGACAATACACGCAGGTACAGGCTAATAATGAGAATTTACAATCTGGGCATAGAAGAAACCACAGAAAAGTATAACCAATTTTTGAACTTATAGTTGGAACAGTTACGATTCGCTCATTGGTGATATTTATGATTTTAAATTTAGAATATAAATTTGTCCCTTTTTACTAATCATTCCGTTAAGGTAATTGTGCTTTTGCACTATTTGTTACGTAAGGTTAAAAATATTGTGCAATAAATAAGAAGAGGGGTGAGATTTAATAGGATGAGAGATTCAGAAAGTGAGAGATTTTGTAAGAAATCTCCAGGTTTTTTTTAAAGCGGCAATCATTTACACTGCAAAACCAGTTTGATTTTGAAGTGTAAATGATTGCCGATTTAAAAAACCTGGAGATTTCTCACCAGATCTCTCACTTTCTAAATTTCTCCTCCCATTAAATCTCACCCGTGGTTTCTTATTAATGCTTCAAAAGAAACAAAAAGTTACAGCAAAAAATAATAAATAATGAGACACAATAGTAACGCACAGAGAACCCTTTGAGTGCCAAGTGAATTTGTCAAAATAGGTGTAAAAATTAATGACCTTATATAGGAAATATTATTTTTTTTACACAACATTTTTTATTTGAATTTATATAACAAATGTTAGAGACGCTGGCATTTTTAGCTGATATTTTGCATATCTCTCACATGGCACTCATCGGGTTAAGCACGTCAGGTGTTGACATAGCAGTAGTGAATCTATTTTAACATTTTATCCTCAGCTATAAGCAGGAAAGGCTACTACTGCTTGTCTGTAGATAAGAGAAGGGTACAGAGATCTATTCATGAAGGCAATTGTCAAACGCAAGGGACTGTGGGAGAGAGGTATAGAGAATAGTGATAAGCACTGTAATCTATGGATATTGGGGGAGGAGACGCAATGAGTAGAAGTGGGTTAGAAGTGGAAACCACTCTGTAAGCATACACAGGATTATTCAATTACAGGCACTGTGTGAATGCACTACCTACCTGACTGTAAGTTTCTACAAAAGGGTTTAATGAGTATGATCAAGCATCGCCAATATAGTGAAGTCACAGTTATAATCGACGTTATCCTTTGAAAAAAATTATTATTATTATTTTTTAATACGTTTTTATTGAGTGACTAACGGCAAAAAACCCTGCAGTACAGATATCCAATAAACGCAGGTATAGTAGAACCCAAAGTACACATAAAGTGAGCACATTATACGGAATCAGGTCAGCAATGAACACGAGTGTACAAATAACAGGGAATGGCAGAACATTTTACATTGGGCCTTAAGAACAATCTGGTATAGTGCAGACATATAACACAATGCTGAAGATCCATATAAACGTGTATATAAAGTCTACAAATTATATGCTGTAAATAAAACAAACAGAAAGAGTGAAATACAAAAATATAATACAATATAATACAGAAATACAATAAATGCCACATACTAAATAGTATCTTACATAGAGACAACGGGAGAAATTTACTAAGATGTGTATTCTACTTCACATGTGATGTTGCTATGGGCAACCAATCAGAATATACTTCTTATTTATTTAGCACCCTATAGAAGATAGTAGACAGGATCTGATTGGTTGCCCATAGCAACATCACATGTGAAGTAGAATACACTTCTTAGTAAATTTCCCCTAACGTGTGATATGTAACATTGTGAGAGGGTGCATAAGCAGACTCCAATCATCAGGGTAAACGAATAATATGGGGGTTCTATTGAAAATTGGATGTTACCCAAAGCAATCAATCAGATTCTATGTATTATTTTCTAGAAGATTCTAAAAAAAATATTTTTATTATCAGTTTCTTATATAGCGCACACATTTCGCAGCGCTGTACAGAGATTATTTGAACATCACATCAGTCCCTGCCCTGGTGGAGCTTAAAATCTATATTACATATGTACTGTTCATGCACTCACATTCATTCTAGGGGTAATTTTGCTGGGATCCAATTAACGAACCAGTATATTTTTGGATTGTGGGAGGAAACCGGAGAACCCAGAGAAAACCCACGCAAGTACGGGGAGAATATACAAACTCCGCACATATATATATAAGAGAGAGAGAAGGAGGACAGAGCGAGTTTGTATGTTCTCCCATGCTGCAGTTTCCTCCCACAATCCAGAAATATATTTAAATATATGTTGGTTAATTGGCTTCTGAAAATAAATGTATCATGTGTGTGTGTACATGTGGTAGGAAACATAGATTGTAAGCTCCACTGGGGCAGGGACTGATGTCAATGTTCAAATATCCTCTGTAAAGTACTTCGGAATATATGTGCTCAAAATATGAAAGTTTACATCACAAACTATGTGCATTGTGATAGTGTGCATGTTTTATGATGTGCCTCTCTCTCTCTCTCTCTATATATATACATACACAGAAAAAAGAAGTGACACTGGGAGTCTGGTAAACACACTGGTAAAAGTGTATTCAATAGTCACAGGTCCCCGATGTTTCAGGGTGAATGTACCCTTTTCACCTTTTATATGTGGAAGGCACCGGGGCAGCTGAAGCTGTTAGAGGAGTGCCAGACCGACACACCATATACATATATATATATATATATATTATATATATATATATATATATATATATATTTGTGTGTATGTGGGAGTGTGTTGTAATAGTGTGCATGTTTGTAACTACTGCGCGCAGGAGCAGCTGATTGTGTTTATTGTTAATGTGAAGTAGTGTGAGCTGCTGGTTAAACAATGCTGAATAATCCCTACTGTTATGAATAAAGGTTGGGGAATGACAAGGGGGTGAGCACCATACTACACAAACAAAAGCATGCTCTTTGCTCTCAGAGAATGTACACTTTGCATGCTGCAGAATGCAAATCTACAGCAGGGTGCACTCATCCAGCTCTCTAGTGAAACCTCCAATGTGTGCTCTATAAAGTAACGTGTTTATAGGCCGTAGGGGCATCCAAAGAGTTAAGGAACAACCGATGTGAAAGCAGCCTGGGCTCTAACAAAGCCGGCCTTGTCATCGGAGGGAGACGCACAAGGGCAGCCACAGAGCATGCACTCCAGTCACAGACCTGTCTGCTCTGCGCTCTGCCAAGACCTTCCTGCATTGTGCTCTTCTCCAACCATCCACATTTCTTATACATTTGCTGTAGATGAGGGAGATCTTAGTAATGTTACAACATGGATTCCAGAGTTGATGTGTTCTCCGCACGTTGTTGACAGGAATTGATGTACAGCCAGGTTCTCATTATCAGTTTTCCAGTTTGGGTTAGAAAATGAAAAAAATGAGCATTCATTCCTATCATATAGCTGGATTTATTATATTAATATTATAATAATAATAATAATAATAATATTATTATTATAATATTATTCAATTACTTGTTAATCAGTTTTACAAATGCCCCCCTTATAACCAACCTGGGCCTGGTCTTCCTATATAGCATAACTTGGACGGTACCCGATACCTGACTGTCACAGGTTGCAGACAGCTTCAGCTCTCTGTACTGCAGCAGGACTGTGGGTCCTCAGTGTTACGTTCAGCAGATATAAAAGCCACACACAGGCATGGTAGTTGTTTGAATTGGAAGACATATTTATCATGTTAATTGAAGGCAGGAGCTTTGCAAAGTTCTCTCAAGACTGGAGCTCCACCCCACAATTAGCTTCTACACATTCATATTCACTGCTACCCTCTATATGGCCCATGTTACAGGTAACACCAGGATAGGGGGGGTTATCGCGCTACTACAGCTATACTACAGTCTGATCTATATAACAGATGAAGAAGAATTAAATGTTTACAAAATAAAGAAAACCAAATGTAAAAATCTGAGCGTAACCCATGGTTATTAGACCCAGCAATGTCCTTAAAGGAAGGGACTGACACAGCTAGCTCACGTACCTCTGCATGTTATCAATGGGCTCTATAGAGTGTAAGCAGGGCCCTCATTAATCTTTCTGTCTGTTGCCACTTTTTAATACATTTTATATTTTTAATTGCAAAGTACAACAGAATATGCTGGCACCAGATAAATAAATGTTAATATAAAAAATAATAAAACACTGATCATAAAACACCATCGCACTGGTTTTATGTCCTGACTGGAATTTTATCACAATAGACATTTAGGGGTAAATTTACTGGAGCTTCTAAAAATGTAGAGAGAGATGATGTTGCCCATAGCAACCAATGACATACTGTCTATCATTTTTTATGATGCTAAAGAGAAATAATAGACATAATCTTATTGGTTGCAATGAGCAGCACCAGGCATGTCCAAACTACGGCCCCCCAGCTGTTGTGAAACTACAAGTCCCATCATGCCTTGCCACAGTTTTGCTATTAGGGAATGCTAAAACGATGGCAAGGCATGCTGGGATGTGTAGTCTCACCACAGCTGGAGGGCCACAGTTTGGAAATGCCTGCTTTTAGACAGTGCTGATGTATTATAGTTTAGGGCATGAGCTTCACATTTTTTTTCTTTAGCTTTTTATTTAATATATTTTTGTTTGCTATCTGGCTATACAGAGTGGGTCCATTCGTGTATACTTTCTTAATGCTGACAAAAGGCAGCCATCTTGTCCCAGCCACCCGGTATATGTTTTATTGCACTTGTGACTGGCTATTCCTGTTATTATGTGGTACTGTATTTATTTGTGGAGTAAAAAAAACTAAATTACAATGACAGAACCAAAAGGGGTTCCCATTGAATATTTAAGTAGTAAAATTTGCATAAATCTTTCTTTCTTTCTTTCTTTCTTTCTTTCTTTCTTTCTTTCTTCAGTATCTATCTACAGTGTATACAGTGCTTAATCAGTGACCCCTTGCAAGTTGGCCCCTGTCTATAGAGACATTGATTACTGACTGGATGACCAGTAAATATGGCCACATACTTATATGGTCCAGCTGCCCTGCACACAGCTGTTATCCAGCTTTATATCTGTCAGTGCAATTTATGGAGCTACCAAAGAGGAAAACAGCCATAATTTGCCTGTCTATTAAAGCCAGTTGAGTCTGCCGCCTGTTTTCTGCGTCCTATGAGGTGTTGGGTGCTGACAGACACAGGAGCACAGCAGCCATTTTACAGCAAGCTGCATTTGTCCTCTGCTTGGTAATGGAGCGTCTGCTGCACACAATGTATGCTAGGATCAGCGAGGCTTGGGAAAAGGAGACTCGATTGTAGCATATTGCGGGACAGGAACCTTACAATACACTGTGTGTCCGGGTACTTGTGCCTTTATCAGACATAAGAACTGTTATTTATTTCTCTGATCCTGTTTATTGTGACGTCGTATTAGGCAAGTGTACACCGTGTAGAAATCAATTGTGAGGGGGAAAGCCTACACCCCCTCGCATGAGGTGTATAATGGACAACGAACAACAGCACAGATAGATTTGTCATTCTCCTCACATTTATTATCATGCACACATGCTGGACTCTAGAAGACAGATAAAGTATTAGATGCTGCCGTCTCCTTAATAACGTCTTGGCTCATTCCGTGTTACTGTCTTCCTGCTCTCAAAATGCAATGCACTGTAGGTTACACGCAGGAATAAGATGCAATATCATTTCTATTCTATAGACCCTTTCGTCGCTCCAAATATTTTTTGTCCAAAACCCACAAAATGCCCTGTTTTGCCATTTAATTTATTGGTCACTTTTAAGACCTCTTCCATCCGTGGCGATACAATATTAAATTGCAATCAGGCACTGATTTACTCTGTCGTCCTATTCCGTCTAATCTCCTTAAATGTGTAGAACGATAGGAAGATTTATTTTGTTAATATCATTTTAATTTTTTTTTGTTTTTGTTGGAAGTCTTCGTACAGAAAATGTATGTTACTATCCTTTCCATTTGGCAGATTACTCCGAAGCAACTGACAAGGTTGTACTGACAAGGGAGATTCAATAAATTCCAATTTTTCCAATTTTTTTTTAAAATTCAAAATCATTTTGGCCAAAAATGTGGCTGAAAAAATAAACCATAATTTGCGTATTACGGTGTAATTAAGTTGGAGTTTCCTAAATGTTAACCAGGTCCTCTAGGATTATGCTTTTGTAGCATTATACATTGGCTGGCAGGCTTCCACCAGTGGTACATATAGATGAGGCCGTCCTGAAAGCGTACATCGAGTCTTAACCCTTTGAGTGCCAAGTGAATTTGTTGAAATAGGTGTGGAAATTTGCAAGCAAACATTGTATTCATCATAATGACCTGGAATGTTACCTTATATAGGAAATATAATTTTTTTTTACACATTTTCCATTTGAATTCATATAACAAATATGAGCGACGCTGGAATTTTTAGCGGATATTTAGAACATCTCTCACAGAGACGTCGGCAATCAAAGGGACTGGATATAATGTTCTTTCCCAGGTAACCGCCTCTGGGAGAACCTTGTTTTTACTGCTCATTACATAGTAAATAAGTCACTATAAAAAAAAGCAAAAATCTATTTAGAGATATCCCCCATAAAAAATACAATATTTTATATTGCTAAATGTTACTGTACATATATTAAATTAGCACAAAAGGTATTACTGTGATCATCAATTTTTTTTATAGCATACACCGCAGTGATTTATGATAGTAAATATAATCTTAAAACCAAAACAGGTATTAACAGCGAGGTAACATGGCCCTGCTTGCATGCTAACAATAAAGAGAACTATGTAGTAAGCCATTAATTATAACGACAACATCATATATAATAAATAAATAAATATAGTACCACCCTTACTACGATGTCTGTCACCTCTCAGATCATTTACAGCCAATCAGTATAAACATAGTGGAATTTGAATCTTTCACTCAGGCCAGTAAAAATGACCCATTCTCCTGACATCGCTACTTTGCATATAGATGATCACGTCCTAAACTAATGATTTTTAGGCATTGTTAGCTTATATATTACTTTCTTACCCTCTATTAAAATCCTTTTCATTTAGATGCTGCTTATTGGTGAAAGAAAGTGTCAGTAAATACGACGTACGTCAGCTAATTTTCTGAAGTCGTCAATACACATTTGTATATTTTGCCAACCCTGCAAATTTTATTATATATTATCATTATCAACATCCTAACAAACCATCATTTAGACTAGAAAAGGAAAGTCCCCACTGTCTAATCGCGTCGGTAGTTTGTTCATAGTACCGGCAGTCCGTTTGTACCGTACGGTGCTACTGTGGCGTAATATAGCCACAAAAATTGAATTGTAACTATGAAAACTAAACCAGAAAGGAAGGAGTTAACCAGAGTGATACTGTAAATGTGACATCTCCTGAGCTCTAGAAAGAGAGAGAAGAATGTTAGATCACTTGCGCCTCCTGTAGGCCAGTGATGGAACTGACGTTTTTTTCATGTCCTTTCAAGCAGATTGTTTTGACAACTTAAAACAAATCTTGCTTTCATTTTTTGCTCTTACTCAAGAGCAAGTTTAGTAAATATTTACCAGGAGCTGAAGTTAAACCCAGCTGCGCCAGAAAGATGGATGCCATGAATTTAGATGTAATACATATGAATAGAAAATGTATATATATATATATATATATATATACACGAGCAAGACACATATATATACATGTATGTGTATATGCATCACATTAGCTTCTTTCTTATGCTTTGCATTGAATCATGTCATCATGAAGTATTGCTTCAATATTGTTATGCCATAGGGTTAAATTTGCTGCAGCATCTAAAGCAGGGGTGGGGAACCTCAGGCCCAGGGGCCGTATGCGCCCCCCGTAGCCTGTCTGAGTGGCCCTCCTACCCGCCCGGCGGCTTTGCCGGGAGTCAAGTACAGGGGAATTCTCGCTAGTGGTCGGTAGTTCTTGCAAGATTCCTTTTAATCAACAGTAGCCGGAGACTGTCAGCCCTATTCAGCGGCAGCCGCCAGAGTGTGGGATGGCTGCAGCAGGGCAATTTGTAAGATACATTTTTACATATGGCCCTCGAAGGATTTTCCCCCCATACAAATGGCCCTTGGTGCACAAAAGGTTCCCCACCCCTGATCTAAAGGAAAAAAGGTGATGTTGCCCATCAGGAACCTGCTGTGTGGTCCACGCTGTGCTTCACCCCAAATGGATGCCCTTGTTGCCTAACTCCTGAGGAAGGTCCTTTATGGACTGAAACGCTAACGTTGAGTACCCTTTTTTTTACATTTGATGTTTATGTGAATACAAATACACAGCTTTTTATTTTGCATCAAACAGTCTGGAGAGTGTGTCTTTTTGGTCTTTATATACATGGACTTTGTTTCTTGTAAGGAAAGTTCTGGACGTCACCCCAGCGGTTGAATATTTTTTGTATGGAGTGCGATCTTATTGCATATATATATATATATATATATATATATCTATCTATCTATCTATCTATCTATCTATCTATCTGTCTGTCTGTCTGTCTGTCTGTCTGTCTGTCTGTCTGTCTGTCTGTCTGTCTGTCTGTCTGTCTGTCTGTCTGTCTGTCTGTCTGTCTGTCTGTCTGTCTGTCTGTCTGTCTGTCTGTCTGTCTGTCTGTCTGTCTGTCTGTCTGTCTGTCTATCTATCTATCTATAATATATATAGCTAGATATTTATATATATATATATATATATATATATATATATATATATATATATATATATATATATATATACACATCGGAATAAGCTGCTTTTGCATTAGGAGTGTCGGACACCTACTGGCTATTTATTACATATATCATCTATATATATATGTCTAGTGTCCATGTGACTCCGAAACACTACCATCTGTTGGCAGCAAGTAAAACTACATCTACAGGTTGAGTATCCCTTATCCAAAATAGTCGGGACCAGAAGAATTTTGGATAACGGATTATTCCGTACTATATAAATAAAAATATATTATATTTGAGTGAGGTAACTTGCATTAAACTTGTATAAGCACATCAAACACATGAAATACACACAGATATATCTTATTTGTTCATGAAACAAGGTTTTAAAACATGAAACAAAGTATGTATACTATCTTAGGCCCTGAATTTGAATGCCAAGCAATCATGTGCAAGGGCACATATTTTTGTTATTTCCTTAGTAGTGCCAGTCACAGATGTCCCCAGTAGGTTTTTATCAAAAAATAAAAATGAAAGTACATTTTGGAGACTGGCCGTGCAGAATCGTCGAATGCACATGCGCAGTACCTATATCGGTACTGCGCACGCGCTGGACCCGCTGCCTGTCATTTGTATTGTACAGACACAGAGACCATGATAACTTCTATGGGCTGTGGCCGAAGCAGCCCATAGAAGCTGGTCGCATGCGCAGTAAATCGGTTTGTACTGCGCATGCGCCAGTCCCCGGCGCCTGTCATCAGAACATAGGCGCCGGGCACTCTGTCAGCAGGGACTGGTGGCAGCAGCAGCGGCGAAAGGGAGGGGTGCCTGTCTGCATACCGTCAGAGGCAGCCCCCCTCCCCAGAAAAGGTATGGGCCGCCACTGAATATAAACTAAGAGTAGCATTCCTGAACCTGCTGATTACTGTAACAGTGATGCATTTACCATATAACATTATTATATTAGTACGTTTCTACCATATAGAACATAAAGCACTGGATACATCCCTCTGTCCAATATTTAGATGTTGTTTTTAATTGTATATTTCGCAACTAATCACACAGCATTGTCTATGAGTCTGGCAGGGCTAACTTGGAAGAGAAATGTGATACTTCGCAGTCATTAGTATCCAACATAATTAGAGGTATAGTAACTACCCCTGCCTTACACAGACACCTCTCCCTGCTGCCTGCAGGACTGCACTGCGCTTCTGCTAAGTGCACTGTTTTGGTTTATCCTACGCAACTGACACCAGAAAATCTATTTATTTACAAGAGTACCCTACATCAAACTTGGGTTATTTATAGGTGCCATTGGATGATAAAGAGTAACCTTTTTCTTCAGTCTGAGGTGGTGCCTGTGGATATTTGAGTAGACCTACAGACAGTGTTTCCCAATGCCGGTCCTCAAAGAACTCCTAACAGTGCATGTTTTCCAGATCTCCTCGGTATAAAAGTGAAATAATTGCACCAATTGTGGATCTCTTAAAATGTCACAAGACAATGCATGTTCACTCTCCAAACATTAGTAATCAGAATAATACATGTTGCAATTAGTCTAAGGGTCTTCACAAACAGTGTATGGGCCTACCCACCTTGTCCAGGTGATCTCTAAATCAGGTAGGGTCCTAACATTCCAAAGGTTCAAATCCAGGGCTTACAAATACAAAATGACTTTCTTTGTACTCTTCATTGGCATGTAACATAACTTAGTAAGACGCTTAATACTTTTTTTTTGTGGCATTTCATATATAAATGAAATAAGTGGCACTATTTTTTAATTTGAAAAATTTAGAAGAGGGATTGGGGGATTTCCCATATTTTAAATATAAAATCAAATATTGATATGAACAATCACAGGTCAAAGTGACGGAAACAAAATTGTAATAATGGGGCAGCTATAATAAGCCTGGTGAAGTGGTGGAACAGTGGAAGGTGATAATGCACCAGCCAATCCACTAAACATAGCTGATTGGTTGTTTGGCCACACTGCATACACGCCACGTTACTTTTGCAGTGAGCAATCACTGGTAACTGGTGACAATAATACAAAGGCACAGTCATAAATATTTAGGGTTCTGTTGCTGTATATTGGGCATAACTTGTTCCAAAACCATGTGCACAGAAACGATTTATATTTTCTCCCACATCTCATGATGGGCACACACGTACCACTGTGCACACCTATACCGGTGCATGCTCAATTCTAGGCTATGCACGTTCAGAAGACACACACGTGACGCCACGGAGACAGGTGTATGTTCACCTCTGCATCAGCCCTTTAATGTTTAGTGACTATATGAATGGACATTTTACATAGCATGTATAGAATGTCTTGTAATAAAGTGGAGACTTTGTTTATATTCAACACTGGAATGATGATGTCACACCTGCTCAATTATATATAATTTATTTATGTATTATTTATTTACAGTTTCTTATATAGCGCAGCAGATTCCATTGCGCATTACAATTGTAGACAGTGATAGAACAAACTGGGTAACAACAGACAGACTTGGAGGTAAGAGGGCCCTGCTGCAAGCTTACAGTCTATACATTAATATTGTGTCAAATATATTTTTATAAAAGACTATTCCAGCATGTTCAGAAAGCCTAGAACTCATTTTATTATTGGTAAAATCACTCTTTATTTTTGCTATTTGTTTGAAACCACAAAATCAACATAATACTTTGTTTACCAACCAGACGAGCTGACACACTCCGTGGCCAACGCTTCAACTGCTGTCTTTATGTGGAATACGCTGAGTGTTTTGCTGTCTGTAGGAAGTTTTATAAAAGGAAGTACAATAAAATTTAATGGCAACCCATAACAGTGTCTTTATCAGACAGCAAAGGCACTTGAGCTGATTGTGCTGGCACATTGTTTGGTTTATTAACCTAGCCTTCAACTTTGCTCCTCGTTCAACACCTGCTTCATTTTCTTGTACAATACGCCCCCACCTTCTATTTGTAGTAATGCCACCTGATCACTGTCACATCTCTCAGCTGGAAGTATATGGGATCCATAAGAGCGGCAGGAATACTACAGATTTTGTATTAGCTCTGGGTTTTAACACATAAATGCTGAAGCTTTATTTAAGTAACAAATATCTATGAAGAACATTAGACCCTTTAGTCTTAAAAGCATAAAACAGATCAAGGCTCATAAGTGATCAGTTGCTATACATTTGGAGTATTTGTTTTACAGTATATACGAGGGAGAAAGAATAAGTATATAGATCAGGGTTGGCCAAACCTGTCCTCAATATCTACTAAAGGCGATGCGTTGTGGGCTGGAACGCATTGCATTGCAACGCATGCGCTTTGCGTGCGATGCGATCCGTGGGCAGTACAAAAAGTATGTGCAGCACAAACTGTTGGGAGATTTCGAGAACAGGTTTAAACCCCCCCATGGCAGATATGAATAGCTTCAGACGACAACGCAGAACCTCAGTTTAGTGTTAGAGAAGCATTCGCATTTAAGTAATGAAATTGCAACATTTTTTAATTGCATCACAGAGAGGGACTGAGCTTGCTGGGCGGCCTTGTCCTGTGCTGGGCACCCTTGTCCTGTGCTGGGCACCCTTGTCCTGTGCTGGGCGCCTTTTTCTGTGCTGGGGGACCTTGTCCTGTGCTGGGCGCCTTTTTCTGTGCTGGGGGACCTTGTCCTGTGCTGGGCGACCTTGTCCTGTGTTAGGTGGCCTTGTCCTGTTCCGGGTGGCCTTGTCCTGTGCTGGGCGACCTTGTCCTGTGCTGGGCGACCTTGTCCTGTGCCAGGTGGCCTTGTTCTGTGCCAGGTGGCCTTGTCCTGTGCTGGGCGACCTTGTCCTGTGCTGGTGGCCTTGTCCTGTGCTGGATGGCCTTGTCCTGTGCCAGGCGGCCTTGTCCTGTGCTGGGCGACCTTGTCCTGTGCTGGGCGACCTTGTCCTGTGCTGGGCGGCCTTGTCCTGGCTGGGTGGCCACCAGCATGCTAGTGAAATCTTGCAAATACTAAGCTCGCATTACTTATATTTCCTTAAAGAGGGACATTTAATAGGATGAGAGTTTCAGAAAGTGTGAGATTTGGTAAGAAATCTCCAGTTTTTTTAAAGTTTTTTTTTATTTTATTTTTCATTTACACTGCAAAACCATTTTGATTTTGCAGGGTAAATGATTTCTTACCAAATCTCTCACTTTCTGATTCTCTCATCCTATTACATTTCAACCAGTGTGTTTCGTTGAAACCTTTCATGTTCTTTTACTTAGAGACCCAGATTTTGAATTGCCAACATTGATTTCTTTATATTCCTATTGTTACGTTACAGTTATTTAAAATGTTTATTATTCTCATATATTGTTATGTCATTATAATATCACTACTTTGTTTATAATTATACCTCTTTGTGAAGAGTTGGTGCCACTTATTATGATGTCCATGTTCTCCTCTCGTTCTACCCCTGGATTTATTTGCTGTCTATTTAATGGGAAATGCATAGTAATTATATACTGCGTACTGTGCTATCTTGTGCTTCTTCCTGTTTAGAAGAACGCTTCTTGTCTAGATTTTTTGTTAAATATAATAAAGCAAAGCATATTAAAAACTGTGATCCCTGGAGAATATCCAGAAGTGTCTCGCTGAATGGATTAAGAAAAAAATATAACTTTACGGAACATCCAATGTGTTCTCCCTTTTTGCTGTATTTATGGCAAACGTTTCACTGGCTTCATCTTTTAGTCATTAAGCTTGTGTCTGTTTCTCGTCATCTGTCAGATGAGTGGGTTTGGTGCCAGGCTGAATTATTCCATGTGAAGGGCTGAGCATATAGTTCCGTCATGTAAACAAAACTGCTCAGCAGCTAAATACTTTGCATGTCATTGTTTATATACAGCAAAATAACTTGAAAATCTTGTGTCGACCTTTTGACTGTTGACCTTCCCACTGTCGACCTAATGCTTGTGCTCCAACCCTCTTAACCTTAGCTATGTCGACCAATTTCATGTGTGGACCCAATGATCCATACCCCTTTAAATGACTGTTCTACCACAGATGTGTCTACTACAGTAAGACACTACTAAATCTGTTATCCATGCAATTATATCCCGCATTGATTATTGCAATAGTCTCCTAACTGGTCTTCCCAAGAACAGACTCTCACCACTGCAATCCATTCAAAATGCTGCTGCTAGGCTGATCTTCCTAGCAAGACGCTCATCGTCTGCTGATCCGCTCTGCCAGTCCCTCCATTGGTTACCTGTATCTTACCGTATTCAATATAAAACACTTCTACTACATATAAAGCTAATAACCATACTGCACGAGCATATATCTCTCTACTTATCACAAAATATCTCCCATCTTGACCACTCCGCTCTACACAAGATCTGCGTCTCTCTTCTGCACGGATCACTAGCTCCCATTCACTATTATAGGACTTTCATCGGGCTGCTCCCATCCTATGGAATGCCTTTCCATGCACAATAAGACTCTCCACTAGCCTCCAAACTTTCAAGCGTTCCCTGAAAACTCACCTCTTCAGGCAAGCCTATCATATTTAAGTACCACACGCATAACCCTCTGAGGCACTTATGTATTATATAGCTTCCCTACTGGACTTGTAACTTGGTGGGACTGCTATGCTATTATTGGTGCCTGTCCTTGTGTTTCCCTCCTATGTCCCTATAGATTGTAAACTTGCAGCAGGGCTCTCCTACCTCCAAGTCTGTCTGTTACCCAGTTTGTTTTATCTGTTTACAACTGTAAAGCGCAACGGGAACCCGGGAAGTTCAGTATGACAGATATAATTGAAATTATTGAAAATAATTTACATTTTAAAACTGTCAGTTTTGTGTGCGCATACAGTATATATTGTTGGTACTGTAGTTCTATCAAGGCTTAATAGGAAATATTGAGTCAATTTACTATTATTTGTGTTCATTCGAGTTTACATTCCCAGGCACAAAATGTATCCTGGTAATTTACGAAACACAAAGCATAGCAGAGTTTGCCCAAATAGCCTAGATAAATAAGGTATAACAGACATGTATGAACAAATAGACCTTTGGGCAAACTCGGCATGACATTCCGCAGGTACCACTACAGCACGGAAATTTACCAAAATAAATTTTTTCATACACAACTGTAGATTGTTTAAAAATTCACTTTTCAAATAGAACCCCTGTTTGGGCAGCGTATTTGGAGAAGTGCGCATGGATCAGTCAGATCCCTGCAGTGTCTCTGTGTAAAAGTTAATCAAAGAGTTAGGGCGGGATGCACTAAGGGTAAAATGCGGTAAAACCCAGTTTTACCGCATTTTCCTATGTACTATTACCCGGCCGCACGGATTTCGCAGGGCAGGGTATCGCCACCTTTGGGTGGCGATACCCTATAGAAGCCTATGGGCTTCTTTTCGCCGCCCGCTGCGTCGCCGCAACCCCGCCGCCTCGCCGACCCCCCCTTTCCCCCACCCTTGGGCTTACCTTCTTGCAGGTCCTCCTGGACCCCGGAAGGTAAGCCCTTCCTCCCCCTATCAACGCAGCCGGACGTCCTTCCGACTGCAGGGGGGAGGAGGAAGCGCCGGGGACAGCCTGCTTAGCTGTCCCCGGCGTGTAGGCATCAGGAGCCGGCAGGGAGGAGACGGAGACCCCCCGCTGACCACAGTACAGGTATCGCGGGGGGGGCTCCGTCACCGCATCGCGATGCCAGCCGCATATGTTAGTACATATGTGGTGGCATCGCGGCGGACACCCGGCGAAGGGCGGCGATGTATATCCCACCCTTAAGGTGCATACACACCGTACAATTTTTTGACCAATTTTTTGACCAATTTCGTTCATATTGGCCATTCTGAACGAAATTGGTCAAAATACCTTTCAGTGTGACTGCGACTAGAGACAAATGATGATGCGCATACCCGCCTGTTGTTCATCAAGATTGTCTGTCAACTGTGCATGCAGCTCAATTTGGATATCTTTCAAAAAGAGCCTATAAACTGTAGCTAGATCTTTCGTCTGTCGTCAATATCTTTCGTCAACATCTTTCGTCCAGGACACTGGGTTCAAGAAAAAATGTCTTTCAACGAAATTGGTCAAAAAAATTGTACAGCATGTATGCACCTTAACTGTACATTTTAAAGAAACAGACTTTTGCTGCTTTCACACCGCAAAACCTGCTTATACCAGTTATTTTAAAACGGTAAATTCACTCTGGACCTTTCAGACTGCCCACATTACCGTTTTAAAACGGTAAAAAAACCGGCAATATACCGGTTAATATCTGCGGTCTGAAAGGGGCATTAATTACCAGCCCCAGGCTGTTTTAGCCAGTGCTGGTTCTAAAAATACAGAAGTAGAATTGTGTGAGGTTCCCCTGTATGTTAAGAACCAACACAGAGGAAAAAGTACATTAAGGAGGACCCCCGTATTTTTCAATCAGCACTGGGCTCCACTAGCGTGGGAGGTAATGCCACAGCTGGGGGACATGTTTATAACTGTCACTGCAGCCCTAGCAATAGCCCTACAATTAGTCAGCCCTGGCTAGGGTTAGCTGGGAAAGTGGTGACACCCCCCCTCCCCCCCAATACAGGGGTTAGCTACCACAGTGGGGTTATTTAACCATTAGTGCATGGGTCTTTAAACTGTGGCCCTCCAGATGTTGTGAAACTACAAATCCCAGCATGCCTTGCCACAGTTTTAACACTCCCTTATAGCAAAACTGTGGCAAGGCATGCTGGGATTTGTAGTTTCACAACATCTGGAGGGCCACAGTTTGAAGACATCTCATTAAATTATGCAAATATTGTAAAATCCAGAAAAAAGAATCGCTATCCAAAATGCTTTTGGTCACAAGAATTTGGGATCATCTGTTTAAAATAAATTTATACTAAGGCAGCAAAATTACATTAAATTAGGGTTGTGTGGGTCAGTTTTACTGTACACTCAGCAACTTCTCCAATTGGCCAAGTCTGCCTGCCTTGGAAGCTATCTAGAAGATTGCTTGTGTGGCCAGTGTGACTTGGAGGCTTCAGTGCGATGCGCACGGGACCACGCATCGCATCGGACCTGCTGTCAATCACATGCAATTTGGGCACTGTTCATGCGATTGATCGCAACAATCACATGAAAAGTGACAAATTGCATGCAAATCACCCTAGTGTATGGGGGCCTTAAGTCTCGTTGGAGCGCTTTGAGAACGCGTTGATGGAATTCCGAGAGAATTGCGAGAGAGAGAGACAGAGAGAGAGAGAGAGAGAGACAGAGAGAGAGAGACAGAGAGAGAGCGAGAGAGAGAGCGAGAGAGAGAGAGAGAGAGAGAGAGAGCTATAAAACTGAATATTTGGTTAGAATGCTTTGGCCATAGACATACATACAACTCAGAATATAGGGATATATCTGCATTCAGTTCCATGCATGTAACGCAGTTGTAATTTTTTATATGAGACACGGTCATTTGGTCTACAGCATGATGGTCGATAAGCATTAGGCTGACACCATTAGGTTGACATGGGTCAATGTCGACATGGTTCTAGGTCGACATGGGTCAATGTCGACATGGTTCTAGGTCGACATGGCTTTAGGTTGAAAAGGTCATTAGGTCGACACAAGCATTAGGTCAACATGGTCTAAGTCGAGAGTCTGTAGGTCAATAATGTTTTTTTTTACTGTTTTTTGAGCCGACATGTGCCGACAGGCGGTATTTCATGCCCAACCATCCACTAAGGCATAATGGGAGAATAAAATAATGTGCCGAGCGCAGCGAGCCAGGCAAGGGGACACGGTGCACTTTAACCAGTGTCCATGTCGACTGTATCAATATTCGGGTAAAAAAAAACAGTAAAAAAAAAACATGTCGACCTTTTGACTGTCGACGTAGACCATGACGACCTAATGCTTGTGTTGACATAATGACCTGTCGACCTAGAACCATGTTGACCTTGACCCATGTTGACCTATCCTCATGTCTACTTAATGGTGTCGACCTAATGTTTGTCGACCAACTAGCTGTAGACCAAATGATACCATTCCTTTTATATTGTGCCACTCCCACCACCACTTCCCGAATCGACAGAACTTGTGACATCACACAGAGGGGGCAGGTTGGGTATCAGGTAGCTAGCTGGGTGCTGAATGTGTCCAAAGGATACCCAGCAAAGCATCTCTACAGGATACTGCCCTAGGAACCACACAAGCCAGTAAAGTGCGTTACTGAGGCAGCGACTGTGCTACCGGTAAGGCCTTGCAACCCAGGCACTAGTTGCACTCCCCCTCCTTACTAAGCTATACAACATCAATCAGATGCTGTTTGATACTGGCAGGAAATGTTGCCAATGATTATGAACTACCAGTGTGTGGAGTAATCACTGTCTGATATAACTGGGCCTCACATGATCAAAACACCGAAACGTGATATTTAATAACAAATGTAGCTGCATGTACAAGACAACAGGTTGTATGGAATGTTGGCTGAATCATCGAGAACCTGATTACATTGTTTCCTTTGGGCGGGATGTTGTAACATCCGCGGCCCCCTTCGCCGGCTACCGCATTATTAATAACGGCATATGCTATAACATATGCCGTTATTCATGCAAGGGACAGCTCTTGCGATAAGCGCTGTCCCTTGCGATGCGGTGCCGGCGCTGGACTTCCGGGTCTGTGACCCGGGAGTCCATCTGCGCATGCGCAGACCCCGGCGCCGGCCGCAGGGCACGCTGGGAGGGATCCGTGACGGATCCCTCAAACAGCGCTGCGGTAAGAAGCCCATAGGCTTCTGCAGGGATTCGCCAGCTTTAGCTGGCGATTCCCTCCGCAGCGCTGACACTGCGGAGGGGGCATATAGCATATAGAAATGCGGTAGAAACCCCGAAAACGGGGTTTTTACCGCATTTCTGCTATATAGCATCCCGCCCTTTGTCTGAAAAACAAAATCTTTTACCAGCATCCTAGTAAAAGTTATTATTGGTGCTGTCATCTCCAGCAATATCTCCTTCCCCAGATATGATCAGGCCAGAGATAGGAATATCACACATTATTGATTGTGTTGAATGTGTTCTGTGGGCTGCTATGTGTTCCAATCCCGGTAAAGCAGCAGCGCTGACTGCTGGGCAGTAATGAATTCTAGAATGAGATTACTGCTATTGACGAGGGTTTTAGCCGACTCGCTGAGCACATACATTCAGCATAAGAGTAGCAGTCATTAGAAATGTGCTGTACAGTATATTTGAAAATATTACACCATAATATATATATATATATATATATATATATATATATATATATATATATATATATATATATATATATATATATATATATATACAAGTATCTTACCCCAAGTATTTATACTGCTAACAAAAATATTCTCTTTTTATTTTCAGGCTTTAGTATTAAACAAATATGATATTATTTTTGATGTTTTTGTAAAGCATGTTTTAGGAAATGGGGGGCAGATGTATTACCAGGGTCACCAAGACAGGGGGGGGAGGGGGGGTACTAATTACCTAGGCCCGGGCTTGCTGGAGGGGCCCGGCAGGGGCCCTGGTCTGACCCCCTCCCCCTCCGGCCCTCCCAGGCAGCAGCACACACGTACAGCATGGGGTGTGCTGACAGCAGGCTCAACATGAGCATCTCACTCAAGGCCAGATGCACTAAGCTTCTATTGTGATAAAATGGAGAGTGATAATCAACCAACCAATCAGCTCCTGCCTGACATTTTTAAAGCACAGTCTGTGACATAGCAGGTAGGAGGTGATTGGCTGGCTGTTTATCACTCTCCATTTTATCACCTTTGAAGCTTAGTGCATCTGGCCCTACCAGCGTGAGACCTCATGCTGAGCCTGCTGTCAGCACAGCACATGCTGCTGCTGCTGCTGAAGGAGTGGGGGGATAATAACACTCCCCCATCAACTTTAGAGGTTTTTTTTACTCACCCTGTAATCATTTTGGGGGCGTGACCTAATTGAGCGAGGTGGCCAAATTTTATCAAGGCCCGGCATACCTCTCGGCTGCCCTGTGTATTACGCCTGGTGAAATGATAAAGTGGAAGGTGATAAGGCCAGTGTAATAATAGCTCCGCAGACCCTGCAGTGGCTTGGAGGCGCTAGGTAAGTTTGGGCGCCGCGGAGTCTGCGGAAGCTATTGCTGGGGGTTAATGGGGCCGCTGCCGAATCTGTCACTGCTGGCTGTGTGGCAGGAGTGTCCAGGCCCCAGACAGAGGGATCTGCTGGTCCCGGCGGGCAGCAATGGACCGGGCAGCGGAGGTGAGGAGTGGGAGGGCACATAAATGTAGTTGTGGGGGGGGGGGGGGGGGCACCCAAATCATAGTTACACCACTGGATAAGGCAACAGCATACCCTCCAATATTTGAGGAGTAAAAATCAGTACAACCTCAGAAAAGGGGGGTGGCCATGTGTGAAGGGGGCATGGTCACAACACCTTTTTCTATACTGCCAATGGAAAACAATTGGCATTAGTTCAAAGTTCTTTCCAGTGTTCTGCAAGAAGAAGTGCCTGGCACAGACTGTACTGTGTTCATCTGGGGGTCACTTTGTTTTCTTATTGCTTTTTTTTTTCATGTGGGGGCCAATGTATTTTTTTCCTATGGGGGGTCTGATGGTGTAAATTGGCTATTTTAAAATCTTGTCTGGTGTAGTGCGAGTTGAAAAAGGTTGAAAATCACTGGTGTATGATAGCTATTTCCAACAGTCGTGCTAGTGTTTGGGTCTGATGGGTTAGTGAAGCGTAAATTAAGGTTTGGAGGAGCGCAGTGTTTGGGTTAGGTGCAGGCTGTAACATGTACAACCTGCTTATCATGAGCCCTAATCATTTCCAAATATGTAGCACATTATGCCAAATCCTCCTTGCATAGTCATATTATCTCCCCATACTCATCGGTGTCAGTCATTTATTATTCAAATGCAAATGCTAATGAATGTTTTAACAGAGGTAATGGAAAGGTCTCATTTGGGACGATTCCACCAATAGTTGTCATAATAAGCAGTCTCCCCCACTAAGCTGTGGGCCGCAGGGTTTATGATGATGCAGAGTTATTTTTAATAGTAAGTTATTTATATAGCGCACACATATTCCGCAGCACTTTACAGAGAATGGCCATTATTCTGGTTCACTCGCAAAGTCAAATTCTTTCTCAAATGGACAGAACCACGTGCCCTGCAGAGAGAGTTAGATGTGGGGGAGTTATTTTGTATCTGTGCAGGGAAAATACTGGCTGCTTTATTTTTACACTGCAATATAGATTTCACTTTGAGGTAAAGCCCCACCCAAATCTAACTCTCTCTGCACAGGTTGCATCTGCCCCACCTGCAGTGCACATGGTTTTGTCCATTTGAGAAGGAGTTTGCCTTTGCGAGTGAACCAGAATAGGGCCAACATTCACATCTGTCCTTACCCCAATGGAGCTTACAATCTATATTCCCAACCACATATTTATTTATTTATTTACAGTTTCTTATATAGCACAGCAGATTCCGTTGCCCTTTACAATAGTAATTACACATAGACATTCATTCTAAAGTTAATTTTGTTGGGAGCCAATTAATCTGCCAGTATATTTTGGAATATCTAGTCAAGATAACCTACTTTACTGCATATATCAATGTATATTATATATAAGTAGGTTTTGCATTAGCAATTGCCCTGACACTGTCATTCATAGACAACACTAATTATAAATATGTCCTATTAATGAATAGATGAGCACCTGTGGGCCAAGAGCCAACCGAAAGGTCAGAAATCCATTTATGTGTCTCTATCAACCTGTAAACGAATCACTATCCGTATTATTAATTGTATTCCAACTCCTGTTATGGATTTAAAAATTTTTTTTTAAAAAAAAACATGCAGACAACATAAAAGTAATGAAGGGGTCATTATTATTTTCATTCTTTATTCCGCTTTTTTTTTTTACCTGTGGTAATATATTTTCATCGGTTTCAAGATAAGAACATTTTAGTTACTTCAATTTAAAAAGCACTCGTGCAATGGGGGAGGTCATGCTGAAGGCTTGGAAACCAATACTCATTTACCATAATTTATGCATTTAATTATTTGTGTGCTCTTTGTGATTTATTTACATTATTCTTTATTTCACATCACACAATTTTTGGCAAACATACACAAGACCTTCAGTCACATACTCACATTTCAAAAATACTGTCACACCCAAAATACGAACCCATGACCTTCCATATTGCAGTCAGAGATACCAATGAAAAAATTGACAGGTGCTGCAGAACCGCGCCCCCTGCTTTGCGGTGTCCTGTGCAGTGACATTTTCCTAAGAATGTTCCATTTTCATGCACAAAAAAAAAAACCAACCAGAGACATCTCCAAGGCAGAATGTGAATGTACTGTATAGGTTGTATGATCATAGATAACAAAATGTCTGCCTCCTCTGAATTAAAGTTGGCTGATGCATTTTAAATATATTAGTGAGGAAGCTCTAATTCCTGTTAACATATATGAAAAAGTTCCAAAAGATATGATAAAAAAAATTCCAAAACATCGTGGTTTTTGTATTGGCCAACCGCCATCATTGGGGGAAATTTACTAAATGTGTATTCTGGATGTGTATTCTACTTCACATGTGATGTTGTTATGGGCAACCAATCAGAATCTACTTCTTATTTATTTAGCACCCTCTAGAAGATAGTAGACAGGATCTGATTGGTTGCCCGTAGCAACATCACATGTGAAGAAGAATACACATCTTAGTAAATTTCCCCCATTGTCTATTTAATTAAAAATGGTCAATAATATGTATTAGTATTTATGTACATAGGTGCCAATTTAGGTTTTTGCTGGTGGGTGCTCAAAACAAAAATAAAGGGGAGTGTCTTCATGGGAAAGGGGCGTGGCCACAAAATAATACTGATTTATATTACGCAGCAAAGTTGTCTCCAATATTCAAATGATGGCAACAGTGCCAAATACATAAATACCCACACAATGCAGGTACAAACCCCCCCCTCACAGTGCCAAATACATAAATGCCCCCACAGTGCAGGTACATAAATGCCCACACAGTACCTGTGCCAGCGACGAGGGATGTGGAGTGCAGTGGGACACGGGCGGGTGCAGAGCCGGCCCTAAGCATAGGCAAACTAGGCAAATGCCTAGGGCGTTTGGAATGCATAGGGGCTCCAGCAGCTTCTGCTGATTAAAATGATATGCAGCATGCCTATATTCTGTGTGTGAGTGAGGCTGTATCTGCATATGAAATAGTGTATTCATGGAAATCACTGTAACATAGCATTCCGTATGCAGGTACAGCCACAGCCGCGAACAGAATATAGGCATGCCGCATATCATTTTAATTATCAAAAGCTGCTTGTGTGTCCTGGTCACATAATAATGCAAATAAGACGAATTTTCAGCAAAAAAGGCACCCAACGTCAGCAGAACTGGCCAGGAGCTGCATGGCCTATTAAGGCAAGGTGTATGAGGAAACATCTGTATCCAAGCAGAGGCAGAGGTCACAGTGTTAGCAGCTGTGCGAGTGCTGTCTGCAGGTGGGTTGGTTGTGCAATAGTGTTCGGCATATGTGTAAGGGGCATTATGTGTGTCATGTATAAATACATTAATAATGTGCGACATATGTGTAAGGGACATTATATGTGTCATTATGTGTATGAGGGCATTAATAAAGGTTGGCATAATGTTTATAAGGACATTAATAATGTACTGTATTTTATGTGTAAGGGGCATTACTGTGTGGTATTATGTGTATAAGGTGCTCTACTGTATGTTGTAACATATAGAATGGCCACTACTGTGAAAAAAGAGCAAATCAGTTTGATGTTATGTGAATAATGGGCACTACTGTGAGAAGTAAAGTATATAAGGTTAAGTGGTACTACTGTGTGATGTAACGTGAATAAGGGACACCAACGCATGATATAATGTGAATAAAGTTGCACTAATGTGTGGCATAATTTGAATTGGGGGTGCTATTGTGTGGCCATGCCCCTTCCCACTGCGAACACACACCTTTTTGGGATGCGCGCCAAATGTGCGCACTGTTTCTATTTAAATTACAGAGGGTAGGAACACCAAAATGATGACTGCTATGATGAGGGTTGATGGTGCTGGGAAAGGGGAGCAGGGTCAGAGGTGGAACTAGTGGCAGTGCTAGGGGGCACCAGCCAAAATCTTGCCTAGGGCGTCATATTGGCTAGGGCCGGCTCTGGGCGGGTGGGCCGCTGCTGAGCGGGTGGGTGCTCATTAATTTCCGTGGGTGCTCGGGCCCTCAAGCACCCACAGAATCGGCACCTATGTATGTAACTAACAAGTATTACTATTCATTACATTCACCTCAGATCTGTCAATATTTCCTCCAATATTGACTAAAGGCTGCAGCGGATTTGCTGGCTAAAACCAGTGGCAGAGGAGCAGCACAAACATTTGGCAGTTTAATACATGTAGCCTGATTTAGGTTGGCAGGCTAGGCAGCGTACATTTGCGTTCATAAATGCCTGGCGAACGTTACAGCATTCTTAGAAATTAGTTAGTGACTATAATATGGGATACAAAAATTAGTTAGTTCCTATAATATTGGGTACAAAAAAAAAGCCAGTCGGGGACACTTTTTATATAAGCTCCCTCAGCCAAAACATCACACACCCTTTGTGAATTGAGCCAGGAAATGCATGTTTTTTAAACCATAGATTACTAAAGGAGAAGGTGACCAACCTGTGAGAGAGCAGGGCAAGGTGAGTATGTATGTATGTATGTGTGTATGCAGGGCCGGTGCAAGGCACCGGAGCGCCCCAGGCGAGGGGGGGGGCACCCCGGTGCCTACGGGGGGGGGGGGGGGGTACCTGCGGCGCTGTGTGATCTGGTGGCGGGGTCCCTGCAGTGATGCGCGCTATCCGGCAGTCAGGCGGTGGCGCGGGAAGCGCTGATGGGTTTGAAAACTCGCCGCACGCTGATTGGCTGAATCTTAGCCAATCAGCATGCAGAATTTTTTCAAACCCAGCAGCGCTTCCCGCGCTGCCGCCTGGCTGCCGGATAGCGCGCATCACTGCAGGGACCCCGCCACCAGTTCACACAGTGCCGCAGGTACCTGGCACGGACACCCCTGCAGCCTCCATGCGAGAGGCGAGGGGTGAAGTGCCACCCTCCAGTGGCTGGCGCCCTAGGCAAATGCCTAGATTTGTGTATGTTGTATGAATGTGTGTATTCATGTATGTTATTAAAGTTGTACTGTACTGGGTGTATGTGTGTAATTATGTATACATTGGTTATGCTGTGGCACTACAATTCTCAGTGGGTGCATTAATGCCCCACATGCTGGGACTTGTGGTTCTCCAAGCCCCTGCATGTGGGGGAGGCATGCTGTGATGTGTAGTTCCACAGCATAACCCAATGTATTTATATTTTTTAATTTTAAACAAAACACTCAGCCTGGCACCCACCGGCCAGGGGTGCTGGGGACAGCCCTGGGCTTCAGCCCCGGACAGGTGAAGCCAGGGGAGAGACCCCTTTGTTGACCAGCAAGGGGGTGATATTTTGGCCGAGGGAAGTTATATAAAAAGTCTCCCCCTGCTGTGAAATCATCCTGCTGGCTGATGGTTCTAAAATACGGAGGACCCCCTATTCTTTTTGTCCTCCATATTTTAGGAACCAGGAACGGTCCAAGATCCCAGTACTGGTTTCCTAAATATGGGGGATCCCCACACTTATTCCCCCCTGTATTTGGGAAGTCAGGTCCGGTTCAAAGAGCCCGGGGCTGGTTGTGCTCAGAGGAGAGATGGACCCCGTGCCATTTTTTTTTTTTTTTTTACCTTTACACACTTATTTTTGACAGTACCATGCACAGATCTTATTGATATGTGTGTGCATGGTTCTGGCAAACTCTCCTGCCAGAAGAAGGTCTATTTTTATTGCGATTTTTATAGGGATTTTTGGGCATGTTTAGAGTGTGATTGCAATGAGAAAACACCTTAATGCAATTTTTGAAGTGTAATTTTTTGGTCACGGCAAAACGTGATTTTTCCACAAATCACACACTATTACATGTGCAATTGTTGTCAAATGTGCTATTTTGGGCATTTTTTACCCCCCAAAAATCACACATTACCAAAAGTTGCTTCATACTACATCTCACCCTTATCACGTATCTTCAGCTGCGATATCACCTGAAGATGTAGCTGTGTCTGTGTCAGACTCATGGCCACAATCTTCTATATCATTAGGCAGAGTTACGTGATCATCATTATCATCAGCGTTGATGTGGTGCCAGATTAAGACCTGATCTCTGCTGTGCAAATTCACCCAGTGGCCGATTATCGATTCACTTCACTTTCATACCGCCCATAGTACGCTTGTATCGAGGAAGAAATCCTAATACTTTTTTCCTTTGCAGGCCGTTTGCTAGGTGATTGGCAGGAAGCTGGCGTCTGTGGTTGGTAACCAGATGTTTAGTGGGAGTTCCAAGAACAATGCAGGCATGCCAAAGCATTTTAGGGGAGGGTGTGTGACGTCAGCTCCAGGCCGGCTATGCCTGGATTCATTTCAGCCGCTGAGTAAGTCCCTGGCTACGCCCAGCTTGTGATGACTGGTGCTCAGCAGAAAAATCATTCGATGCTGAGCCCGTAACAAAGGATTTTGGACATTTTAGCTCGGCCGGAAAACGCTTGAGCACGCCTGTGTTTTTCCTGACACCTCCCACAAAACGGCTGTCTATGACCCCCAAACGCCGGCATCCTGTCAATCAACTTATATATGGTCAGCAATCAAAAAAGTAGCAGGATTTATAGCAGGTAGGCCTCATGTCTGCGTACTATAAGCCGAACGCATAAGCCGACTATCGATTATCACGCAGCCTACAAATTCGCAGCCATGGGATCACGTCTGAATAACCCTCTTAGCTCCATTATTAATAATGAAAAGTTAAAAAAAAAAATCTACATTTTTGAAAATAAAATATAGAAATAATTGATTTTTTCGGAAAGAAATAAAGCATTTTTGTAACTTTTTTCCCCTGTTCTATCCAGTTCCTTGTTACGCCTCCCCGTTGTATTTATTGCCTTCAAAACCTGTTTTCTGCGGAGATGAGGCTTTTTGCCCTTTAATGGAGCCTTTTGTTTGGCACAACTTTATTCAGCAAGGCCTGGACGGTGACAGCTGCAGGTTCATAGTGACTTAAAGGAGAATGGGGTGGAAAGGAAAGGAAGGTGGCTTTTACATATTCTCTATGTTTGGTAACCTGACTCAACTCCAAATAAGTGACTGCGCTGGCTAAGAAAACATCCAGTTTGCAAAAAGCCAGGGAAAGGAACAAGGCGTGCATATTAGGTTGCTCCTGGAAGGCTTTTAAAATGAGCCCTTCAAGAAATGCACAGCTCCAAAGGTGGGATTACTACTAGGATGTCTTTTACTAAAGGCCATAGGTCGCTGCACATGGCTTATGAAAGTAATCTTTGTAGGAAGCAAGAGACAGCTGTTGGGTAGAAGCTGTTCCTTGTCTTCATCATTCTTGTGATTCCCTGTTTCTATGGTATTGTGGAAAACCTCAGTACAGTCTGTGATACAGTATACCTTTCAGGATACTTCCAGGAGTCAGCTCGCGGGTGGAGATCTAACAGGCAGGCGTGTAAAGTCAGTATGTGTGACACGTTACAAGTGGAGAGATGAAACTCCTGGCCACCTATTTATCCCGTGTGAGGCGGCATCATTCTTAATGCACTGTGTTTATAGTGGTTGTACAACTCAGTGAAGCTATTAATTGCTGGGTTGCACCGTATGAACAAAGGATTTTACATGCACTTATATAAACAACACAAAAATGCACGTAGGATAAACAGGTGAATAAAGGTGATATATAGATATAATAATCAGATAATACAGAGATCTTGGTTGCATATATCTCTGTATTATCTGATTATTATATGTATATTTCTCATTCAGTGTGCAATAGGGATACAAACTGTTTTTCTTTCCTAACCAGATTTACCCCTCCCTGTTGGCACCTGAATGACAGACCTCTGATTGAGCAGCTTACCAATAAAAGTGTTGAATAAAGGTGATATATAATCTGTGCTTTAATATAAGTAATTTTACATTTCAAAAAATGTAATTCTAATTAATATGCTATAGTATTTTATATACTTTATATATACAGTGCATCCGGAAAAAATTCACAGCGCTTCACTTTCTCCACATTTTGTTATGTTACAGCCTAATTCCAAAATGGAATAAATTATTTTTTTCCATCAAAATTCAACACACACAATATAAATGACAATGAGAAAAACGTTTTTTGGGAGATTTATGCAAATTCATTAAAAATAAGAAACCACCAGCACTGGGTTTGCCCATCACTTTGACTGTAATTAATTTGTTCTGGTCCCTGACCAACAACCCTAGGCGTCTCTGCAAGTGTCTTACAGTACATCATGGTACCTAGGCACAGTTTGCGAACCAGTGTATTAAGCTTTGGAAATTGAACAATAAGACCTGCAAAACAACAACAATTACATAGGGCCAGATGCACTAAGTGATAAACAACCAACCAATCAGCTCCTGCCTGACATTTTTCAAACTCAGGGCAGGATGCTCTAAGTGAAAAATGTGGTAAAAATCCAGTTTGATATGCATGAAAACCCACACGCTGGATTTTCGCTTCCTATCGCATCCCCCGCCGCCCCGCACTGACGCACGACCCCCCCTCACCTGAGTCTGGACTGCTGTGCTGCCCAGACCAGTGACCTCCTCCTCTCTAGCCCCCTAAATCCCCTTTCATTGCAGGGAGGAGAAGGTGGAACCCGCAGCAGCAGCAGGATCACCAGCCGGCTGGGTAAGGAAGGAAGGGGGTGGCGCCGGAACACGCTGCACATCGCCGGGCTCATCGCAAAGGGCAGCTTTTAACGGAAGAGCTGTCCTTTGCAATAATTATAGCATATGTTTGTGCATATGCTATAATTATGCGGTAGAAGGCGATGTGTGGTGAAGTAAGGCTGGTTTCATATACTCCGGTTTTGACCGGATGGAAAAAAGCCGGACCCACTTTGTCCGTTTTTTAGCCGGATTTCAGGACCTTTCACATGGTCCGGTTTGGAGATCCTGTGGCCCCGCCCCCTCATCACATGGGGGTGGGTCCAAACAGTTTGACTGGCATGTCGAGTCTGACGGGGTGTACGCCCGCCCTACTCGTCACATGTGGGCGGGCGTAAGTATCCGGCAATTTCCGTGGTGTGTGAAGGCGCCCATTGCCTTCCACACCACACTGAATGGGCTGAACGGGACGGCCACAGCACGGCAGCCACACACTGCAGATGCAAGATCCGGCTGCTACCCGGCGGCCACGCCGTGACCGTCCAGTGTGAATGGACACAGAGCTGTCCATCACACACTGTAGGGGCGGCACGGCTTTTAAGCCGTGCGGTAATTTCCCGTCTGGCAGGAGTCGGACTGTGTGAAACCGGCCTCAGGCTGCGGCTGGTAGTGCATACCGCGCTCAGTCTGTGACATGGCCGGTAGAAGCTGATTGGCTGGCTGTTTATCACTCTCCACTCTATCACTTTTGAAGCTTAGTGCGTCTGTCCCATTATTAGATGGTGTTAGCATCCTTCCTATAGGGGGAGGGTTAAGCATGTGTGGTAACACTGTCTGCAATGTAAACTGTCACTGCAGGTATTAGCAGCAATGTCGCTACTAAGCTTAGCCAGGAGAGTTACTCATCCGCCATGTCACAGACTGAGCGTGGGATGCACTACCATCCGCGGCCAATCCTCACACGAGGGCAATGGCAAATACCTCCAATATGTTCATCAAACTAGTTGCAAATCACGTCAAGTTTTATTGAAGACTTACACAGCCTAATCACATATGGCCCTGGAAATTAAATTAACCCATTAAGTGCCGACGTTGCAGGCTCGTAGTCGAGGAATATCTATCACTTTAGTTATTGCCACCAAATGATCTGAAGTCAATTTACTGAAGGTTAGTTAAATATTGAGGAAAAAAAAAAACACGTGGTATCGATGGTGGCATTTTTAGCGGATATTTTGCACACCTCTCACAGCAACTTTGGCACTCAAAGGATTAAAATGTCGCCATAAACCCACTTACTCTACACATACAATGTCGCTTTGATTTTATATAAAACCAGTAAAACCCTCTTTTTGGCTTAAATAAAACACATCTGGGGATGGTCAGAAACATGTGTAGCATAATGGTAGAATCCTATTTGTGCATTGACTCGCTTTACGGAACAGCTCTTAAAATGAAATCCCTGAGGTAGATGCAAATGACTGGGAGCAGAGTGCAGATCTGCAAATTGTGCAGCAATAATGAAAGGTGGCCAGTAAGGTCATTAGTACGATGGTGACAGGAGGGGTGACGACTGACTGTCACCTGTCACAATGACTGACACTTCTGCTCTCTCTATAGGCTTTGAAGTGATTTGTCTGACGCCTGCTGTTAATCATTAATTGCATGGAGATATCAAAAGGAATGGATAAAATCCTGCATTGTAGGTCCAGAAATAGGCGCAAGGAACACAGCACCAAATTTGCCAACAGAGGCTAAACCTTTGCTGATGTGATTCTACAGTTACTCTGTCATGTATTACATCTATTACAGAAGTTCTCCCTGTGGGTTCTGAGATTGCAGCTAATTATTATTTAGAAAGAAAAATGGGAGCCTCAGCCCTACCTCATTTACATAGCACACTCGCCGAATATCAAAATAAACTCTTTATGGGGAAAGTATTTGCTTTATTATTCATTAAAGTCGCCTGATATGGAACACAATCCAGATGTAGTTGTTCTTTCTGTTAAAAATAAATAAATAAATGTACATTTAAAAAAATCAATGTAATTGCTACTCAGTGTGCTGGGGGAAAAAATGTCTTGTTTACTTACTCAGTATTAACCCCTCCCTCTTGCACCTAAGTAATATTACTGAACTAATTGGGCATCTACCAATATCTGTATGTATGTTGTTAGAGGCAGAAAGGAGCCCATATTAGGAGGAGATGTGGGTCCTGATATGCCACATGGAGTAGTCTGGGGTTGCTCCAAGGTAGGTAGCTCTTAGTTTGGAAATATCAAGTAAGGAGCCATTATCATGTGGCTCCTTGCTGGTTAATCGTAGACGCAATATAGGGTAACGGTGGTGTGGGGTGCGGTGCTCCTGGACTGGATGGGCTGGGTGGCTTTAGTGCGGCTTGCCCTTACATTCTATTAACACTTTTCCCTCACTAACACTATCTCTCTCTTATTTTAATTACATTTCATTTATCTCTCTCTTTATATATAGCTTCGGCTTCCTATCACTAATTATTAACACTTAGTATGTCACTGGTGTGCCGCACTGGGCTTCCCAGCTTATGATAGTTTTTGGGGTGCCGCACCCTGCACCTAGATATAGCGCAAGGGACCCCCAATATACAGAGAAGCCTTGACGCTTGGGGGCATATCATAGACCTGCGCAGGTATATGTAACCAATATCTCTGAATTCTATTATCATGTAGTGTTCAAGATTCGTTACTAATACTACTCAGTGTGCTGGGGGAAAAAATGTCTTGTTTACTTACTCGTAATTGCTAGAGGGGCAGAAATCACATTTACTGCTGCATCACTGGTAGTTCCACCTCTGTTTGCACATACGAGGGTGGATCGATAAGTACCTGTGTTTGAAGAGAGGTGGCGTTGCTGAGAAAAGTTGGTGTTACTATCGTGTATTAGCATCTTTCAAACAACGGCATACCAAATTTCATATTGATTCATAGGTTAGTTTTTATATCCACCACGGCAATGCCCCGGCTCCCTCATCCGGAATTGTTGCGGCCAAATTGTATGAATTGCGCTATGAATTGTTGTTTCCTTCTCACGAGCCATGTTTTCAGGTTAGGGAACAGAAAGAAGTCGCAGGGAACCAAGTCGGGTGAGTACGGTGGATTGAACAATAATTCATAGCGCAATTCATGCAATTTGGCCGCAAAAATTCTGGATGAGGGAGCCGGTGCATTGTCGTGGTGGAAAAAAAAACCTAACCTATGAATTAATCTGAAATTTGGTATTATATACATTTTTGCTGTGGTAGCGAAGTACATGGCTCTCTTAGACTGGCAGACACATAGTGCCCGCTTCATTTTGAATGCAGTGTCAGCTGCCAGCTAATTGGAACTTTTGGACCGGCACTCAATCAAGGAAGCAGCCTCAGTAATGGATGCTGATTGGCCACTGGACCGCAAGCTCTGATTGACTAGCGCTTGGTGCTACATTTAAAATGCCACTGATGCTGTGTCTCTATACCTATTCTACACTCTTCTTAGATTCCCACGCACCCACTCTCACTGTTTCCAACTCCCATCCTCCTCTACACCATCACCCTCCCCTCCCTGCTCTGTACACTGACCATCCCTCTCTCATGCTTACTCTGCTCCCCGCACCCACTGTCACTGCTCCTTATTACATTTTAATCCCGGGAATCTCAGGAATCCAGTTTAACATTTATTTAGGGAGTCTATGAAAGTTTTGTGTTCTCACTAGTAGTTATTATTATTATTATTATTATTGTGTAATGGGTTTGTGGTGTACCTATGCTTTATAAAGTCCCAATGACACTTGTGCAAATCCTTCTGTCACCCATACGGTTAAATGCCTTGTAATGCACTGTTGGCCGTTGGGTCCTTTTGTTTTTGTGTTGGCCAGCTAAGTAGAACTGCCACTTTAATCCAGCTAAAGATGTATTGGAGCTCACATAATAGTGTGTGGGGATTCTGGAGGTGGCTGTCTTAACATATCGAAGCCTCTAGAGACCGATGGATGGCAGCCTAGTCAAAGTCTATAGTCAGTGCTGTTGGCATGACAACCACCACAGGAGCTCCCAGTACAACCATTTTTTTTATTAACACCAGAATTGATCAGAAAGAATCTGTCTGATGACAGCATTAAAATAACGGGGTAACTGGCAGATTAACATGCTGCGTCTCTGCTTGTCTTCTGGCTTAAAACAGATGTGTCTGATACAGCACAGATATATACGTCTAAACTAATTATTTAATTCATTATTATTATTATTATTGATATCATATTATCTGTTTGGTAGCATGAATGGTGTAAGGCAGGCATGTCCAAACTACGGCCCTCCAGCTGTTGTTAAACTACAAGTCCCATCATGCCTTGTCACTGTTTTGCAATTAGGGAATGCTAACTATGGCAAGGCATGATGGGACTTGTAGTTTTACAGCAGCTGGAGGGCCATAGTTTGGACATGCCTGGTGTAGGGTATAGGTCACTAGGTAGACATTGTTAAGGTCGGCAGTCAAAAGGTCAACTACTATTGGTCGACTGTTTATCAAAAAAATCATGAAAAAAAACTCTACGCTTCTCCATGTGTACATTAGTACATTCCTGTTTATGGGGTGTATGCTGGCTTCTGCGTTCTCTGTTTGCCAAGGTTTTCATCTTTCAGCTTTCTTATTGTTTTTTTTGTTTTGCTTTTGTTTGTTTTTTTAGGTGTGACCCACATGAATGGGAAATACTGTACATGATAATGCTGGGGATTATGTTTTGCAGACTTTTCCACTAGAAAAGTTTCAAATTCCAATTGAAAACATGCAATACAGTATACTGTATTTTTCAATCATATCGGGGTTGTACGGTGGAATAGGAATTAATAAGATAACTCACAATCATCTCATATATTTGGCTACATGTGTCAATCATTCTGGGAGTGTGGATATAACGCTGGGCAGGGTCACACATGAAACTCCACCCTCACCCCACCCAGCTATATGCACACACTCCCAGCCAGAATCCACATTGCTTAGATGAAACAAACTAAACTACAGCTCCCAGCAGCCCTTCCTGCCCAGAGCAGTGGCTTACTTTCACTTTCATCCAGCGTGTTTTGCAGTAATAGTGAGGCACAGGGGACAAGTTACCCCAGCCTCCCCCACTACCTATAATAAATAAATCATGGCAGCTGAACTGCAGGAGAGGCAGCCAGAGGTCCGAAAAGGGGGCGGGGCTTATCGGCACTGTGCTACATACAGTGCCATGCCAGCCAGCAGCTTCAGAGACAGCAGCACAGCCTAAAAGTGAGTGTGACACAGGGAAGGGGCTGTGTGTGTGTCACTGCTATATATGTGTGTATGAGTCACTGCTATATATGTGAGTGTGTCACTGCTATATATGTGTGTATGAGTCACTGCTATATATATGTGTGTGTGTGTGTGTGTCACTGCTATATATGTGTGTATGAGTCACTGCTATATATGCAAGTGTGTCACTGCTATATATGTGTGTATGAGTCACTGCTATATATATATATATACAGGGCTATTTTTCTGGCGGAACGGTCCGGAACGCCGTTCCTGAAGTTCATATAAAAAATGACATCAACAGGAACGGCGTTCCGGAACCTGTTAGTAGCCATCCTCACCCCGCAGCAGTCAGGTGCAGTGTCCTGGGACTCCCGGCAGATCGCCAGCGCTGTCTCCCCTCAAACCGCTGCCCAGTCCATTGATGCGTCACTGCTCAGCGCGCATCCATGGTGCAACGCGGTGGTTACGCAGTGCGCTGCACACTCCCGCCCGCCTGGACGCCTCAGGACTCCTCCTCTGTGATGGACAACTGGAACTATTGCCGAATTCGATGTAAGCTCATATGCCCGCAACACCTGCCGCCTGCACCACAGTTTCTGCCAGCTAGGACTGCAGTACCTCCTCCCTTCAGCACCTGTGAGTACCGCTCAGAAGCCTGACTACACACCACCTCTCACACAGCCTATGCTATACACTTCCCTCCCCTGCAGCCTAACTATACACCCCTCCAACCCCTGCAGCCTATGCTATACACCCCCACCCCTGTAGTCAATGCTTTACACCCCCCACCCCTGCAGCCTAACTATACACCCCCACCCCTGTAGCCTATGCTTTACACCCCTCACCCCTGCAGCCTAACTATACACCCCCCCAAACCCCGCAGCCTATGCTATACACTTTCCTCCCCTGCAGCATAACTATACACCCCTCCAACCCCTGCAGCCTAAATATACACCCCCCCAACCCCTGCAGCCTAAATATACACCCCCCAACCCCTGCAGCCTTATTATACACCCCCCACTCCTGCAGTATAACTATACACCCCACCCCTGCAGCCTAATTATACACCCCCACAACCCCTGCAGCATAACTATACACCCCCCTGCAGCCTAACTATACACCCCCTCCCCCGTAGCCTAACTCTAACCATACACCCCCCTTAGCCTCACCTTCATTATAACCCCCCCTGTAGCCTAACCCTAACTATACACCCCCACAGCCTAATTCTATCTATACACCCCCTCCCCTGAAGCTTAACTGTAACTATACACCTCCTTACAAGCAGCCTAACTTTAACCCTACCCCGTAGCCTAACCTGAATTATATACCCCCCTATAGCCTAACCCTAACTATAGGGCCCAACCATTCACTACCCACCTGCAGCCTAAACATACATGCCCCACAGCCTATAACCCTAACCATGCACACACATACCCCGCAGCCTATAACCCTAACCATACACACCCCCACAGCCTATAACCGCAACCATGCATACACATACCCCCCTCAGCCTATAACCCTAACCATACACACACCCCATAGCCTATATGCCTAACCATACACACACACCCTGCAGCCTATATCGCTAACATACACACACCACAGCCTATATCCCTAACCATACACACACACACACCACAGCATATAACCTTAACCATACACACACTGCGTAGTCTATCATGCTAACCACACCCACCCTTCAGCCTGCCTTTGGCGCACACTGTTCTCATTTTGAGTATGGGGGAGGGCATCTTTTTGCACCTTTGCTTGCAACTCTCTATTTCTGCCTCTGTGATGGACCCGGTAATAACTATTTTCACTTTAAGCATTGAACTGTGTTTAGCAGACTTTTGTTAATTTGTGTGTTGTATAAGTATTAAATGCCCTTCCTGAGAGGCTGTAACCCATTCCCAAAGCACTCAGCCATGCCCAGGCTATCACAGTACATCAAGATATAAATCATGTTAAAGTCAAGGTCACAGGTGAATAGGAGGCTGCATAATTGTACAGTGAATATTAGCAGAATTATGCATTTATAGCTCTTCAAGCCATTGTCCAGTGTTCCTGCTTATTACAGCGAGCTCCAAATGAAATGTACTATAATAAATATAATTAAAATAATAATTATCTATACACACTGTTTGAAGCCCCTCCCCTGCAATAGCTCCGCCCATATCCCCGCCCACTCTGCTCTGTCCCGGAGAGTTCCTGAACCTATTTTTCTACAAAAATAGCACTGTATATATATATATATATATATATATATCTGTGTGTGTGTGTGTCACTGCTATATATGTGTGTATGAGTCACTGCTATATATGTGTGTGTATGAATCTGGGGGCCAGGATGGAGCGCTGCTGCAGGCACACCTGTGTATGAGGTGTCACCATTTCTACAGATGGTCAAATCCAGCCCCTCCACTGCTTTCAGAAAATGTTGCAAGCACAGCTCTGTAAGATGTACAAGGATCTCACTCCCTGTGTCTGTGCCTTCCTGTTCCCTCCCTACCCTCCTGCCTCACTGTCCCGTCCAAACTGCCCCATGCCTCCCTGTCCCCTCCGAACTGCCCTGTGCCTCCCTGTCGTCTCCCTACCCTCCTGCCTCACTGTCCCCTCCGAACTGCCCTGTGCCTCCCTGTCCCCTCTCAACTGCCCTGTGCCTCCCTGTCCTCTCTCAACTGCCCTGTGCCTCCCTGTCCCCTCTCAACTGCCCTGTGCCTCCCTGTCCCCTCTCAACTGCCCTGTGCCTCCCTGTCCCCTCTCAACTGCCCTGTGCCTCCCTGTCCCCTCTCAACTGCCCTGTGCCTCCCTGTCCCCTCTCAACTTCCCTGTGCCTCCCTGTCCCCTCTCAACTGCCCTGTGCCTCCCTGTCCCCTCTCAACTGCCCTGTGCCTCCCTGTCCCCTCTCAACTGCCCTGTGCTTCCCTGTCCCCTCTCAACTGCCCTGTGCTTCCCTGTCCCCTCCCTCCCGTCCTGCCTCACTGTCCCCTCCCAACCACCCTGTGCCCCCCTGTCTGCTATACCACACACCTACAATCACACCACCAACATATGCCACATGTAGACAGCTATATAAGAGAACACCCTGCCCGGCACCTGTGCTCCCAGAAATATTGCAGGAACATGCACAGACCAGAAAGGTTCAAGGCAGCAGACTCCTACTCTCGTGGGAACTGCCGCCCCAACACGCTACGCACAGTGCTGACAAGTGTGGCCGCTGCCTGCTAGCTCCTCCCGCCACCACTGCGACCCGCTCACACTCGCACAGGCGCCTAATAATTGCAACTGCGCCCGATACCTGCCACCCCCTCCTGCCGTGCCCGCAAACTTCCCACTACCCTCACACCTGCCTCTCTGTCGACGCCAGCCCCGGACCTACGAGGAGAACAGACTTTGCACTATACCACCAACGGATCACAGGTAACATTGGTTTCCTATTCGACCAACGCCTACAATGTGTTTATATGCTACCTAGCCAGCACCAAACCAAATACATATCCAATACCACAATCCACCCCCCACCCCAAACTAATAACACACACACACTCTCTTTCCACCACTATACCACCAATGCATGCACTTTACACCTACCTAAACTTTCCTACACCACTCCAACAAAATCCCTAACCCAACATACCCCTACCCCACAACACTGCACCCCCTACTCACCCCCACACACAATTAAACCACGCACACTATCTTTGCACCACTATAGCAACAACCCCTGCACTCTACACCTAGCCAAACTAGCCTACACCACCCCACCCCAAACCCACCACTCACACACCCACACCACCCACAAGCACCTCCCACCCACCCATATCACCCAACCCTCACTCACGCAATAACTGCATTCACAGTTTAAGGGGCCGCAGCCCCTGACGACGGTGTGAAGAGCGCCCGTAGGGCGCGATGAATCACCTAGTTCTATATATATCTGCATCTGAGGTGCTATTTATATGTATTATTATTAGCAGTTTCGGTACTTATGTAGTAACTGGGCTGCCGATTTCTAAATCGGGTCGAATCGGGAGATCGCATCGCATGCGACCATGCGATTCGATGCGATGCGATGCGATGACCCGATTTTTCCATAGGAATCAATGTTAAAATGGACTGAGTCCATTTTAACATGGAATTCAATGGGAAAAATGGGTCCTTTTCATACCCCTACTATCCAAGTGGGCATGGAGTTGGATATAAACCTGTGGCGAGCGTAGCGAGCCACCGAGCCCGAAGCGTGGCGAGCGAAGCGAGCCCCGCGAGGGGACGAATACCGTCCCCTCGCGGGGCTCGCTTCGCTCGCCACGCTTCGGGCTCGGTGGCTCGCTACGCTCGCCACAGGTTTATATCCAACTCCATGCCCACTTGGATAGTAGGGGTATGAAAAGGACCCATTTTTCCATAGGAATCATTTTAACATTGATTCCTATGGAAAAATCGGGTCATCGCATCTGATATCGGATGCGATGCGATGCGATATCGCATCGCATCGCATCTGATTGTATGCCTTAACTTAAGGCATACAATCAAAAAATCGGCAGCCCAGTTACTACATAAGTACCGCAGTTTCTTATAACTTGCATATATATTCCGCAGAGCTATACAGAGGATATTTGAACATTCACATCAGTCCCTGCCCCAGTGGAGCTTACAATCTATATTCCCTACCACATGTACATGCACACACAGACATTCTAGGGTTAATCTAGCCAATTAGCCTACCAGTATATTTTTGGATTGTGTGAGGAAACCGGAGTACCAGGAGGAAACCCACGCAAGTACGGGGAGAATATACAAACTCTGCACAGTCAGAGCCATGGTGGGAATCGAACCCATGACCTCAGTGCTGTGAGGCAGTAATGCTAACCATTACACCATCCGTACTGCCCCAATTTTTATGGAATGCTGCCAGTGACTGCTGTACATGCAGGTGAATTGCATTCATACACAAGTTGCACTAAACTATATGGAAAACATGAATTTAGCCTAAGTGTTCCCCGCGTGCACTCAGGCTCTTCTTTTTGCAGTTTTATTTTATTCTTTATGAGTTTCAGTAAACATAGTTAAGTGGCAAACAGCGTTACAAACATTTTACTAAGCAATATAATTGGTGAATAAAAAGTAGCCCCCCCCCCCCCCCCCCACACACACACACACACACACAGGGCAATTTAAGCGCCATTTCTAAAGCTGTGTACACACGGGGGAGGTATATTGCTGAGGGATATATTGCTGAGCAATATATTGCTCAGTGTCTCCTGTTCATCAGTGACCAGAGATAGTCGCTGATGAACAGGAGACTCTGCCTAGGGGAAGAGGCAGGGAAACAGCTGATCGCAGGGGCTCTGCGACCAGCGACCATCCGGGGCTGCACACGGGAGCTCGCACCTGGCGATTTATCGCCGACAGCACAAACAAATCACTGGCAATTTGGTTGCTCAGCGACCATATTTCCAGCGATATGTGCTAAAATCGCCCCAGTGTGTACGCACCTTACGAGATCTGACTAGATTGCTCAGAAATGAAGCACTAATCGTTGTGTGCGTGTGCCCCATAGCGATAGTGATGCGTTGCCCTCGCTGGGCTAGATGTTTCAAGCATGTTTGTATTGTCTAGTCATCACCCGTGTTCTCTCTATTGAGAACAGGGGCAGTGACAGATCGCTCAGCGCACATCGCAGGTGCAGCGCTGTTTGCTGAGCGATCTGTGCAGAGCGATTCATGTCGCTCAGCACAAAGCTCGATTCGCCCCGTGTGTATGAGGCATATGACAGGTGGTGTCGCTGACCTTTTTTAATTAAACATGCAAGACATTATGGGTGGGATGATCTAACATCCGCAGCCCAGCTCCACCCCCCTTCGCCGCCCATCGCCTACATAATTATCGCATATGCTCTAACATATGTGATAATTATGGCAAAGGACAGCTCTTGCGTTAAGAGCTGTCCTTTGCGGTGAGAGTCAGCGGGTCCCGGAGGCTCCCCCTTCCCGCCCTTACCAGGTGCAGCTGCTGTGCCGGGCTCTCCTCCTCCTTGCACCTGGAAGAGGATCATAGTGCAGGGAGGAGGAGATCAGGTGAGGGAGGTCGGTGCGGGGCGGCGGGGGTCGGTGCGGGGCGGCGGTGGGTCGCGGTAGAAGCCCATAGGCTTCTATGGGGCATCGTGCCCCCCCATCGCAGTAACCCGGTGGGGGATGTTTAGAGCATCCCAAAAAGCGGGAAAAAAAACAGATAACGGGGTTTTTACTGCATTTTTGGTTTCGAGAATCTCCCCCTTATCATGTAAATGTATGGCAGTGTGTTAAACTAGATGCATGTAACCCCACAAAGCAAATACATCTATGTTATAATACACCTGCACATTACTGAATCTACAGTATCTAGTAACAACTTTAAATCCTTTCAAAAAAGGGTGTTCCACATCATTAAATCATGTCGCCCAGTCAGTGTTTAATAATAGTTCATACAACTGCTTGTAAAATGTAATTGTAGTCTTCACATTGACCTAAAATAAGAACAAAGCAGTTTTAACTAATCAAAGTATCATGGATTATATTTAGGACAAGCGCGTCATTAAGACTGTATGCTAGCAATCTACAGAACCTGAAACTCCGCTGCGCACTTGTGTAGGGTGTGTCAGCAAGGTGAGGACATTCTAAATACAGCTATTATTTTATAGGGATCTTCTTGTCATTCAAAGGCTGGAAAATACCAAGCGGGGATTTGTGACACTGCAGGAGATTATTTAGTAGAAATGGCCATTGTGCTACAAGTGCATGGGATATTCCGTTCAGGTTAATTGAGAGATAAAACAATAATCCAAAGCTTGTTCCAGAAAAATGTAATTGTGTGTTAAGTAAGAAAAGCTTTTGCTCAAAGACTCTTTGTGATAAAGAAAATGACTAGCGCTCTGGCTATAGATTGGTAATCAGTAGTTTACTGATGGGGTGTGGATATCGAAAGTGCCCAATGTATAATGGTTGTGATCGGTGCCTCTGAAGATATGACAATAATGTATATGGATAAAATAAAATAATATTTATTTATTATTTAAGATCATCCTTGAAAAAGACCCTAGAACGGTTGAAATGCGTTGGACCACAGCTCCACAACACTGCCATCATCACAGCAGTCTCCTCCCTACCGGGAGTCGAGCCCGTGTTACTCCAGTGACCCTAGGTACCCGGCGCACGCACAGCTGCGGGACCCGGAAGTACTGAGGTCACTGTGGAAGCGACACAGAATCTACATTGGTGCTGCTGCACGGCTGTGCAGACACCAGCAGGACACAGCCAGACTCAGCGCGACGTGGGACGGTCGTAGAGAGGACACCACTGGGTATCAGGTAAGTGTTGGGTGCACCGCCAAGACCAGAAGGAGGACGCTCTGGACTGGGCGCCACTTGGACACTTTCCATGACCCTCTGGATCATTTCATCCACGAGCAATACCGCAGCTGGGACTTGTGACTGTTTCCCCTCCCCTGCCCACCCCCATCCAGAGCACACAGACCGCGTTCACCGCAGGAGGTAAAGCGGTGTCTGCTCTGGGACCACACATCCCTCTGTGAACTTGGACAATCAGGCTATTGCAGCCAGACATTTGCTTTCCCCGGATCCCTCCACAAGGGCCTTCTTTCCCACCCTCCCATTTTTACCCCACATGTTTGTATGCTGATAATACATCCATGCTACCTGATAAATAAATAATGGGTACTCTTTACCTAGCACGGCGCCCACGATTTTGATCGTGGGCATCGCAGGTAAAAAAATCACGGGCATCGCGGGCATTGAATGCACTAAAAATTGGGTGCGACGCGACCGACGCCCGCGATTTCCCATAGGGAACAATGTTAAATTTCTCAATTGACCCGATTTTACTGTTCAATGCCTCAATTGACACGATTTTTCCATAGGAAACAATGTTAAATGGCCCACAGAGGCCAAATAGCCACCCTGAAGTTTGAAATGGCCCCCACAATTGTTAACGCCACCCCACGATCAACGTCAACCCGAAGCGTGGCGAGCGCAGCGAGCCCGCGAGGGGCGGCGGTACGCGTCCTATGACCTTTTCATACCCCCACTATCCACGTCGGCGTGGAGTTGAGAATAGAATAGTGTGGCGAGCGGACGCGGATACCTTCACAGGTAAACGCGTCCCTTCGCGGGCTTCACAGGTATCCGCGTCCCCTTGCTGCGCTCGCCACGCTTCGGGCTCGGTGGCTCGCTGCGCTTGCCTCACTATTTTATTCTCAACTCCACGCCGACGTGGATAGTGGGGGTATGAAAAGGTCGTAGGACGCGTACCGCCGCCCCTCGCGGGCTCGCTGCGCTCGCCACGCTTCGGGTTCACGTTGATCGTGGGGTGGCGTTAACAATTGTGGGGGCCATTTCACACTTCAGGGTGGCTATTTGGCCTCTGTGGGCCATTTAACATTGTTTCCTAAGGAAAAATCGTGTCAATTGAGGCATTGAACAGTAAAATCGGGTCAATTGAGAAATTTAACATTGTTCCCTATGGGAAATCGCGGGCATCGCGTCGCACCCGATTTTTTAGTGCATTCAATGACCGCGATGGGCGCCGTGCTAGGTAAAGAGTACCAAATATTATTTTATCCATATACATTATTGTCATATCTTCAGAGGCACTGATCACACCCATTATACATTGGGCACTTTCGATATCCACACCCATCAGTAATCTACTGATTACCAATCTATAGCCAGAGCGCTAGTCATTTTCTTTATCGCAATTTCCCTAGGTTTGGACAAACCTGACTTAGCAGCCGGCACAGAGGCAGAGCACTCTTCTCGTAAAAACTCTCCTAAAGACTCTTTGTGGTTGATTCAATTAGATGCAAATTGGTATATGCCGCACTTACAAGACCTTTGGACTTGTGGACTTTTGTTTGCAGCTTCGCAAAACTGCGTGACAAAAATCCAAAAGTCCAGGGCAAGATCCAGATGCAAAGGAGGCAAAGTGGTGGTGCCATTGCCGGTGTTACAATGGCAACTTGCCCCCTTGGCTTATATATAGCCAGCTGTGGTGTTAACTACTTGTCCCTATTGTGGGTTACCTCCCCTTGGCTGGGAACTGCAAATTCAAAGTGATTACCCACTTGCGTGGTTCATCCTATTCCCCATATTCGGTGATACCATTTGTTCTATTAAAGAGATACTGATTTACTTCAGGGATTATGCTTCTACTACCTCTCATTGCATTGCCCCTGATGAAGTCGTGTTGACGAATCTTTTCAATAAAAGATTACTTTTTGAACAAAGTCTACGTGATATCGTTGAAACATCAGAACTCCACTTCATATATTGAATGAGTGTAATATCATGTTGATTGTATGTACTGGCTAGGTGGTACTACTAGAGCGCACTCCTGATAAACCCCCCTTCCATCCATACCACTCTGTGTCTCTTACTAACAGGAGAGACGTCTTGCAGTTGCGGATCTTTATTTCTATTGATAAGCGCAATACCTAGACCATATCCCTTGTTTATATATATATATATATATATATATATATATATATATATATATATATATATATATATATATATATATATATATATATATATATATATATATATATATTCTATATTCTCCTTGTTTGCCGGCACTCCCAGACACCTTGATCCGTTGCACTCCAATAATATTTTTATATGGATCCAAACACAGAGGCACACGGACACCAATCCATATTTCAAACGAGTGTATTGGGCAAAATAGCACTATCGAGCGCTTTCAGGGTTGCCACCCCGTCTTCAGGATATCAGCCCTTCACATACAAACAATACAACCCCCATCCCCCCACATTAAATAGCAAACAGTTAATTACTCACCTGTCCAGCCGCGGGCACACAAACATCTCAGCTCCAGGATCCCAGTCACACTGCCCAGTGCTTCCTGCATCTAGCCGGAAACTACAAGTGGAATGCACACTGCACTCCAACTGCTTACTTCCGCCTCCCGCTGTCAGTCCTGGCTGCGTGTCAGGGCTTCCCTGTTACGCTGACTGTCATAGTGCCGCTGCATAAGGACAGAGTGAGAACACATTAATACATACAAAGCAAAAACTTCTTAAAACTTCATAGTCCATATCAGTTATATCGGCTCATAGTAGTCGTAGACAACACAATATATGTCCAAACCCTACGCATTTCATCTAGCAGACTTCATCAGGGGTAAAAATGTACACTGTGGGTGGTAGAGAATGCCAATATTTAACAATAGGTCAAAATGACTTTTTAATAAATGTAAATGACTAATTAAAAGTATGCATACCATACAGGCAGTATATTAAAACATACTGTCGAGATGTCATTTACGGTAGGAATCGATGTATTCAGTATCCGAATAATGTAAAAAAATATTTTTGGAAAATTGAATAAAAAGTTCCTACTCAGGACAAAAAAGAAGGAGAAGGGAGCATGTAGAGGAGTAAGATAAAAAGGTTGAGGAACATATAGATGAATGGGCTAAAAAGGTCTTACATCCCCATGTGGTTTTTGTAGAAAAAAGTCTCATGTGCTTTAATGATATTGCCGAAATATCTCGATAAAAACCAGTGCCTAAAGGAAAATGTATTAAATATATCAAAATTTGTTGAGAAAGGAGGGTAGCTCAATCAACAGTAGTTAAGCTTATTTGATGTGTCGATTTGGGTGAACTTAAAGAGTTGACATATAATCAACACCAATTAAGTAAGGTACAGCATGTCGCGCTTTGAGATGATCATTTAAACCAGCGGGATGTATGGATAAGTTCCACGTGGGTGCACTGCCCCCACTTTCTTGTATAACTTATTAGGCAAAAAGACAATAATACATAAAAAGGGGACCTCTATTTTTTGATGTCATATAGCCTCTTTAGGGTTGGGTAACCCCTACTCATATTATAGTATAGGTCAGTGGTCTCCAACCTTTTTTGGGTCGGGAGCTACTCGCGACAAAATAAACCGCCCGAAGAGCTACTAAAGTAAAAATTTTTTAAAAATCTGCATAATATCCCAAAAAATGCCCTTTACACATAATGCCACAAACTGTAATGCCCCTGACACATTATGCCACACACTGCAATGCCCCAAAACATACCTCCCAACACTCCCAATTAGAAGGTTCAGCTACTACCGTGGAACTCCTGCGAGGCTACTTCCCCCATTTTTTCCGCTATGGGGGCATAGTCAGCTCTCTAAGAGCTGTAGCCACATGGGGTGCGGCCATGGAAAATGGGGGTGTGATACACATATGCCCCCAATAGTGCAGTGCCAGATATACATATGCTCCCACGGTGCCAGGTATGCCCCCACAGTGCCAGAAACAGGAATACCCTCACATTGCCAGGTATGACCCCATGGTGCCAACAATGCCCCCACAGTGCCGGTTATGCCCCCACAGTGCCAGCAAGTATGCCCCCACAGTGCCAGCAAGTATGCCCCAACAGTGCCAACAATGCCCCACAGTGCCAGCATGTATGCCCCCACAGTGCCAGCAAGTATGCCCCCACAGTCCCATCAATGCCCCACAGTGCCAACAAGTATGCCCCCACAGTGCCAACAAGTATGCCCCCACAGTGCCAACAAGTATGCCCCCACAGTGCCAATAAATATGCCCCCACAGTGCCAATAAATATGCCCCCACTGTGCCAATAAGTATGCCCCCACAGTGCCAATAAGTATGCCCCCACAGTGCCAATAAGTATGCCCCCACAGTGCCAATAAGTATGCCCCCACTGTGCCAATAAATAAGCCCCCACAGTGCCAATAAATAAGCCCCCACAGTGCCAATAAATATGCCCCCACAGTGCCAATAAGTATGCCCCCCACAGTTCCAAGTATGCCCCCACAGTGTCAGGTGTTCCCCAGCAGCACACTTACCATTGTTGCTGCTGCCGCCGGGGAGAAAACTATTCGGCCATCCGGTGCCCCCTGTGGGGCTGCTGGCACTGTCTGTGTCCGGCGGTGTCCTCCGGCGTGCTGCTTCCCTTTCAGGGGAGGAGAGCACAGCGCAGCACGCATCTCTCCTTCCCCTCACTTCCTTGTGACTGCGCCGTCTGCCAATCAAAGCTCGCGGGCCGGCTGCTGATTGGCTGCCGGCCTGCGAGCTCTGGTTGGCGGACGCCGCAGTCACAGGGACCTGGGACGCACAGGGAAGGGTAGGAGAGAAGCGCAATGCTCTCTCCTCCCCTCAGGGAAAAAGGGAAGCAGGGGCGGACGTCGGCGGATAATGGAGTGGCGGGCGGTGACAGAGTGGTCGAGCTACCCCGATCGCTGCCGCGAGCTATTGGTAGCTCGCGAGCGACGGGTTGGCGACCACTGGTATAGGTGGTCCTGAACATATGAATTACTTCTACTGATGAAGCTTAAAACTATAACATAATTAGCAAAACGTAGATGGCTTTTATTAACATTAGATAACTTGTTGCTAAATGATTACATAGAGGTTATGTTCTGTTTTTAAAGGCAATGGGACAATGTGCAGATTTTAACTACATAAAAGAACCAAATTCTACATAGTAAAGTATACAAAAGCAGTATGTATAAAAGGTATCCCATAAACAATATTACAGAAGAAAGACAAAGGGGTCACCAAATTTATGACTGCGCAACCTACCTAGAGAGGGGTCTAAGGCAGGGTACACACCAGAACGATTAGGGCTCAATTCCATCAATCTGGATCCAATTCCGACCGATTGTATGTAGATTGGATGTAGATTGGGCATGGTTTTGCATGTTTAGATCCGATTCCGATCCGACTCCAATCCGATGCGCGTCCCCGCTGTCGTTTGGTCGTTTTACAGATCCCTACCTGCTGCTGGTAGGATCTGTAAAAGATCCATTCAACTGGATACAGACTCAGATCGGATTGGGATCAGATTGGATGCAGATCGTTAGCAGATCGTGTGCTCCAACAGATCGTGCGACCATCACACAATCTGCTAACGATCTACTAACAATACGGATCGTTCTGGTGTGTACCAGGCCTAACTCAACACAGCAAGTGTATGGATAGAATGGATAGAATGAGCTAGGACCTGTATTTATACCAGTGCCTGTGCTGGGTCACTTCCGGTATGGCTTAAGGTGGGTGATAAAATTACATGATACTCTCTGTAAATATTCTGTTGTATCACTGTCTCCTTTGTAAAGCGCAACGGAATATGCTGCGCTATATAAGAAACTGTTAATCTATATAATAAGTTGAAGAGTCTGTGTGCGTGTGTGTGTGTGTGTGTGCGTGTCCGTTGCATTGCGGACACACCATGGCACTCAGAGCCCCCAAATTTGGCAACAAGGTACCTCTATACCTGGTGGTGTGCACCTCGAAGCCGTTTTTGGGAAATTTCACTCAGAAATTTAAAAAACACCAAGAATCAGGATCTGGAAAAAAAAAGATTGATGATCTGGGAAACAGATGATGAAGGAACACCTGAATTCATTGCTCCCCATTGAATATGAATGCAAACACATTCCAACATTATGGTGGAGGATTTCAACAATAAGGAATATTTGAGGATATAGATATACCACACATCACACACATCACACACACACACACACACACACACACACACACACTATACTTGCATACCTCACCCTCTCCCTGGTAATAATGTGTGAACCTGTGGTGAAATACCCTTCTTATCAATTCACCAGCTCACCACAGGTGACAGTAATCAGACATTACCAGGGAAGTCCAGGAACAGAGCATTTTCTACATGAAACAGAGAGAGTCAGGTAGGCAAGTTTCACACACACATAACACACACAGTACACCACACCACACACATAGATACATAGCGCACTACACACACTTATACATTAGTTAGATACACACAACACACACATAACACACCACATGCAGTACAACATACACCCACAAACACTGCAACACACATCCTAAAAGAGTACAACACTCACAAATACACGCACACACACTTAAATATTGCACACATACAAAAACACACAGAACACACACTTAAACATTGCGCAGATACACACAGCACACTACACACATATATATACATAGTGCACCTCACACACACGTTCGTCAGATACACACAACACACCATACAACACACACATATTCACTACAACACACCCAAAACACAGTAAAACACACACAAACATTGACAACACCCATTTAAACATTGCATACATACAGCACACGACACACACACTCCACACATACTGTACACACACTTACATATTCGACACACAGTATACCAAACACACAAACACATTACACACACCACTACACCACACACATATTGCATATAACATTTCCGAATACTCATATCAGCATACTTGCTTTCATTTCTTACATCAACTATACTGACATTTTCATAATTTCAATTGGTCTGCATGTATGGTTTTTAACCCCTTCCCGACATTTGACGTATATATACGTCATGGTCGGGAAGGACTTCCCGACACATGACGTATATATACGTCATGGCTTTAAACTGTCACTGCGTCTATAGACGCGGTGACAGTTTGGAGATGTCTGCTGTCCCTGACAGCAGACATCCCCCCTCGCCGCCCAGGGGGGGCAGGGGTGCCCCCCCCGGTCGGCGATCGCTGCGATTGGCTGTTCAAAAGTGAACAGCCAATTGCAGCGTTTTCTGTGTTACCGGCGGCTAAGCCGCTCGGTAACACAGAGATCGGTGGTGATCGGTGCTGTTAAGTACAGCACCGATCACCACCGAGCGGCAAACCGCCCTCCCACCCGCCCTTCCACCCGCCCGGCAGCCCGCCCTCCCTCCCGACAGCCTCCCTCCAGCCCTCCCACCCAGCCAGCAGCCGCAGCGCCAGCACCCCTCCCACCCCCCCACCAGCCGCAGCGCCAGCCCCCCTCCCAAAGCTGGTGAGCAAAATGGGGTCACATGTGGGGGGGTTCCACTGTATTGGTGCTTCGGGGGTCTTGCTAATGCGACATAGCACCCACCTTTCATTCCACCTCCAAAAATCACTCCTTCCCTTCTGAGTCCTGCCATGCACCCAAATGGTATTTTTGGGTCACATATGAGGCATTGCCGTACTCGGGAGAAATTGGGGCACAGATTTTGGGGTGCTTTGTCTCCTTCATTCCTTGCGAAAATGAAAAAGTTTGAGCCAGAACTGCATTTTTGTGTAAAAAATTACATTTTTTTACACAAAAATGCAGATCTGGCTCAAAATTTTTCATTTTCACAAGGAATGAAGGAGACAAAGCACCCCAAAATCTGTGCCCCAATTTCTCCTGAGTATGGCAATGCCTCACATGTGACCAAAAAATACCAGTTGGGTGCATGGCAGGACTCAGAAGGGAAGGAGTGATTTTTGGATTTTGCAGCACAGATTCTGGTTGAATGACCCCTGAAGCACCCATACAGTGGAACCCCCCCACAAGTGACCCCATTTTGCAAACTACACCCTTCAGGGAATTCATCAGGGGGTATAGTGTACATTTCAAACCCCCAGGGGTTTCACCAATTTTGATACAACTGAGCTGTGAAAATGAAAAATTAAATTTTTTCATTTTCACAGCCCAGTTGTATCAAAATTGGTGAAACCCCTGGGGGTTTGAAATGTACACTATACCCCTAAATGAATTCCCTGAAGGGTGTAGTTTGCAAAATGGGGTGACTTGTGGGGGAGGTTCCTAACTTTTAGCACTTATGGTGCCTAGAAACCTACATGGTGCCTAAAAAAAATCTCATAAAAAGGAGGCTCCAAAATCAAGTAGGTGCTCCTTCTATTATGAAGCCTGTGGTTTGGTCAACGTGCACACTAGGGCCACATATAGGATATTTATGAAAACAAAAGAATTGGGGGAATCAATTTTTAGTCACATTTCTCTAGTAAAATCTACTGTATTCGTTAGAAAAATGTATTAAAATTGAAACTCTGCAAAAAAAAAGAAATTTTGAAATTTCACCTACACTTTGTTTTAATTCCTGTGAAACACCTAAAGGGTTAACAAACTTCCAAAATGCTGTTTTGAATACTGTGAGGGGTGCAGTTTTTGAAATGGCATCATTTATGGGGGTGTCTCACATACAAGTCCCTCAAAGTCACATCAGAACTGAACTGGTCCCTAAAAAAATCAGTGTTTGAAATTTTCTTGAAAATTTGAGAATTTGCTATTCATATTTGAAGCCTCCTAGTGTCCAAAAAAATGAAAAGGAGGTTGAAATAATGATGGCAACATAAAGTAGACATATGGTCTTTGTTAGTTATTAACTATTTTGAGTGGTATGTTTATTTGTCTCTCAAGCAGAAAATGTGACATTTTGCAAATTGCAAAATTTTCCATTTTTTCACGACATTTTGGTATTTTTCACAAAAAAACACAGACTGTATCGACCCAAATTTACCACTAACTTGAAGTACAATGTGTCACGAGAAAACAATCTCAAAATCACTGGGATAAGTAAAAGCAAAAAAAAGTTATCCCCACTTAAGTGAAACATGTCAGATTTGAAAAAAATGGCTCTGTCAGGAAGGCAAAAACTGGCTGTGTCAGGAAGGGGTTAAAACTGCATTTTGGGAACTCTTATTTTTCAGGAATAGAATGCCACATCCTCCTAAAAAAAAATATGTTTAAGAAGAACGCAGCAAATTGATAGAGAGAGAAATCAGAAAAAAAGATATGAGGAAAGAGATGAAGAACGACAAAGAAGACTGCAGTCAAACAGGGCTACTACCTCAGCAGCACGTGCACAGGAAACTCTGGAACTTCGACAAAGAAGACTGCAATCTAATAGGGCTTCTAGCTCAGCAGCACGTGCACAGGAAACTCTGGAACTTCGACAAAGAAGACTGCAATCTAATAGGGCTTCTACCTCAGCAGCACGTGAAGCGGAAACACCTGAACAAAGACAAAGAAGATTGCAGTCCAACAGGGATTCTGCATCAGCTGTGCGGTTGCATGTCTGGAGAAATAAGGAAAATGCAGCATTCTCCTATAGCCCTTTAGTAGATTACACGTCAGATGCAACATGTACTATCGGATCAATGTCTTTAGTTTGTGATTATTGTGAAGCTTCAAAGTGGCAAGGTGAATGTCTCGGTATGTGTTGCAGTGGTGGAAAGGTGAAATTGTTACAATTAATTCATCCTCCACAGCCTCTGTGTACATTGTTGGCAAGTGACTCATCAGATGCCAAACATTTTCAACGGAACATAAGAATATACAATTCATCTTTCCAGATGACCTCTTTTGGAACAACAAAACAAATAACAGAGCCAGGATATACAGTATGCCAACATTCAAGGTACAGGGGCAAGTATATCATAAAATTGGAAGCCTCCAAGCTTTGCCTTCTGAGGAGCCAAAGTTTCTACAAATTTACTTTGTTGCAGATAATATCCAACAAGCTGAACGGCGTTGCCAAAACTTTCAAACCATAAAACAACACTTGGTGTTGCAGTTGCAAGAAATGTTTAATCGAGAAAATAGCTACATAAAAAGCTTCAAATCGACTATAGAGAAAGTCACACCAGAAGTCAAATTAATTATTTTAGCAGATAAAACACCGCAAGGTGAACATGACAGACGTTTCAATGCACCAGTAGCAGTAATTATGGCTGGAACACAATATGGAAGTCGAGATATACTATTGGAAACAAAAACTAACAACATTAAGAAAATTTCAGAAACTCACAGATCTTATGATGCCTTACAGTATCCAATATTGTTTCCAAGAGGAGAAGATGGATACCATTTTGCTCTACGTCAAACCAATCCAGTTACAGGAATTCTGACAACACGAAAGATTTCAGCTATGGATTTCTATTCATATATGTTCATGGTGCGTTCTTCAAATTTCAATATTCTTCTCCGAGGTAAAGACCTATTCCACCAGTTCATCGTGGACATGTATGCGAAGATTGAATCGGAAAGACTAAGGTACATTCGTCTGAATCAGAGGTCACTCAGGGTGGATGAATATGCACATTTGAGGGATGCTATTATCAACGATGGTAATGTTTCTGACATTGGTAAGTTGATCATTTTGCCTTCAAGCTTCACTGGTGGTCCAAGATATATGCACGAGCGTACACAGGATGCAATGGCGTATGTGCAGAATTATGGTTGCCCAGATCTCTTTATCACTTTTACATGCAATCCCGGTTGGACTGAAATCCAAAATGAACTATTTCCTGGTCAGAAACCCCACGATCGTCATGATTTGTTAGCAAGAGTTTTCCACCTGAAACAAAAGACTCTCATGAATCTCATTACCAAAGGCAACATTTTTGGAAAAGTACAATGTCATATGTATACAATAGAATGGCAAAAGCGAGGACTTCCTCATGCTCACATTCTGGTATGGCTTCAAGAAACTTTGCATGTACAAAGAGTTGATAGCTTCATCAGTGCAGAAATACCAAATCCAGAAGAAGGCCCAAGCCTATTTAGCATTGTAACAAGTCAGATGGTACATGGTCCCTGCAGAAATTACAATCCATGTTCCCCTTGCATGAAGAATGGAAAATGCACAAAGAGATATCCACGTTGCTTTTTAAAGGAAACACAAACGGGACAAGATGGTGGTTTCACAGCAAATAAGACAGTTCGGAGATCATCTGTGGTTGTGGATAATACATGGATTGCCCCTTATTGTCCACTTTTAACAAGAATCTTCAATGCTCACATAAATGTAGAGTTTTGCAATTCTGTCAAGTCCATAAAGTACATTTGCAAATACGTCAATAAAGGCTCTGACATGGCTGTTTATAAACTAACTACTAACAAAAATGAACATAATGAAGTTCATCTGTATGAAATGGGAAGGTATATTAGCACCAATGAAGCAGTATGGAGGATACTTGATTTTCCTATTCACAAGCGCCACCCAACAGTCATTCACTTAGCCGTCCACCTCGAGAATGGACAAAGAGTCTATTTCACTACAGAAAATGCAACAGAATGTTCACGGCTCCCTCCAGAAACTACCCTACAGCCTTTTTCAAACTTTGCTCAGAAGACAAGTTTGCTCGCACATGATTATACCACCAAGTTCCTAGGTATTACACGTGGAACAATGCAAACAAAAAATGGATTTCTCGCAGAATCGGACAAAGTGTTCGAGGCCATCCAGGAATCAAGTGTAGTGATGCACTTGGCCGAGTGTACGTAGTGCATCCAAACAACTCGGAATGTTTTCACCTGCGATTGCTACTACATGAGTTACAAGGACCTACCTCATTTAATGATCTTAGAACATTTCAAGATAGACTTTGTGAATCTTATAAAGAAGCATTCCAGCTTAGAGGACTTCTTGAAAATGATGAACACTGGAACAGGGCACTAGAAGAGGCAGCTGCAAGTTGATCACCAAAGACGCTACGTAACCTGTTTGCTGTTATGCTCCAAATATGCTCTATGACAAGTCCTTTACAATTATGGATTAACCATAAGGAAAGCCTGTCTGAGGATATACTACATCAGGCCCGACTTCAACAGCACAATATAGATCTACAATATAATGACTCCATCTTCAATACAGTTCTAATTATTATTGAGAACAAGATTAAATCATTAGGTGGATCAGATCTACAAACTTATGGATTGCCACAACCTTTAAGAGACCAACATTCAAGATTACTGAATGATTTACTAGCAGAATTATCTTACAATACAGATCACCTTACACAATATTTAGAAGAGAATGAATCAAAATTGGTTCCAGATAAAAAAAAAAGCATACGCCACAATTCTGGATTCCCTTTCGAATCAGAGTGGTGGCATATTTTTTCTGGATGCTCCAGGAGGAACAGGGAAAACTTTTCTTATTAATCTTCTTTTGGCCAAAGTAAGCCACAGAAAGGAAATTGCTCTGGCAGTTGCTTCATCCGGTATTGCTGCTACACTCTTGACAGGAGGTAAAACAGTTCACTCTGCTTTCAAGTTACCTTTAAATTTAGCAAATACAGAGACACCTACTTGCAACATTTCCAGAGGATCAAGCAAAGCAAAGGTTTTGCAGCATTGCAAACTCATTATCTGGGATGAGTGTACTATGTCGCATAAGGCTGCATTTGAAGCCCTAGATGTCACTTTAAGAGACCTAAGACTTAAAAATATGATAATGGGAGGTATCACTCTGGTTTTGGCTGGTGATTTTCGACAGACATTATCAGTCATTCCATGTGGAACCAGAGCAGATGAATTGAAGGCCTGCATTAAATCATCTTATATTTGGAACACCATTGAAAGGCTCAGACTAACAACAAATATGCGAGTTCATCTTAATGAGGATCCTTCGGCACAGCATTTTGCAGACAAACTTCTGCAGCTTGGTAATGGAGTTTTGGCTTCTGATACAGAGGATGGCTCTATATCAATTGTAAACATTGGAAAAACTGCGACGACCCATGAAGAACTCAATCAAGCAGTGTTTCCTGATTTAGTTCAACACTTTGCCAATCCTTCTTGGCTTAGCGAACGAGCTATCCTTGCACCAAAAAATTATGCTGTTAATTGCGCCAACAGGCAACTGTTAATGACATTGCCTGGTCCAATTCACATTTACAAGTCAGTCGACACTACATGCGATATAGATCAAGTTATCAACTACCCGACTGAGTTTTTGCATTCACTCGATCTACCTGGAATACCTTCACATATTTTAGAGTTAAAAATCGGTGCTCCTATTATGCTTCTCCGGAATCTTGATCCTCCTTCATTGTGTAATGGAACACGACTGGGTACTCTTTACCTAGAACGGCGCCCATCGGGGTGATCGCGGGATCGCGGGCAGTACATAAACGGCCGCGACGCGATGCCCGCGATCACCGCGATTTTCCCATAGGGAACAATGTTAAAAAGTCAGATTGACCGCGATTTTGCATTCAATGCCTCAATGCCCGCGATTTTACCATAGGAATCAATGTTAAATGGGCTACAGAGCCCAAATAGGCTCAATTAACCCTTAAATGTCACCCCAATTTTTTGACGCCACCCCACGATCCACGCCAACCCGAAGCGTGGCGAGCGCAGCGAGCCCGCGAGGGGCGGCGGTACGCGTCCTCCGACCTTTTCATGCCCTACTATCCACGTCGGCGTGGAGTTGAGAATAGAATAGTGTGGCGAGCGCAGCGAGCCACCGAGCCCGAAGCGTGGCGAGCGCAGCGAGCCCCGCGAGGGGACGCGGATACCTTCACAGTTATACGCGTCCCCTCGCGGACTTCACAGGTGTCCGTGGCGACGCCGACACCTGTGAAGCCCGCGAAGGGACGCGTTTACCTGTGAAGGTATCCGCGTGCGCTCGCCACGCTTCGGGCTCGGTGGCTCGCTGCGCTCGCCACACTATTCTATTCTCAACTCCACGCCGACGTGGATAGTAGGGCATGAAAAGGTCGGAGGACGCGTACCGCCGCCCCTCGCGGGCTCGCTGCGCTCGCCACGCTTCGGGTTGGCGTGGATCGTGGGGTGGCGTAAAAAAATTGGGGTGACATTTAAGGGTTAATTGGGTCTATTTGGGCTCTGTAGCCCATTTAACATTGATTCCTATGGGAAAATCGCGGGCATTGAGGCATTTAACATTAAAATCGCGATCAATTAGGCTTTTTTAACATTGTTCCCTATGGGAAAATCGCGGTGATCGCGGGTACACGATTTTGATGTACCCGCGATTTACCCGCGATGCCCGCGATTTTTTACCCCCGACGCCCGCGATTCTGATCGCGGGCGCCGTTCTAGGTAAAGAGTACCCACGACTGATACTGAAGAATTTGATGCCCAATATTTTGCATGCCACCATTATGACTGGACATGCTGCAGGTGAAGATGTCTTTCTTCCTAGGATACCGATGATCCCTTCCGATGTACCCTTTCAGTTTAAACGTCTTCAATTCCCTGTTCGCCTTTGTTTTGCAATGACCATCAACAAAGCACAAGGACAGTCTTTAAAAGTTGTCGGCCTTGATCTTCAAATTCCATGTTTCTCGCATGGTCAGCTATATGTGGGATGTTCCAGAGTTGGAAATAATAAAAATCTTCACATTTTAGCTCCAAATGGAAAGACCATCAACATAGTTTATCCAGAGGCTCTTCAAGGTTAAAGAAATAAAATGTAAAGAAATGAAACCCAAATTTCTTTAGCACAATCATACTGCACTTATTGTAGTCCTCTTCACTATAGGCTGCACATACATTTTCTATGAGACCCTATTAATAAAAAATCTATATAATAACTTGAAGAGTGTCTGTGCCTGTGTGTCTCTGTGTCTGTTGGATTGTGGACAGACTGTGGCACACTGAGTCGCCAAATTTGGCAACAGGGTACCTCTGGACCTGGTGGTGTGCACCTCAAAGGCATTTTTTCTATATTTCACTTAAAAATAAAAAAAACCTCCAAGGTTTTCCCGGGCAACGCCGGGCGGGTCAGCTAGCTTAAAAATAAAAAAAACCTCCAAGGTTTTCCCGGGCAACGCCGGGCAGGTCAGCTAGTAAATAAATAAATAAATGATAACTATCAGCCCCACATGAGAGGGGATCATCCCGAAAATGAAAGTGGCTGCCGACTGCAGTGACAGGCTGATTGGGTGGTCAGCGGGGATTTTGAAAAGCCGCTAGGTTACATGAACCGAGACGACGTGCGAGAAAATAATGAATTACAGTACAAGGCAAATTAGTATAAGTACATGGTAAGTAGAGACAGTTGCAGCAGGGGACAAGACACTAAAGCAATTATCAGGGTGGCATATCTATCTATATATATATATATATATATATATATATATATATATATATATATATATATATATATATATATATATATATATATATATATATATATATATATATATATATATATAAACACAGGGGACCCAGCACTCACTATAACAAACTAACTCACCTTAAAATTCAAATAATCAATAAATAAATAATAGGGTATTAGTTCATGAATTGATCAATGCACTTGGCAGTTGAGCATTAACCCAGGAAAAAAACACATGTTCATTTTAGCTATGATGTGTAAGCAGGTGCCAGGTTTCTAAGCAAACCAGTTGCTAGTGTAGGACTTGCAGTGAAATGGGGTGCCTTTGGCGATGGGCTGCAAGCTTAAATGCATTGATCAATTCTTGAACTAAAACCCCATTATTTATTAATTGATTATTTGAATGTTAAGGTGAGTTAGTTTGTTATAGTGAGTGCTGGGTCCCCTGTGTTTGTATTTACTAGAGTGTGTGGTCACAGGCCACCGTACCCCACCCTGTGATGTGGGTGCTGTTTGCACCCCATTCCTAGGAATGGCGAGTGTGTTGGTATTCTGTATCTATATATTTGGGTTGATTTTTAATTAACCTCTGTTACTGTGATCATAGCTTTCTCATGCACCCTAGATAAGCTCATTTACCTGAAATCTGTGACAGCTGCCCCTTTAATACTAATTCAGGTGCTGTGTTTGGGATTGTCTCACCTTTTAAAAGCCAAAAGGTACTTGGCAGTTGAGCATTAACCCAGGAAAAAAACACATGTTCATTTTAGCTATGATGTGTAAGCAGGTGCCAGGTTTCTAAGAAAACCAGTTGTTAGTGTAGGACTTGCAGTGAAATGGGGTGCCTTGGCGATGGGCTGCAAGCTTAAATGCATTGATCAATTCATGAACTAAAACCCCATTATTTATTTATTGATTATTTGAATGTTAAGGTGAGTTAGTTTGTTATAGTGAGTGCTGGGTCCCCTGTGTTTGTATTTACTAGAGTGTGTGGTCACAGGCCACCGCACCCCACCCTGGGATGTGGGTGCTGTTTGCACCCCATTCCTAGGAATGGTGAGTGTGTTGGTACTTCTGTATCTATCTATCTATAGACATTGTGGGATAGAGAGCGCTAATATATCCACCACCTAGTTCAATTACACCAATGAACTCTGCAAAAAATTTAAAGTGCAGTTGGTATCGGTGTACAAAAATGATTGTGCTCAGTGTCATATGTGGCACCCCAGCCTATTTTTCCCAGAGTCCCAGCAGCGGGACCTTAGGGGTTAATCCCCAGATCAGTAGGGTGCAGAAAACATCACCAGGCTGATTGACAGCACTGGGTGACAGCACTGGGGGACGTATGAGAGTAGGAGGAAGTGAGAGGAAGGTCAGGGTTCGAGGCACGAGGAGAGGAGGTATGGAGCGCGTGAGGAGAGGACAGCACGGAGTGAGGACAAGAACGTGGCGTGCCGGGAGAGGAGAGAAGAAGAGTGTGACCGGAGAAGACCAGCGGCGGACTCCAGACAGAGCCCGAACACCGGCCGAAGATCAGCTGATGCGGCAGCAGCAAGAAGAAGCCGCCCAGCAGTTAGAGCAGCCGGCAAGGAGAGCCCTCAGCGTGGACCACAGCAGAGCAGGAGCGGCGCAGCTGAGTGCGGCAACGCTGCAATAGCAGCGCCCACACTAGTGTGCCCTCCTGCAGAAGACCAGCGCCCGCCTTCCAGACACCGGGAAACCCGATCGCGACGGGCAGGAGCCTGCACCCTGTTGCCGACAGCAGGTATCATCTGTGCTGCTGCCCCCAGACCTGCCTCCTAGTACCCACTCCCTGTCACCAACGCAAATCACACTAATCGGGCACCCCCCTGATTGCTGCCCCAGGATGCCTTTTTCCCCCCTTACTGGCCAGTGGACTACAGTTATTATAAGCCACCCCCAGCACCCCACTAGGAAGCACCCGTGGGTGTAAGGCTACCAGCTCAGCGGAGCCCCAGAACCCTGGACACCTGGAAGCACATGCAGCACCGTGGGGACTCATATTAGTCCCATTTAAACAGGGGACTCACTCTGTCACCTCCGGGGATTTCAGTCAGTCATGAAGTCAATGGTAAAAACCATCACCAACCCTGAAGGGAACGAATCCGCTCATGAAGCCAATGGTAAAAACATCACAAACCCTGAAGGGAACGAATCCGCTCATGAAGCCAATGGTAAAAACATCACCAACCCTGAAGGGAAGGAATCCGCTAATGAAGCAAATGGTAAAAACATCACCAACCCTGAAGGGAACGAATCCCTTCATGAAGTCAATGGTAAAAACCATCACCAACCCTGAAGGGAACGAATCCGCTCATGAAGCCAATGGTAAAAACATCACCAACCCTGAAGGGAACGAATCTGCTCATGAAGCCAATGGTACACACCGGGACCTCCCCCCGAGTGGGTGGATGACGTCAGCGTCTGGAACACTTCGTCCGATGATGGGAGAGGATGCAGACATGTATGAAGGGGATATAGGTACACACCGGGAGCTCCCCCCGAGTGGGTGGATGTCGTCAGCATCTGGCGCACTTCGTCCGAAGACGGGAGAGGATGCGGACATGTATGAAGGGGATATAGTGATAAAACATCACCAACCCTGAAGGGAACAAATCCGCTCATGAAGCCAATGGTAAAAACATCACCAACCCTGAAGGGAAGGGATCCGCTCATGAAGCCATCGGTAAAAACATCACAAACCCTGAAGGGAACGAATCCGCTCATGAAGCCAATGGTAAAAACATCACCAACCCTGAAGGGAACAAATCCGCTCATGAAGCCAATGGTAAAAACATCACCAACCCTGAAGGGAACGAATCCGCTCATGAAGCCAATGGTAAAAACATCACCAACCCTGAAGGGAACGAATCCGCTCATGAAGCCAATGGTAAAAACATCACCAACCCTGAAGGGAACGAATCCGCTCATGAAGCCAATGGTAAAAACATCACCAACCCTGAAGGGAACGAATCCGCTCATGAAGCCAATGGTAAAAACATCACCAACCCTGAAGGGAACGAATCCGCTCATGAAGCCAATGGTAAAAACATCACCAACCCTGAAGGGAACGAATCCGCTCATGAAGCCAATGGTAAAAACATCACCAACCCTGAAGGGAACGAATCCGCTCATGAAGCCAATGGTACACACCGGGACCTCCCCCCGAGTGGGTGGATGACATCAGCGTCTGGCGCACTTCGTCCGATGACGGGAGAGGATGCGGACATGTATGAAGGGGATATAGGTACACACCGGGACCTCCCCCCGAGTGGGTGGATGACGTCAGCATCTGGCGCACTGCATCCGAAAACGGGAGAGGATGCGGACATGTATGAAGGGGATATAGTGATACCACAATGCTCCATTCTGACAAGGGTCGTAACCGCTGGAATATATTGTGCCTTCATAGCACTGGTGGCTGGAATCTGCATCCTCCTTCATGTCTTTTTGAAACATCCTGAAGCATTCCAGTCCCTCCGACAAAAGAATCGGTGTGTAACCAGGAGTATCCAGTGACTCAAGGAATATATCTACCCCCACCGACGGCGTATCACACATGTAGCAGCCAATAAGGCCAACAAGATACTAACCTGTATATAAAGGGGCATGGAAGCTAGAGACATGCTAGAAATAATGATGCCACTGTACAAGGCACTGGTTAGACCTCATCAAGAATTTGGTTCTGGGCTCCTCACTACATAAAAGGACATTATAGAATTGAAAAAAGTCCAGAGAAGGGCGACCAAGCTAATTAGGATTGCCACACTATATAAAATCAGCTCCATGCGTAGTTGGATAGTAGGGGTATGAAAAAATGGGGTGCATTTAACATGGGAGTCCAGATAATACATAAGTACCGAGACATTTATTGGAAGACAGGCTTAACATGTTCAAATATATCAGGGGACAATGTAAGGAACTGTCAGACACCATCGCTCAGGGTGGAGGAGAGAAGATTTCTTACCCTCCAAAAGGAAAGAAGAGGTGTTGGTAGACACAATAACTACATTTACATTAAGGTTGGACAAGCATTTATTGGATTAAAACATCCAGGGGTACAACCAATAAACATGTTTTAGCCCAATGTGGAATCGAACAAAAAAAAAAATCAAAATGGGATATAACAACTAGACAATGCTCTATAAGGGGTCCTGAAATTTTTTTAACTTGATGGACATAAGTCTATCTAAATCTTCATCTTCAATCTAAACTACTATGTTACTAGGTATGTCCAGGTCACAAGGAGAAAAATGTATGGTGTATCTGTGAGCTAGGAGAGACCTGTCATGCTAGCAGTGGCACCAGCGGGAGTGTAACGGAGGCTAGGTGCCTTGATGTAAGGTTTTTGCATAAACAACAGAAGGGAGTGATGCAATTGGATAAAAGAAAACCAGTTTTAATAAAGATACTGTAATACAGGAGATGAATAGTGGCACAAAGGTAATACTGAAGATATGCGATAACCACAGTCAATGATATATAAAAGTTATTGTAAAGTTCGTAGTGGGTGCAGCACGATATCTGAAGATGGCTTGAAGTGTAGATTGGATAATAAACGTAAACTTGAATAATCGAACTGAAGAATATACTTGGAAAGATGATTGGATTGATGATTGAAGAATTGAATGAAAGATTGGAAGATTGGACGATTGGATGGTTTGATGATTGGATGGTTGGATGATTGGACAATTGGGATCCGGAAGGAATAATAGTAGGCCTGAATGTCTGTGACCAGGAGGTTTGCAGGTGAAGTGACCGTCAGGTGAGGAAAAGGGTGATCCCCTTTGGGGGGCTAACCTTGTCCGGACCGTAGAGGCGGCAGCAGGGTCCTGCAGGTGGATGGTCGAGTACAGCAGGCAAGCAGAAGGATTCCTCTTGGAGATACCTGGCAGGCAGCAGCGCTGTCAGCAGAAGGGAGTCAGATGTCGAGGGAAGGACATCATTGTACTGACTGACTCCTAGACCTAGTCAGTCAGTATATATCAGGAGGGCTGCACTGCAATTGGTTGGAGCTGATTGGCAGTGCAGTCCCATTGGAGAAACCAGATGGCCGCCGCCTAGGGGCGGCGACAGTTCCCAGCCTGCAGGAAGCATGTGCAGCATACTCCAGGCTGTGTGTCCAGCAAGGCCCAAACAGGCACAGAGCATCATGGAGCCTCAGAGGTAACCATAGTATGGGAGACATGGGTAGCAGCCATGGTGGTCGTGACAAGACCTCAGATGGGGCTTGGCCACACTACACTTGGAATATTGTCTATTGGCACAAATGACTGTGATCTGCAAAGTGGGGATGCCTGCCAAGAGAGGTGTGGGCCTAGGGGGAACCTTTTTCTGCTTTTATGTTTCTTTGCTGGGCCTCCTAGACAGACTCAAACCATCTATTTGCTCCCCTATTGGGGCCCTGCATAGGTGTCAGTTGGTTGTGTAATTACACAAGATTTCAAAGCAGCAACTCCCTAAAAGATATCGTTCCCTGATACTGGCAGAATGTTTCTCTTCTTGTGCTCCAGTTTCTAAAGAAACTTGCATCTGCTGTGATAGAATTTACAGGGATTAGGTTTTAGGAGGATTATGGGAGTTCCCTGCTGCATACAGAGTAGGCATACCAGTAGACCTACTTTTATACCAACATACAAATTTTGTTTACATTTATTTCAATGAGATACAAGTGCAGGGAATATGCATTTGGAGGAACAACTTCCAGCACTCTTCTTCCTTAATAAGACACCATCTATGAGGTGCTGGATTTCAGGTCTCACCCGATACCCTCATGGATACATAGTGTGTCTTCCAATTGTACTTCTGCAGAATGCACATTTCTAGGAGCATTTCCTACCAGTGTAAGAGAACATTCAGACACATCAAGGAAGTGACACATACAATATAGGCGTAAGTGAGAGGAAACTGAATATTTTGTCAGGAGAAAAACAGGTTCCAATTAATGAAGTAGGTGATCATAGATTGGAAGTGACATTTAAATTTGCATTTCAGACATTTTCAGGTGCATCTGCAAACCTGTACTGATTCCCCCAAATCACTGCGGGATCATGAAATTGGACTTACAACTAAAGGCAGTTATGTGAGCGACTGTGCAGATTTTCTTGTTTTGTGGATCATGAATGACCCTAAAGGTTTATATATATATGACAAGTAACATAAACCAAATCCTGATGGGTCTTACCTTTTATGAGTTAAACTATAATAATGTAAGGTAAAACCAATAGTATGTTTTAGGGGATAAAAGAGAATTTTAGAATGACAGAGGATGTACAGTGTTATATCAATGGTACCCAAACTGGGTGCTGTGAAATATTGGGGTGCCTCAGGTCAATTGCAGGGATATCCTGGCTACATGGTTCAAGACCAATTCAAATTATTTATGGTCAGCATAATCGGCAGAAACGGTGCTTGTGGGTTCCCATCACAAACAGAAGGTGATCCTGCCCCCACAACATAACTTACTATAAATATGACATAAATATAAACACAATTTACTTAATTTAATATTAACCCTTTGCAGTCCAATTTATTTATTTTTTATTTGCAATTCAAATAGTCTGGTTTAAATGAATTGTATTTTTTTTTTTTTTTATTCAAAAATGGTCTACATTGAATGTTCTTATTTTAAAGTGGCTCACCACTGGATCTGCTACCATAGGTGCCGATTTATGTTTTTGCTCGTGGGTGCTCAAGCCAAAAATATAGAGGAGTGGCTTCATGGGGAAGGGGTGTGTCCACAAAATAATACCAATTTATGTTATGGAGCACAGTTGTCTCCAATATTCAAATTACGGCAACAGAGTTCCACATACATAAATGCCCCACAGTGCAGGTACATAAATGCCCCCACAGTGCAGGTACATAAATGCCCCCACAGTGCAGGTACATAAATGCCCCCACAGTGCAGGTACATAAATGCCCCCATAGTGCAGGTACATAAATGTCCCCACAGTGCAGGTACATAAATTTCCCCCACAGTGCAGGTACTCCGCGGACAGAATACACTCTTCCCGGCATACTGTATCCCAGGTGGCGTGTCCGGCGATGTGGGTGCTGCAGCTGCAAATTAGCAAGTTAATATGCCAGCCCAGCAGTGGGACTCGGCACCTATATCTGCTACTAGTGCTAGGGCTCTTGAGCCTGAGTAGATGTTAGACCTGAAAGGGTTAAGTGAATTTCACCATAAGACTTTTGGCCTAGGGGTGACATGATAAAAAATCCTGATACTCTAGGGTTCAATGATTCCAAAAAGTTTGGGAACCACTGTCTTATATGACAGACTGCAGACAGTGCCTTGTGATGACATTGTTACTCTGCCAAATGTCACACATATAAATATGTGCAACGTGGACCTGATTTTTTATTTAAAAAATATGTAACCGCAAACGTTTCCAGCATCGATACCTAGGAGTGTGCAGTGCAGGAACCCATAACAGTGGCCACAGTTGTGCAGATGTAGATTATGGTAAGTAAATGACCCGCACGGTGAATGGAAACCACAATAGAGAGGGGCTGATAGATAGGGGCACATAAAACGAGTGTCTTGGATTCCTGGGTGACATTGCAGAAGAATTATGTTCTTAATATTTTCTCAGCTGCTCCCAGACATTTCCACAGGCGAATATAAGCCGTCTAAGTGCTGAAATGGTTCTCAGCAACAAAGTGTGTCTTCCGCAGCATGTGCTGTCTTGTAGACAGAAAGCCAGCGCCGAAACAAAGGTTACATTATCGTCACGCTGATCTTTTACCTGCACAAACAGGACAGCAGCAGGTCAGCAAGAAATACAGTCATAAAGTTTGTTACCTTGCTCCATGCTGACCTCTTAAATGTATTATCTCTCATTAATATTGTTATTATTACCATTTATTTAAATAAAGACAAGCCATTTGCAAGTCGTAAGAAAAAAATATTTATTATTTCGTTTTACACTGTTGTGGTTGATTTCCGAGTATGGGTAAAAAAACGGACCCAAACAAAACCCCGGACTGCCAGACCAGGATGGGGGAGGTGGCTTCACGTGACAGATGTCACCAGGGAGAGAATAAAGCCTCCCTGTATGGCCTGGGCATGTATCAAAAACCAGAACAGCCCAGACCACACGGGGAGGCTGTAATCTACCCCTCTCCATGTCCCTGGTGAAAGCTGTCACAGGCATCCCCCCCAGACAAGACACCCCCGGACGGGACACCCCCGGACCGGACACTACAAGCTCCGGAATGCAGATTTTGATGTCCCATCCAGCGTTCCGGGGTCTTGTCCGGGTCCGGTTTTTACATAGTGCCTTGATTTACTCTTCCTGAACAATGCATCTAACATTGGAGGCAAGATAAGAGAGCAGAGTGCGGTCTCTATACTGTGCACTGTGCTGAATATAAGTGGTGGGAGAATCCTCCTGTTACTGTGCAGTTTATCCTTGTTACTGACACAACAGAGTGACAAGGAAAAAACCAGTGCAGCGGATTCAACCCTGGACATTAGTGGCTCTAAAACAGTGGACTGGATATTTTTAATCTATTTGCAAAAAGCAAGGATTATTAAACATTGTATTAACCTTTTGGGGCCAATGTTAAATTTACTACTATTTTACCTCACCTAGGGGTTTATTCTAGTTCATTCTTTCTGACAAAATCCTTCTTAGATGGACAAAACCATGTGCACTGCAGGTGGGGCAGATGTAAAATGTGCAGATAGAATTAGATTTGGGTGAGTTATTTTGTTTCTGTGCAGGGAAAATACTGACTGCTTTATTTTACACTGCAATATAGATCTCACTTTGAAGAAAAACACCACCCAAACCTAATTCTCTCTGCACAGGTTACATCTGCCCCCCTGCAGTGCACATGGTTTTGTCCATCTAAGAAGGATTTTGTCAGAAAGAATGAACTAGAATAACCCCCCTAGTTTTATATTAACTTTATTGAATGAAATTTATTTATTTATTAACAGTTTCCTATATAGCGCAGCGCTTTACAGAGAATATTGGAACATTCACATCAGTCCCTGCCCCAGTGGAGCTTACAATCTATGTTCCCTACCACATATACACGCACACAGACATTCTAGGGTTAATTTTTTTGTTGGGAGCCAATTAGCCTACCAGTATATTTTTGGGTTGTGGGACAAAACCGGAGTACCCGGAGTAAACCCACACAAGTACGGGGAGAATATACAAATTCCGAACAGTTAGAGCCATGGTGGAAATCGAACCCATGACCTCAGTGCTGTGAGGCAGTAATGCTAACCATTACACCATCCGTGCTGCCCCTAGCACAGCATATTCCATTGCGCTTTTACAGTTGGAAATAGTGATAAAACAAATTGGGTAGTAACAAACCGACAGAGGTAGGAGGGCCCTGCTTGCAAGCTTCAAAATAAAATAAAAAAACATGGCCATTATTCTGATTGAGTCAGATGGCTGCGTGTTCGGTCGGACGGCCAATGTATTGTGTTTATGAGCAGAGGCGTTTCTGCGCATGTGCGAATGTCTTGCACATCCGAACACGGCGTGAATTCTGTGTAGAAAAGGATCGTACGGACCCATCCGAGCAGGGGGTGGAGAGGGACGTGAAGGGCTGTTTGGGCTCATTACCATATGCCTACGCCCCACGTTTCATGGGCGTTCCCACGAAAACGCTGGGCGTACGTATGGTAATCTGGCCCTGATGCACGCGTGGGGGGCGGACATATGACATAGCCGGATGTCAGCTGCCCGCCCATATCCCTGCTTTCACACGGAAAAATTACCAAGTGGTCTTGAGCACTCGGGGCTGCCTGACTGCTCGGTCCATCATTCGATGGTCGGCGACCATCGGAGAATGGGGGAGGTTCCCACAGATTGGGGAGGTGTTCACATGAAACATCCACTCGCGGTCCATTCGCTCTGCGGCTTACCGCATTCTGTGCGATCCGTATGGTAAGCGGGGCTAAGAACACTTGGTGGCCGTCTGAAAAACGCATCCAACCGAGTCAACTAGAACAAGGGCCAATGGGTGAAATGTAATAGGATGAGAGATTCAGAAAGTGAGAGATTTGGTAAGAAAGCTGCAATCATTTACCAGCTTGATTTTGCAGTGTAAATGATTGCCGCTTTAACAAAACGGGAGATTTCTTACCAAATCTCTCACTTTCTGAATCTCTCATCCTATTACATTTCACCCATAATTTCCTGATATATTACTACAGGACAATGTGATACCGGAACAACTTGAACACATGATGATGATTTTTCTTTAGTGATCTAGTTACTATTCTAGTGTTCATCAAGAAGTGAGCTGACCTACATCTCTCCAGGTTACACACCTAACAATTATATGACATGCTTAATGTAGGGTCTTTGATTACAAAAACATGTTTAAGAGGCACAATAAATTGATGTGTGTGTGTATGTGTGTGTATATATATATATATATATATATATATATATATATATATATATATATATATATATATACTAGGTGATTCATCGCGCCCTACGGGCGCTCTTCACACCGTCGTAAGGGGCTGCGCCCCCTTAATTTGTGAACGTTTGTATATGAGAAATATGGTTAGAATTGTATGAAAGATGCCCTGTATTGCAACTTAGGTGTCCGCGAATCGCGGGAGGGGGGGTCGCGGAGGGTGCCGCGAATTGCAGGAGGGGGGGTCGCGGGGGTGCTGCGAATTGCAGGAGGGGGGGTTGTGGGGGGGTGGATGCTGCGAATCGCGGGAGGGGAGGGATTGCAGAGAATCGCGGGAGGGCGGTCGCGGGGTGGGTTGCCGCAAATCGCGGGAGGGGGGTTACGGGGGCGAGGGTTGCGGCGAATCATGGTAGGGGGGGTCGCGGGGGGTGTGCCGTGAATCACGGGAGGGGGGGTCACGGGGTGGGGTGCCGAGAATTGCGGGGGGGTGTGTGTGTGCCGTGAATCGCGGGAGTGGGGGTTGCGGGGGGGTGGGGGGGGGGTGTGACGCGAATCGCCACAAGAAAAAATCAACACAGAAAGGTCAACACATGTAAATGTTGACATAAGTGTGGCACTTCATTGGTGTCCATGTCGACACATGAGAATGAATATGAAAACATTCAAAAAATGAAAAAAAAAACTTCAAAAACTCATGTCAACCTTTTTCTTTGTCGACCATAGCCATGTCAGTGTTTTCCATGTGCAATTCAATTCTGGAGCTGCCGCGAATCGTGGGGGGGTGCCGCGAATTGCGGGAGGGGGGGTCGCGGGGGTGGGTGCCTCGAATCGCGGGAGGGGGGGTTACGGGGCGGGGGTTGCGGCGAATCATGGGAGGGGGGGTCGTGGGGTGTGCCATGAATCACGGGAGGGGGGGTCACGGGGTGGGGTGCCGAGAATCGTGGGGGAGGTGTGTGTGTGTGTGCCGTGAATCGCGGGAGTGGGGGTTGTGGGGGGGGGTGACGCAAATCGCCACAAGAAAAAATCAACACAGAAAGGTCAACACATGTAAATGTTGACATAAGTGTGGCACTTCATTGGTGTCCATGTCGACACATGAGAATGAATATGAAAATATTCAAAAAATGAAAAAAAAACCTTCAAAAACTCATGTCAACCTTTTTCATTGTCGACCATAGCCATGTCAGTGTTTTCCATGTGCAATTTAATTCTGGAGCTGCCGCGAATCACGGGGGGTGCCGCGAATTGCGGGAGGGGGGGTCGCGGGGTTGGGTGCCGCGAATCGCGGGAGGGCGGGGTTCACAGGGGTTCCGTGGGGGGTTGCCGCGAATTGCGGGAGGTGGGGGGTCACGGGGGGTGCCGCGAATCGCGGGAGGGGGGGTTGCGGGGGGGGTGACGTGAATCGCCACAAGAAAAAATCAACACAGAAAGGTCAACACATGTAAATGTTGACATAAGTGTGCCACTTCATTGGTGTCCATGTTGACACATGACAATGAATATGAAAACATTCAAAAAATGAAATAAATCTTCAAAAACTCATGTCAACCTTTTTCATTGTCGACCATAGCCGTGCCAGTGTTTTGCATGTGCCATTTAATCCTGGGGCTGCCGCCAATCGCGGGGGGTGCCGCGATTTGCGGGAGGGGGGGGTTGCGGGGGGTGGGTGCCGCGAATCGCGGGAGAGCGGGGTTCATGGGGGTTCCGGTGGGGGGTTGCCGCGAATTGCGGGAGGGGGGGGGTCGCGGGGGGGTGCCGCGAATCGCCGGAGGGGGGTTGCGGGGGGTGTGACGCCAATCGCCACAAGAAAAAAATCAACACAGAAAGGTCAACACATGTAAATGTTGACATAAGTGTGCCACTTCATTGGTGTCCATGTCGACACATGACAATGAATATGAAAAAATTAAAAAAATTAAAAATAAATCTTCAAAAACTCATGTCAACCTTTTTCATTGTCGACCATAGCCATGTCAGTGTTTTGCATGTGCCATTTAATCCTGGGGCTGCTGCGAATTGCGGGGGGGGGGGGGGTGCCGCGAATCGCGGGAGGGGGGTCGCAGGGGGGGTGCCGCCAATCGTGCAAGGGGGGGTCGCGGGGGGTTCTTTTTGCCGCGAATCGCGGGAGGGAGGTTGCGGGGGGGTGTTTTTTCCGCGAATCGGGGGGGGGGTCACGGGGGAGGGTTTGCCGCGATTCGCGGGAGGGGGGGGTCGCGGGGTGGTGGTTATGCCGCGAATTGCGGGAGGGGTCGTGGGGGGGTTCTTTTTGCAGCGAATCGCGGGAGGGGGGGTTGCGGAGGTGTTTTTGCTGCGAATCGCGGTAGGGGGGGTCGCGGGGGAGCGGGTGTTTTTGCCGTGAATCGCGGGAGGGGGGGGGGGCGCGGGGGGGGGAGGTTTTGCCGCAAATCGCGGGAGGGGGGCGCTCACCTGGTGGCTGTGGAGTAGCAGTGCTGGGCAACATGGGAAGGCAGTGGGTGTCTGGCACTGTCTGTGGGCTCACTGGGCTGGTTCTCTGTCACATACCTCCCAACATGACCCTCTCCAGGAGGGACACAATGCTCTGTTTCTAGACTTCCCCTTAATGTATGATTGCCATCACCTGTTTTAAACAGGTTAATTTCTCAGAAAGGTGTTCAGCACAGATGAAGGCAATCACACATTAAGAGGAAAGTCCAGGAACAGAGCGTTATAGACACAGACACCCACTTTGAGTGACAGATGTAGCCAAATATATAGGAGATATATATACACACACAGAATAACGGGCGGCACTCGGAGACTTTCAAAAAACGTGTGTGTAGCAGTGAAGCTTTTAATCTACGTTTCGGAGCTCGTGGCTCCTTCCTCAGGATAACAAGCCAAGTGAAAACAGAGTGAATTTAAACATAACTTTAACTTAACTTAACTAACTTGGCTTGTTATCCTGACGAAGGAGCCACGAGCTCCGAAACGTAGATTAAAAGCTTCACTGCTACACGTTTTTTGAAAGTCTCCGAGTGCCGCCCGTTATTTTGTGTATATCTACAAGGAGGCATCCCCTTCTCCGGGAAGGCAACAGGGCAGGAAACCCCCCAAGTGGGGGTTTCAGGAGTGCCGGGGACCACACAAACCATATATATATATGTATATGCTGGGTTATGATCCGGCACTCCAACAAGTTAATGGTAATTGCCCCGGTGCCTTCTCTGTAGCCGGGCCGGCTACTATGTATAGGGATGATCCGGCAAGCGGAGGTGATGGAGCGGCACTCGGCGGACTTGGTAAGAGAAAAACAAACAGCAACAGCGTGCGACCAACATTTCGGTTTTAATAACCTTTGTCAAGATTATAACCTTTTAAGTGCTAATCATGTTAAAAAATATGTGCAAATATCCTCTAAAAATGCTAGACCCGCTCACACAACTTTTTTTTTTTTTTTTTTAGGGGGACGACAATATTTACATAAACTTCAATTAATTGACAGGTCGTTAGCCGCCAATAACTGAAGTCAATCATATTCCTCGACTATGGCCCTGGCATTTTTAGGGGATATTTTGCACATCTCTCACAGCAATGTTGGCAGTCAAAGGGTTAAACAGAGGTACACTGAACCTGATCTATATTGAACCGGTGTCTGAGTCATCCTGCTCTAAATGCTTGGGTCGTTCCGGAGTAATCGATGTTGAGCAATAAAAGTAGTTGCTGTCTATTAGTTTATGGGAACTAGCGATCACAGTGTCTCCTCTAGAACAGACAATCCTCAGTGCTGGGTACACACTAGATGATTTTTCAGATAAACGATATTTTGTCCCGACCGTCTTTAAGTTTGTGCATTTCATCTATCAATGACTTACAGTGCAGATATATCACACCCGGAATATATGATAATAATGTGTTCAGCATACAAACTATCTGACACTGTGTACAGAGACATGACTGGTAGTACACAATCCTCTGAACATTTAAATAGTTTAGATTTATTTGTCTAATCTGTCTAGTGGGAACAAACATCCGGCAATGTATATGTCAATCATTTGCACCAAACACTGGAAAAAAGTCTTGTTTGGATAAATCTGTAAAATCAAATGGCTTTAACCAACTTGTCTAAATAACGATTGTCTGCTTTCAAGCATTTGGGAGTGAATGGTTGATTGTCCTTTGTTTCCATGCATTCAGGGCCGCCGCCAGGGGGGTGACGTTGGTACAGCTGTCCTGGGCCCCGGCCTCTGGAGGGGCCGGGCAACTGCCCCCAGCGGCACGGATCACCCTCCCCCCGCACCCGGGCCTCCCCAACCCGGAAGACCCCATCCAGGCATGCACAGTGCAGCCTGCAGAGCGCCGAGCCTAGGACACAGAGAGTCTCGGTGCTCTGCACGCTGCACTGAGCAGTGTGCACTCCGGGCCGTGAAGGAGGGAGACAGAGATGCCGACACCGACGCCGCTGGATGCTGGTAACTAATAGGGGTGGAGGGTGTGCGTGCGTGCAGGCGGCGCTGTGCCGCTGGGGACCCGGACTGAAGGTCAGTCCCGGGCCCCAGCATTACCAGATTATTGTTCCCACCGGATAGATTGGACAGCTACATCTTTAGGTGTGAACCCAGCTACAGTGATTGTTAGCGTCTATATAAAATATTGTGTGTGCTCATGTTAGGAAAAAGTGTTTTCCTCCGAAATGCACACTGTGGGTCTGATTCTGGGCAGCAGGCATCAGCCCATCCATACACCCATGAGAACGCCCCGCGTCTTCATTGGGATACCCATAAAATGCTGGGCATTCCCTTGGCCCAGCGCCGCCCCTCCCTTCCCTCACAGCAAGTGAGAAGATTGCCGCGGCCGTTTGTAGTCAGGGTTAGCGCATGTGCAGAAAAGCGCATATTCCGACCATTGCGTCAGGGGCCAAATTCAGATGACTACGAGTGATCCAGAATCGCCCCCTATATAATGCAAAGCACAGCATTCAGGCTCTAGGTACAAACTGTAAATCAGATCTAAAGCAGCACTTTCCATTTTATGTGTGTTTTCTTGTACAAGAACATGTGGAAAAGACACCCAAATGCTGCTAAGTGTAATAAAACATAACATATGTAAATTTGGTGGTGTTTTTCTTGTGTCATATATTTCAGCAACAGATGACCTGTAAGCTATGCATGGTCAAGATTTTTGATTTATACTGTCAGACCTGGAGGGTAACCAGAGGGGTCACCAGGAGGGCACACAGAGTGCAAGAGTTCCCTCCACCAATAGGAAGCTGAGTGTGTGGCTGTGAGTGTACATACCGGGGTCCTTACTCTCTGCGCACACACACACACACACACACACACACACACACACACACACACACACACACACACACACTCTCTCTCTCTCTCTCTCTCTCTCTCTCATGTGTTTCCCGAGTTCATCTTGTACAGTGGTGTTTCCTAATTGTAACCCCTTTAATCTTTTACTTTGTAAAGGTTACAACTAAGTAAGGGAAAATTGGCTCTAAATTGCTCGACAAGAGGTGACCTGGACGATTGGTGGGCAGGCCAATATCACTGGCCAATGATATACCAACAACCTCTTATTATATTATAATGTAATAATCGCATAGTGCATTTGCACCCTCTCTCTCTGTGTAACCCATTTTATTCTCAGCAGATGGCACCTTTTATTACTGAGGGTGTGCAATTTAGAGCCAATTTCCCCTACCATGTATCTGTGTAGCAATACACACCTGAGGTTTGAGAATGCCTCTTCTAGATTAGCACCCCTCCCCCACCACCCTCTATGTTTTTAAGCAGGGTACTAGCATGGACTGCACTGAGACAGAGGCATAATTCCAAGTAAGTCCTATTTATTTGTGCATAGTGTCAGAAAATTTGGGGTTGGCATCTGGGCACGGGGCCCCCGGGCTGCTCTGGCTGGACTGTCTCAGGGCATCACAACTTAAATACACAGTCACTTTTTATATCCTGTATGTCTATTATTTATGTATGCACTCTTTTTTTCACATACTCTCTACCTTCAAACATATAGTAGGGACCTCCATTCTTCTAATTTCACCACTTTACTGTCCCTATTCTTTATTGTGATGCCCTGGGGGGGGGGGGGGGGTCCTTGGCTGGATCGTGTTTCGGGGTTCCCTGCATCCCAGGTGGTGACCCCAGAGTGTTGGGGACCTGCTTGACAAGAGGTGACCTGGACGATTGGTGGGCAGGCCAATATCACTGGCCAATGATATACCAACAACCTCTTATTATATATTATATTATAATGTAATGATAGCATAGTGCATTTGCACCCTCTCTCTGTACAACTAAGTAACTAAGTGCCTCCACCCAAACTTTATTTAATTAGTGTCGTCTGGGAAACACTCATCTAATTAAGTATATGCCTATCCTATAATGTTACTCCCTAATGACCTTGGCTAACCCGTCAATAGAATAAGTAAGTTTAATACAATTTCTATTTATCAATACATAAGCATACAGGAACATATCAATAATCACATACAATACATTTTCATGCTTACAATACAATACAATACAGTACCCTCTAATCCTCCCAAATCCTATACAGAAATACTTGCATGCATTACAAAAAAAACACCTAGCTGGCCAGCATTAAAGGAATAATATATGCGCATGTTGGGGCCCAAATGTAAGCATACAGTTCAGTCTTCCTTTGAACTAATAAAAGTGTATTTATCTGAATGTAGTAGTTGAAAAGTATTAGTATTGGATACTAATGGATGTATCCAATCTAATCAAACCTTTTCTCTGTCTCTGAGAGTTCTTTCATATACAATGTTTCCAGTTACTTAAATCTGGCTGTCTGTCCAGACTTTGAGTGACATGTGAGAGTAAGACAAGCTGTATATTTTGTGAAGTAAGTGTGAATTAGTCTTATCTCACCCTTCTGTCTGCTGGCTCCTTAACTCTTTCTCTGCTGCACTTGAATGGGATATGATGACATTTTATATTTGCGGCTCCTCCTTTGCTGGCTGGGCGGCTCCGCCGCTGGGATGATGTGAGTGCCTCCTGCTTTAGTGGTTCAGCAGAGGGTCGGGGACCTGACACTCCCTCCAGGCTTTGGCAGAGCAATACTGTCAGTCACCGCTCTGCTTCCTCTGTCTTCCCCAACTTGTAGCACTAGGCCACAGTCCTCCTGCCTGCACGGATGATAGATGGTGCAGCTTGCGTTTTAGTTGGACAGGGAGCGGGGTGCTCTGCTAAGTAAGTAACCCCTTCCTGGCTCACTTCACCAGCCACATAGTATAGCGCCTAAATATCTACAGCTCTCAATGTTCACAGCTATGCGGCATCAGAGAAGGTAAGCGCTGGATAAGGGAGACTGTCAGCCTAAGGCCAGCAGTGTTTCTGGCAGCCCTTCACAGAGTTAGCTGACTGGCTCAAGGACAGTCCTTGCTCTCACTGATTGACAGCCTAAGGAGTCTCATGGGGCTCAGGAAATTTCCAGTGCTGTGCTCATTGCTCTACAAGTCTTTAAGCCAGCATGCCAGTATACCATACATATAATATATGTACACCATTAAATATATTCTATATATGTACATACATATACATCACTTCAATAAATATATTTACACTACAATTTCACATTCTTGTGTGTGTGTGTGTGTGTGTGTGTGTGTGTGTATGTGTGTGTGTATATATAAATATATATATAAATATATATATATATATATATATATCCCTAAAGTAGGGTTCCATAATTATTAATTATGAAATATCGCGGTGCTCGCCACGCTTCGGGCTAGGTGGCTCGCTGCGCTTGCCACACTATACAATATCAACTCCACGCCGTTGTGGATAGTGGGGGTATGAAAAGGTTGGAGGATGCGTACCGCCGCCCCTTGCGGGCTCGCTGCGCTCGCCACTCTTCAGGTTCACGTTCATACTGGGGGGTGGCGTGGGGGTGCATTTAACATTGTAACCACCCATTAGGGTGCTTAAAAGCACCCATTAGGGAGCTTATATAATTTCAAATCGCAAAGGGGTTTTTTATCGCATCGCATGCCATCGGTGTATGGCATGCGATGCAATGAAAAATCGCGCGACTAATTATCGGGGGCGCCGTGATAATACACAAGTACCCAGTTTCTTATATAGCGCACACAGATTACGCGGTGCTTTACAGAGTATAGTTGAACATTCACATCAGTCCCTGCCCCAGAGGAGCTTACAATCTATATCCCTACCACACATATACATGCACACAGACATTCTAGGGTTAATTTTTGTTGGGAGCCAATTAGCCTACCAGTATATTTTTAGATTGTGGGAGGAAACCAGAGTACCCGGAGGAAACCCACGCAAGTACGGGGAGAATATACAAACTCCGCACAGTTAGGGCCATGGTGGGGATCGAACCCCTGACCTCAGTGCTGTGAGGCACTAATGCTAACCATTACACCATCCGTACTGCATATATATATATATATATAGACCGCACTCTCACCCAACTAAGCAACACTTGGGGTGCCCGGCAGAGGTGCATGCAAAAGCATGTACCCAAAAGTAGTCCAAGATCCACACTCAGTGTGGAAGCAGAGCACTCTCCAAAATCACAAATCAGCCTTGTGATTTAGATAAAAAGGTATTTAATCCAATAGGTGCAATAAGGCAATATACGTAAAAGTATGTATGCTCCAAAGGAGCATACATACTTTTACGTATATTGCCTTATTGCACCTATTGGATTAAATACCTTTTTATCTAAATCACAAGGCTGATTTGTGATTTTGGAGAGTGCTCTGCTTCCACACTGAGTGTGGATCTTGGACTATATATATATATATACACACACACACATGAAGGCTGCAGCAGTAATATATGAAACTATTTGCTTCTATTACTTGTATGTATGTATGACATGTAACGGCACTTGTGTATTATCACGGCGCCCATCGCATACCATCGCGCGATGTTCTGCAATGTCATACAATATTAAAATTGTATGGCATTATATATGGTATACAATGCCATACAATGCGATGCGAAAAATTGTATAAGCACCCTAATGGGTCCTAATGGGTGCTTACAATGTTAAAAGCACCCTCACACCACCCCCACTATGAACATGAACCTGAAGCGTGGCGAGTGCAGTGAGCCCGCGAGGGGCTGCTTTACGCGTCCTCCGACCTTTTCATACCCCCACTATCCACGTCGGTGTGGAGTTGATTTTATAAAGTGTGGCGAGCCCGAAGCGTGGCGAGCGGATGCACATAACTTCACAGGTATACGCAGCCGCTCGCTACGCTCACCACACTATATAAAATCAACTCCACACTGAAGTGTGAAAGCTGAATTTAACGGGTGTGGATCATCTATTAGAATGAACTTAGGTCTACAGTCATTAGGTCGACCCCACTAGATCGACTGGCAGGAAGGTCAACCTGACTTAAGGTCGACATGACTTAAGGTCGAATTTGCATAAAGGTCGACATGAGGAAGGACGACTGGTCATAAGGTCGACATGGGTTTTTCACAGTTTTTTTACCCGAATGTCGACACGGACACAGTTGGCAATGAGAATCGTACCCTCGCATCGTTCGCTTCGCTCGCGATGCTTCGGGCATACACAAGTAGGAAAACAACATTTTGTATCCCAATTGCACACTGAGTGAGAGCTATCTACATACACAAGGACCCATGTAACTATCTTTTGTGTCTGATTTGTCACCACACTATTTAAATCAAATAAATATTTAAATTAATTAGTTTTTTTTTCTATAAATAAAAGCTCACTATTATATACATAAACTGTTCCCCCTGGTGCCACCACATAGATATCACCCAGACAGTTGCTGGAATTCTAAACCAAAGCCAATAGTAATACATACAGAAATATAACAAGTATTTCTCATACAAAACAACTTTACTCTACTTATTAGAAAGAAAGTGAAGTTATTAGAAATTGTGTTAAATTTTACTGAAAACATATTTCAAGCAATCTTGTGATACACTATAAGACACAGACTCAGGAGATATTATCGTTTTTCTTTATAAGGTGCCACAAGTGTTTTGCAGCGCCGTACAAAGGAACAGTACAGGGAGACAAAACAACATTACAGTAAATAAATAACAAAAATAGATTACATGTAAAAAGAGCGCCACAGTTCAATACACATTACAGCTTAATTGTAAGTAGTGTGCATAGGCGAATCTAGGGGGTGGTCCAGGGGTGCACCGGACCACCTATTAGCCCATTTTGTAGCTGAGGGATGGGGCTTTCCAACGAGCCCAGCCCCGTGTCTCTAGCCCCCTGGGAACCGGAGATACTGCCAGGCAAATCTGGAACATTTCCCTATAGGATAACATGGGACCCGCTAATTCCGACCCCCACCCAGTTCAACGGCTGCCAGTTCCCCCTTCGGCATCACTGAAGCTCAAGGTTGATCTCAGTCGACCCAAATCGCTGGGCCTTCAATCTGATACCAGGCTGGAACCATATGGGTTAATTGGTTCCAGGGATATTGAGGTTAAACCATTTTTTTTTTTCATTTCTTAAATGTAATTTCATGACTGTTTATGTTCTTTGAGGGCAGATTTCTCTGGAACCAAACAGCCCAGTTTCACGGGACCAAAATCAATATGATACTGGTCTCATGTAAATGGGTCAGTTGGTTCCGAAGATATAGCTGGTTGGTTAAAGGGGGGTAGGGAGAGGGGAGTGGTTGTCTCTCCCCCTCACACCAGAAAATGCAGGGACTAGGCTGGTGTATAAGGGGTCAGCCTGGGAATGTCCCTGCATGATCCTCGGACCATATTCCTGGGTAAATCCCTGCATTTTCTGTTGTGAAAGGGGTATTATTTCAAATAGCCGTGACCTGCAGTGCTCTGAATACAGCAGGGCAGCCCCCTGCTCTCTGCCCAGCTGTCAATGACTGTCACCCTGCAGCTTCCGCTCCAATTCTTCTCCCAGCTTTCACCTCAGCCCGCCCCCCCTTGAATCATGTGGTGCCGGCGCCCGGGTTACTCCCCCGAGGCCACGCACAACAACAGCGCACACAATATTTCAAATGTCCACTCGACTAGAGGGGACACCAGGAGAGGAGTGGGAGCGTGCTCTGCGCTGCGCTCTGCTCCTCTCCCCATAGAACCAGCTGCACCGCTCTCCATCTCTCCCTGCAGCAGCAGCGAAGGCTCATATAAAAATTTACAGTAAGTGGCACTTTTGGGGGCATTGCTTAAGGGACGCTACAAGTGGCTGTATGTGGGGGCATTACGCATAATGTGTGGCTTAATGTGTAAGGGGCATTATGGTGTGCAGCATCATGTGGGGCATTATGTGTGCAGCATCATGTGTAAGGGGCATTATGTGTGCAGCATCATGTGTAAGAGGCATTATGTGTGCAGCATCATGTGTAAAGGACATTATGTGTGCAGCATCATGTGTAATGGGTACTATGGTGCGCAGCATCATGTGTAATGGGTACTATGGTGCGCGGCATCATGTGTAATGGGTACTATGGTGCGCGGCATCATGTGTAATGGGTACTATGGTGTGCGGCATTATGTGTAATGGGTACTATGGTGCCATCAAGCAAGAACCCCCTAGCAATGAGCACGTAGGTAAGCAGCACTTATGTGGCAAATATGTAATGGGCATTACGGTTTGTTATATAGCATGTAATGGGCATCATGATGTGTGGCACAATGTGTAATGGGCATTATGGTGTGTGGCCTTATGTGTAATTGGCATTACGGCGTGTGGCTTTATGTGTAATGGGTATTACGGAGTTTGCTAAAATGTGTAATGGGCATTACTGTGTATGTTCTAAAGTGTAATACCACACCCCTTTTTGTGATGCCACACCTCCTTCCCATGAGGCCACACCCCCTGTTTGACGCGCAACTACGCCGCGCAAAGGTCCCCCTGCTATTGTGTCTAGATCTGGGACCACCCATTACCATAATTCTAGATTCGCCTATGGTAGTGAGGACTTGATCAACGTACTACTAGAGGCTGGTGGACAAAGATGGAGATGAGTATGTCGATGAAGATGGTCGTTTTAGTATGGGAGAGCTGTGAGTGAAACGTGAAGAGAGGAGCCTACAATATAGTATGATATGAAGTATTATTTATTATTTATTTATTAACAGTTTCTTATATAGCGCACACATATTCTGCAGCGCTTTACAAAGCATAGTTTTGAGCAAAAACACATACCGAATTACATCATAAGACAGTTTAGGACAAGCACATGGTTAATATGGATAGTTGCATCAGGGGACAGGATCAGGGTGGCGGAGGTTTGTATATTCTAAGAAAGGCACATGAGGCGAGAGGGCCTTGCTTGTGAGAGATTACATTCTTACATATGTAAGATATGTCTGCTGCTGTATCCATGTGTCTTGACAAAGGCCCCTGTGGAGGGCCGAAACATCGACCTTTATTGATATCCTGATGAATTGACGAATACACTTTGTTGCTTTTGCACGTTCTCAGTGCTGGTGAGTGCCTGCTTCTCTCCAGTTGTTGAAATACATGTAAGATATGTGCATCATAATTGCTTGGAGCATACACACGGAGAGATCTGTGCTTACTTACTAAGCAATCTGGGCAGTACGGACGGTGTAATGGTTAGCATTACTGCCTCACAGCACTGAGCTCATGGGTTCCAATCACACCATGGCCCTAACTGTGCAGAGTTTGTATATTCTCCCCGTACTTGCGTGGGTTTCCTCCGGGTACTCCGGTTTCCTCCCACAATCCAAAAATATACTGGTAATTCAATTGGCTTCCAACAAAAATGAAACCTAGAATGTGTGTGTGTGTGTGTGTGTACATGTGGTAGGGAATATAGATTGTAAGCTCCACTGGGGCAGGGATTGATGTGGATGTTCAAATATTCTCTGTAAAGCGCTGCGGAATATGTGTACGCTATATAAGAAACCGTTAATAAATAAATAAAAATAATAAATTGTCAGATTGCTTAGAAAAGAGCACAAAATCTCTCTGTGTGTTTGCCCTTTAAGAAACTGTTAATAAGTAAATAAAATAATAAATGTAGGAAGCTAAAGTCTTGGTGAATTTTGCTGTAGGACGTATTGATCGGAGAGTTGCTCATGAAGGAATCAGAAAGGGTAAAAGCTTACACGGAACTACTGCTCAAAGCCACAGGAGGCGCAGAGTGGGCGAAGATGCAGATGTTATACATGTTGGCGTTATTGATTTACTGTACGTAACAATGGTAGTGAAACATGCAGAGAGCATCTTGTCTGTTATTGATATTGGCATGTAGCATCCTTAAAGGCTATTTCAGAAGTTTTGCTGCTTTATAAACTGTGGGAATGCATGATACTTTTTTTAAAGATGGTGCAAGGAAGAGCGGGGGAAGGGTTTGTCAGATATGGCAGTTTACAAGGATAAGATGCTTACTAACAAAGGTTCTTAGCGAAGAGTTCCAAATTTCCTTTCAAAGTCATTTCACCAGTCAAAGCAGCGGTTCCCAAACTTTTTTGAATAACTGCACCCTAGGGTATCAGAATTATATTTACTGCACCACTAGGCCAAATGTTTCTTTATGGTGAAATGTAAAAAAACATATTATACCAAGTTGATTGTGTTTATATCATTCTTACATTTAATTATGTGGTGAGGCACAGGAATCGATTCTGTTTGACCACTTATTTTATGATTGGCAGCCACCAGCAGGGCCGGACTGGCCATCTGGCACTTCCTGGCAAATGCCAGAGGGGCCGAGGGCCAGGTGGGCCAATTTCTTGCCGCAAGGCGGAGGGACCGCATACTGATCGGTGCACAGAGAGAGCCGCTGGACTCACGGCGGGTCCGGTGGCTCTCTCTGTGCGCCAATGGAGGCCAGGAGAGAGGCAGTCATCAAATGCCGCTACTCCCCCCCCCTCTACTGCAAGCTGGGTGAGGCAACACGCGTATGCATGGCACATGCATGTGCTCTACGTGTGCAACAAAGGTTGCTCGGGTGCACAAATGCCAGGGCCGATTTGGTGGCCCAGTCCATCGTTGGCCACCAGCATTGATTTTGCCTATTTTTTTTTTACCATAATTAATTATAATTGGTTCTGGATCACCAACCTAAAGCACCCCTGCAAGCGTACTGAGGAACACAGTTTGGGAACCACTGAGTTAAAGCATAACATATTGTGATAGATCCATGCAGTAGACTGAGCATTTGCATTTTATACAGTAAAACCAATTCAAGATAGCACAGAAGAAATAATTGTGGGATTGTTAAATTTGATGCAGAAATTATAATGTTAAAAATCAAATAGTCCTATAGATATGCAATACTCTGGACAAGAGTGCCCTCTTGGTGTCACCGATAACACAGAGGAACCTGAAAGTACCACAGGGCACTGGAACAGACTCCCATAACAAAATGTTGAAATATTTAGAAATAAAATATATTTTAGATTGTATTAATTTATATTATAATATTATTTTATTTAAAATACAATATATTTAAAAATTATTCTGGATACTTTGCATTTTCATTCATGGAATTGAATTTGGGGCCCAGATTCAAATCACAGTAAGATAAATTGCATGTCTAACTTATGGAGTTAAAAATATATTTGCCAGGAATGTTTTTCATTCCCAAAATGACTTCCACACATTAAAAAAAAAGTACTATGTACATTTAAAAGAAAAGCAAACAATGAAAGATTAATTTGGATCAAAGAAAAAGAAAACACTCCAGTTTATTCATTTACATACCATGATACAATACAAATTCACTTTACTGGTTGTTCATTTTACCTAATACAGTGGTTCTCAAGTAGGCTGCTATTTGTATATAATGGAACACCTACAATTCAGTAGAATGGTTAACAAAACAAAAAAATAATAGTTACTTTGAACATGTATTGTAAATTAGGCATATTCATTCTAATTCAAGTTGTGACTGGCTTCACATAATAGTACAATTATATAATAGTACAATTTTGTTGTTTAAAAATTTTTTGGAAATTGTTTTAGTAGGTATATAAGCATACACTAGTTTTTTTTTTAAATGTGTTCAATAAGTAAAAATGTGTGTTATATCAAGAAGTGTTTACGATGTAATATAAATCAACTCAGAATAACAATTCACAGTAATTTATTAAATAATGGATATAGCAAATAGTTGCAAATGCTGTGAGATTTAGCTTTTAATTCATTTATATAACAAGTTAATATCAGATTGACGTTTCATCAAAATACAAAATAGATACCATACACAGCAAAAGAACAGTAACGTAGTAGCTGAAATAATAACAACAATAATAATAATTTTAAAAAGGCCATTATTTTTTAAAGTATATAGCAGTAACTGTCCAATGGATCACACCTTAGCCTGGCGAAAACTATTGCTTTTATTGGCAAACTATTAATTAATTTTAAAAATAATGCTTTACGTGCTTACAGCTGGTCTTTGAATGGATTTAGTTCATGAACGTAAATGCAAAAAATTGTACAGACCCATGGTATTTCCAGCATAATAAATGTTCAGTAACCTTAGTGCTAAATATAATAACATATATATATATATATATAAAAATGTTAAATATAATGATGACTGTAAGCTTGCAGCAGGGCCCTCTTACCTCCAAGTCTGTCTGTTGTTACCCAGAGTTTGTTCTATCACTTTCTACAATTGCAAAGCGCAATGGAATCTGCTATATAAGACACTGTAAATAAATCAAAATAAATGACTCACAAATAAATAAATAATGGCAATGATGCCAACTTTTTTAGACAAAGCAGCAAGCACGGGCCTCTGACATTTTCTTGTCCTTATATTTCAGAGCTAAGCCAGTGGTTCCCAAACTAGGTGCCATGGGGCACCCTGGGGTGCCCCAGGTCACTTACAGGGATGTCCTGGATTGGTGGTTCAGGCCAAATTAAAATTATTTATGATCAATGTAATGGGCAAGACCAGTACTTGGGACCTGCAGTCATAAGATATGTTTACAAGCAGAACCTTTTCCTGTCCCCACCGAATAGCTGAACCTAATAATGACATTTTACTTAATTTAATGGGTTTTGTTTCCTTCTGAATTATGCAATAAGATTCTTTTAGCGTAGGGGTGCCTTTAAAATGATTCCGATATTCTAGGGTACCGTGTTTGGGAACCAATGATCTAAGCAATGGATGGTAACGATAGTAACTTGTACAAAACCTTTAAATAAATTGTATAGATATTTTTGTACTATACTTTCCCTATTTGGCTTCAATGAAAGGCAAGGTAAGGCCTTCATAAACATTTAAAATGTAATTTTCAACTAAAACCAGTCTAGAATTACCATTATTATACATATAAATGCCAAGAACTGAAAATATTTTCCGAAAAGTCAAAAATGCAGAAACAACTAATTTATTGAGCGGATTAATTAATTCATTTATGAGTTTACAATTAGAAATAGTGACTGGGATTACTATAGTCAGTATTGTTTTTGTATTGAATTACATATTTAAAGAGCAGGCCATACTTATCAATGATAGCAATGTAAAATAAATAAGCTGGACATTGCAAAACAAAAAAACCTGAAAATGACATTCCTGTTTCAAAGCAAATACTGCGCATTGTTGAAACCGTTAAGCACAGTTCAATGTGGCCTTTTTAGGGACAGTTTTAGGGATAAAAATGTTCACAGTGATCAAAGTCAGGTCACAGCAATAAAACAGTTAAATGGACATTAGCTTCTTATGTGAAGTTAATTTGATAGGCTAAACACAAAAGGCGTTATCTCATTTTCCATCAATTGTCTTTGGGCCTGACAAGTTTACGGCTTGTGATTGAGGAGCCGTAAACTACTGACATGCTACAGAAGATTAACTTGTTAAAGAACAGAAGGCTGTTTATGATTCGGCTGATCAATGTGCACAATGTGAGCTGTATTATGCATTAAGATCCATACAGTAATGTCATTTGACCGTGGTATACAGGTTGAGTATCCCGTATCCGAGTATCTGTTATCCGAATTATTCCGAAAACCATACATTCCAGAAAGTGAAAAAAAAAATATTTTTTTTTGCTAAAAACTCACTGGGGACATGATACACTGGCACTATATATGTGCAAGACAATGATTGCTTGGCATTCAAATTCAATATCTGAGATAGTACACAAATTTTGTTTCATGTTTTGAAACCTTGTTTTTTGAACAAATAAAATATATTTGTGTGTATTTTATGTGGTAATAAAATATATTTGTGTGTATTTTATGTGGTAATAAAATATATTTGTGTGTATTTTATGTGTTTATACAGCATACATGCAAGATACTTCAAAATACATAATTGAAATATTAAAATATTCCGAAATACGGAATAATCCGTTATCCAAAATTCTCCTGGTCCCGAGCATTTTGGATACGGGATACTCAACCTGTATATATCATTTACTAATTTTAAAAAATTAAATCCTTTGGCCTTATCCAATTTACAGTAGAAGAATTGGGTATTTTTTTTTTTGGAATGAAGTCTTTAGAGACTATATCAGCACCTTTATTTATTTATTAACAGTGTCTTATATAGCGCACACAGATTCCGCATCCCTTTACAGAGAATATTTGAACACTCACATCAGTCCCTGCCCCAGTGGAGCTTAACATCTATATTCCCTACCAATATATACACGCACACACAGACATTCTAGGGTTCATTTGTTGGGAGCCAATTAGCCTACTAGTATATTTTTGGATTGTGGGAGAAAACCGGAACCCGGAGGAAACCTACGCAAGTACAAACTCCACACAGTTAGAACCATAGTGGGAATGGAACCCATGACCTCAGTGCTGTGAGGCAGTAATGCTAACCATTACACCATCCTTCTGTACTTTACTCCACCTAACTCTGTAGGATTCTGCATTCGCCTGACCCTTCATGCCTAGGTTATAGAAGAAGGTGGGGCTTGGCGGCGAGAGTTAAGAAGGTTTTGACTTTTTGTTACTTTTTTGTATAAAATGCCCAAAAAAACTCAACACTTGAAATGAGCTGGCTATTTAATGTTCATCCACTTGAAAAACCCAATAAAAAAGGTCACGCTATATAAGTAAATAAATACGTACAAAACAGTAACACATGCAGCTCTTGATTACGTAGCATATTAACAAGTGACATGTCTGACATTGCAAATGAACATGCATTTGCTTAAAAATGTGTATAATGAATATAGCCGTCTATCAAACGTTAAGAGTTCCTAATATGTACTGCAACATTTGCATATTATTTAATGATTTCCAGTTCATTGTCAGTCAGCCTTTGTGTACGAAGCTGATGAGCTCGGATTTCTCTGCCTTGTACACCACAGTTTGCACCCACCATGGTAAGACTTTACTTAATTCAATGCATACATCACACAACCTAAAAATAATTAAAAAATAAAATAAAAAATAATGGTTTTAGAAAAACAATTCAGCCACAATATTGATCTTAATAATTATATTTCTAAAAAAATATATATGAATATTATTATTATAGTTTTATTTAACGGACATCATAATGAAACCATTGTTGTTATCAGTAAGTAATTTGTCTCCCCCTTGTGGTCAGGTGTGTTCTAATCTACCACAGCCAAAGGGTTATATTGTGTTTTCGCATTTCAGATCTCCTTAAATTTGCCAACCTTTACGATGATTTGTATGACTATTTTGAACCACTTTGATATTATGTATATATTATATTTTGGATATTCACCCCCATTCCATCTGTATAAATAACGTAATAAAATAAATACTCAATCAGGCTGGTGTTACGCTTGCATTTTGTGTCGTTACCAAGTTACAATCAACTGCTGTTTCATTTTTGAGCTCCATAGAATCAATTATAAGACACGCCAGATTTTAACATGCAATTGACCACAACCTATGATATACAGTATATAAGCAATATTTTTTCATTCACATGTCATCATTCACAAAAACTGCTAACATTTTCCTGAATATGTTTAAGTAACAAACTTAAGGTGCCCATACACGTCCCGATGCGGGCGGTGCGATCTGTGCTTTGAGGTGCGCGCTCCCGCGGCACCTCATCGCACAGTACAAAAAGTATGTGCTGCACATACTTTTTGTACTTGCTTTTCATCGCATCGCATTACATGCACAATGCATGCACAAGGCATGCAATGCGTTCTATTTAAACTCAAAACGCACGCCCGCATCGGGACGTGTATGGGCTCCTTAACTGCTTTAAAAAGAGATATGGTCATTAGGTCTACAGCAACTAGGTCGACAAGCAACAAGGTCAACATGGGTCAAGGTCTACAGGTCATTAGGTTGACACAAGCATTAGGTCGACATGGGAAAGGTTGACAGTCAAAATGTTGACATGGGGGTTTTCACTGCTTTTTGAGCCGACATGTGCCGACAGGTGGTATTTCATGCCCTACCATCCACAAGGGCATGATTGGAGAATAAAATAGTATGCCGAGTGTAGCATGGCAAGCAAGGGTATGCGGTGCACTTCAAACTGTGTCCCTGTCGACAGTGTTGACATGCGGGTAAAAAAAACTATGAAAAACACCATGTCGACCTTTTGACTGTCGACCTTGCCCATGTCGACCTAATGCTTGTTTCAGCCAAATGTCCTGTTGACCTAGACCCATGTCGACCTTGCTGCCTGTCGACCTAGTTGTTGTAGACCAAACGATCCACACCCTTTAAAAAGGCAACAATAATACCAGATTTTACAAAATAATCTTGAAGTGTATCTGCATGCCACAGAAGAGGGGGGGGGGGAGGGACAAGGAAGACCGCAGGGACTCCAGTCCCAGGCAAAAAGGGGGCCCAGAACTAGAGTTTATAAAGTATAATTGGTCATAAATAAAGTTCACATTTCCCTTAAAGCAATGTAGAGGTAAAGTAGTGCGGCCAGTGGTGCAGATACAGGTCTCACCAGGCATTCCAGGTGTTCGAGAAAGGGAAGGGGGGCCCTGCCTATTTAGTCAGTCCCAGGCCCCACAACTTCTTATGGCAGCCCTGCCCAAAAGTGGCCTCCTGATAAGCTAAATCAAACATTTACATTTTATTGCAACGTAAATACATATAATACACAGGGCCGGCGCCACCACTAGGCAGGACTAGGCATTTGCCTAGGGCGCCGGCCACTGGAGGGCGGTACGGAGCTGCCGAGGTACCAGAAAGCATCATTCCTGCCCGGCGTCAATCAACGCTGCCCCCTGCGCGCCGCCCGCTCCCGGGGATTTCAGCGAGGACGGAGAGCAGTCGCAGCACCCGGCCGGAAGCTGTACTTCGCAGCAGGTACAGCGCAGCAGGTACAGAGGTGCGCCCGCCCACCCCCTCTCCCGCCGCCGCCGCTCCCGCGGCAGTAGTAGTATCGGCCGCAGCAGCAGTATCGGCCGCAACCCCCCCCGTGCCGCAGTAAGTATTGTCCGCATCCTGCCCCCCCTCCTCCGGGCGGGCGTGCGGGTTTTGCCTGGGGCGGGCGGGGGGCTTGCACCGGCCCTGATAATACACCTTTCTCTGTAAAAAGTGTTTGTGAACTACTGTACATGCAAAAGCAGCCAGTATTTTCCATGCACACAACATACATTGATGTGCACCCTTTGCATTTCAATATGGGAGCGTGGGGGGATGTAATAGAGTGCAAGAATCAGGAATTGAAGGACTTTGTGCGAGTTCTCACATATTTTTATTTACACAGTAAAACAATGTTTTTTCCATGTAAATGATTGGTGCTTTAAACATTAGTGAGAACTCGCACAAAGTCCTGCATTTCCTGGTTCTCGTAATCTATTACATTGTCAGATTGTCCTGCATCCGAAGAGGCAGTAACAGATCTGAAGTGACCATTGTACATCTCAGATTACTTGGGATGGCTGGCCAAATCACCCTGCCAGGGCCAGTGGGGTGTGGTATGTGACTCCGACAGTCATTATCCCGACAGTCATTATCCCGACGTCGGGATCTCGACTGGCAGACAGCATGGCGAGAGCAAAAAAGCCCCTTGCGGGCTCGCTGCGCTCGCCATGCTGCGCTCACCACGCTGCAGGCACGGTGGCTCGTGACCTATTCTATTCTCCCTCTATGGGGGTCGTTGACCCCCACAAGGGAAAAAAGCGGGTGGCCGTCGGGAACCCGTCCGGCACCCGGCCAGTGAAGCTGCATCAGGGCCCGATTCAGACCTGAACGCGGTGTTGCGAGTTTTCGGAGCCCAGCGATTAGGTAAATGCCGCCACGCCGAACGCACTTCCCCCGCCCCTTTTCACGGCTGCGAATGTGATCGCAGCCGTGCATGCAAGGGGAAAACCATTCAAAAGCGATGCATTGGCCGTGAGGAGAAGGAAGCCACTGATGACGTCAGTGTCCCTCCCACCCAATGCCTGGGAAACGCCCAGGAAATGCATGGTTACCATCCCCAAATGGCCGCAGAGTGTCAATCACCCTACAAACAGCCAGTGATGTGTAGCCATCGCTGGCTGACTTTGCACAGCCGGCTAGCGCATGCAAACAGCATACCGTGCACATGCGCAGTTGTTCAATAGTCACCTGTGCTGCAAAATAGCAGCAGACCCTGAACCAGTCCTTCAGTCACTGGCCTCGGCATGCCTAGGGACCAAACCCAACATGCCACTATTTTCTGGGTCACTTCCTGTTGCCACCCCCCAAACACCAGTGGCATATCAATCATGCAGCAGCATTTGGGGCTCTGCGAGTGACATTGCATCTATAGAACTGTACATGGGCAGTGCGCAGATCCTAAACCATCCAACTGAATCATCCCTCCAATTTATTTCTATTATTTCTCCAACTTGCCCCTTTACCTTTAAATGTCAATGTTTTAATATACCCAAATGACATGTTCCAAAACAAAAATAGTATGCAAGCAGTATACAAATAAAAAAAGAAACTATGCTAAACACAAACTAATAAATGCAGCAATGTAAGACAACTATAGCAGGTAACATAGAAAGCCTAATATTTGTATGGGGGAGGGGCCTGCTCTTCTTACCCATTATCAAAGCCTCTATGTCAGGCTTTCCCAAACTCGGTCTTCAAAAGTAACACTAAAGCTGGGTACACACTACTAGATATATCTGCAGATAATTGATCTGTAGATATATCTACAGGCGGATCGGGCAGAGTGTTCTCCACACACATACTGCCCGATCTGTCGGGACTGACATCCGAAAAGGGCGGGCGCATTAGCAATCCAAACTAAATAAAGCAGCAACGTTCACACAATTCTTAGGACCGGATTCAATTGTTCGGTGCCTGTCTCGGCACCAGTGTGCGCCCACCGGTGGTATTCAAATGTTTCTGTCGGCTGGTGCACAAACATCATTTCAGCTCACTGAGATGAAATAATAAGAAAAGTCACCTGTTTGGGCCCCGTAAATGGACCATACCAGACCTTAATGGGCACTATCAGGGCAATAAAACACATTATTTGAATATCGTGCTGCAATCTTCCATCACTTTAGACGGGAGATCGGGCGCAATATGACTTATGACTCATACTATTTCCAAAGTGGAGATGGGCACAATTCGGGGATTGGTGGATTCTATACTCAAGTTTAAAATGATGGGGTTTATTTAATAAGATGGGAGTTCTACTGAAGATGGGATGTCGCTATGAGCAACCAATCAGATGCTATCTTCTAGAAGGTGCTAAATAAATAAGTACAGTAGATTCTTATTAGTTGCTATGGGCAACAACCCATCTTCAATAGAACTACCATCTTGGAAAATAAACCCCTATGTATTTAACTGCATTATACAGAAATACCGACATCAATTAGGATGCCGGAGCCCGAAAACCGGGATGCCGAGCAGTAAGTATGCAGTAGCACTAGCGGGCGGCTGGGGTGGGGATTTAGGCACTAGTTAGGCGACTTAGGGTTAGGATGTGGGGAGGGGAAGGTTAGGATTATGCTAGGGATGGCCATCGACCATCGATGATTCGAAATCAATCATCGATGGTTCATGGCCAATGTCAAATAATTTTGCCATCGATGGGGGAGAACCAGATGGTTTCCCTCCATCAATGGAATAGCAAATCGATGTTTTGCCTTTTTTTTTTTCAAAGTGCCAGGACAAGGAGTCCGCCCCCGACACCCGCGAAGCCCTGCCCCCGTGTTTTGATTGGCCCACAGGCCAATCAATGAAACACAATGAATGACCATCGATATGCAAAAATATCGATGGTCATCCATTGCATAGTTAAGCACTATCGATGGCCAGTTGCAGAATTGCCATAGATGGCAATGATGGCCATCCCTAGATTATGCTACAAGGAGGGAGGGTTTGGCATCTATAAGGGGGGTTATGGCAATGTACGGTAAGGCACATGGGGGAGGAGGGTTAGGCTGCTGGAAGGGAGGTTTATTGGGGGCAGGGAGAGATTAAGCATACTTACCTGTCCGGATTTCCTCCTTTGGGATGCTGGCCTCGTTTTTCTGGCCACCGGTCATCCGTATGTATTCCCATAATGCAGCACTAGCACCCAACACATACAATTTACACTTTACGTTGTTTCATAGTCATATCTTGTTTAATTAGGATTAGAGAAGTGGAAGCATTCAAACAATCAATTCTCACAGGGAACACATTCACCAGCCTTGAAATCAGACAACAAAATTCACACCTCAAATATTTTCTAACCAGCTGCTGTTATCTGCCACGTTATTTATTTCTCCACCTCATTAAGCAATGAACAGCAATGACACCATGAAAAAGCTGTAGCAAAACAATATCGAACAAATGTAGTCGGAATCCATGGAAACTTCCTCTCCCCAGATCAATCAGCATTTATGTGTACTGCAGAGAATTTTATCATTACAGGGGAGACCAGGGCAAAAATGGGTAGAATCCACAAAGAACTGTTTCTCTTACCTACTGTGGCTGGGCTTGCGACTGCCATGTGTACTAGCTATCCCATGCTCCTGGTGATCCCACTTCTGGTACCAACATTTCTTGTGGAAATGTAACACAAAATATTTGGATGCTAATTAATCAAAACATTTTTTTTTTATCTCTTTAAACATGGGTCTATTAAGTAAGTTGCATTCTGAAATTTAACAGTGAAACATCCCTTTCCTATATAGAAACAGTGTTTTATAGGATATCAGGTACTTGTGTACAATCACGGCTCCCGCGATGTCCATCGCATAGTAAAAAATCGCATTGCATCGCATGCGATTTTTAACAGAAATGCATCCAAATGCATTGAAATGAGTATCAAACATGTTCAATGGCCCCCAAATGTCATTTTTCAGGCTGTACCACCCCCACTATCAACGCGAACTCGAAGCGTGGCGAGCCCGCGAGGCGCGGCGGTACGCGTCCTACGACCTTTTCATACCCCCACTATCCACGTCGGCGTGGAGTTGAGAATAGAAAGTGTGGCGAGCGCAGCGAGCCACCGAGCCCGAAGCGTGGCAAGCGCAGCGAGCCCCGCGAGGGGACACGGATACCTTCACAGGTATATGCGTTCCCTCGCGGGCTTCACAGGTGTCCGCGTCCCCTCGCCACGCTTCGGGCTCGCCACACTTTCTATTCTCAACTCCACGCCGACGTGGATAGTGGGGGTATGAAAAGGTCGTAGGACGCGTACCGCCGCCCCTCGCGGGCTCGCTGCGCTTGCCACGCTTCGGGTTCGCGTTGATAGTGGGGGGTGGTACAGCCTGAAAAATGACATTTGGGGGCCATTGAACATGTTTGATACTCATTTCAATGCATTTGGATGCATTTCTGTTAAAAATCGCATGCGATGCAATCGCATGCGATTTTTAAAAAAAATGCTTAAAAACTGCAAAAATCGCATCCCATCGCATGCCACTACATATGGCATGCGATGGGAGCCGTGAAAGTACACAAGTACCGGATATCATTGCAAAAGTGTATGGGGATATATATATATATATATAGCCATGACCAATTTTGTGGATACCCTTACAGCTCATTGAGAAATGTTTGATTCTTTCTGCAATGTGATTCATAGAATAAAAAAAAAAGAAACCGTGGAGACTGGAGAGAGACAAACTATTCCTTATTCCCCGAAGACATTGTAAATGGTTTGGGCAGTTATTTGTAACTCTTACAAAAGATAATAATTCGATTATAGTGATATTTCAAACTAATTGCTTTCTTGAATTTGCATCACACGTCTTCAAACTCCTAATATGTCATTCAACATTATTAAATGCAGAAAATAAGTCAACCTGTTGTTTGGTATCATCATGTGCACCACACTGAACATGAATCAGAGAATGCAGGGGGTTGTCTGAAGAGATCAGACAGACAATTATAGACAGGCATGCTACAGGTAAAAGCTATAAGATCTTTTCCAAGCAGCTTTTTGTTGCTGTGACTACAGCTGCAAATATTAATAAGATAAGTTGTTTAAATCCATGTAGCCAATCCAGGCAGGTGGAAATTAATTGTATTTAAAATGTAGACAATAACAATGACAACTGGTAGGCTGGGTGTGGGAGGGTAATACATCTTTCACATTGCAGAAATGGGTAATGACACGGTATTCTTAAATGGGACTTTAAAACGGGTCTGAGCCTTGAGACCTTTCACATTGCAGGTGAAAACCGTTTTAAAAATCATTTAATACCATTCAAACATTCAACCCGTTTAACCCCCAAGGGACACGTTTCAAGCCATAGAAATAGAGCTGTTCAAACTGCCAAAAAAACGGCTTTGAACCGTGTAGGACTCTGCTTTTTAACCGTGTTGAAATACCGGTTAACTTTAACCGGTAAATCAACTCTGGCACTTTCACATTGCAGCCTTAAACGTTTTAAAATGGAAAAAAAACGGCAATATACCGTTTTAAAAGTGCGATGTGAAAGGGGTATAAGGCTGTGCTGGTGGTCGGGGAGAGTTAGGGTATGATTTCAGGGGGAATGGGATTTAGGGTTAGGCACTAGAGGAAGGGTAAAGGGAGAAATACTTTACAGAATACCAGTGGATCACAGTTCTGACCTGGAAGTTAGATGACCACTGCTAGAGCTGCTGCAACTGTCAGAAGCAGATAAGTCACCACCTGTCAATAAGGAACGATATGTCGACATTCTAACATATCAACTTTCCATCACTGTCCACATGATGAATGTCAAAACAATATCGACATTAGGACAATATCGACATAGTGATGACATTATGACTTGTTGACATTTCACACGACAACCATGAGAATGGTAGAAAAGTTGTAGACACATTCAAGCTGAACTCCAAGGTCAAGCTTTGTTAGTGTCTAACAAAACACAAAAAGGTGTGAACCTTAAAATCAAACAAAAGGACTGGAGTATAAATGACAAACTATCACTAATACAATGAGAGGCGCAGCTATATTCAGTATATCTATGTGTACTGCAGTCCAGTCACTGCAATCTAGGGAGAAGCGCTGTTGGGATCAACAGTTGCTGGAACCTCCAACCCACAACACCCCTCTGGCGAAAGGCTCACGTCCATTCTATCCAGAGTTCATCTCTGGTAATTAAAAGGATTACAAATATCATCTAGAAGAGTCTGTATGAAAACTGCCATTGGAGGATCAATCAATCAATCGGGACTGGTAACTATGAATATTTAAAAGCTTCTGTTATTTCAAATCTAGACTGTAATAAGGAAATACCTGAGTTAACTGAGTCACCTTTTACACTCTATAAACTTTATATGAAAAGGTGCCAACCTTTTGTTTATGTTATGTGTTATGTGTGTCTTGTATTGTCTATATGTATGATATACAGAAAATTGATAATGATGTATTTTTATGAATTAAGTTTTTAATAATTTTAATATCATTTATTTAAAAATACTGTGTTGATTACATTGATATACTGAATAGTATTAGTGATACTTTGTCACTTATACTCCAGTCCTTTTGTTAGTGTCTGATTGCACCATCCGATGGGCGCCATAGAAGACCCAAGACAAATTCATCATAAAAAAGTCAGTCCGTTATTTTCTAAAATGCAGAGTGACACAATGCTCCTGGGAGAATGTGGTTTGGTCAAATTAATCAAATTGGGGATTTTCGGCAAGTCACAGCTCTAAGGGCTTGAATCACTGCAAGAAGCCATTTCAAATGCCCATGCAGATTCATTATGGTTTTGAATGTATGTAGATGCAGGACCGGCTCAGTGCATGTGCTGAACGGGTCCTGTGTAATCCCTCACAGTACCATTTCTGTCACTGCCTGAAAGACCTGCAGAAGTGCTGTGAGGGGGGTGGGGACAGCCAACATTTTTGGAAAATGGCTGTATGCTACCACCATTTCTCTGGGATTGGCAAGGCCAGGGTCTGTATCTGTGAACACATATGTTGTGTCCACAAAGTATGGCCGACAGCTGAAAAATATTGAGGCCACCAGCCAGGTGTCTGATAAAGCATCACTCACAGGTCATGGGTCTTCCAACCGGATACTGACTCAAAACACACAACTACAGTAGGATAATAAAAAACCATTGGAGTATTCTGAATTAGCCTCCCGTGAGCCCAGATGTGAATCCCACCAATCTATTGAATGAGCAGAAACAATGCCGTCTGGAGACGGCACCATCACACCTGAGGCCGCAGGAGCACTTTGAAGAGTGGCCACACTCATGTTGACGGGTGTCTCATTGGGAGCTACAGAATTTGATTGATGGCAGTGACTGCCTCTAATGGTTGTACAAAACAATACTAGTTCAAGGGTCCCATCACTATTGTCCATTCCATCTTTATGTGTTTTCTTACATCCTATGTTCTGTTGCGTAAAAAAATCAAATGCAAAGTCTGTTTTTAATGACATAAAAAAAATTAAGTGTTACGTTTCATTCTAAGAACTAAAAAAAAGGAACTGAGCAGCTGCAACTAGCAGATATATTTTGATTGCCTCTTTAAATACGGTGGTGGGAAGGATGGAATGAAGACAAACAAGCAATCTCCATCTCATGCCTGGTTTGCTTCTGGGGCTGTAAAGAAAAGAGCAAATGCGCTCCGGGAAAGAAGTCTGGGCTGTAATAATATGAGATGATGGAACATAAGTGAATGCACTAGTCACAGGGTGACTAGATGTGACAGCAAATGGCTATGCAAAACTCTTACAAATCTATAAAACACTAAACCATTTCCATGTAAATTCTTGCAATACTTCAGAACTGTAGATGACATTTAGGTGGTGTGGCTGGGAAGTCTTCTCCTTGCACATCTGGTGGAAATGTCCTAGAATAAAACCTGTAAACAGAGCTTCCCAAACTCCGCCTTTACAGTACAGATTTGATGGATATGCATAATTGTTCACTCAGTCATTTTGATTTATCCACCTGGTCTCAGGCATGGATATTCTTCTTGGGTCTTCTTCCAACCTTAAAACCTGGACTCTAGGAGTTTAGGAAAGAAATACATGTTTCAAGGAAGCAATAACGGGAGTAGTCTTGCTGAGACAATGGATTGCCAATCCAGATACTGCCAAAATAATCTAAAACTATACACATTTTAAATGCAAAATGTCCAACTACTTCATACAGGAACATACTACATATACTACCTCCCATTCTTGGTTTAGGCAAGCAGGTTTATTGCATGAGTATTTAAAAAGCATTACCTCTAGCACTTCCCTGACAAATTAATGGATGGCTTGGCTTTGCCCTCTACTCTGGGTGACTGTAATGTCCTCTTTTTGCTGTAGCTTCACCCTACCCTTCCATTCTCTCCACTTCCTCCCTTCTCCCTTTAACCACAACAAGTAATATTATCCAGTTGGAAACTAGAGGAAGTTTTAGGGTAGAGAAATCCTTACCCAAGCGGTTGAATATCAAAGGTATGATTCAGAAGTGATGGCCACTTGACCACTGACACCTGGAAGCAGTGTTCCCTCTAAGCTGTGCGCGTGTGCGCGCGCACACAACTCGCCGAGCCCGCGCACAGACATTACAACTGAGCGCACAAAGGTTAAAATCTTGTTTTAGTGTGCCACGAGTTTAATAAGGTTGAAAATCACTGCTATAGTCTATATTTGTGGTGTGTGAAGTCTGTAAACATTCAAATTGCTTTATTAACTCAACAGAACTCGAAACCTAGGCCTGTATACGTTATGTGACGCACAAAAATGTACATTTCCTTCCAAAGTTGCACAGCCAATATCTTTTTCTGCACAAAGCCTTCGTAAAATTAGAGGGAACATTGCCTGGAAGCCACTACAGCCATCAGGAGAAGGTAAGTCACCACTGAGCAATGAAAGACGAGATACTGACACAACATTTCAACACTATCTGATCAACGTCAACAAGGGTAACATGGACATTATAATTGTGTTAACATTCTCATGTCAATGTATCATACCCAACCCATTCTTACAGCTAGTTTATAACAACTGACACATAATTTGTGCATAATTAATGCTCACTTCAAGAATTCTGGGTAAAAATTGCTTGATTTGGCCTCAGCTGCATTGAGAACTGGTGGCTTCCTAGCAGGGCTACAACCAAAGCCATCAGCCCAGTTTGCAGACAACCTGTTTTGATCTTCAAAACAGCTCAAGAGTGCAATATATGGACCATTAGCACCTGCAGCGTAGGGCTTGGAGGGTAATGAGGCAGAATCTCATTGCAAGAATAATAAAAACACAAGCATTTACAGTTGTATGTTATTTGCGTGCTTTAATTAATAAAGCAGTTTTCATGTATGAGGGTGTGTTTAGCTGTACAAGATACAACTTCAGTCTATCTCATCTTATGACACATCATTGTAGACAAGAGCAATGTAAAATTGTTACATATTCAAAACATAAACTTATTTTCCACAGTAAATATTTCCCGTGTTTGTAAAGGCTCCGATACATGTGTTGTATGTTGTTCTTTTGCTCATTATGCTCCGTACCAATGGTCATATTACACATCGAATTGCTATTTCTATATTGGAACATTGTGTGCAGATAAATAAATACATGTGTATATGTAGCAATAAAAACATACATTCCGAACTACATCACTAAAATTATATCCCTTTCCCACTGCAGCTCTTAAACGGTAAATTGCCGTTTTTCCCCCACAATTTACCGTTTAAGGCTGCAGTAGGAAAGCACCAGAGTTGAAGTACCGGTTTAAGTTAACCGGTATTTCAACCCGTTTAAAAAGCAGAGTCCTACACGTTTAAATACCGTTTTTAAGGCAGTGGGAATGCCTCTTAAACGGTATTTAAAATACTACACTACTTCCCCCTCCCCTGGTACCTGCCCTGTGCCCACCCTCCCCTGATACTTACCTGCATGGGGGATCCGGGCAGCGGGGTTCACGCACTGCTGGGGAGGCATCGGGTCCGGCATGGGCACAGTACTTCGGGTCCCTCTGGATGCTGGACGCTCCGGGGTCCATCCCACATGGGCACTGTGCTGTGGGTGCTGGTGGTGCAGCAGGGTCCATTCGGGGTCCATACGGCGTCGGTGCAGTCCCTGCAGCTGATGGGAACTAATAGTTCCCACTATGCGCATGTCTACTGAGCGCCGTGCATATCAATGAGCCACTCATTACATATGAGCATATGTAATTAGCGGCTCATTGATATGCACGGCACTCATTAGACATGCGCAGAGTGGGAACTATTAGTTCCCATCAGCTGCAGGGACTGCCTCGACGCTGTATGGACCCTGAATGGACCCCGAAATGACCCTGCTGCACCACCAGCATCCACAGCACAGTGCCGATGTGGGATGGACCCCGGAGCGTGCCCACTGCCCAGCATCCTGAGGGACCCGAAGTACTGTGCCCATGCCAGACCCGATGCCTCCCCAGAAGTGCGTGAACCCCGCTGCACGGATCCCCCACGCAGGTAAGTATCAGGGGAGGGTGGGCACAGGGCAGGTACCAGGGGAAGGGGAGTATATTACTGGTTAATTACCGTTTTGTAGCTTTCACAAGGGGTTTAATGTGAAAGGTACAAAAACGGTAATTAACCAGTAATATACCGTTTACTACATGCAGTGGGAAAGGGGTTAAAACCTGCTTTGACCCGTTTAAAAAAAATGGGTCAAAGCAGGTTTGGCAGTGGGAAAGCAGCATTATCCGAGTCAGTTTTCCTATGATTAATGTGACCTCTGCATTTTGTCACCAGACGGATTTCCTTCAGGGCGAGGACCCATTGTGTACCCTTAGTGTGACCAGACATTGTGTGGCCTTTCAATGCAGTAACTGTATCATGCCTTGGAAAGTATGCATTCTGATTGGTTCAGACAAAATAGCTTTCTCCAATGTGTACACTGCAACTGAGCTTTTGGTGCCAATATCACATCACCTCCGGAATACCATGTTAGGGGTATGTATCGTTTGATCATCCATAATTAGGTCAACATTCATTAGGTCGACATACAGCTAGGTCGACTGGGCTCAAGGTCGACACAAAGCGTTAGGTCGACATGAGTTAGGTTGACATGTTTTTTCCCCCGAATGTCGACACAGTCCACATGGACACAATTTTAAGTACACCGCATTGGTCGCTGCGCTCGCCATGCTTCAGGCATGGTGCCTCGCTGCGCTCGGCACACTATTTTATTCTCCCACCACACCCTAGTGGATGGTAGGGCATGAAACACCGCCTGTCGGCACATGTCGGGTCGAAAAAAAAAGTGAAAACCCCCCATGTCGACCTAATGCTAGTGTCGTCCTAACGCTAGTGTCGACCTAATGACCTGCATTATTTATTTTATTTATTTAGTAACAGTATCTTATATAGCGCATACATATTACATATTACGCTTTACAGAGAATATTTGAACATTCACATCAGTCCCTGCCCCAGTGGAGCTTACAATTTATATTCCCTACCACATGAACACGCACACACACAGACATTCTAGGGTTAATTTTTGTTTGGAGTCAAATAACCTACCAGTATATTTTTGGAATATACCTTCATCCATGTCGACCAAATGCTTGTAGACCTAGTGACTCTGGGGTAGATTTATTATAGCGGCGCCTATCGCGCCGCTATAACAGTTCCTGCTTCGCCCTCATTAGCGAGGCGAAGCAGGAGGGGACACCGACAAGATCTACTAAGATCTTGCCGCCGAAGCGGGGGAGCGCTAACTCCCCCCTCCGGCGATGTCCCCTCAAGCTGACAGCACGTCAGTTAACACTGACGCGCTGTCTGCTTCTCCCCGGCCGGCTGGACTGCGCATGCGCGGGATCTCGCTACTCACGCGAGATCCCAGCGCAGCTCAGAGCCAGCAGCAGGGACAGCGCTGTCCCTGCTGTAGACATAGGGCATCGCCGCCTGCAGCTGTCGAAGTCGATAGCTGCAGGCGGCGGAACGGTCAGCGATGCTGACCGTTCATAAATTAGATATGCAGTATGCGCCCTGTACTAAAACTAGTACATGCGCTATGACGCCGTCCCCCCACCGCCACCGTTACTGCACCGTGTGATAGATCAGGGGAAGCGCTATCCCCTGCCATAAGGCACGGGGATAGCGCATATACCCCTGATCGTCAGATCATAAATCTACCCCTGTATCCCCTGCCAATTTTGTTAAAAAGTATCATGTATTAATACTCTTCGCATCACAACTGTGATGAACACACTGTATAATTCCCATTCACTTTATGCCTCACTGAGGGGTAGATGTATGAAGCAGTGATGAGGGAGGAGAAGTGGCCCATGGCAACCAATCAGCACTGAAGTAACATCTATAATTTGCATAACATAAAATTATACAAAGCAGATCCTTAAAATATCCACTAGAAATGCCAGCGCCGCTCACGGTGACCGTTCTTTCTTTGGGTGCGATATTTAACAAAACATCAATTCATTGACATGGTTGTACTTGTATTTATTTAGACTAAAAGGACAGTCGCTGTGAGCGATGCCTGAATTTTTTAGCGGATATTTTGAGGATGTCTCACAGCAACGTTGACACTCAAAGGGTTAAGAACCATGGGGGTAAAGTTACTAAGTTGGGAGGTCTACTGAAGATGGGATGATGCGATAGCAACCAGATTCTATCTATTATCTGGACAGATCGAAGGTATTAACGAGCTGTGAAATGTTCCGGAGAAGCTATAAGGACCACTACAGGAAACAATGCTTCCTTTAATAAATATATTATTTAACTTACAGATATATTGGTGCATATAGAAAAAGTGCTCCCCCACAGTTATGTCATCTGAAATAACTTCTCAAATTATTATTTTCTTGAAACTATTGTTGATATTACTAGGAGTTTGATAAAACACAGTAACTTGCATTTAAGGTTTAGTGGGCCTAAAAATAATAGAAGAATACCGTATATACTCGAGTATAAGTCGACCCGAATATAAGCCGAGGCACCTAATTTTACAACAAAAAAACTGGGAAAACTTATTGACTCAAGTGGGACCCTCACTCGAGTATAAGCTGAGGGGGGCTTTTTCAGCATAAAAAATGTTCTGAAAAAGTAGGCTTATACTCGAGTATATATGGTAATTGCATTACAGGAATATTTGTATGCACCTCCAAATGGAAAAAAATGGAAGTATAAAACAAAAAGAATATATACCACAGCTACAGTAGCTTTCTCTCCCATGTCTGCAGTTCAAGCAAAATTGTTCCAAAATTTGGCTGCATAGGCCTTATGAAAGAAACCTAATAACACAGACAGAACTTACCTTTCTTCCCTAGCAGGAGACATTTTGTCAGACACAAACATATACCTGACAGTGAATGCAAGACTCCAAGCAAATGGCAATGAATGTAAGACTCTGCACAACAAGGACACATACTTTTCCTCACCATCCTATCAAATAGTGGTTCTCAAACATGCGGCTTGTAAAACTTGTGTTTGTACCATAGTTGATTCTGAAAGATCTGCCCATACTTTATTGTGATCACCATCAGAAAGAAAACTGCAAGGGCTCCAGGAAGCCTTCACAAAATGGAGGCGGGCATTTTGTGGGCTGAGCCGATTTCCAAGAGAATGAAATCCCTAGGATACAATGACATCTCCGCGGCATTAGGCAGAACATGGGTCCAGCCCACAAAATGGCTGCCTCACAGACTGAACAACACATTTTAGAAACTAAATTTCAGAAAATGTAAATCCTTAAGCAAACCGATTGTAGTTAGAAAGTTCCGTCCAGAGGAAGTAGTAATTTGTTTTTGTTTTATAGGTGTTTTTACAAATTATTGTATAAACAATGAAAAACTCATATTTGAACAGTTTCTACAACTAAAATTTAAAGACTGTACACATGCATAATTTGTTAGACAGATAGAAAATTCCACTCAAATTTCACAAAAACAGACTTTTATGCTTATTTATTACGTGACCATGATGGGCATCAATGAAAACAATTCCACAGCAACCAAGGCAAATGCTTAAATAACTCCTAATGGAACGCCATATTTTCTTCATACATAAATGCCATTTCTCAAGATTACTTGTATGTGACTTATTCTCTGCTGCCCCTACTGTACAGAACAACAGAATAGTTCAGCGTACAAAATGGCTGCTTCTGCTGAGTGTGGGCACTTATTATTACCATCTTAACACCGACTGGAGTAAAAAAGGACACATGGGCAACAACAGGCTTGAGCTCAGAGGCTGCGCTGCACTGAACAAGAACAGTGTAAGAGCAAAATAAAATTGCAATGGTATATGTTAAGGCAAGAAAACAAACAAAAAACAAAATCAGAGATGATACCACAGTCAAGAACCAAAATAGGTCCCAAGTTGGTAAATTTAGAGTACAGTTTAGAAATCCTCTCTAGTACAGATGTGCCCTCTTACACTGTGCTGCACTTAGGCTAAGCAGCCCTTCCAGGTGCGCCCGGTGCCATTAAACCAGCGCGGCAAGTGTCACATATCAAATGAATCAGCGCAGTCTCACAAAGCAGCTTGCTGCCACTAAGATCCATTTCCAGCTGAAAATAACACAAAAAGATGATCAGTGCATGCCAAGTTCCACAGAATCTGAGGGCTCAATCCCATCAGGTGCCTCACGCCTCATGGCATATTAAGGCTCGTTGTAGGAAAACACATCCGTACATCAAGGTAAAACTGGAAAAATGGAGCAGTGTTACTGTAAGTGTTAATCAATGTGCCCCGCTTCTTACCAGAACCACTCTGAGGTGATTGGGTGAGGGTTTAGTTTTCAATGGAAATGTTTATGAGATTTTCAACTTGAACCTTAGTTCTGCTGGTGACAGGTCCTTTGTAAACTATATATTGTCAAATGTGTGGTCAGTGATGCAGGAATTATGGGCCTTATTCTGGTTGGTGCGGTTCTGTCCGCGTGCGGTCGGTCCGCCGATGTTTGGTGTTTGCGCATGTGCAGAGGCATATCTGCGCATGTGCGAACGGCAGGCACTTCCAAATACTGCATGAATTTTGTACACTCCGAACAGGGGGAGGAGAGGGGCGTGAAGGGCTGTTTTGGCTCATTACCATATGTGTACGCCCAGAGTTTCATGGGCGTTCCCATGAAAACGCTGGGCGTACGTATGGTAATGCGGCCGTGACGCACGTGTGGGGGGCGGACATATGTCATAGCCGGATGTCAGCTGCCCGCCCATATCTCTGCTTTTGCACTGAGAAATGCCCGAGTGGTCTGGAGCACTCTGTGCTGCCTGACCACTCGGTCCTGCATTCGATGGGGGAGGTTCCCAGAGATGTAGGAGGTGTACACGCGAGAAATCCACTCGTGCTCTGTGCGGTCAGCGGCTTACCGCATTCGGACGCAGTGAGTGGTCCGTAGGGAAGGCGGGGCTCAGGACGCTCGGCCCTGTCCAGATAAACGCATCCGACCGCACCGACCAGAATAATGCCCTATGGGACAAATGATTTATTTTGCCTTGTGAAGTGATAAAGCGGAAGGTGATAACGCACCAGCCAATCAGCTCCTGACATTTTTCAAACCCAACCTGTAACTAGGAGCGGATTGGCTGGTGTGTTATCACTTCACAAGGCTTAATAAATCCAAATTCCAACAGAAAACATGGACATTTCACCATATAAGCCTCATAAGACAACCCCCCCTCCCAAATAAACAAGTAAACAAAGTGTAGGAAGCACCCAGACAATGAATACACATTACTGTTCAATGATATTGTTGTTTGTTTGTTTTTGTTTTTTAGCAACACATAAACTTAACGTCTACTAAAAATATTTGATACAGATATGAATATCACAGACTGGGAAAGGGAACAGAAATGCCATCAAGCTATGACGTTCTTTGTCAAGGATGGTCGTGTTTGTTTCAAAAGCTATAGAATCAATTGCTTATTGATAATGCCTAAAACTATGCAAGCAAGTTGTCTTTGTAACATTAAAGTGGACGGTACATTGACACTCCCAAAAAAGACGATGCAGTGCATTTTAAAGTGCAGAATATTGTGGCATAAGTGTAAAGACGTAGGTACACTGTCGTTATGGCATTACCGCTCCTAGTAAGTTGATATTAAGCAACACAGGTTGCAACGCTGGTCTGTATATTCATGAGCAATTGTCCACCCGTCCTTACAGCGCAGTTTTCTTGCATGTGATACATTATCTCTTTCCTCTGCTACTACTGTATTGAATACTGACTTAACGACCTAATTTAAAAAACAAGACAAAATAACAAAAATAAAATAAACTGATCTACAGTTTACGGTTTGATACCATTTTAATAAACTTCACATGCATTTTGCTCTGCTGGACCTCAAATACTTCATCCGTGGATTAAACGTGGCGTGCATCTGTGCGTTATATTTTCTGTGCAACTTTGAAAAGCCGATTCAGTTTTTTGTTTTTTTTCCTTCTTTAATGAAACATGAAAAAGTAAAAAATAACTAGAACTATGCCAGGAAGCGACGAAAGTTAGTTATCTCCCACGCAAGTCATCTTTGCCAGAAGATGCAAGTTTCCGTAGGTCCTTCTCTGCATGATGAGCTTAAGTTACAGCACTGTCTTGTCTGTCTGTCTTTCCACCCAAACTGCATCAATGTCTGTCTTGTCTGACTTGAACTTATCTCTTGGATCTCAGAAGAGGTTACGTCAGGATGTTGTTAATAAAGTCCAAAAACCTCTTAGAATACTGTTCTGGATTAACAGTGGAGATCTCTGCACCTGCCTGTAGAGGGAATTGTATAATTACAGTGATTAATACACACCAACATTTTTTGGTATTTAAACATGAAATATTGACAGGTCTATTTTTTTTTGTATTAACCCTTTCATTGCACTACAACGGTGCAGTGGCACCAGCAGCATTTAGGACAGGGGAGAAATATAGGCATTTGGCAACTTTTTCGGAATACCACAAAGTCTCTGCTACACAAATCATATGTCTAGTTGGCTTCTAGTAGTATGAAGAGAGCATTGTAGTATGATCTGCTGTGATGTCAAAAAGGGAGGGGCTTCCCTAGCCAAATGGTGCCAATGGTAAGTGACAAGTTAAAAGTGTCACTCATGTTTTATAGAATCTGATATATTTAAGTTCTGGCAACAAGTGAGAAAAACACAGTGGGCTTTCTCCAAAAAAACATCAAATGGTTCTAGCTGAAAAAAAATAAAAAAATCAACGATCTCTACAAATTACATTGTACCATTGTATGGGGAGAGTTACTTGATGCAAATTATCAACCAATGAAGGAGCCAGTAATTCTCTTTATAGATAGAAATCTTTCTTCTTCTCAGGCTGGTATTATGCTGAGATTCTGGCTCACAGAAAGGAAATTCTCCCTTCGACAATAGCGGTCAGTGTGAGCGACCAGTAAGTCAGTGTTTTTAACCCCTTCCCGACATTTGACGTATATATACGTCATGGCCGGGATGTACTTCCCGACACATGACGTATATATACTTCATGACTTTAAACTGTCCCCGCGTCTATAGACGCGGGTACAGAGGGACGATGTCTGCTGTCCCTGACAGCAGACATGTCCCTGCATGCCCAGGGGGGGCTGCGATGCCGCCCCCCCGTCGGCGATCGCTGTGATTGGCTGTTCAGTGTGAACAGCCATTCACAGCGTTTTCCTGTGTTACCGGCGAATCAGACGCTCGGTAACACAGGTGTCAAACACCGCCGGGCGTCAGGGGGCATGAGGGGGTCATCGGTGACGACGACACCTCACCCCACCTGCCCCCAAGGCTGTGATTGGTCCGTGGGACCCACGGACCAATCACAGCCAAGGCGCGTGATTTAAACTAACGGTGACTGCGCTGCAGACGCCATTCCGGTCTGGAATTGCGTGCAGAGCGGTCACCGTGCCAATCTGTCGTGATACATACCTGATCCTTGCCTGAAACTTACCTGATCACCGCTGGTAGCGTGCTGCCAGCAGCTGGATACTTCCTGGATCTTGTGACTTCTGTGTGTGCTGCTGCAGCAGTGTCATAGAGTCACAGATCGTGAGAGATAGGGACAGATAGTGACAGAGAGTGATAGAGAGTGCTATATTTTGTGTCTGCTGCACCCCCTTTTGTGCTGATCACTATATCTGAGGTGATCAGCAACTTTTTGGGGGTGCAGAGTTTTTTTTTTTATATATATACCTGTCAGTTGCAGCAAAGGTTGTGCTGCCTGTGCAACTGACTGCTGCCCCCCCCTGCTGCCCCCCCTTTTGTGCTGATTGTGCTGATTAATTAACTGATCAGCAACTTTTTGGGGGTCCAGGGTTTTTTTTTTAATATATATATATATACCTGTCAGTTGCACCAAAGGTTGTGCTGCGTGTGCAACTGACTGCTGCCCCCCCCTGCTGCCCCCCCTTTTGTGCTGGTCAGTTTTAATTAATTAATCAGCAACTTTTTGGGGGTCCAGGTTTTTTTTTTTAATATATATACCCTGTCAGGTTGTGTGTCTGCTGCCCCTCACTGCTAATTAGTGGTGCATCACTGCATCACTGATCTGCAGTTTTTTTAAATTGTTTTTTTTTTGGAGAGTGCTGTGGTTTATTTTTTTTTTTAATTGTTTTTACACCCACGTTGCTTTTGTGGGTGTCCTGTTGCCTTTGAGCGCTGTTCAGTGACGGACGTTACTGACCAACATCTGTGCTCAATTTTTGGCGCAGGACATTTTTTTTTTAACCCCTTCAATTTTTTTTTTTTATTGGGATCAAATTCCTGTATAAAGTATTTTTTTTCTGCACTACATACACACTACACACTACATACCCCCCGTGTTGAAATAAAGTTTGTACCCCCCCTACACTATACACGTGTTGAAACATTACACTTACAGAAACACAAAAATAAAAATGTCATCCCAAATGTCATCCCAAATGTCATCCCAAATGTCATCCCAGTCATCCAGAAGAATGTATTCAGCGGAGGAGGCATATGCCATGCTTGCCTCTGACTCTGACACAGCCAGTGATGCAAGCGGGGAATTTGAAGGATTCGCCTTAAGCTCCTCTTCCTCCTCTGCTGATGAGGGACCCCCTCAAAGACGCCCCCGTAGAGCAGCTGAGACCCCCCCCCCCAAATGATTGATCCCGTATGGACCCCACCACCAGACAATTTTGAGCCCCAGGTTCCTGAGTTTTTGGCCATCCCAGGAATCCAATTTGATTCAGCAGGTCTCAGAGAAATTGACTTTTTCAAATTATTTTTCTCTGATGATTTTATAAATTTAATGGTGGACCAAAGTAATTTATATGCCCAGCAGTTTATTACTCAAAACCCCACGTCATAATTTGCTAGGTGGACCCCTGTAGATGCAGTAGAGATGATGACGTTTTGGGGTCTGGTGTTACATATGGGCATAGTAAAAAAGCCAGAAATTAGGCAATATTGGAGTACAGATGTTCTGTACAGCACCCCATTTTACCGTATGGCCATGACTCGGACTCGTTTTGAGATAATCCTTAAATTTTTACATTACACCGATAATACACTGTGCCCACCCAGAGATGATCCCACCTTTGACCGGCTATTCAAAGTCAGGCCGGTCATTGATCATTTCAGTGCCAAATTTGCAGAGATGTACATCCCTGAAAAATTTATTTGTATTGACGAGTCCCTTATACATTTTAAAGGAAGGGTTAAATTCCGCCAGTACCTTCCCAGTAAGAGGGCAAGGTATGGCATAAAAAATGTATAAGCTGTGTGAAAGCACCTCAGGGTACACCCACAGGTTTAGGGTATATGAAGGGAAGGATTCAAGAATTGAACCGCCAGAATGCCCCCCCTCCCTCGTAGGTGTTAGTGGAAAAATTGTCTGGGATTTAGTGCACCCCTTCCTGGATAAAGGTTATCACCTCTATGTGGATAACTTTTACACTAGCATCCCCCTGTTTAAGGCCCTTGGTTCAAGAGGTACAGCAGCTTGCGGTACTGTGTGTAAGAACCAAAGAGGCCTCCCAAAAACGCACATTGCCCAAGTAATGAGAAGGGGTGAAAGCAGGGGAATATGCACCGAAAATATGTTGTTGGTCAAATATAAGGACAAGAGGGATGTCCTTATACTGACAACAATTCATGGAGACAGTACCACCTCCATCCCTGTACGAGGTACCAGTACCCACACCTCAAAACCTAATTGTATCCTAGATTACAATAGGTACATGGGCGGAGTGGATCTTTCAGATCAGGTACTGAAGCCGTACAGTGCCCTGCGGAAAACAAAAATCTGGTACAAGAAGCTGGCCGTGTATATCATCCAGATGGCACTGTATAACGCTTACGTGCTATTCCGTTCCAGAGGGGGACATTTATGCACTTTCAAGAGGAAGTCATAAAGGGCCTAATATTTGGGAACCAGCAGGCAGAGGGCCCCAGTACTTCTAGTACTGGCCCCCGTATTGTACCAGGGCAGCATTTTCCTAACGAAATCCCCTCCACTGCAAGAAAGGGCAGGACACAAAAAAGGTGCAAAGTTTGCTATAAAAAGGGAATAAGAAAGGAAACTATTTTCCACTGTGAAACTTGCCCCGACAAACCCGGCCTATGTATAAAGGAGTGTTTTAAAATATACCACACATCTATGGATTATTAGGTTCATCATTTCACCGTGCTTCGGGGGTCTTGCTAATGCCACATAGCACCCACCATTCATTCCACCAGAATCTGAGCTGCAAAATCCAAAAATCACTCCTTCCCTTCTGAGTCCTGCCATGCACCCAACTGGTATTTTTTGGTCACATATGAGGCATTGCCATACTCGGGAGAAATTGGGGCACAGATTTTGGGGTGCTTTTTCTCCTTCATACCTTCTGAAAATGAAAAATTTTGAGCCAGAACTGCATTTTTGTGTAAAAAAAATGTAATTTTTCATTTTCACTGCCCAGTTGTATCAAAATTGGTGAAACCCCTGGGGGTTTGAAATGTACACTATACCCCTAGATGAATTCCCTGAGGGGTGTAGTTTGCAAAATGGGGTCACTTGTGGGGGGGTTCCACTGTATTGGTGCTTTGGGGGTCTTGCTAATGCGACATAGCACCCACCAACATTCCACCAGAATCTGTGCTGCAAAATCCAAATATCACTCCTTCCCTTCTGAGTCCTGCCACTTTTTGGTCACACATGAGGCATTGCCGTACTCGGGAGAAATTGGGGCACAGATTTTGGGGTGCTTTTTCTCCTTCATACCTTCTGAAAATGAAAAATTTTGAGCCAGAACTGCATTTTTGTGTAAAAAAAATGTAATTTTTCATTTTCACTGCCCAGTTGTATCAAAATTGGTGAAACCCCTGGGGGTTTGAAATGTACACTATACCCCTAGATGAATTCCCTGAGGGGTGTAGTTTGCAAAATGGGGTCACTTGTGGGGGGCTTCCACTGTATTGGTGCTTTGGGGGTCTTGCTAATGCGACATAGCACCCACCAACATTCCACCAGAATCTGTGCTGCAAAATCCAAAAATCACTCCTTCCCTTCTGAGTCCTGCCATGCACCCAAATGGTATTTTTTGGTCACATGTGAGGCATTGCCGTACTCGGGAGAAATTGGGGCACAGATTTTGGGGTGCTTTGTCTCCTTCATTCCTTGTGAAAATGAAAAATTTTGAGCCAGAACTGCATTTTTGTGTAAAAAATGTAATTTTTCATTTGCACAGCCCAGTTGTATCAAAATTGGTGAAACCCCTGGGGGTTTGAAATGTACACTATACCCCTAGATGAATTCCCTGAGGGGTGTAGTTTGCAAAATGGGGTCACTTGTGGGGGGGTTCCTAAATTTTAGCATCTTATGGTGCCTAGAAACCTACATGGTGCCTAAAAAATAATCTCATAAAAAGGAGGCTCCAAAATCAAGTAGGTGCTCCTTCTATTATGAAGCCTGTGGTTTGGTCAACGTGCACACTAGGGCCACATATAGGATATTTATGAAAACAAAAGAATTGGGGGAATCAATTTTTAGTCACATTTCTCTAGTAAAATCTACTGTGTTCCTTAGAAAAATGTATTAAAATTGCAAATCTGCAAAAAAAATGAAATTTTGAAATTTCACCTACACTTTGTTTTAATTCCTGTGAAACACCTAAAGGGTTAACAAACTTCCAAAATGCTGTTTTGAATACTGTGAGGGGTGCAGTTTTTGAAATGGCATCATTTATGGGGGTGTCTCACATACAAGTCCCTCAAAGTCACATCAGAACTGAACTGGTCCCTAAAAAAATCAGTGTTTGAAATTTTCTTGAAAATTTGAGAATTTGCTATTCATATTGTAAGCCTCCTAGTGTCCAAAAAAATTAAAAGGAAGTTGAAATAATGATGGAAACATAAAGTAGACATATGGTCTATGTTAGTTATTAACTATTTTGAGTGGTATGATTATTTGTCTCACAAGCAGAAAATTTAACATTTTGCAAATTGCTAAATTTTCCATTTTTTTACGACATTTTGGTATTTTTCACAAAAAAACACAGACTGTATCGACCCAAATTTACCACTAATTTGAAGTACAATGTGTCACGAGAAAACAATCTCAAAATCACTGGGATAAGTAAAAGCAAAAAAAAGTTATCCCCACTTTAGTGATACATGTCAGATTTGAAAAAAAGGGCTCTGTCAGGAAGGCAAAAACTGTCTGTGTCAGGAAGGGGTTAAATATACATTTATTATTTAGATGTCCCTTTTGTTTTTTGTTAATTTAGTCAAGCACTTTTACATTTATTTAGCTGGGCACTTTTACTTTGATTTAGCTGGGCACTTTTACTTTGATTTAGCTGGGCACTTTTACTTTGATTTAGCTGGGCACTTTTACTTTGATTTAGCTGGGCACTTTTACTTTGATTTAGCTGGGCACTTTTACTTTGATTTAGCTGGGCACTTTTACTTTGATTTAGCTGGGCACTTTTACTTTGATTTAGCTGGGCACTTTTACTTTGATTTAGCTGGGCACTTTTTCTTTGATTTAGCTGGGCACTTTTTCTTTGATTTAGCTGGGCACTTTTTCTTTGATTTAGCTGGGCACTTTTACTTTGATTTAGCTGGGCACTTTTACTTTGATTTAGCTGGGCACTTTTACTTTGATTTAGCTGGGCACTTTTACTTTGATTTAGATGGGCATTTTTATTTTATTTATCTAGGCAATTTTACTTTTATTTTAATTAGGTGGCCATATTTCTTTTATTTATCTAGGCACTTTCACTTTTATTAAGCTGGGCACTTTTACTTTTATTAAGCTGGGCACTTTAAAGCAGCCTATACACGGTCCGTTTAACGGATCCGTTTGGGACTTAAATAGTACGCATCGGATCGCATCCCTAGTGCATGCAGTGTGCATGCACTGCGATCCGATCCAATGTGTACCTAGTACAAAAAGTATGTGCAGCACATACTTTTTTTACCGTACTATGTGATGCGCGGGAGCGCGCATCGCATAGTACAGAACGGAGCCGTACACAACGGACCGTGTATGGGCTCCATTACGGTTATTAAGCTAGGCATTTTTACTTTTATTTAGTTGAGCATTTTTACTTTTATTTAGCTCGGCACTATTTCTTTGGTACTCTTTACCTAGAACGGTGCCCATCGCGACCATCGTATGCACTAAAAAACGGGTGCGATGCGATGCCCGCGATTTCCCATAGGGATCAATGTTAAAAGTGAGATTGTACGCGATTTTAGTGTTCAATGCCTCAATGCCCGCGATTTTTCCATAGAAAACAATGTTAAATGGGCCACAGAGCCCAAATAGTCACCCTAAAGTCTGAAATGGCCCCCACAATTGTTAACGCCACCCCACGATCAACGTCAACCCGAAGCGTGGCGAGCGCAGCGAGCCCGTGAGGGGCGGCGGTACGCGTCCTCCGACCTTTTCATACCCCCACTATCCACGTCGGCGTGGAGTTGAGAATAGAATAGTGTGGCGAGCGCAGCGAGCCCGAAGCGTGGCGAGCGCAGCGAGCCCCGCGCGGGGACGCGGATACCTTCACAGGTATCCGCGTCCCTTCGCGGGCTTCACAGGTATCCGCGTCCCCTCGCCACGCTTCGGGCTCGCTGCGCTCGCCACACTATTCTATTCTCAACTCCACGCCGACGTGGATAGTGGGGGTATGAAAAGGTCGGAGGATGCGTACCGCCGCCCCTCGCGGGCTCGCTGCGCTCGCCACGCTTCGGGTTCACGTTGATCGTGGGGTGGCGTTAAAAATTGTGGGGGCCATTTAAGACTTCAGGGGGACTATTAGGGCTCTGTGGCCCATTTAACATTGTTTCCTATGTAAAAATCGCGGGCATTGAGGCATTTAACACTAAAATCGCGTCCAATCTGACTTTTAACATTGATCCCTATGGGAAAATCGCGGGCATCGCGGGCACCCGTTTTTTATGTGCATGCGATGGCCGCGATGCCCGCGATTTTTTACCCCCGACGCCCGTGATGATAATCGCGGGCGCCGTTCTAAGTAAAGAGTACCATTTCTTTTATTTTAATTAGCTCGGCATTTTTCTTTTATTTATATGGGCACTTTTACTTTTATCAAGCTGGGCACTTTTACTTTTATCAAGCTGGGCACGTTTACTTTTATCAAGCTGGGCACTTTTACTTTTATTTAGTTGAGCATTTTTACTTTTATTTAGTTGAGCATTTTTACTTTTATTTACCTGGGCACTTTTACTTTTATTTAGCTGGGCACTATTACTTTTATTTAGCTGGGCACTATTACTTTTATTTGGTTAAGCATTTTTTCCTTTATTTAGCTGGGCACTTTGCTTTTATTTAGTTCCCATGAAACAGTAATATATAAGGTAAATGAACAGCTAGGCGCAATACCATAAAAAAAGTTTATGAAATTGTTGTTTTAAAACAATTTTATTAAAATACAATTTTGTTAAAATACAAAGAATACTTGCAAACCTCAGCAGATGAAAACTGGGTATCACAATATAGCAAATAATTATACCTCACCCTGGGTATGGGCTGCGGTGAGCTATACTCAAATTCAAGTCTGTGGCACCACCGCAGAGAGCTTCAGGGGTCGGTTTCCCGTAAAAGTGCTAGTGCATGGATAAATGTGCCAATGCTTGAAAAGTGCTGGGCTTTTAAAAATGCATCAGTGTCCGTTCAACAACGCGTTTCGGAGAGGTCCACTCTCCTCTCTCAGGCTGGATAAAATGCCTGTGCTCCAGTGGCCTTATTTATACCCCGTTCTGAAGATCAACCCAGGGTGAGGTATAATTATTTGCTATATTGTGATACCCGGTTTGCATCTGCTGTGATTTGCATGTATTCTTTGTATTTTAATAAAATTGTTTTAAAACAACAATTTCACAAACATTGTTTTATGGTATTGCGCCTAGCTGTTCATTTATCTTGTATATTATCTTTCTCAGCCTGTCAGGTCCTGTGTGATATGGCTTGCATCAAGAACCATTTCTACTCAAATATACTGTAGGTCTGCGTCACTCTGCGATGTGACCAAACAGCTTCACGAGACTGCACTGATTAATTTCGGATGCGATATTTGTATATCTGAGTGCGACTGAGCCTGAATCTGTACATGAAGCGCTACCATAAGGCGGCCACAGCTTAGCACCTCATATCACATTAGTCAGTGCAGTCACATGGCGTATTGAGGCTAGGTGTATGAGGACACAACTTTACTGTATTAGAGAGTACATTTCCTGCTTATGGTGGCTGCCCAGAGCCTTATCCTCTGCAGGAAAACAGTAGGGGTCACTATACAAGCCCTGCTGTGTTACTACTGTGCTTTATTGCATATACCTGTGTAATGATAACATGCTGTATGGCGTCTACACAACCTATCCTACTATTGGAGTACTCCATATGGAAACACACAGGGGACACAATACTTACACCGTGTTTAACAGTTTTTGCTGCATGTGCTGCTTTCTTTTTTGCATCATAATGCGTTAAAATGTCAATAATGGCCATGAAGTACACCTCCTTCCTAGGCACACCTAGAGATAAACAACAGAGAATGAATCATTGCGTCTACAACTTGCAACTTGCAGCCTAAGACGTAAAGGTCCCCATACACGGTCCGTTTAACGGATCCGTTCGGCACTTAATTAGCACACATCACATCGCATGCCTTGTGCATGCAGTGTGCATGCAATGCGATCCGATGCGATGTGTAGCTAGTACAAAAAGTATGTGCAGCACATACTTTTTGTACCGTACTATGTGATGCGCGGGAGCGCGCATCGCATAGTACAGAATGGAGCCGGACACAACGGACCATGTATGGGCTCCTTACATGATATATATATATATATATATTTTTTTTTTTGTTAAAGTTATGTAAACTGATACGGATATAGGCACAAACATTGTGGAGTTTATTCCCTCTGCATGAGCAAAACAACCCGTAGGAATGCGCCATCTCACCTCATTACAGTTATCTTGCTGCACAACGGGTCCAAATCTGATATTGCACTGTGGAGCGGCTGTTGGACACATTGTATATCACCTCAAGCATAAAAAGGTGCCCCGTGCCTGTGGCATAGCGAGACTAGAACCTATGAGCTATAGAATAAATGAATATAACATACTGTCATGGCTTTTAATTCCGTATACATCAATAGTAGGGTCAAACTCTCCAGGAGCAAGTGGTCTTGTGCTGTTCAGTGTATTCCCGGGGCTGTCTGGTGGTGTTCCGATAGGGTGAGTCCCATCACTTTCCCCTTCATCTTCCCCTTCATTGTCTTCACTCTCCACATCCTCTTGCTCCGCTCTCTCCACGTCATGGATTCCCACCAGCAGGCTGTAGTCCATAAGTTTCAGCTGAGTCAAAAACTAAGAGGGACAAATAGATTTATGAAGCTGAGAGCGAATGCGGCATCTCCAAGAGCAAAGTCACACTGCTAGCCCACAAATGAGCAGTTATTATTATTTTGTGTACCGGGATTGTACCGAAGGACAAATCATTTGCCATATGTTACCATAACACAAAACAAGGACAGACATCGTTTGGACTAATGGCTTCCATAAAGATTTATCGGATCCTGCAGTGATGGCTGGGATCACATACATGGTTTGCAAAAGGACCACATACAACGTATTGTATGCAATACTATAAAGGGGTAGAAGTACTAAACCTTGGAGAGTAATAAAGTTGAGAGAGGTAAAGTACCAGCCAATCTGTCTTATCTTTCACTTTTCAAACAACCTGTAACAGCAGTTAGGAGGGGATACGGTCGTATTGTCAACAGCACTTAGGTCGACAGTCATTAGGTAGACAGGGTTCTAGGTCGACATGGGTGAAGGTCGACATGGGACAAGGTCGACATGGGACAAGGTCGACATGGGACAAGGTCGACATGGGACATAGTCGACATGGGTTTAGGTCGACACATGCATTAGGTCGACAGGTCGTTAGGTCGACATGGTTTTTTTCACTGTTTTTTGAGCCGACGTGCCAACAAGCGGTATTTCATGCCCTACCATCCACTAGGGCGTGGTGGGAGAATAAAATAGTGTGCCGAGCGCAGCGAGGCAACGTGCCGAAGCATGGCGAGTGAAGCGAGCGATGCGAGGGGCTGCGGTTCACTTCCAACTGTGTCCATGTCAACTGTGTCCATGTCAACTGTGTCAACATTCGGGGTAAAAAAAAAAAAAAAAACAGTGAAAAAACCCATGTCGACCTAATGACCTAACCCATGTCGACCTAGACACCTGTTGACCTTCACCCATGTCGACCTATAACCCTGTCGACCTAATGACTGTTGACCTAACTGTGGTCGATAAAACGATTCACACCTGTTAGGAGACGATTGGCTGGTACTTTATCTCTACCCACGTTATTACTCTCTAAGGCTTAGTACATTTGCCCCCAAGTATGAGGAATACATCGGAATCAGACCTCAATGCTAGGGTCTGAGCAGGCACCAATCTGTATAACAAGAGTATAATTACTATTAAGGTCTCAGGGGTAGATTTATTAAGCTCGGCGAAGTGATAAAGTGTCTGGTTTTTATCACCGGCCAATCAGCTCCTACCTATTATTTTTCAAACCAAGCCTGTAACTTCACAGGTAGGAGCTGATTGGCCAGTGATAAAAACCATACACTTTATCACTTCACCGAGCTTAATAAATCTGCCCCACAGACATGTAAACACGGGTAACATGCTACATGAACGTTGATCTTGCCTCTACATCTTTCCTTAATTTCTCACGAAACATCTTTTTGTTGTTCTCATCGATGTAGATTTTCTGACCATCATTTATGAAATCATTATCTTTGTAAGTTGGCAGCTCTTTGGCCTAGAACAAAACATAAAACAAGCCTTAGTTAGCAGCTACATAACACATACAAAGAACATTTAATCATTAGCCTCAGTCTTGAATAAATAAGGATTATTTGTTCTGAGAGTTTAAGAGCACAACGCAGGGTGGCAGATTCAATATTCAGGACACTGCAGCCCAAGGATTTACAGTAACTACTGATATTACTATGGTATCACTACCGTATGTCCTCTATAGGATCACTTGCATGTCTACAGTGTGATCGTCAACCTAATAACTACACCCTGTTCTGTACATGAGAGGAACCATCATTGTAATTGACAATTACACCTACCTATGCTACGTGTCTGAGTGTGGCATTCCGAATGCATATGCATGACGACACAACCCAAATCTATGACACACCCACAGAATCGTTTTTTATTATGACCCAAAAATGCCCTTTAAGTGTTTAAAGAGAAATGACTTAGGGGGGGAATTCAATCTCCCGCAGCCATCTCCCGACGGGGGTGAGGTGGCTGCGGGGCTCTATTCAATGCAGTCTTCCCTGACAGCATTGAACAGGTGATCTCGGCCGAACAAGCCCGACTTCACAAGCAGTCGGGCTCATTTTGTCGAGAACAGCCGGGAAGTGACGAGCTCCCGGCTGCAGCTCGACTCGCTGCAGGCAGGACATTGAATCCCGCCTGGAAACTCGGTTGAGCAGACAGAGAACGGGACAGGGTCACAGCTGTTGGGCCAGCTTGACAGCCGTGACCCAAGATTGAATACCCACCTTAGATTCAGAAATCTCTAGATGCGACTACAGTAGAAGTCCTCCGTAAAATTGGGTCAAATTGTCTATAAGCCAGAGTCATGTGCACTAGGGCCCTTATTCTAGTTGAATCGGACGGATGCGTATTTCGGACAGGAACCGAGTGTTCTTAGCCCCACCTATCGTATGGATCGCTCACACCGTCCGAATGCGGTAAAACGCAGAGCGAATGGACCGCGAGTGGATGTTTCATGTGAACACCTCCTCCATCTGTGGGAACCTCCCCCATCCTCCGATGGTCGCCGACCATCGAAGGATAGACCGAGTGGTCAGACAGCACCGAGTGCTCCAGACCACTCGGACATTTTTACATATGAAAGCAGGGATATGGGCGGGCAGCTGATATCCGGCTATGTCAGATGTCCGCCCCCCACACGTGCTTCATGGCCGCATTACCATACGTACGCCCAGCGTTTTCATGAGAATTCCCAAGAAACGCGGGATGTATGCATAGGGTAATGAGCCCAAACAGCCCTTCACGTCCCTCTCCACCCCCTGCTCGGTTGGGTCCGACCGATCATTTTCTGCACGGACCTAATGCCGTTTTCGTACTTGTGAGGCATTCACACATGCGCAAATACGCCTCTGCACATGTGCAAACACCAACCATTGGCTGTCCGTTCGCACTCGGAGCCATCCGACTCAATCAGAATAAGGGCCTAAGTAACAATGGGTCAGATGCATTAAGCCTGGTGAAGAGATAAAGTAGAAGGTGATAACGCACCAGCCAATCAGCTATGTTTGAAACATGACAGTTAGGAGTTGATTGGCTGGTGCGTTATCATTTTCCACTTTATCTTTTCACCAGGCTTAAAACATCTGCCCCATTAATAGGTATCACAGTCGGCTTATTAGTATAAGTTACATGACTTGTGTATTTATACCTAGCTAGACTGCCATATCTGCTTTCCGAAGTTGCTGATAGCCTGTCCCAGGTGACTCCGCTTTATTAATAAATAAACTACCCTGTCACCAGCAACAGAGGTTTTTGACTTAACCTATTTTTTATACGTTCATTTTCCGGAGCTTAGTTCCACTTTAAAAATAATATATGGGTCATCGTAACGTCCAGTGTTCATTCATTTATGAAAAAAAAAAATAATACAAAACGGCGCTACACGCATTGACATTATTTGGTTTTTAAAGCAAATTATTCCCTGACCTAACTTCCATTTATATCTCTCTGATGTAGATACGATTCTTGTCACCCTCAGTTACGGGGGACACCGAAGCATCTAATTGGTTTTGACTTGAGGACAGTGGACACAGGGCGATTTTGAAATCGGTACTACGACACGCAGGGATCAAGATAAAACAATATTTGTTTGAAAGCCTTGGAACGGCAATAAAATGCATTTAGTGAGATGTGCAATCTCCGAGGAATGTGGCCTGTCTATAATCATTTTTTTCTCTCCTTTTCTTCCATTTTCAGTTCCCCATGGAGAAGCTGACTTCTTACGTCCTGGCAGAGTGCCCAGACTGTCAGTACTAAAAAGTAAGCTGAACTATAACCACTAATTTTATACCATATTGGAGCGCCACCTCCTCTCTGAAAAGACAGGCCAACAGGGAGCTAAGTATTTCCTCTCATGCCGGGGAGAAGACTAATCTGTTTGAGCAATGCGCTCCTGAGTGATGTCCTCTCAATAAACAATGAATCTTCTGAGGGAAGGGAAAAGTCAAAACAGATGCAAGAATGTGACAACTATTGGAGGTCACCTAAGATGAAGTGGAAGATGGCTCACGTAGGACGCGGCTATAAATACTCAGTGCAAAGTGCTTCATTATTCTGGGATGTTTAGAAAAACTGGGAACTGGTAGGAAAAGGTCCTGTAACCCATAGCAACAATACATTTGCTTTCATGTTATAGACTAGAAAGACAGCTACTGTATGGGTCAATTCAATTACTGCTAAATTGCCGGCATTGCTTACGATGTGCAGTTAGTTAGAACGCTGACAACAGCATATTAACAATGCCCCCATAGTTACTGCATGCTGCAGGCACACACTAAATCACCAGCATCACTTGTAATTGAATAGGGGTGACGGTCCCAACATTATATCCCTTTGCATTGAGCATTTCTAAGTGAACTGAGCGAATAATAATGGTACGTAATAAAATTTTTGTTAAATGCAGGAAACTCTCCAGACTACCCATCTCGTCTTGTGAAATGTACCCAGGAATGGGCGCTGGCTACCCACTTTGTCACATCACTTATTTTGAAGCTGTTCCAGGATAACATGTAGAAATTGTTCCATAGCAAAACACAAACAGACAGGAGTATTCATGACAAGTTCTACAAAGTGTTCATAAGTCATCCTGCTGCTATTTGTGTACATGAAAATACATGTGTACAAATCATCTGCACTCCCTCCGATGACCACAAGGGGGCAGATGTAGAAGTAAAATGGAAGCATGATAAATTGGGTGTAGGATGACTGCCCGACAATCGGGATCCCGACAGTCAGTATACCTGACATCGGAAACTCGACTGCTGGTGCTCCAACAGGGGGGATCCCAACTGACAGGGGCTATTCTCCCTTTTTGGGGTCCACGACCCCCCATAGAGGGAGTACAGAACCTGTGGTGCATGAAGCGAGCCACCGAACCCGCAGCGTGGCAAGCGCAGCGAGCCCGCAAATGGCTTCTTTGCACTTGCCCCCCCCCCTGTCAGAGCACTGGCAGTCAGGATTCCGATGTTGGTATACTGACTGTCGGGCAGTCATACCACACCCGATAAATTAGGCTATTTTTGCACATATACAGAGCGGCACACATCTCACTGCTCCATATGGGGAGCAAATATGCGTTAATACACTACTACTTCACATTTCTCTTTTCTATCTACATATGAGTCAACACTATCAGTGCATACTTGCCAACTCTTCTACTCTTGGCCAGTCCTCCGCTAGCTTAGGACGTAAAATGCCGCAAATCGTAACTTTTATTAGCTGAGAACAAAGACCTTAAAGAAGCCTGCAAAGGTGCATCATCTCCTAAGAGGATTCTCAATGCTATACACTAGTGTGAATAAGCTGCAATTGTGTGACCACGCCATTAGTGAAACTAGCTTATGTGAGTGTGCCCTTCATACTCCTTCCAGGTATCTGGTCCTGAGTGTACATACAATTATAATGCAGGGGAGACCGCATGGGAGACTGCATTGGCAGGGGAGACCACGAGATACAAAACTTGAGCTACAAAGGATTGTAAGTGACCCCTGAGTACAATGGCATCACTGCTACAAAAGACAGAATAGTGAGTACAACAAACCACAAAGGCCACTGAAAAGGAATGATTGACAGCTCTGAAGGAGGCCGGCATGTCTACATAGGAATCTAATATTATAGTTTGTCCAGTTTTTATGACGTTGTTGGAATATTTCCTGTCTACAGACTAGAACGGTGTTAATGCGTTACTTAGTTCACAGTTAGCAGGACTTATCAGCTTGGCACCTCCAATGCAGCACTTTCTCCCTGTAGTCTGATAGATTTAAGGTTCCAGAGCTGTCAGAATAAACTAGATCCAATGTTCTGTGGTAAAGGGGTAGGGGATGCAGCCATACATTGCCTTCTGCATTCCTGTGTACATAGAGGACTGACTCTTACTACTGTAGTCTACACTTCCTACTCTGTAAATGTATCAAGTGGTGAAACCCACTTATTCCATTGTCATTGCTGCTTCCGTGGGGTTAAAGTCTTTTCTCTAAAGTTTATTAAAAGGGGTTTCATGGAGAAAGAAGGAATAAAGCTGAGCTTTTTGTCTCATCATCTAAGACCTAGCGCCATCTAAGGATGGTAATATGGTTATTTATATGTACCGCCATCCCTGTTGTACACTCTTGTGCATACACGGTCATTGATGAATTCAATTTCAGTTTCCCTAATCTTGCAGATGTGCAATGTGACCGTCCACAGGAGCCATTACATATCACGCCGGCACTGAGGCAATGCACTGCTGTACATGCAGGAATCACAGCTCTGCTGGCATAGTCATAAAGTCAACGGAAAACTGTAAACTGATGAGAATGGGTCGACCCAAGGTGAACGCTGACCAATAGTGAACACCATTACACAAACGCCTGCTTTTAAACTTCACATCATGGTCAAACATTGAAATAAACAGTATACCTTTTCCTTGTCGCTGGCTTCTCGTGCCACAGTGGAGCCCTAGGAAACAAAGGGTGTTGTTAAAATAACATTTATCACAAAGTATCTCTATACCTGTATCAAAAAGGTTAACATAAAAGAAACGAATCTAGGCCTGGACCAACCTGAGCACTCCAAGAACTAGGAGCAGCAGTCAGGATGAAATCACTCACGTAGGGATATGTAGACCCTCAGACTTATCTCCACATTAGCGAGGAGCCAGCTTTATCAGCCATTTAGCCTAGCACTGGGTTGGACCTGTATATTGGATTAACCATCATTGGATTGGATGTTTAAATATGCGTTGTAATTATAGATCATTTTCTATTTATTTAATTAGAATTGCAATTCATTTAGGGGACTTTACAGATTTAGCAGTTTGGGCGACACTTCCTTAGCGGCCTGCAAAATCCTACTCTTACTGATTGCGGAGGTACTTCTCCTGTGCACAAAGCAATAGCGACGTAACTACAACAAATGATCAAGTTATCGAATGCTGTATTACTAAGCTGAATATAATACAATAAATAATTGGAGTGTTTCTGCCCAGGAAAAAACAGATGTGTCCTCACGCATCATTGGCACGCCAGGTTCTGCAAGACACTGCTATCGTCGGGCGTCTTTTCACTGAAAACGCATCTGAGCCGTGACTAGGATTCCTAACTAGACTGTGCTGATTAATTTAATATGTGCCACTTTTTTTTTTTTTATCTGTGGGGGTTATTCAGACCTGATCACATGGCTGCAAAATTCGCAGGATGGCGATTAACCTGATTTATCCTGGATGCAGGATAATAATTGCCGGGTGATAGCGATGTGCAGGGCCGTGCATCGCTATCGACCCTACAATGGAGCGACCTAGGGGCATTTTCTAAGCAATCTAGTGCGATTGCTTAGAAAATGCCCTGAAATCGCCCCATTTGTAGGCCTCATAAGATGCAGGTTTGAAATAACAAAGACACCTAACTCTAGCAGAGTTGCACAGAACCTTGCACCGAGAGGGGCTCATTGTTGCACTTGTAGCAATGATGTATGATGACACAAAAAACACCCAATGCTAGCAGAGTTGCATGGGACCTTGCACGCTGGGAGGGGCTGCTTGGCGCAACTGTAGCAATGATGCATGAGGACACCCAACACGAGCAGCGTTGCACAGGACCTGGCGGCTCACTGGTGCTGGTGCAGCATTGTGTATTGAGGCTGGATATATGAGGACGCATCTTTAAGTCCATTCCACTGATTCCATGTTAGATTGTGTGAATTGGCTGACTCATACATACTGATGTCATAGAGCCTAAAATCACTCTTTTTTTTTGCTAAACCTTTATTAGGTCCCTTTAGGAGACTATGCTAAATATTTGGTAGAGGCATAAGCTGGATGTAATGAAGTGGGCATCAACACTACGGTATATTTTCCAACAAAGCTGCAATGTAAAACTAAAGTAAACTCTCAGCAATGTACTTTTGGTACTATAAAAGGCGCTATATCAGTGACGTGCGGTGGTGGCTGTGAACGGAGAGGCACTGTCACAGCCACCACCGCACCGCAACCCCCCCCCCCTGGCTGCCGCCAACACCCGCTGCCCCCCTCCTCCAGAAGCAGCCAGCACCCATCCCCTGCCGCAAACCTCCGCCCGCTGTAACACCCCCCCCCTACGCACCTGACCGCCCCTGTCAATTAGGCACTTCTAGTAGTGCCGCTTTTAGTGTTATTTTTAATGGGCTTTTTAGCCCACTGCAGTTCTGTTTGGGAGGCACGCTTATCGATGCCTCCCAAACAAGGTTAATTCATTCAAACCAGTAAAATAATATAAAGAAAATACTTATGACACAGAATATGTGTCATAGGTATATTCTTTGTATTATTTTAAAACAAATTGACAGGGGAAGCACTGCCTCCCCTGACTGCACGTCCCTGCGCTTTATAGACAATGCTGTGCTACATAAGAACACCATCAAAGCATTTCAGTGACTGCTTGTAACAAAGCACTTGAAGGAAAAATTTAATTTGGTTTTATCCAACAAGTACAAATTATAGGGGATCCACCCTTTCCATAAATAGGACCGTAAATTACCATTTTTGGAACGACATTAGAGAAAGTTCCTTTGAATAATTTATGAAGTTCACTACAAGTTCAATTGAATAGTACTTGTTGATTGCAAGATGTAAGATGCTCAACCCCTTTTTTGCCCTAGGGAACACTATCCCAGAACGTCACATCGTCTGGCTGAAGAACACTTCACGGCTTGATTGCAGAAATTCCACAGGACAGAGAATCACAGCACACCCAGCTGTATGGGAAGCATTACCAGGAACCTGATTTTCCACTCCAATGTTTTCTTCAGTGTTTAATCAGTAACATTTTTTCCCAGTTTAGTTACTTGAATTATGGAAAATTGTATATAGGTGAATAACATGAGCGGCGTAAAAAAATAAATATTTGTACATTATTTTATTTATTTGGGTTGTTTTGCCATCTTTTTGTTGGCTACACACTTGGCAGACAGGTTGGCAGTCCTGCTGACCTGCCAAACGATCTTGGGCATACACACTTACCAATCGTCAAACCGATTTGTCTGGCCTGCATAGTTCTCCCCATAGAATCCCTCAAAGAAATGCCTTCATGCCAAGAGATGTAACTTCCAATGTTTATTGGAACATTGAATTAGTACAGCTGCTAATGGGCCCAGAACTGTGAGGGCCCAGCTTTTCTGTTAAAGTTACATGTTCTATATACATGTTTCATGACTGTGTGGTACAAAGGGGTCCTTACAAACTTTTGCTATGGAGCCTATAAAATTTTAGTTCCGCCACTGCTTTATGCTTTTATGACTTTTGGTAGACTGAACAAGATGGGTGCCGGACGGCTCCCCAACGGTCGGGATTCAGTAATTACAGTAATTACTCCGATGTCGGAATCCCGACTGCTCCCTCGTGGGGGTCCACGACCCCCATAGAGGGGGAATAAAATAGGTGGCGAGCACAGCTCGCCACCGTGCCCGCAAGGGGCTTCATTGCGCTCCCCCCCACTGTGCAGTCGGGATTCCGACGTCGGAGAAATGACTGTCGGAATCCCGACTGTCGGTGTGTCATACCACACCCGAACAAGATAAAGGTACACCTGCGCCAGCATGATCACATCTTACCATTTTGGTGTCTCCTCAAAAACATGGAAGCATTACACAAGTATACAGTATAAGAAAGTTACACAAGTATAGAATAACGTTAGGGACCTACCTTTAAATCATATTTTCTATACACAGAAAGACGATGACTAAATACGTTCCTTGTGACAATCATGTACGTCTCTATTCCATCCACGTTTAGCCGATACATGCCTAAAAACTGTGGGAGGAGTGTGTTCCCGTGACATTCCACTATGTACTGCAGGTAAAAAACAGGGAGAGTGGTTATATAGAAATGGCACAGCATAGAAACAACATTTTCAGACACATGAATATTTATTTCAGACCTGCACTATCATTTGCGTTATCTGGTAAATTTGACTTTTTGGTAGTCTTTTCTGTCAGAAATATCTGTCATAGTGAGGCAGTAATGTGCTGCTTCCTGTGAGCAGTATCTCTGGGCAGGATTTACTAAGCAGTGGCGGTACATCCATACTTGCCTACTTTTAAAATCTAGTTTCAGGGAGATTATAGTTGGCAGTAGAATTTTGCAAAGTGCACCATTGAGGGGGCGTGTCATGCTCCTCCCAAAGGGTGTATTCTAGTTCCATATATGGAGAGACTGTGAAAAGAGATTGTGAACGTGGCACCTAGAAGCGTGGGTGTGTACTGCTTCATCTGAGAGGAATCTTGTCAAATTACTTCTATCCAAATGTAGATCAGCCCCAAAGCAGTTAGTAAGAGCTACTATACATGGTAAAGTGCTGGGAAATGATGCTGATGATTCAATGTAAATGTATCTGTGTCTCATTCCTTTTTTCCGAAAAAAAATGTAACAGTGTAATGTGGGCTAGGTGAAATGAGAGAGATTGCTAGACTAATCAGGGAGAGAGGGAGATTGCTGCTATTTCAGGGAGTCTCCTGCAGAATGCAGGAGGGTAGATAACTATGGGTACATCCCACCACCAGAGTTGTCAGATCATCCCTTTAACAAGTGCACATATGACTTATACAGGTCCCAGTTGTCACAGTTTATGCCAACTGTCATTGCATCCGATGAGCAGTTAAGGATTTGTAGAACACAGGTTCTGGGGCCTAATTTGACTGCTCATCGGATGTAATGATAGCTGGTATGAACTCTGTCTCCTGGACCTGTGTAATTCATATGTGGCAACTCTGTCTACCGACCATCGTCGTGATGCTCATCGTATTTGCACTAACGCAAAGCGCTGATCAATGCAAAGGGCAGCTCTTCCAATAAGAGCTGCACTGGAGGGAACTTTAGTACATTAGAAAATGAGGTAATTTCACCTTTAATAAATTCCTTCCTCTGTGAGAGCAGTAACTGTTTACACTTGTGGAGTGATACAGCTGTGCCTTTGTGATTAGGTTCACAATACATTTGGAAGTAGAACAGGCCTGAGGTGTGCGGTGATAGGGTAATGAAGCCTGGTTAAAACCAGACCTGGCAGCAGAGATAGAGAGACACTCCAGGCAGGGAAGAGGAACTGCACAGGTTTTGAAAGATGCAGGGTGCTCTAGGTACAATTAGCTTATTATGACGCCAAGCTTGCGAGAAAGTGCTCAATGCAGGAATTGCAATCTGGTAGAACATCTAAGTTACATCCAGTGTCTCCTACTTTGGGGGTCGGGGATGGGTGCACCCACGTGAGCTCCGTCCGTCCTAGGTCGGGGGCTCCCATCCTCGGCCCCGGAGATGAGAGCGTGGCGTGGGGAGGACGGAGGAAGGAGGGGGACAGAGTGCCGTGCGCTGAGGATTTCCCCGCATAACGGAGATGAGGAGAGCAGCGGAGGGGCTGTGGGACCTGATGTGCGGCAGCTGAATGACGCGACGGAGCTCCCTCCGGCGGCGCAGGCATCAGTTGCTCATATCGGAGCAGCCCTGCAGACACAGGACCTGCCTGCTCGCCGGCTGGGAGGCGTTGAGGAGGGGAAGAATGCCGCGCCCGCTGGAGGATAGGTGCCAGAGAGGCCGGGCCGCACTGCAACCAAGAGGAGGACGCAGTGACACCAGGCCAGAGGAAGCCAGCACTGCAGCCTCCAGCATCGTCATCGGCCCGGGGGGGACCACTGGAGGAGGAAGATCATCTCTGAGGGCCCGGTACAGGTGAGGAGGACCCAGAGCACTATCTTCCCTGCAGGCCCACCCCTGGCCCCCTGCCTCACCTAGGTGGCCCTTGCCCTGGTTGTCTCACCAGCAGTAGCCACCCTTCCCTGCAGGCTTAGCCTTGGCCCCCTGTCCCACGCTCTGGCCTACTGCAGGCCCAGCCTTGGCCCCCCTATCTCACACCCTGAGCCTACTGCTCAGCCATGGCCCCCAACAAAGGCCCCCGGACTCAATGGAAATGATCAGGCCCCAGCCGCTGACCCCCATCACCAGCAGATGCGGGAGCCCAACTCCAGCCACAGGCCTCACTGTCTCTCCCCAGGCCTCAATGACTCCTCCCACCACCATCACCACTGCAAATGGCGCCGCAAATGGCTGCCTAGGATCTGTGCACTCAACCATATATAACCTTGTGTCCCCTGTGTGATAACTATACTGTCTCTGCTATCTCTGCTACAACTGCGATGTCTTTGCTCATACTGTTACCTACCTGGCTGCTGCAAAGACCAGTGGCACCGCTGATGGCTGCCTAGGCGCTGTGCAGCTCGGTGGGCATGTGTTCCCCGCATATAATGTCTCAATTTAATGTATGTATGCACTGTAAATCCACAAAAAATTCCTAGTGTGCGCAAGCATACATGGCCAATAAAGTTGATTCTATTCTATTCGTACTGTAGAACACAAACACAATAGTTGCATGAGGAAATATACATATGATGCTTTTAAATTAGGCCAGAGTGACTATGGTTCCTGCCTCTGTAATCAATTCATCTAATTTGCATTTTTAAATATTACTTTACAACACTCGCCCTCTATAACACATGATCAGTACCTAAAACTTAATTTCTAGCTTTCTATTTATGGCACTGGGAAAATATATCTAAGCACCCAGTAAATACGTTGGACATTGCAGTTGCTGACCCCCAGAAGTCAATCACATAGTAAAATCCCCCTAACACTCGTCCGATTTCCCCCGATTCATATGGATCTAGCCAAGAAATCGGGTAAAACCAGGTGTGTTTGACATCCGATCTGGTTCGATGCGTGGCCCCGCGCACATTGGATCGGAGTCGGACGGGCAGAACATAAGAGTATGAATCTGACTTATCGGTGGTACATTGGAGGTGCTTTTTAAGGTTTCAGTGGGCTGGCTAGGGAAGTATTTCATTTCTGGGATCACTGATTAATATATGCAGCAATTTCAGATCTGGGAATTGCAGGAACCCAATACCCTGGTTCCTATTAGTTCGGGTGAGAATTATATACATTGTGTTCCTTGTAGCACCTGCTATATTTGAAAACCCATGCAGTTCCTCTTCCCTGCCTGGGGTGTCACTGTCTGCTGTAGAGGTTCTAGCACAGTGGGGTCTGTATATCAGCACTAATACGGTATGGCTGCTTTACAGCCATTTGTTATAATACTAATGATAACAATTAACAACAAGCAGGAATAATTATAATGGTATAAACATTTGAGAAAGCATTCTAATCAAGGATGCTATTGTGGCTATCAGTGTAGGACCTATGCTACCGACTCTGGATTTTAATCAAGGATCCCCATCTCTTCTCCAGCCTGATAGGTACAGTAGTTCAGTCTGATCCTGGTATCACTGAGAACGGACTCAGTTGTGTTACATGAAGCAGTCTCACAATGAGACATGCATACGCACATGTTGTTAGACCTCTAACATGATAAATGACCTGTGGTGGGTTCCAGCCTGTTCTCATCACATTAGAGCAGGCATATGATGAGTCTACAGGTGATGAACTCAGCACATTTCCAGCCTAAACGCACTCAGTGGGGGGTTCCGAGAGCTTATTAAGAGCGGACGTCTTCCCTCCGCACAGACCTGCACACAATAAGCCCAGTTGGATTGAATGTATAGATTTGTTTCACATGCATTATTTATGTCTCAAGAGAACGTCTTGAGTCCATGTGACAAACGACTACCTCTGCGCTGGAAAAATATCCAGGTTACAGGAGACACGGGAATATGATTTACAGCGGCACTGGTACACGTTGCAAGAAACAAATGAATGCAACTGTATAAACACATGTACATATTCCTTAATTCTGCTTCATTCTATAAATCCCAAACTCCTGGCACGGTCTCACGTTCCCAAACTAATCCCAGTCTCCTAAATCACCCAGTAGTTCAGTCTCATAGTTGAGAAGAATATTTAAAATTCCCTCGTCACGCTCCAGTCTCTAGCATATTTGAAATACTGGGCAAGTCTGCTATGTATTATAGGCCCAGATAATTTTTCCGTTTACACTTGTAGGCCAGCTCACGTAACTCTTTCGGCCTAGTCCTAAATTTAGTCTAACCTACAATGTATTTTCCACAATCCAACTAAGGGATACATTTACTAAAGTGTGAGTTTTTAGAAATAAGAGATGTTGCCCAAAATGACCAGATTCCAGTTATTAGCCCTTTTCAACCGGCGGCCCATCAAACAAGATTTTTAAATTTCCAAGGCACAACATCCACAGGGAAAAAGACATTAGCACCCACAGGGAGAAAAAACTATATTGGCCCCCATATGAAAAAAAAAAAAAAATAACAATCACACTGGTCCCCACAGGTAACAAAAATAAAATACAATGGTCCTGACATGAAAACAGGAGTTCAGCGAATAACAGTTGAACTGGTGGTGAATGTAAACTAGCATGGACATCTCTAGCTCTGGTGGAAAACTTAAGAACAGCTTAAGGCACAATATTAGTGGAAAACCACTGCTCTAGAAGTTACTAGATAAACGATAATTAGAATCTGATTAGTTGCTAAGGGCAACATCTCTCATGCCTAAAAAACTTACTTTAGTAAATTTACCCCTAAGAATCTCCTTGTTGAGTATTCCTAATTCTGTTTCCCAGTTATTTAGTGATAACTTATGCTCACATTTATTCCAATGCTCGGCTAGTCACTCCAAACAGATTTTCAGAATATAGGGATCCCAAATATGTGTAGGTTTTGCTAAGTTTGAGAATGTTTATAAGCCTGCGAGCAGTGCCCTCTTAACTCTTATGTCTCTCCATTATTACCTTGTTCTATTATAGCTAAATTATAGCTCCAATTTGTAAGGTGAAACATAATACGCTGCACTATATACAAATCATTTTTCCACGGTATAAGGCCAAATTAATGCAATTGGGTTTTCTAGATCTACTTAAATCAAAATCTAATAGGGATTCCTCCAGAATTCTGCCCAATTACAAAGGAATTACAGTGACATCATAATATTATTTGGTACTTGTGTATTATCACGGCGCCCACGAAATCGGCCGAAAATCGGCCGCAAATCGCATGGAAAAATCGGATGCGATTTTGCGGCCGATTTTTGGCCGATTTTTCACTCTTTCCGGCCGATTTGCATGCTGTTCCATCATTGCACACCTTGCACACCCCCGATTTCCATCGTAGTGCATCGCATGCAATATAGTGGCATTTGATGCATGCCATGCGATGCATGTGTAGCGATTCGATTTGTAATTGTACAATCACCCCTGATGGGTGCTTACAATGTTAAATGCACTGCCATTGTTAATGCCACCCCCACTATCAACGCCAACCCGAAGCGTGGCGAGCGTAGCGAGCCCCCGAGGGGCGGCGGTACGCGTCCTCCGACCTTTTCATATCCCCACTATCCACGTCGGCGTGGAGTTGATTTTAGATAGTGTGGCGAGCGCAGCGAGCCACCGAGCCCGAAGCGTGGCGAGCGAAGCGCGCCCCGCAAGGGGACGCGGAATACATGTAAAGTAATCCGCGGGGCTCGCTGTGCTCGCCACACTATCTAAAATCAACTCCACGCCGACGTGGATAGTGGGGGTATGAAAAGGTCGGAGGACGTGTACCGCCGCCCCTCGCGGGCTCACTGCGCTTGCCACGCTTCGGGTTGGCGTTGATAGTGGGGGTGGCGTTAACAATGGGGGTGCATTTAACATTGCGAATCACATCGTATCGCATGCCACCTGCTGGCATGCATTGCTATGCGATATTTAATTGTACAATCAGGGGCATTTTCCCGAAAATCACATCGCATACCATCACATAGTACCTGGGGGTGTGCAAGGATGGAATAACATGCAAATCAGCAGGAAATGGCCGAAAATCGGCAAAAATCGGCCAAAAATCGGATGCAAAATCGCATCGCAGATCAAATCGGCCAAAAAATCAGCAGAAAATCGGCCGCAAATCAGCCGATAAATCGGATGCGATTTAGATGAAATCGGGCGCCGTGATAATACACAAGTACCTATTATTTGCATAATAATACAAAAATGCATAACATATGAACAAATCAGGAGGGAAATTGATATGGAGTCACATTGTACAAATCCAAACATGGAGGGTGAACAAATACACAGCAAATCTCGGTACTTCTTTACTTTCACGGCGCCAGCATGGCGCCGCGCGTCAGAGTCCCCTTGCGGGCTCGGTGGCTCGCTACGCTCGCCACGCTAATTAAAATCAACTCCATGCCAACATGGATAGTGCAGGTATGAACTATCCATGTTGGCATGGCGTTAACTTAGTTTATTTAACTTAATTAGTGGCGAGCGTAACCCGGAAGTACGCGCGGCGCCATGCTGGCGCCGTGAAAGTAAAGAAGTACCCAAATCTCAATAAACACCCAAATAATAGAATAAATCACTCAATGGCAACTAAGCACAAAACATAATACTTACCCAATACAGCCAGCACAAAGCAATAAAAAAATGTCCAACCATACCGTGTAAGCTGTGAGCATTAACAGACAAAGCTGCATACTACCACGGCCCAATACAGATATTGAAACTCAGACTGCGCAGCTAAGTGGTGCCATTCAGGCCCAACTGCAATCTCTCAAATAAATATTTAAACCAGAATGTCAGCTAGAACAGGACTAGAACATAAGGGCTAACTGGTATATCAACTACTAATAGGACCAATAAGCCCGTGCCTTCAAAGAACCAAAGACCAATTATGTGCCATGGGCTAAATTAAGCGAGCAAATTCCAACACTGTGCCACCCATAACATTAGATAAACAGAAAATAAAGTTTTCCCCCACCCTATATACAGTATACCTGGATCCTTAAACCGACTATGACTACCTATAGACCTGAACAATCAATGGCATACCTGGTAGGAGCTATTCTATAGAAGACCTTAGAGCAGGGGAGGCCAAATGGATCCTCGAGATCTACCAACAGTCCACATTTTCCAAACCACCTAGCTGGAGCATAAAGTGTTTATTGGACGCAGTAGGCCGTGCGCTTGCACAAGCTGTCCGACCGAAGGCAGCCTTCGCTCACCGCTCGAAGGGTGATTGACACCCTGCACGGGGTTGGGGGCGTGCTGCTGGTGTTTTCTGGGTGTGACCCAGAAAATGTAGGTGTTCCCTGGCCGTTGGGAGGGTGGGCCGTTGATGGCATCAGGAGCCTCCTTCTTCCCAAGGCCTGCGATGATGAATGATTTTGCCCCTATGTGCAGGGGAGCGTGAGTTTGGCAGGGCGGCTTTTACCTGCTCACTGGGCTATGAACACTAAAAGGTCTGAATCGGGCCCTGAATCCCATAAATCTGTGCCACAGAGAATGTTCTCGAGTTGTAGTTTCTGTGCAGAAAATTATTTACTATGATCTGTATTTACCTGATGGTATTTCTTTAGTACGTTGTGCATTTCGGCCACATCTTCGCTTGTAATGGTTTTGATGATATACCTCTTGTCACAGGACGTGTGGAACTTAGCACCGCTGCGGGCTTGTGAGTCATTAGCCAGTGGTGAACATCGCGTTAGGGAGTTCTGTAAAGGGTAGAACACAAAAAGGGAAAAATATCAGCAAGATACCCTGGAGATGAGTAACAAGTCCCCAGACTCTAATGCGGTTAAGATGGGTCTGTCATATACCACATCCATGGTGACCCCCAAGGCTGGCATGGGGGACCTTTCAACATCAGGTGAGTCTCTTCTGCTCAGCAGGGTGAACTCCGAACTGCCATTATTATATAGTGGCCTAAGAGAATGCTGACTGTATAGACAGCATTCAGTAGAATGCTCTCTGTATTGTACAGTGTGATGGTTCACATACTTTTCAGAATTGTCTGGGCATCTAGGTTCCACTGGGTACAATTTATTACTTGGAATATATTTATCTGGCTTGGAAGAAGAGAATGTAGCAGTTTCCTGTAGGGATAAAATATCTAAAATAAGACGTTTGGAACTGGTTTTCACCAGGTTTGGGAGGAGCTGACACTAGTGATAGATTGGGGTATGTAAGAGTAACCCATTCTAATCTTAAAGTATGCATAGAAATTACTAAAAGAGAACTATTAACACACCTCCCCTCCTGAATAAAATTTGCAAGTCGTTCATAAAAGTGGAGTTGAGAATATGATCACTTTTTTCAGTGCATGTTGCGTTATTATTACTCTTCTGTACTAAACAGTTTGTATTTTCACTTGTAATATATTTTATTATATGAGAGCAAGTCTGACACTTCCACAACTTTATGACAGAGACAGGCCGACTCTGAGGTCACAGGCCCTCCCTGAAAACACCAGGGGGGCATGTCTGCGTTTTTTTGGACACTCTCAAAAAACATCCGATTACCACCCCTAAATGCCGGGTTCCGGTCTGTCAAATTGTGAAGGGAATATAATTCGATCCATTCGTTATTTCTGTCGCTATTTTGGCTCGCGCATGCGTCCTACCATCCATGCGCAGTCATTCGATAATTGAATGGATTGCAAATTTGCACATCGGTGACCAGCTCTGAATAACCTCCTAGGTGTGCAGAGAGGTGGCAAAGTGGGAGGCTCCTTGTGCGAAAGTGTAACTGACATAACCTACAATCACGTTAGAACCAACAAAATAAAATTCCTTGTGGAGTGAAAAGATCTGTGCATCCCTCCACACCGCAGGAACAGTTTCTATTATACGGCCTCTCCATCCTAAAATCACTCTGCAAAATTTGACTCTGTAATGGTACAGTGATGGCAGAAATCCAGGTGATGGCAGTGAACGAGACAGTAAGCTCCTTGGAGCAGGGCCCTCTTCCCTCTTGCTCTCTCCTACTCAGTGACCGTCTACACCCGTATCTCTTCTCACTCATCTATTCCAACGACTGCCCACCCCTAGTAGTATGCAGACGGCTCCTTTGCTTCCCTACATCTCAGTCTTTAGTTACTGTAATGTTCAATTCTGTCTAACTGTATTATTATAATGTGTGTCATATGTGAGGCGCTGTGAACCCCTTGTGGCCCCTTATGAAATAATTGTAAAAATTATACATAAAAATAATAATTCTGCAAATAAAATGCACAGTACAGGTTGAGTATCCCTTATCCAAAATGCTCGGGACCAGAAGAATTTTGGATAATAGATTATTCTGTATTTGGAATATTTTTATATATTTAATGAGGTATCCTGAGGTATCTTGCATTTATGTTGTACAAACACACCAAACACATGAAATACACACAAATAAATTTTATTTGGGTACTTGTTTCCTAGCAGGGCGCGCAGTACGCTGCATGTGTACAGGGCTACTCTCCGTAGTAAAATCGCATTGCATTGCATCTCATGGGCCATCATAGTGCCATGCGATGCGATGCAATGCGATGCGATTTTTTTATGTCATTTATTCACTGCTCTGTTGGCCCTAGGGGATTGCATTGCATTGCACCTCCCGCAAAATGACATTTTCCCGCGATTTTATAGGTGCAATGCCATGGCATTAGCTATACAATTGTATGACATACAATGAGGTTTCACTGACCCCTCCACTATCCACGCCACCCCGAAGCGTGGCGAGCGCAGCGGAACGCGTCCTCCCGACCTTTTCATACCCCCACTATCCACGTGGAGTTGATTACATATGGTGTGGCGAGCGCAGCGAGCCACCGAGCCCGAAGCGTGGTGAGCGCACGCGGAATACATGTAAAGTAATCCGCATCCGCTCGCCACACTATATAAAATCAACTCCACGCCGACGTGGATAGTGGGGGTATGAAAAGGTCGGAAGGACGCGTACCGCCGCCCCTGACGGGGCTCGCTGCGCTCACCACACTTTGGGGTGGCGTGGACAGTGGAGGGGTCAGTGAAACCTCATTGTATGTCATACAAGTGTATAGCTAATGGCATGGCATCGCACCGTATAAAATTGCATGTCATTTTGCGGGAGGTGCGATGAAATGCAATGCAATCCTCTAGGGCCAACAGAGCGGTGAATAAATTACATTAAAAAAATTGCATCGCATGGCACTACAATGGCCCATGAGATGCAATGCAATGCGATTTTGCTACGGTAGACTGGGCGCCCTGCTAGGAAACAAGTTCCTATATTTGTGCTTGAAGCAATGTTTTAAAACATGAAACAAAGTTTGTGTACTATCTCAGATACTGAATTTGAATGCCAATCAATCATTTTCTTGCACATATTTAGTGCTAGTTACGTGTTATTTCCCCATTAGTGCCAGTTACAGATGTAGCCAGGAGGTTTTTAGCAAAAAAAAAAAAAAAAAAAAAATTACACTTTGAAAACTATGGTATTCGAAATTATTTGGATAACGGATACTCAATCCGTATTAGAAATAAATTTGCAGTGCCCCAATCTCTTTTACACTTTGCAAATAAGGTCCTGACTGTATTGTATGTCTATCACTGGTGATCTCTCTGTACTGTATGGAGGAAACTACAATAGTGTCTATTTATTTTATTTTGACAGAATAAATTTTTTTTTTCATATTTCTTTGGCTAGGTTAAGCCACACATAAATGTGACAAACAAGGAAACAGTGTTGTGGTGCATTGATTCAGGTAAGCATATTAACTTAAAATGTCCCGCCTCAAAATATAGCTGGGTGGGCATTTTAATTGTCCTACTATGATGTCAGCTGTGATGTCAGTAACCCCCAGTGTACAAGGCCAAATTCGCCAATATAGCTGTAGAAATGATACATTGGCATTGGTTTGATCAAATTAATTATATGTCATCAAATGGGGTATGGGTCATTGGGTTGACAAATATTAGGTCGACATGCATTGATTAGACCATTAAGTTGACACATGAAATAGATCGACATGGTTAGAAGGTCGACACAAGCATTAGATCAACAATGGCAAGGTCGACAGTCAAAACAGCGACATGATTTTTTTTCCATATTTTTTGTCCTGAATGTTGACAATTGACATGGACACATGGCTTGCTGCAGTCACCATGCTTCGGGCAGGGTGCCTCGCTGAGCTCGGAACACACTATTCTATTCTCCCTCCATGTCCTAGTGGATGGTAGGGCATGAAATGACACCTGTCGCTTAAAAAAAAGTGAAAATCCCATGTCGACCTTTTGACTGTCGACCTAGCCATTGTCAACCTAATGCTTATGTTGATCTTCCAACCATGTCAACAAATGGGAAAATCTTTCAATTGAATTCCATACCATTCCAAACGGTCTGTGTCAGACTGTTTTCTGTATAGTACTCAAACAATAGTCTCTGTACTTATTCTGAACAATCAGCTATGAATGATCTCAGATGTAACTGCTTTGCACAAATTTTTATTAACAAAGTCCTTTTAACTGAACTCATGGGCAGTACGGATGGTGTAATGGTTAGCATTACTTCCTCACAGCGCTGAGGTCATGGGTTCAATTCCCACCATGACTCTAACTGCGCGGAGTTTGTATATTCTCCCCTTGCTTGCGTAGGTTTCCTCCGGGTACTCCGGTTTCCCCCACAATCCAAAAATATACTGGTAGGCTAATTGGTTCCCAACAAAAATTAACCCTAGAATGTCTGTGTGCGTGTATATGTGGTAGGGGGTCAGGGACTGATGTGAATGTTCAACTATACTCTGTAAAGCGCTGCGGAATATGTGTGCGCTCTATAAGAAACTGTTAATAAATAAATAATAAATAACTCATACTTGTCCATTTCCACATAACATGCACTTATTTTATTTTACACAAATCTTACTTACAAAGCTGCGTTAGCAATTTCATAAATATTCATACACCTTTAAATGCGATACAATAAGCAATTTACGATCTGCTATTTCTGAACTAAGTACTGCTGTCATAGGGAAGGATGTCTGCAGTACATGAAGCCAGAGTGCGCTTGTCCTTCAATGGCCACTAGGTGGCAGGTGAGTACATGCTCTCTATAGCCTTGGTTTCTCAACTTTTTTTTTAATCATGTGCCCGTCATGTTGGCAAATATTTGGCAAGTGCCCCTCTTTTGTGACGATATAAAGAAAGCCCCATGTGATGCGTATGCATGTTTATAAAGAATTCCCTTTAAATAAAAAAAAAAAAATACTTGAGTTTCATTTTAATTTTCTTTATTCATTCCTAATATAATAAAATAGAATTTCGAGTTTAAAAATGAACAGATGGATCTACCTCCATATGTGTGAAATACCCCAGAGGAATATGCTAACAAAACAAAGCACAGGCTACAGGAGATGAAAGATTCTTATTTTAGCCACTGCACTAAAAGCACGCTTGAAAATGCACAAATAAAATGAGTTCAGATTAAAGCAAATACATATATAATCTCTAGGTCACGTGGACTATTCCAATCACAATGAGTGGAGAACAAAGGCTGAGAAAACATGTGGCTTTTCCCCAGATCCCTATTGAATCTGGATGAAAATTGGTCTATTTTTCCCTTGATCCGATTGTGGCTTAATGACTGCGTCAGCCTGTGTATGTATTCCTGAGAGACCCTGTAACATGCGGCAAATATAATCTGTACATTCCTCTAACTACGGGCCAGATGAACTAAGCTTAAAAAGTGATAAAATGGAGAGTGATAAACAGCCAGCCAATCAGCTCCTACCTGCCATGTCACAGACTGTGTTTGAAAAATGTAAGGCAGGAGCTGATTGGTTGGTTGTTTATCACTCTCTATTTTATCACTTTTGAAGCTTAGTACATCTCGCCCTAAATCACCAAAAATATGCCATTAGGTCTTCCAACCTTGTAGGTAAAGATCAGTGACCTCATGTATATGTAGCCAGTATCAGGCTGTGTAAACCGCTGTGTTCAAATCCTGTGTGTAAGATGCATGTGTAACACATGTTGGCCCTCATTCTGGTTGACTCACAAAGCTGCGGATTTTGCAGCTTTGCGAGCAAACCAAACGCCACCCGCATGAACTTTTAACCCCCCCTGCACCGTGAATGTCCGCACACGCACGCAAATGGATATTTTGCATAAACATCCATTCGGCAGCTTTGCGTGCAGGGCATTTGCGCTCGCAAATTTAAGTCAATCTCCGGTGACAGGTTTGCGGTGCCCTGATACGGAAACAGGGCGGGCAGCTGACATCCGGTCATTTCAGCTGCCCGCCACTGACACCCACGGCTGAATTTAAATTGGAACGCCTAGCGTTTTCATGGGAACGGATTAAGGGGCAGATGTATCAAGCTTCAAAAAGTGATAAAGTGGAGAGTGATAAACAACCAGCCAGTCAGCACCTAACTGTGATCGTTTTTAAACCAAGCCTGTAACATGGCAGTTATGAGCTGATTGGCTATCTGTTTATCACTCTGCATTTTATCATTTTTTGAAGCTTGATACCTTTGGCCCTAAGGCTGGTGGGGGTCCAGATGCATGCTGGATCAACAGATGCAGGCGGTTCCGGGCCAAATTTCACTTCACTATCCTGCGGGACTGACTGTGGAGAAGCTCCTCGGTGGATGCTGTCAATGAACAGCCAAGTTGCTAAAAAGAGGACTACTCTGTTTGAAGCAGCAGTGTGTGGGGACCCCTAGTGTGTTGGGGGCCAAGGACAGCTGCCCCTTTCGCCCCTCCCATAATTCGGCCCGAGTGTACAGTATCTGACTTATGGCCTATCTAGGGACACAATGATCCACACACACTAAATAATATGTGAGCACTGCTTTAATAAGTCAACAACTTCCTGATCTGTCACAGACCCATGATAAAAATGATTGCAAATGAATGTGATTGCTGTCCCTGTATTTGTATTTTAGCATACGATAAAGATGACTATATCACCAATGCCAGCACTCACAGTATGTAGTCTTAAAATGCTTCCACAAATGGAGAAATTGTTTGTGCTCTGCCGTAGCGAGGAGCAATGACTCCACATGAGTCATTGCCGAAATCCTCAGGATTATTGAAATGAGCAGGCACAGATTAAAAGGGAGCACATTCTGGAGAGGAAAGTGTCGCTTCCGCCATGGAAAGTGTCTATGTGTTAAAAAAAAGAGATACAGTCCTATAAGTAAATCCTTTCCGATCGCAGCAGATTCTCTGACAGATTATACTCCTGTGAGTTTATACTGTGAAACGCTGGATAGAATTATAATTATTTCTACACCTTCCTGACCTGCAAACGCACAAAACAGTAACTAACTTTCTTTCAGAAATGACTATGGCCCATAAAAAAAAAAAAATAAGCTTTCCGCAAAGCTCTAAAAATGCAAATATTTGACAGTGTACTAATAGCCAATGTTTTCGGAATAAACTTATCCTTTGTCCACAGACCTTTCACCTCACCATATTTATTTACTTTGTGACAATTTTACTCCTTGAGGTTTGGAGGGCACTCATAAACACCTAGGGGGAAATTTAATAAGATGAGAGATTCAGAAAGTGAGAGATTTGGTAAGAATTTGGATGTTTTTTTTTTTCTTAAAGCGGCAATCATGTACACTGCATAACCAGTTTGATTTGAAGTGTAAATAATTGCCTCTTTAAAAAAAAACTGGAGATTTCTTGCCAAATATTTCACTTTCTGAATCTCTCTATTAAATCTCACCCCTTATCCCCATTCTGACCTTTGTAGAAACGATTGATAAAAAAAAAACAACAACAAAAAATGTAACTCCACCCAAATGGACTGTTTGCTCATCTACACTGAGTTAAGGTTCAGATCTTAAGTTGGGCACACAAAGCCTCATACACACTACCTGACCGGGCCGGCCGATATTGTGCGTACACACTGAATGACATCGGCCGCCGACATCTTTTAGTGTGTATGCACTATAACTATAATTGGCATCAGCTGTGTCGGCTACTGTGTATTGGGCTAAATTGGCCTTTATGTTCTGCAGACATCAATCATCATTAACGACACACAGGAGCGCGCATCGTTAATGATATAATGAACAATATCATACAACATACAAGTCTTCCTGCATGTTCAAAAGATCAGTACAAGAGTCATAGGACCAGCGGGAACACGCATCGGCCTCATAATAGAGTACAAAGTGGACGAATTACATGATTTGTTGTTTGGAAACCCGTCGTTGTTTAGAAATTAGTTTAATGTTTATGCAGCTTGACACACGTTGTACTTGGAGAGACAATAAATCACCTTATATTGAAATGAGGGGGTCCAATATAGAAACCCTAGACTCATCCATACAAGAACAAAGCTTATATCAATCTACGATTTGGTTTCTATACCACATGTTTTTGTTGTATTCAACTTAGACGTTCAAGCGTTTGGGAACAATTTTTTGATGGTCATTGGCTCCCATACATTTCCAGGTTTTTGTTCCCACCAGATAGATTGCACAGATAAATCTGTATGTGTGCATGCATCTTTACTGTTATCTGTACTCTCTTAAACGATCAGGGACAGTGGTCACTGATGGGTCCACTTACCGACATGCTTCTATAGAATGATTTGATGTAATGTTGATGTTTTTGTACCAATACACATTTGTTCATTCTTTTATACTTGCATTGTGAAATTGCAATACACACGACCCTCTAATGAAATAAACTAGACTGACCACTATTAAGGTGTATACACACTATACGATATATTGTAAATGACATACACAATAATGATATTGTTAATGATATCTCGTGCATATCATCAAGTGTGTATGCATTATATTGTTAACGATGAGTCCTCCCATGGGTCATTAACGATGCCCCCCGTCCTCTGAACATGCAGTCAAATTTTGACAACGTATAATATTCTTAGTGATATCATCCTATCGCACTATATATCGTTTGCCTTGGAGGTCCGACGATATAGTTCATAGAATCGGTATCGTATAGCGTGTTTCCATCTTTTCAATTTGTTTAAATTCGTGAACATTACCATTTACATCAGGCATGTCCAAACTGTGGCCCTCCAGCTGTTGTGAAACTAAACACCCCAGCATGCCTTGCCATAGATTTGGCATTCAGTAATAGCAAAACTGTGGCAATGCATGATGGGACTTGTAGTTTCACAACAGCTGGAGGGCCATAGTTTGGACATGCCTGATTTACATGAATGCATTAAAAATGACATTCTAAATGTAGAATATTATCAAATGACTAAATTTCTGTCATTTTGACGCTAAAATGGCGGAAGGATGATATATGCACCCACTCAGCTGATACTGTCTCGGCTTTCATTTTCTTTCAGCATATTCTCAGCTACAGATAAAAAAATATCTTTTGATTTCCTGCTGTTTCTGCAGAGTTGAAACAGGAAAAGGAACAAGATCTCAATAGGAAGCAAGGAGAAAGATTAATAACGAAATTGCTGATAATATCCATCTAAAAGTTTATTAACTGTAGATTAAGAAATAGCTTTGACGTCTTGTTTCCAGAGTAAGTGGATTATTGTCACAGGATGATGCCAAACACTTGAATTCACAGGTCATTCGACAAGCACAAGTTCTTTGTTGCACAGCTCAAAACCAGCCATGGTCCAGTCAGTCCAAAACCAATCATAGTTTAAGATGGCTGCCTTTGGATCAGCTCTCGCAGGTAGAAGGGAGAAGCAGGATGGAGTGAAGGCATTACTAGCAGAGTACATGCACCCGAAGTGCCTCGTTTGACAGAGCACTACATGCATCTGCAATGGAAGGCTGATGAAGAGTAATGAGTTGGGTACACCTTCTCCATCTTCCTGTACAGTGATGTACGGAAGTGTCTACTGAATCAGGGAGCGGGTGCACACTGGGCAGACTGACCGAGGAGGACACTGATGAAAATACAGAGAAGGCATAAATAACCTTTACAGAGACTTAAAATCTACCATGTTCTATCTCAGATAAACAAAAAAAGAGCAAAGAAATGAAAAAACTTACACCAAAAAGACAAAGTACTAGCCAAGTCTAATGTCAAAGCTGACAAATAGCCCAGCTTTCTAAAATGTAGACTAAGAAGTCTTGACCAGAATTCATATTCAGATGACTTTTATGAATAGATAAGAGTAAATAAGACCAAGGGCCAGGTGCACTAAGATTCAAAAATGATAAAATGGAGAGTGCTAAACAACCAACCAATCGGCTCCTGCCTGACATTTTTCAAACATAGTCTGTGACATGGCAGGCAGGAGCTGATTGGCTGGCTGTTTATCACTCTCCATTTTATCACTTTTGAATCTTAGTGCATCTGGCCGAAAGGCTCAAATTAGGGCTAAAGGTTGCGTCAGACACACCCCATAGTATTTAAGTATGGATTATGGAGACTGTTAGTTCATTATTTTTATGGCTAGTAGGGGGTTGTTGTATCTTGGGAAGACAGGAGGTAGAGGTGAGAGCAGGGATTAGGGGTACATGGGTTTAAGAGGCAGAAATTAGGAAAATTTAATGGGACAGCAGCTATGAAAGGGATATAGATCCGGCAGTAAAATAGTATGCTGGTGAGAAGGGGCTGGGCCTGGGGAGAGGGTTAACAACATGCCTGAATAACAAGACCTGTTGGTAGATCTCGAGGACAGTTTTGGCCACCCCTGGTCTATACTGTGTGTGATTCTGTAGTTTCTCTGACCAGATGAATTTGGAGAACGACTGCTGATGTTTAGGTACTTTTGGCAGGGTCTGAAAGAGCTAGATATTTTGGCAGGATGGACTTCTGAAAAGCTGCCACTCTGCTAAGCCAATATAGGGAATACTCTAATTTGCACATCTAACAGTGCTAAGCATTTGTGATTTATTAAACATGAGCATGTTCTGTGGGCAAACAGATCCACAGATTATTTTATCGGACAATGAATGTACATACTTGTGTTCGTGTGTGTGTGTGTGTGGGGGGGGGGGGGGGGATTGCTGTGAATTTATAGGGGCATTGGGGTATTTAGTCTCTGCTTTGTCTGTAAAGATTTTAAATTATGAAAACTCACCCCATTGGGGCAGCAAACTTTTAAGATAAGTAATTGGTGGCTCTATATAAATCAATGGCAATTTAAAAAAAAATAGCTTCAACATAGCAAAAAAGGGTAATTTATATTCAGAGATGGGCACTGTTTAAATGTCCATGCAGTGGAGTGATACTTCCACTGTACACACGCTGACCCAAGTGTGCAATGACATTAACAATTACGTAGAACACTTGACAAGGGGTTTGCAACCCCTCGGAGGCGTCCTAAGGTGTGCACTAAAAAGGGGCTGTTTCATGGGTGTTTTATAGGCGTGTCTCTGACTGATGCTTGGAAGTCTACAGAGGGACTGGCATTCTGTCCCACATTTTGTGGACTTTCCCTATGATTGCTCCCCTTTGGAGAGATTTACAGTATAGATATAATAAATGTATACATTGTAGGCCTTTATATGCCTTACTGTTCTGGATGTGTTACAATAAACCCAGAACTTAATTTGGCTTTTATTAAAATCTGCAAAACGGCATTTACCTGTATTAACAAAACACCCAGAGTTCCCCTCTGTCCTGACTATCATAAGTAGGTTTTGTCTAGTATAAAGAAACGAAACACAACAAAAAGTGTTCTACATATTCCTCCAAATAATGATGCAACTGCAATGTGCTATGAGAATTTAAGCCTTGGGAGTCAATTAGGGAGGCCAATCCCGGGCTGTTTTTTTTAAATCCTGGGATTGAACGACTGCAGGATTGGCCTCTTGATGGCAAAATGGGGAGCGGGGCATGTGGGAAATGGCAGACAGGTGGTGCGGGGACAGGCGGAGACAATGGAGAGATCGGGTGGTGTGTGGTTGCGCAGCAGTCCGCACAGCATGTTTTACGGGCAGTGTCTGAGCCGAGCGCTGCTGGTGCTCAGCGCTGCCTGGCAGATAGGGATGAAATGCAAATTAAATCCCAGCCAAAAATGCCCGAAATCCCGCCGATCCCGGAATTGGCGCCCCTAGAGTCAATGTACCTCTTCTACTTTTCTGTTTGTTTTATTGTTTTGTACATAATGTAAGAGTGGCTTGGTTTGCTCGCCTTTTGTAACAATGTTTATGAAATGTTTGTTTGTGGTTTGATTCACCCTCGCTTCCCTCACCCTCCCTTACCCCTACATATATATATATATATTCAAAGGAAATGTAATAACAATTCTCTATGTAAAACATTTAAAATGTTAAATCTCTGCACAGGTAAGAGATTACTGTTCTACCAGGATTCATGTACAATGTGATCCACTCACGTACTAGAAAATGGCTTTGTGCGTGAAAGGATTACTGCCATGGAGATAATGATATGGATTACCTGACAAATAACATTGCAGCTTTAATAATCACTCTAACAAATGCTACATCTGCAGGAAATATGGAGAGCTTGAGTCATTCACGGAAGCGTCAACCGATGTTTAGATTTTGAAAAAGATTCTGTTCTTACACCAAAAGGACGTCTGATTGAGATCAGGGCCGGATTACAGTGGGGGCACAAACCAGCTAAAGGTTTTGTGCATGGGATGAGGTAGTGCTGCAGCTTCACCTATCTGCCAATGTGACAATGATTAATGGTGCTGAGCATCAGGAGTCAAGGCACACTGACTGCACAAATGTGCTGTGAATTACTGGGAGTTGACTTAGTCCCATAAGACTTTGCACAAGAGGTCAGAGGCTGAGAGGCTTGTGCTAAGCTCTCCTTGGTGGAGCTTATTTATTTATTATTATTTATTAACAGTTTCTTATATAGCGCATACATATTCCGCAGCTCATCCTATGCTTCTCACGCCCATGAAGGATAGCAGCAGCAGCTGCCTTGTCGTGGGAGGGTTTTTAATCAGGGCATCTACAGAGTAAGGTACAGAGGTACGAACACAGGCTTTTCATGTGGTATTTATATTTATATATATATATATATATATATATATATATATATATTAATCCCCCCTTCAGTTGACCATTGACCAAGTTTATACTGTGTTTACTCTGTGTTTTGACAGTGTAATATTCTCCCATGCAGTTTGCGGCCAGTAATGACAAGTAGGAGGGGGCCCCACTTTCTAAAGTGCCCCGGGCCCCCCGACGGCTTAATCCAGCTCTGATTGAGATGCATTTTACTTTCCCAGTATATGCCGTAGTATATTGAAGACTGTGGGAGTTCCCTTAATGTTATAATGATGTGGACAGAGGTGCTATTTCAAGGAAGCAGCAATGAGAGCATTGTCTCCTGCTGCAGTATTGATCTGACCAGCGATCTAGCATGCACCATCAAATCATTCATGCACCATCGGGTGGCTTGCAGCCTCTCACGCAGAGGCTGCAAAATCTCTATCCAATGACAGAGATCCCTGGCCTCTTTCATTCCTCTAAGTGGGGAGAAACGTAGGATATTGCCACCTCCTCCTGGCCCTTTATACGGCATCAGACTGTCCATATTCAGTACTTTTCGGTGCAGGACTCACCTCTGTCCACATCTTAAGTAGATCCAATACCCAAGGGCGTAACTACCATAGGTGCAGGGGGTGCAGCTGCTATGGGGCCCAGAGCTGAGAGGGGCCCATTTTGCCTGTCAAAGTATCATGTACTAAATACATTTTTCAGCATTAGGTGATGAATAGGGGCCCTTACAAAATGTTGCTATGGGGCCCACATGTATCTAGTTACACCACTGCCAATACCTGTAAGTCTAGTATTAGCCAAATAAATAATTTTCTTAACCCAGTACACACAAGTGCCATAAATGTGAGATATTCAAAATCATTTTAGTGCAGCATTATAACGTAATGCACCTAATTTCGAGCAGACGCATCTAGATTTATAATTAAGAGATGCTTGTTAAGTCAGTGCGGCAGCTGCACAAGTGTCCTGTGACCTTGCATGTGTTGCGGTGTAAAGGCAAAGGGGATCTGGATAGTATTCCCAAAAGTTTGACGTGGCTAGGTCAGTGAATGCGTCCTTGGTTGGCTAGGTCAGTGGTTGTGTCCTTGGATGGCGAGGTCAATGGATGTGTCCTTGGATGTCACAATCAGTGGCTGTGTCCTTGGACACAACTTCCCTGACCTCTGCAGTGTGGACAGCCTGGCCATCATGCTGTTGCTTTTTCACTCATTTCCAATTGCAAAAACTTGGTCTAAATTAACTCATTGATGCTTAAAATTCTATTATCACCTTGCTGTATTGCATGTTAATGCACAACAACACGCATGCTTGTATTGCATGGATTTTTGCTGTGGCTCCTTTTTTCTTTTTGTTTGCTTGCAGGGCTGGTGCAAGGCTTCTCGGTAACCTAGGCAACACTTCAATCTACTGCCCCTCCCCACCCCACACTGCCGCCAATACCCACTTTCCAGCCACTCTAGTGAAAGTGTTGAGATGGCATCTTAAAAGTAAAACAGAAACTGCCTGCATTGAGTACAACATCATGTCTTCCTCATAGACATCTTTAGTTTCTTTATTGTGATAGGCAGACTCTGTGGCGCCCCCTCCAGATCCCGATGGTCTAGGCAGCTGCCTTATCTTAGAGCCAGAACCGTTTGCTTGGAATGTTATGGCAGGAGTCAAGCAAAAAAGACGCTCGTCTGGAACAGCTTTCCATGATCCAGTCACAATTCCCACAACAACAACATTTTCCTACCTGGAAGTCTTGATCATCAATTCCGAACCTCTCCCTCAGATTTCGGAAGACCATGGGACAATATTCTTTAAATTTAAAGTGGCTGGGCATATTTTCTCTGAAATGTCAATAGGATATGGTTAGAATCTGTGTGTGAATTTAGAGAATGCAGCTGTTGGCATTTGGTATTCAACATGTAAAATAAAATTAAGCATTTGTCTCCTTAGCAAAATAGCTACTGTAACTTACACACTTATCCTCAAATCTCGGAAAACCTTGTTACCAAATATGCATTCCTCTTAGCCGTATCGCTAATGTGACAAATTCACAATACACAGGTTCCCTGGACACCGCATGCTGCTGCTGCTGCATGAGACTTATGCTAGGATTATTCCTGGTGCACCCATCCAGAAATGACACCCATGATTGATACAAATACTGTATAATGATTATACAGCTGCATAGGAGAACATTAAATTCCAAAGCTATGTAAAATACCACAACATCTAATATACACAGCACCATAGAAAAACATACATTTGTTAAAGTGTCCAAGCATTAAAGAAACTGAGAGTTTACTGTAGGCGGCTAAGGTAGGGACTACACATTAGGAGGAGAGCCCAGAACCGCCAATGGATAGGTGGAATTAACCAAGTGTCAAAGTTTGGGTGCAAATAAAAAGGGACAGACCTGGGAATCCCAGGGTACACGTTATCCCTAAATGTGAGCTATTCAACCACTGAGGTCATTAGTGCAGCTGCATCAGGTCACGCACCAAATTATGAGCAGATAGTTTTTCATTCTTTATGATATGAAATTACTTCTGATATTCCACCAGAAACTGAACTTTCAGTACTGCGTGCAACTACTCATTAAGGATTTCTCCTGCCTAGGGATGATTACTGGGAACTCTAAGGATCAGTTCCAGGCTATACACATGACCTTTTATTGAACAGTCTAACTTGTATGGAATGAAGGCGATTAGCTCTGCAAAGAGATGATAGTCCCATCTAATAGACTCACTTGTTAAAGAGGTGGTTGTCCACTTTGATTTTAGAGTAGGCTTTGAAGTCATCCGGCATTAGCATAATAGGTATCTGGACGTGGCTGAGCTCATTAATCTGCAATAGAAGATACACAGATATTATAGAGACCTGTTGATTGCAAACCATTGCAGCGTTATGCAATACAAAGAATACATAGAACACATCGTAACAGTGGTAAGTATCGATGACTCTGGGCCTATGTTTGTTACAGGCTGGGTGGGACTTATGCTGGGAAAACCGACATACAGTTCATAAAATATATACATTATATTACATTTCATTATAACCCGCAAGTTATAGAAATACAAAGTGATTACAAATGTTCTCTCTTGGCAATTTTTACAGATGCTCCACTGAATACCTGAAGAGATAAAAATACTAAATATAGTGCAATACGCGCTTGATGTTTTTCAATAGAAAGGATCTTTTGTCGAAATGCGTCAAGCGGACAGGGACTATAGATGGTGCAGATACCGGTGAGCAACAGCCATTCCTGAGAGGCCACTGGCTGGCTGAGTGCTGGGCTAAGATCGGCTTTGTGTTTAATGTGCCTTGTTATCTTGTCCCTCACGTAGACAAACACTTGCACATTTTTTTTTAACTTTTTTCTGTTCCCAATTTTGGTGTTTGTTATTTTACGTGAAGTTTAATAAATGTACAGCGATTATTTTTTACAATATTACACTAGATAATTTTGTTTCGGTTCTTTCCCATCTTTAAGTCTGTGAGCAAGTGGTGGATAAAAGAGGGTTAGAAAATATACTGAGACAAGCCCATATTTCTGAACAATGTTTCATTTACACACAGGTTTGTGTGGCATGCTTTGATATGTGTATTGGCTTATTAGTATCCGGCAGATTTAATTTGCTCACATTTATTCCCTTTCTATCTGGAATCACTGGAGGAGTGGAATTGGTCATCTATCTATCTATCTATCTATCATTTAAATTGTGTTACGATATATAAATGTTTATAATTTTATGTATATGAATGTATATTATATGTAAAGACACTCTCACGCCTTAATTGTCCTCTGTGTTGCTTTTACACTAGATTCCAGTCTACTTAAAATGCTGAGATGTGATTGGCTCCCAGGTAACGATGAGCAAAATTTTGCAGGTTTGTGATGTATTCACTGTGTTCTACATTATATCACAGATAGTTGTGTGTCCCAATAATATTTATATTGAAGTGTAATCTGCTCCAGCCCAACACATCAGAAAGAATTTATTGTTGAACTGGATACTTGTATAGTTTCACGGCGCCAGCATGGCCGCACGCTACTTCCAGGTTCTGCGCTCACCAAACTTTCTAAAATAAACTCCATGCCAACGTGGATAGTTCATACCCCCACTATCCACGTTGGCATGGAGTTGATTGCAGATAGCGTTGTGAGCGTAGCGAGCCACCGAGCCCCTCAAGGGGATTCAGACCTCACGGCCATGCTGGCGCCGTGAAACTACACAAGTACCTAGAACTGTATATGTAAATTCAACAATCCAAACACAAAATGCATATCTGGAGCTATTAAATTATATTCTATGGTAAGCGTCATAGCTAACGCGCGGGAAGACATAGATTCCGGGTTTGGTTTGCTTTGAAAAATCAGATGAAGGCAGCCTCACACAAAGTGCCGCACCTCCAGCTTCTCGCGGCCTACTACAATTAGCCCTAAGTATCCATTAAGTGCTAGTGGTAAGCCTGATGGTGAACTTAATACTGATTATCACACCCTCCTGAGCTGTGAACAGAGATTCGTGTTAAGTGCACCTTCAGTGCTTACCGCAGGCAGTAACTGAATAGCTCTGACCACTTAGCTCAGGAACTACAGAAAGTCCCTGGTAAGTCCCCACTAACTGATTCTCCGTCTGAGAATGTCGCCACAAACTTCCTTTAGCACTGAGATGAGGCTGCAGTTCTATATTCCCAGTATTTTCTTTGCCTACTCTTTAGAAACATATACAGTAAGATGCCTTTTGCGGGTGCGATGTGCGCTCCAGAGCACATCCCATCGCACAGTTTAAAAAGTATGTGCTGCACATACTTTTTGAACTAGGCCCTGATCACATTGCACGCAAATTGCATGCGATTTGCCTGCAATGCGATCTAGACAAAACCCATGCAATGATCGCACTGTGTATGGGCACCTTTAGGGATAAACAAAGCCATTTTTAGCCTGTGATTTAAGCTTACAATATAAATCAGATACCCAAATAAGTGAAAAAAGGCATAAGGCAGGGGTGGTTAAACCGGTCCTCGAGATCTACCAACAGTCCATGTTGTCCAGGCCACCTGTGGATCTGTAGAATGTGTTGGTTAGGAATGAATGCAGCACATGTTAGAAAATGTGGGTAATGGCCTCACCTGTGCACCATATAGGTGGTCTGCAAAATGTGAACAGTTAGATCTTCAGGACCAGTTTATCCACCCCTAGTGTGAGGTGTCAATTACATCCCACTCATCATTTTATAATAATTACACAACAAGTTCCGCTGATATAACCCTGTTCACTATTCGGTCAGTATACGGACATCGGAATCCTAACCGTCGGTGCTCCGACAGGAGGGAGAACGTAAAGAAGCCCCTTGCTGGCTCGCTGTGCTCCCCACACTGCTGGCTCGGTGGCTCACTACAGGTTCTATTCTCCCCCATGGGGGGTGTGGACCCCCACAAGGAAGAATAGCTCCTGTCAGTCGGGGTACCGCTGGCGGGAATTTGAACAATTGAGATTCCAGTGTCGGAACCGTCGCAATCCCGACTGTCAGGCCGCCATCCAGCACCCACTGTAGATTGTACGGATGTTAATAAATTCCTGAGGAAAGACCTAAAGGTTGCAAAAATCTATTAAAAATCTAAATATAAAGTGCTCTGTTTTAGTTTAATCTCTAATTTGATATTACAATAACAATCCAGTCACAAGTATATAATATATTTACCTCATAGGATTCCACAAATTAATCCCATTACAAAGAAATTCCCAAAGATACACATTTTTAAGCAGCGGTTCTTTTTTAAAAGCAGAATTCTGGGTCATCCCACTGCAGTAGAGATAAACAGGATGCCATATAATTGCGAGGCAGTGAAAAAAATATATCTTTGGACTTCCTCAAAAACTGGGGCCCAGTCCAGCGCAGCAGTTTCCACTTAATACTGCAACTTGCAATTGGAGATTACAGCGTGCAGAGAAAATAATATATCAGATGGAACATAATGAAGAAGATAAAAACATATTGTAGGTAAAATAGGTAAAATGTTAGAGTAGTGGAAGGGTGTAACGTGTGAATAAGCTGCAAGAGTTAAAAAAGTAACTACAGGAAGTGAGAACTGAGTCAGCGATTGGATGTACCGCTGACTCAGTGTGTCGGTATAGCCATACTTCCCTATACGCAATGCTTTCCAAACTGCAGATACAGTACAAGAAACACTGGAGGCATTTACTAAAACACATTTTCTGCAGCTCGCGTACAACAATTTTCATAAAAAGGCAATTTTGTGTGTGTGTGTGTGTGTGTGTGTGTGTGTGTGCAGGGGCGGATTTAGGGGTGATGGCACCCCTAGGCACAACAATAACGGCTGCCCCCCCCCCCTCCTAATTGTATTATTTTTGTATTTATTACTTATAAGCCCGTCCTTTGATAATAGCCAATTTAATGGATTACTTTTAAAAAAGCCACTAACTGTGACTTTTTTTTAATATGTATACATGTTTACTAAGTAGGACAGTTTACAGGGGCAGTATCTGCATGTCCTATCCATTTACACTCTATTTAGGATGGAATATGGTACAGTTCAGTAGATATTTTGCACTTACTGGTACATTTCAGGTTGATAGTACTATCACAAGCATCCAAGTGCTGCCCCCAAACATGTGCCGCCCCTAGGCACGTGCCTCACGTGCCTAATGGGAAATTCGGCACTGTGTGTGTGTGGAGGAAGGGTGGGCAATATCAGTATAGTCGCGTTGGACTTTTCCAGTTAAAACAAACAGCCTGGTTCATTATAGAATTATAATTGCAGCTGCATCTTTGGACGTAGATCCACTGCTAATCTAAGAATGAACACTGGAACTCCTCTGAAGGGGCCATAAAATCTTCATTGAAGGACACAGACCCTGGCCTCGCCATGCCTACAAAACATGGGGGCAACATTTTGTAAAATGGTTCCTCTCGCCACTCCAATCCCAAACAGCCACAGGCGCTGCGACCCATACGGCACATGCTCAATACAGGTCCTGTGAATCTGCAGCCCAGCCACAACCATCGCGTTTCAGAACAACTCTGAGGGGGATATGTTTCAAAGCGTGGAGAGAGATAAAGTGGAGCTTTGATGCATATCCCCCTAAATCCGGATCGCTCCAAGGGTATGGTTCAATAGCTCAAAAAAAAAAGGTTTTTAACAAGTTTTGTGCTGTCATTTTGCCGGTTTCGCCATATCTGAGCCAAATTAGCGGAAACGTGTGCCCTTGTGGGCTCACTTCCCTTGCCACGCTTCGTGCAAGGTGCCTCACTCCACTACCACAGGTTACTATTCCCAATCGTACTACACATGGATGGTAAATGAAGAAAAGTGGGGTTTTTCTTTTTTTAACTCGTGTCGACCATATGTGTCGACCATTGTCATGTCAATCTTTACAGCCTGTTGACCCTAAGCACGGCCTAACTTTTATGACATATTACTGTAGATCTATCAACTTGGTACCGCTTCAAGGGGATCAGTATGATTTACATACAACTGAATTACCGACAATTAGTGAGATGTTCTAACATCTGCCGCCCCTCTTCGCTGCTTACCACATTCATACTAATAACATATTCACTAACATATGTGATTAGTAATGCAAAGGACAGCTCTTTCGCTTACAGCTATCGTTTGCAGCACCGTCCCTAGACTTCCTGGTCAGAGACCCAGGAGTACCTCTGAGCATTTGCAGAGTAACGGAGACAGCCGCGGGGCATGCTGGGAGGGATCAGTGACGGATCCCCTGACAGCGATGCGGAGAGAAGCCCATAGCCTTCTATAGGGTATCGCTAGCAAAAGCTTGTGATTCCCTTCGCAGCGCTGCCCCGATGGAGGGGCTTTAGTGGATACGAAAAAGAGGTAAAAACCCGATAGCATCCCACCCAATTACTTGACAGACACTGTTATACCGGCAGGGTGTAAATACCTATGGTCAATATCCCGACACATACAGAAGGTGAGATTTAACAGGATGAGAGATTCAGAAAGTGAGAGATTTGGTGAGAAATCTCAATCAAACCAGTTTGATTTTGCAGTGTAAATGATTGCCGCTTTAAAAAAATAAATGGAGATTTCTCACCAAATCTCTCACTTTCTGAATCTCTCATCCTATTAAATTTCACCCAGAATATTGACTCTCTACAGTCAATATATAGACATAATCATAGTGCCAAACATGTTATAATACCGACACAGTTATATTGTCGACATGGACATTGTATTAATATGGTGGTTTAACACTCTCCATTTTATCACTTTTCAAGGCTTAGTACATCAACGAGGAACATCAGCCAAAAGTGAGTTTTGAGTGGAATACAATAGAACCTTCTTTTTGCCTGTACTCCAGGCAGCCGTATCCCTGCTATGGCACAGGAGATCTACTTTCTGGCTTGGTCGAGCCTTTAAGTGACATTACTGATATATGATGCATCATCGCTGCTGTGTTTGCGGACAGGTGCACCTAAATAGCAAGCCAGCACATAACATTAATATCCAGAAAACACTGTATATAACTAAGCCGCATAATATACTTAAAGTAATGAATGTTCATACTAACTTAACTACGTACGTGGGGAGATGCACCTCAGCAGAACACAGTGACTAACAACTTGCAGTGTAGTCAGTGTGGATGGATGCATTCTCAGATAGGGGCAAGCCAATGATATTACAGAAAAGTTTGACTTCCCGGAATGAGCATCATTGCTAACATCACTATAACTACCTACCCTAAAAGTGGGCATACATCGAGCCAATTTGGACCGATTTCGGCCGATTGCGATCAATCGGCCCGATAAATCGGACCAAATCGGTTCTTCATGACATGGGGTCGGTTCCGATGTGCGGTCCCGTGCGTATCGGACCCGGCCCCAGGGGTCGGACCGGCAGGACATACGATGTATAATCAGATCAGTCGGGGCGGGCGGCGGTGACAGTCAGTCTCCACTGTCCAGCGCCGTAGCGGGCGGGCACTGCAGCCGCGGCAATTACAACTTTAAAATAACATGTCAAATGACTGCCCGGCTAATGATTGGCTGAGATAGAGCACTCTCAGCCAATCAGTGGCCTCCCTCCGCGGCTGCTGATTGGCTGAGAGTGCTCTCTCTCAGCCAATCAAAAGCCAGAGAGTCATTTGACACATTATTTTAAAGATGTAATAGCCGCCGATGCCCGCCCGCTACAGCGCTGGACAGTGGAGACTGATGGTCACCGCCGCCCGCCCCGACTGATCTGGTAACGCTGCTGCCCCACTGCTTCCTCCCCAGCCACCCGCCCCCACTGCTCCTCACCACCCTGCAGCTCCCTGTTATTTTTTTTACATGTGATAAATCGCCTAAGTCCTAATCATATGTGAGCCTCCCGGGGAGCTGCTGGGCGGCTTGGAGGAGAATTGGGTCCGACTTGTCCTTAGGACAAGTCAGCTCTATGTATGGGGGCCTTAAAGGTGGGCATACATCAAGCTGATTTGGACCGATTTCGGCCCATTGCAATCAATCAGCCCGATAAATTGGACCAAATCAGTTCTTCATGACATGAGGTCGGGTCCAATGCGTGGTCCCGTGTGTATCGGACCCGGCCCCAGGGGTCGGACCGGCGGGACATACGATGTATAATCCGATCAGTCGGGGCGGGCGGCGGTGACAGTCAGTCTCCACTGTCCAGCGCCTTAGCTGCCGGGCGGCTCGGAGGAGAATTGGGTCCGACTTGTCCTTAGGACAAGTCAGTTCTATGTATGGGGGCCTTTAGACCCAGACAAACAACAGTTGAATCACCCACTTTCATAACAAGACAGACTACCCATTCCTTCCCACCACCTAATCCTCGTCTCCCAGACTAACCCTAACCTTCCCATTGCCATACCATCCCTTCCCTTCCCACTTCCTAATCGTAACTCCATTTCCTCCAACAGATTAACCTTAAACCTCCTCTGCCACATCATAATACTAAACCTCTCTTCCTGTTGCCTACCCATACCCTCTCACTACCTTATCCTAACCCTCTCCTCCTAAAGACTGTCTAAATATCCTACAAACTAACCCTAAACTTCCACTGTCTAACCATCACCCTCCCTTCCCATTGCCTAACCATCCCTTACCACTGCCTAACCATCCCTACCCACTGCCTAACCATCCCTGCCCACTGCCTAACCATCCCTGCCCACTGCCTAACCATCCCTGCCCACTGCCTTACCATCCCTGCCCACTGCCTTACCATCCCTGCCCACTGCCTTACCATTCCTGCCCACTGCCTAACCATCCCTGCCCACTGCCTTACCATCGCTACCCACTGCCTTACCATCACTGCCCACTGCCTTACCATCCCTTTCCATTACCTAATCGTAAACCTCCCCTCCTACAGACTAATCCTCCCTTCCCTCCCACAGACTAACCATAACCCTCAAGGCCTCCAATCACGATCGCATGCAAACCTGCCACCCGATAAGGTCCCAGGTGGCTCATGGGGCATCGTATGTGGCTTCTCCCTTCAGAGAAGTCGTACAGTGTATGTGGGCCTTAACCCTCCTGCTGCACGATAGTAAACCTCCCCTCCTGCTGCATAACCCTTATCATCCCTTCCCGCTGCAAAACCCTTATCCTCCCTTCCCGCTGCAAAACCCTTATCCTCCCTTCCCGCTGCAAAACCCTTATCCTCCCTTCCCGCTGCAAAACCCTTATCCTCCCTTCCCGCTGCAAAACCCATAACCTCCCTTCCCGCTGCAAAACCCTTATCCCCCCCTTTCCGCTGCAAAACCCTTATCCCCCCCTTCCCGCTGCAAAACCCTTATCCCCCCTTCCCGCTGCAAAACCCTTATCCCCCCTTCCCGCTGCAAAACCCTTATCCCCCCTTCCCGCTGCAAAACCCTTATCCCTCCTTCCCGCTGCAAAACCCATATCCTCCCTTCCCGCTGCAAAACCCTTATCCCTCCTTCCCACTGCAAAACCCTTATCCTCCCTTCCTGCTGCACAACCCATATCCTCGCTTCCCAGTGCAAAACCCTTATCCTCCCTTCCCGCTGCAAAACCCTTATCCTCCCTTCCTGCTGCACAACCCATATCCTCGCTTCCCAGTGCAAAACCCTTATCCTCCCTTCCTGCTGCACAACCCATATCCTCGCTTCCCAGTGCAAAACCCTTATCCTCCCTTCCCGCTGCAAAACCCTTATCCTCCCTTCCTGGTGCAAAACTATATTGCAGACTAACCTTAACCCCCCCTTCCTCCTGCTTATCTCTAATGTCAGTATTAGGCAGAAGGTTGGCATTTCAAATATCGACAGTGAACATTTCAACAATGTCAACATCATAATGGTCATCATTGTGGTGTTGACATTATGACTGCCAACTGCATAAGGCGCTATGGGGTAGATTTATGAAACAGTGATAAGGGAGGAGAAGTGATACAGTGCCTGGTAATTTATCACCGGCCAATCAGCTCCTATTTAGGGCGGGATGTATTAAAATACATCGCCGCCCTTCGCGCCCCCCCCCCCCGCCGCGATGCCGCCGCATATGTACTAACATATGCGGCTGGCATCGCGATGCGGTGACGGAGGCCCCCCGCGATACCTGTACTGTGGTGTGCGGGGGGTCTCCGTCACCTCCCAGCCGGCTTCTGCAGCATCCACGCCGGGGACAGCTAAGCAAGCTGTCCCCGGCGCTTCCTCCTCCCCCTGCAGCCGGAAGGACGTCCGGCTGCGTTGCTAGGGGGAGGAAGGGCTTACCTTCCGGGGTCCAGGAGGACCTGCAAGAAGGTAAGCCCAAGGGAGGGGGGAAAGGGGGGGTCGGCGAGGCGGCGGGTTGCGGCGACGCGGCGGGCGGCGAAAAGAAGCCCATAGGCTTCTATAGGGTATCGCCACCCAAAGGTGGCGATACCCTGCCCTGCGAAACCGCTGCGAACGGGTTTTAGTACATAGGAAAATGCGGTAAAACGGGGGTTTTACCGCATTTTCCCTTTAGTACATCTCGCCCTTAAACCCAGCCTGTAACTTAACAGTCAGAAACTGATTGGCCAGTGATAAATTACCAGGCACTGTATCACTTCTCCTCCCTTTTCACTGTTTCATAAATCTACCCCTATGATAGAAATGATATGTACAATTACATGACCACCTCCATTTGGCTTTTCTTAACACACAAAACTTTCAACATCAAAAGGGCCCACTGTAAACATGAAGACAGATGGGACCCTCTTCCTCCCACAGATACATGCGTACAAATCATCTCCAAAAGTTACACAAGATGTTTACAGATCTCAGAATCTTGTTTTTTTGTAGTCTAATTTGAAGCATATTTAACCAATGTTGCAATCCGCACAATACGGAATTGGCAGCTAAGTAGTGCTCTAAAATATAATTTATTGAAACAAAACTTTCTATTGGGCCAATGGCGTTCATGTTGTCTCATATCAAGTACAATAAATACATCTTTGCGACCAGATCAAAGTAATGTATAACATGTTTATGTTTAAGCATTAATTAGGATCAGTTCATTTACCCCAACCTAAACCGGTCTAATGTAAATACGAAGATTTCCATTTATATTTATTTCTTACAAAGAGAATACAGAGAGACAAAACACCCATTACAAATTACAAACCACCATTTATTGATTTACTCCTTATTTTATGGCAGTTAGCATTTACCAAGGTTTGTGGATTATTGCACAGTATATTATATGATAAATCTCTCTTTCAGACATGGAGAGAAAAGTGGTTGTGTGTGCTGGTACTGCTCGACAGCCTGATACGTAACAGAAATGCTGGTACTGCTGCACAGCCTGCTACATGACAGAAATGCTGGTACTGCTCCACAGCCTGATATATGACAGAAATACAGGTACTCTCCGCAGCCTGCTACATGACAGAAATGCTGGTACTGCTCCACAGCCTGATACAGTATATGACAGAAATACAGGTACTGCTCTGCAGCCTGCTACATGACAGAAACGCCGTTACTCTCCATAGCCTGCTGCATGACAGAAATGCTGGTACTGCTCTGCAGCCTGCTACATGACAGAAATACAGGTACTCTCCGTAACCTGCTACATGACAGAAATACAGGTACTCTCCGTAACCTGCTACATGACAGAAATGCTGGTACTCTCCGCAGCCTGCTACATGACAGAAAAGCTGGTACTGCTCCGCAGCCTGCTACATGACAGAAATACAGGTACTGCTCCACAGCCTGCTACATGACAGAAATACAGGTACTCTCCGTAACCTGCTACATGACAGAAATGCTGGTACTGCTCCACAGCCTGCTACATGACAGAAATGCTGGTACTGCTACACAGCCTGCTACATGACAGAAATACAGGTACTCTCCGAAGCCTGCTACATGACAGAAATGATGGTACTGCTCCGCAGCCTGCTACATGACAGAAACGCAGTTACTCTCCGCAGCCTGCTACATGGAAGAAATACAAGTACTGCTCCGCAGCCTGCTACATGACAGAAATACAGGTACTCTCTGTAACCTGCTACATGACAGAAATGCTGGTAATGCTCCGCAGCCTGCTACATGACAGAAATGATGGTACTGCTCCGCAGCCTGCTACATGACAGAAACGCAGTTACTCTCCGCAGCCTGCTACATGGAAGAAATACAAGTACTGCTCCGCAGCCTGCTAAATGACAGAAATACAGGTACTCTCTGTAACCTGCTACATGACAGAAATGCTGGTAATGCTCCACAGCCTGCTACATGACAAATACAGGTACTCTCCGAAGCTTGCTACATGACAGAAATGCTGGTACTGCTCCGCAGCCTGCTACATGACAGAAACACAGTTACTCTCCGCAGCCTGCTACATGACAGAAAGGCTGGTACTGCTCCACAGCCTGCTACATGACAGAAATGCTGGTACTGCTGCACAGCCTGCTACATTACAGAAATGCTGGTACTGCTGCACAGCCTGCTACATTACAGAAATGCTGGTACTGCTTCGCAGCCTGCTACATGACAGAAATGCTGGTACTGCTCCGCAGCCTGCTACATGACAGAAATGCTGGTACTGCTCCGCAGCCTGCTACATGACAGAAGGGCTGGTACTGCTGCACAGCCTGCTACATGACAGAAGGGCTGGTACTGCTGCACAGCCTGCTACATGACAGAAGAGCTGGTACTGCTGCACAGCCTGCTACATGACAGAAGGGCTGGTACTGCTGTACAGCCTGCTACATGACAGAAATGCAATATATATACATCATTAAAAACCCTAAAAATTGGTACCAAAGATATCTTGTTTGTTTATAGATATTAAAAACCTGATCATGTATGTTTCATTGCATGTCCTCAATCCTAACGCTGGCCATACATCAGAACGACCAGCATACCACCTGATCGTATGCAGGTCATAAGAACGATCGAACAAGCAATCGTATTTGCTCTAAAAGCACATACGATCTGCTTCCGACCGCAAGCAAAACTGATGGATCATCCATGCAGCACGTATGATCTGAGGAGCAACCTCTCGCATCCTGTGAATCGTACCGATATTCCTCACAATGTGCACACAATCCATCACATGACCTCACAAAATTGTACGTTTGGGCCGTATATAATACAGGCGAGTGGCCAGCTGAACAGATCTTGGGGGAGATGTATCAAACCTTCTACACATGAGAGAAGTTACCCATAGCCAATCAGACTGCAGCGATCATTTAATAGACCGGATGATCTGGACAAGTTTTCTACTTTTAGAAGGTTTGATACATCTTAATATAATGTGTACCCAGCTTAATAAAGAGGTCAGTTAACCCCTTCCCGACATTTGACGTATATATACGTCATGGCCGGGATGTACTTCCCGACACATGACGTATATATACGTCATGACTTTAAACTGTCACCGCGTCTAGGGACGCGGTGACAGAGGGACGATGTCTGCTGTCCCTGACAGCAGACATGTCCCAGCATGCCCAGGGGGGGCGGCGATGCCTCCCCCCGTCGGCGATCGCTGCGATTGGCTGTTCAATGTGAACAGCCAATCGCAGCGTTTTCCTGTGTTACCGGCGAATCAGACGCGAATCAGACGCTCGGTAACACAGGGATCAATCACCGCCGGGTGTGAGGGGGCGTGAGGGGGTCACCGGTGATGACCACACCTCACCCCACCTGCCCCCAAGGCTGTGATTGGTCCGTCGGACCGACGGACCAATCACAGCCATGGCGCGTGATTTAAACTAACGGTGACTGCGCTGCAGACGCTATTCCGGTCTGGAATTGCGTGCAGAGCGGTCACCGTGCCAATCTGTCGTGATACTGACCTGATCCTTGCCTGATACTTACCTGATCACCGCTGGTAGCGTGCTGCCAGCAGCTGGATGCTTCCTGGATCTTGTGACTTCCTGTGTGCTGCTGCTGCAGTGTCATAGAGTGACAGATAGTGAGAGATAGTGAGAGATAGTGAGAGATAGTGACAGAGAGTGCTATATTTTGTGTCTGCTGCCCCCCCTTTTGTGCTGATCAGTATATCTGTGCTGATCAGCAACTTTTTGGGGGTGCAGGGTTTTTTTTTTTATATATATACCTGTCAGTTGCACCAAAGGTTGTGCTGCCTGTGCAACTGACTGCTGCCCCCCCTTTTGTGCTGATCAGTATAAATTAACTGATCAGCAACTTTTTGGGGGTGCAGGTTTTTTTTTTATATATATATATACCCTGTCAGGTTGCACCCACAGTTGTGTGCCTGCTGCCCCTCACTGCTAATCAGTGTTGCATCACTGCATCACTGATCTGCAGTTTTTTTTTTTTTTGGAGAGTGCAGTGGGGTTTTGTTTTTACACCCACGTTGCTTTTGTGGGTGTCCTGTGGCCGCTGAGCGCTGATCAGTGACGTACATCACTGAACAGCATTTTTGGCACAGGGTTGATATAATTTTTTTTCTGCAGTTTTTTTAAATTGTTTTTTTTTTGGAGAGTGCTGTGGTTTATTTTTTTTTAAATTGTTTTTAAACCCACGTTGCTTTTGTGGGTGTCCTGTGGCCGCTGAGCGCTGATCAGTGACGTACATCACTGATCAGCATTTTCGGCACAGGGTTGACCTAATTTTTTTTTTTTTATTGGGATCAAATTCCTGTATAAAGTATTTTTTTTTCTGCACTACATACACACTACACACCCCCCGTGTTGAAATAAAGTTTGTACCCCCCCTACACTATACACGTGTTGAAACATTACACTTACAGAAACACAAAAATAAAAATGTCATCCCAAATGTCATCCCAGTCATCCAGAAGAATGTATTCAGCGGAGGAGGCATATGCCATGCTTGCCTCTGACTCTGACACAGCCAGTGATGCAAGCGGGGAATTTGAAGGATTCGTCTTAACCTCCTCTTCCTCCTCTAGTGATGAGGGACCCCCTCAAAGACGCCCCCGTAGAGCAGATAACTTTTACACTAGCATCCCCCTGTTTAAGGCCCTTGGTTCAAGAGGTACAGCAGCTTGCGGTACTGTGCGCAAGAACCAAAGAGGCCTCCCAAAAACGCACATTGCCCAAGTACTGAGAAGGGGTGAAAGCAGGGCACAATCCACCGAAAATATGTTGTTGGTCAAATATAAGGACAAGAGGGATGTCCTTATACTGACAACAATTCATGGAGACAGTACCACCTCCGTCCCTGTACGAGGTACCAGTACCCACACCTCAAAACCTAATTGTATCCTAGATTACAATAAATACATGGGCGGAGTGGATCTTTCAGATCAGGTACTGAAGCCGTACAGTGCCCTGCGGAAAAAAAAAATCTGGTACAAGAAGCTGGCCGTGTATATCATCCAGATGGCACTGTATAACGCTTACGTGCTATTCCGTTCTACCAGCCAGAGGGGGACATTTATGCACTTTCAAGAGGAAGTCATAAAGGGCCTAATATTTGGGAACCAGCAGGCAGAGGGCCCCAGTACTTCTAGTACTGACCCCCGTAATGTACCAGGGCAGCATTTTCCTAACGAAATCCCCTCCACTGCAAAAAAGGGCAGGACACAAAAAAGGTGCAAAGTTTGCTATAAAAAGGGAATAAGAAAGGATACTATTTTCCACTGTGAAATTTGCCCCGACAAACCCGGCCTATGTATAAAGGAGTGTTTTAAAATATACCACACATCTATGGATTATTAGGTTCATCATTTCACCGTGCTTCGGGGGTCTTGCTAATGCCACATAGCACCCACCATTCATTCCACCAGAATCTGAGCTGCAAAATCCAAAAATCACTCCTTCCTTTCTGAGTCCTGCCATGCACCCAACTGGTATTTTTTGGTCACATATGAGGCATTGCCATACTCGGGAGAAATTGGGGCACAGATTTTGGGGTGCTTTTTCTCCTTCATACCTTATGAAAATGAAAAATTTTGAGCCAGAACTGCATTTTTGTGTAAAAAAATGTAATTTTTCATTTGCACAGCCCAGTTGTATCAAAATTGGTGAAACCCCTGGGGGTTTGAAATGTACACTATACCCCTAGTTGAATTCCCTGAGGGGTGTAGTTTGCAAAATGGGGTCACTTGTGGGGAGGTTCCACTGTATTGGTGCTTCGGGGGTCTTGCTAATGCGACATAGCACCCACCAACATTCCACCAGAATCTGTGCTGCAAAATCCAAATATCACTCCTTCCCTTCTGAGTCCTGCCATGCACCCAAATGGTATTTTTTGGTCACATGTGAGGCATTGCCGTACTCGGGAGAAATTGGGGAACAGATTTTGGGGTGCTTTGTCTCCTTCATTCCTTGTGAAAATGAAAAATTTTGAGCCAGAACTGCATTTTTGTGTAAAAAATTTAATTTTTCATTTGCACAGCCCAGTTGTATCAAAATTGGTGAAACCCCTGGGGGTTTGAAATGTACACTATACCCCTAGTTGAATTCCCTGAGGGGTGTAGTTTGCAAAATGGGGTCACTTGTGGGGGGGTTCCACTGTATTGGTGCTTCGGGGGTCTTGCTAATGCGACATAGCACCCACCAACATTCCACCAGAATCTGTGCTGCAAAATCCAAATATCACTCCTTCCCTTCTGAGTCCTGCCATGCACCCAAATGGTATTTTTTGGTCACATGTGAGGCATTGCCGTACTCGGGAGAAATTGGGGCACAGATTTTGGGGTGCTTTGTCTCCTTCATTCCTTGTGAAAATGAAAAATTTTGAGCCAGAACTGCATTTTTGTGTAAAAAATGTAATTTTTCATTTTCACAGCCCAGTTGTACCACAATTGGTGAAACCCCTGGGGGTTTGAAATGTACACTATACCCCTAGATGAATTCCCTGAGGGGTGTAGTTTGCAAAATGGGGTCACTTGTGGGGGGGTTCCTAACTTTTAGCATCTTATGGTGCCTAGAAACCTACATGGTGCCTAAAAAATAATCTCATAAAAAGGAGGCTCCAAAATCAAGTAGGTGCTCCTTCTATTATGAAGCCTGTGGTTTGGTCAACGTGCACACTAGGGCCACATATAGGATATTTATGAAAACAAAAGAATTGGGGGAATCAATTTTTAGTCACAATTCTCTAGTAAAATCTACTGTGTTCCTTAGAAAAATGTATTAAAATTGAAAATCTGCAAAAAAAATGAAATTTTGAAATTTCACCTACACTTTGTTTTAATTCCTGTGAAACACCTAAAGGGTTAACAAACTTCCAAAATGCTGTTTTGAATACTGTGAGGGGTGCAGTTTTTGAAATGGCATCATTTATGGGGGTGTCTCACATACAAGTCCCTCAAAGTCACATCAGAACTGAACTGGTCCCTAAAAAAATCAGTGTTTGAAATTTTCTTGAAAATTTGAGAATTTGCTATTCGTATTTTAAGCCTCCTAGTGTCCAAAAAAATTAAAAGGAGGCTGAAATAATGATGGAAACATAAAGTAGACATATGGTCTATGTTAGTTATTAACTATTTTGAGTGGTATGATTATTTGTCTCACAAGCAGAAAATTTAACATTTTGAAAATTGCTAAATTTTCCATTTTTTTACGACATTTTGGTATTTTTCACAAAAAAACACTGTATCGACCCAAATTTACCACTAACTTGAAGTACAATGTGTCACGAGAAAACAATCTCAAAATCACTGGGATAAGTAAAAGCAAAAAAAAGTTATCCCCACTTAAGTGATACATGTCAGATTTGAAAAAAAGGGCTCTGTCAGGAAGGCAAAAACAGGCTGCGGCGGGAAGGGGTTAAGGAGTTTTGGGAGTGTACCTTAATGACAACAGAAAAACAATTGTTGTGTATGTTTTGTCTATTTACTATTATAATGTACTCCTTTCACATCACACGGGTCCGACACTTTCACACTAAACCCGTATTTATACAGCGTGTGACCCGGGTGTAACTATTCTTATAACCCGGGTTGATTTGCCGGGTTGTTGAGGTGCAACATTTTGCATTGGGCCACAATAGTACTTTCTAAACAAACCACTTATACCTGGATACACACCATTCACCAGGAAGAGAAGCAGCCAGCATCATACCATGCATACAGTGGCCCTTATTCAGATCTGATCGCAGTACAAATTTGTTCTCAAAATAAACAAAACCATGTGAACTACAGGTGGGGCAGATCTAACAGGTGCAGAGAGAGTTAGATTTGTGTGGGGTGTCTTGAAACTGAAATCTAAATTGCAGAGTAAAAATAATGCAGCCAGTATTTACCATGAACAGGAACAAAATAACTCACACAAATCTAACTCTCTCTACACGTTACATCTGCCCCACCTGCAGTGCACATGGTTTTGCCCATTTTGAGAACAAATTTGTACTGCGATCAGATCTGAATAAGGGTCAGTATGTCTGATGCATTATTATTCACTGTATAGTACAATATTAATCCGTCTGAGGCTGCCTAATCTAAATGAGGTTCTGTCACTTCAACTGCAAAACGTTCCTCTGAACTGTGTTCCACTACCTCAGGCAGTTCCTATCTCTCAATAGCTGCCGTTCACCTAAGAAATTCTAATTAGGCAGCAGCAATATTCATCTTTCCTTAGCATCATACTGCAGCTTATCAGTATTGGAGGAACCAGAGTACCCAGAGGAAACTCGCACAAACATAAATAGAAGATACAAACTCCATACTGATAGGCGGGGCTGCTACGGAAATTGGGCTCATCAGGTTTCCCCTGCCACTCACTTACTGAATAAAGTGGGTGAACTGGGTGGCTAATGACATGATTCGCTGAATCGTGTTATTGTAGCCACACCCCCTGAGTGGGCAGCCATACAGTCTGCAGCTATGGTGTAAGCAATGCTTGTGTTCCTACCCTGGTGCAAACTGCAAGCTGTTGACAACGACAATTGGCGGCTGATTCCAATTGGCTGAATTTGTCTAAACCCATCCCACTTCTGCTAGCCCTGTGCATCTGAATAAGTCTGTTACAGCACAATATTTTGACTGGTAAAATGTACAAATTCAGAATTTTAGTTAAAAGGCGTTTATCTTTTGCAGCAACACATAAGTTAACAGACGTGTAAAACATAAGGAAGCCTGATAAACCAACCACAATTACTGTATACGTTATACATAAAACCAATGGAAAAGCCATAAAAGGCACATTGCACAACAACCTACTAAATGCATGAAATACAAACAGAATGTGTTTTCTTTCTCTCACCCTGAAAATGATGATGTGAAAATCATTCCCTCACGCGACAAGTTATAAATCCAGTAACAAAAGAAGATATCAGATTAGCAATGGAAACTTCACTGGATATAGCCTTGCCCAGGCTAAAGTGATAACTAACGCTGCCACAGGACCATATGACAACGGAGACGTACACCCTCTGCCAACTAAGGTTCACACTGTGCAAACCCGTTTCTTTTCCCATTTGCAGACAGAGGACACGGACGCAGTATGCTCTGTATTATGTAGTTATTAAACACGGAACACATGGTTCTGTTGCGCAGTTTATTCTCCCCGTTAGAGTGCCTGGAGCTATTCAATTGGAGACATACAATTAAAGCTTGGCACACATGAACAGATACCGTATATATACAGACGGATCTCCATACACGCTGTCCGATCTGTCAGGACTGACATCACAAATGGGTGGGTGCATTTGCACAATGCGCCGATATATCTTTCTGGTGCACACACCAAAATACGTTCACAGATATATAGCTCGTACACACAAGCCGATGGTTCATCGACATATCGGACCGGTGTGTACGCACGTTTACAGACAGGCAGCTTAAATGCTGCAGTTCATTCTGATTTCAGCTCATTTACTGGGGGCTTGGCCTAATTTGTCTTAGATTAATAGGTGTATTAGTTGCTATACACGGTCTGGACTGTTATTATTCAGTTTGGTGGGAATAGGTTATACCAGCAGATGAGCAGCTTTGAGGACGGCTCTGCATAGCTCTGCGCTATGCAAAGCCGTCCCCTCCCCTCCGTCGGCGCCGGGCAGGGGCAAAGCCGCTCAGTGTGTATGCACTGAGCGGCTTCCCCCCCCCAGCGATGAATGCGATCATCGCTGTCCATACACACTGGGCATAATAGCCTAGTGTGTATGGACCTTTAGATTTGTGTAGGCACAGTGGCCACAGTAACTGTTACAATTAGCTTGGGAATGATATCACAGATAGTGCCAGATGTATTAAGCCTGGAGAAGAGATAAACTGGAGATAATGTGGAAATAAAGTGAAAGGAGATAAAGCACCAACCAATCAACTCCCAACTGTCATTTTCAAACACAGTTCAGTGGCTGGTGCTTTACCTCCTTTCACTTTATATCCAGTTTATCTCTTCTCCAGGCTTAATACATCTGCCCCGTAGCTTGGTAATATTTAGGGGCACATATATCGACAAGTGATAAAACTCTTTATAAATAATATAACTCACTCCATATGTAAATGGTGCTTAAGCTGCTAACTGTCATGTGTTCAGCCCTTAACTTCCATACATCTAAAAAATGGCAGTTGTGGGCCGAGTGGTTGGAGAACCATTTCTTGTATGCAATGAGTTTTATCATTCACAAAAAGTTGTATCACTTGTTGATAAATGGGCCCATTAGTACTGTAAGATGGAAGTTGCTGTTTTTGGAAAGTCCCTCTATGGCAAGCTACACTCCCCCCAACCTACAGATAACATTGCTTGATGGAATTACCATTTACATCCCCCTCAAAGTATTCAATTTACTATAAAACCAATGTGATGTAAACATGCCAGTTGCCAAAAGCTCAAAATCATTTTTCTAAACATAATTTGTCGAGACAAAAAAACAAAACACCTGAATGAACCTGCAATGTAAGATGCTTTCTTGAATAATGAAAAGGAAATTAAATAAAAATATCCTAAATTCCTCTTAGTGCCAATCTCCAAGCAGCTGTACCCCGGTTGATGTTATTCCCTACCAGTGATTAATTACATCCTTTAAACTGTCATTAAACTAATTAACAAAACACAAACTATCTTCAGCATGGCTGTACTTCAGCAAAGCAGACGGCGTTATTTTGTTTTTGTTTGCGATAGAACTGTATTGAAATATTGCCACGGAGAATTATTTCTGGAGAACAGAACGAGAATTGGTCCGTTATTCTGTATGACGTGTGTCACATTTTTGGATGCGTATTTCAAACAAACAGATAAACAGCCAGCGAGAGCACAAGATGTTCCGTGGAATAAATCTGGGCACATCTTGTAAGGACGCCCGAGTTATGTGATCATTTAAAATTGCAAACAGTTGGGGCAGGTGCACCAGGTGCTATATTGACAGCGCGTCGCCTTGAAATCAGCAGGTAGCCATTACAGCCCTCGCACTTCAGTAGAACTCCCTAGTGATAATAATTGCACATTATGCTAATTAAAGGGCAGGTGGCACTGAGCTGATAAATGAGAATAAACGAGTCTACCTGCTGGCGGAACACATTTGAGGCAGCCATTTTGGATGGTACAAGCCAAAATTCTGGGGAATCCAATCCATTAATTCTTCTAGGAACCAGAGGAATAACTGAGACCATGTCAACAATTAGCAAGCATGATAAAGAGGTATTTTTTTGATGTGGTGGTGAAGTAGAACATTTTAAAACCGACCTGTCACCTACATGCAGCTTAGTCAGCCATTTTGTGGCACTAATGTTCATAAAAAACAATTCAACATTTCAGCTGGAACCTTAGCGACACAGGGGGACATGTGTCGCTTATGTCCCAGGGGTCTCTTTACGAAGCCTTCAAGACAGATAAAGTGTAGAGATATTAAGCACAAGTCAATCAGCACCTCTGTCATGTTACAGGATGCGTTTGAAAAAAATTACAGATAAGAGCTTATTGGCTGGTACTTTATCTCTCTCCAATGCTTAGTAAGTGGAACCCTTGGAGAGAAAGAGTAGTTCCCTAAAGTAACCAATAAGATTATGTAATTTATCTCACACAAGACAGATGTATGAAGCAGTGATAAGGTAGGAGAGGTTAGCCAGTTGAGAAGTGGCTCATGGCAACCAATCAACTGTTCTGTATTATTTTATATTATGGAGATTGTAGATGTTAGTTGACTGCTAATTGGTTGCCATGGGCCACTTCTCCTCTAGCTAACGTCTCCTCCCTTATCACTGCTTCATACATCTGCCCCTCAGGGCCTGATGTACCAAGCATCAAGAGGTGATAAAATGTAGAGTGAAAAACAATCAGCCCTCAACTGCCATGTTACAGGATGGGTTTGAAGAATGACAGTTAGGATCTGATTGGCTGATTGTTTTTCACTTTCCACTTTATCCCTTTCTGAAGCTTGATACATCTGGCCCTCAGTCCTTTAAATGATAAAGGCTAATTGGTTGCTTAGAGCAACAAAGCCATTGTATCACTCTTCAAGACTTGCCAACATGACTTCCTCTACAGTACAGTCCATACTTGCCTAGTTTTCAGGAATATAGCAAAGATGTATCACATGTGATCCTGCTGCCTGGGGGGGGGGAGGGGGGGTTGGTATCATTTGGTCTACAAGAAGTTGGTCGACAAAGCATTGGGTCGACACCATTAGGTCGACATGGGGAAAGGTCGACATGGGTCTAGGTCGACAAGGCATTAGCTCAAAAGGTCATTAGGTCGACACAAGCATTAGGTCTACATGGTCTAGGTTGACAGTCAAAAGGTCGACATGGGATTTACTATTGTTTGAGCCGAATGTCGACACAGTCGACATGGACACAGGTTGAAGTGCACCACTGCGCTCGCTATGCTTGGCACACTATTTTATTCTCCCACCACACTTAGTGGATGGTAGGGAATGAAATAGCGCCTGTCGACATGGACACAGAAACGTAGCACCGCGTCCGAAGCATGGCTCGCCATGCTTCGGGCACACTATTTTATTCTTCCACCACGCCCTAGTGGATGGTAGGGCATGAAATACATCCTGTTGGCGCACATCGGCTCAAAATACAGTCAAAAACCCCATGTCGACATTTTGACTGTCGACCTAATGACCTGTTGACCTAAAGTCATGTCGACCTAGACCCATGTCGAGCTAATGGTGTCGAACCCAATGCTTGTCAACCGTATCCCTGCCTGGGAAGGTACTGGATGGCTAAAGGGGGATCGGATGGTCATACACTGCTGTAATACATCGCAGTAGTGTATGGCCAGCTTAAGGGTAACACGTCATCGTGGCCAAGACCCCTCTTAAATGGCCAGCGATTTGTGACATTGGGGCACATGTATTAAGCCTGGAGAAGAGACAATGTGGAAGGAGATAACGCACCTACAGTATCACCTGTTCCCTTCCATGAGACTTCCTGAATGGGAGATGCAACTCATTACTGTAGAAGGAGGGGGCTGGGTTATTAGGCCCCACCTTTTAAAGTATAATGGGGCAGATGTATTAAGCCTGGAGAAGAGATGAAGTGGAAGGAGATAATGCACCATCCAATCAACTCTCAACTGTTATTTTCAAACACAGTTGATTGGCTGGTGCGTTATCACCTTCCACTTTATCTTTTCTCCAGGCTTCTCCAGTAATGAGTAGCATCTCCCATTCAGGAAGTCTCATGGAAGGGAACATTCTAATGATCAAGTATGCTATGCACTATACAAAGGAAACATTACAAAAAGCTCAGATATCATTTAACGGTGAAGTAATTTAAAAAAAAAAAAATCGGTATAGTGTCCTTAATATCAACTTAACTGACAGATGCATTTCTTATCCGTTTGGACAGTTTTCCTGGGATACAGCTGGTGTGCCATTAGTATTAACTTATGGATTTTGTGGGGACTCTGGTTAAAAAAAAAGTGCAATCATCGTTGTCATTTATTAATGCTCGCATGCCATCCCTACAAGTGCTTGTAACGCTGTTAACTATAATAATGTTTAATACAGCAGCAGCAGCTGCAGAAATCCTGCCTGCTCCGCCTTAGCACCATCATCTGAAAAATTCAGATGCTTTTAAATTGGTCCTGAAGGAATCCCAAACCTGCCAGGATATCCCTGCTGTAACAGCAGTAACTCAATCACAAGCTTAGACATTTCCTGTGCGGCATTACATGAAAGTTATTAAATAGTTATGGCTCCTTCAGAAGTGGAGTTCTATTTTAATCCCATCAGATGCACCAATGGCCCAGGGATGCACCCGCCTCTGTCTTTATGTGGAACAAAAACTTATGTGTCAGGATTTTCTACACAGACTTCAAATGCTGGACAGACCGCGAATACTGTGTTTGAAGGAAGTCCGCGAGTACAGAGCTACGATATAAAGGTCACAAAGTTGGGGCTGCTATAGCATTGGCCTCAAAAAGGGAGCATAAAAATCAATGTAAAAATGGAGCATTTCTGCCCATCTACAGAGCCGTCTGATGAGGCGGAGCGGTGCTGACCTGCATGTATAGGTCGCCTAGGGAACAGGTGTGAATCAGGCCCCTACTGTAGTCCATGCCAGGACATCTTAATCATATTAATTCACAACTCACTTTTAACAGCTCCAAAATATACATCCCCTAACAGGTGTACTATTATTATTATTATTATTTTTATGATTGTTAACATTTAATTATATAGAACCAGCATATTCCATTTACAATACACTACAATTGATGTATATGTTTGGGTACTGTCTAAACTGCACGGGAGCTATTCAATTGTTTGATTGACCAGCCCTGTGCTAGTTGCAATGGCCACATTCTCATGCCCTAATGCATGGGTTTTTCCAATGCTATGTGCCGCTCAAGTCGCAGTTAAGGTGCCCCCGTCATTCGCTACTACCCCAAAAGCTCTAGTCTATGTGGATTTCTACTCGCACCCTCCTGAGAGATCCAAGTGCAGCCTCAAGGCCGGTCGCCCAAAACAGCTGAATACCTCCCAGTCACTTTATACAATAGCTACAATACCCAAAATTGAATCATCCCCAGAGGACTGAATTCCAGAATAAGAAGCCCCAACGAATGGTACTAGCCAAGGGAACATTAGGGCAGATGTATGAATAAGTGATAAGGGAGCAGAAGTGAGCCAGAGAAGTGCCCCATGGCAACCAACCAGCTGCTCTGTATAATTTTACAGTATTCAATTTATAGCTGTTTCTTCAGTGCTGATTGGTTGCCATGGACAACTTCTCCAGTGGCTTGTCCTCCCTTATCAGTGCTTCATACATCTGCCTAGGGTTACCACCTCATCCCTTTAATTCCGAACACATATTAATTACACAGGTTCTGTGGCTGGCTGACTTCAAGACTCCATTTCACCTGGTTTTAAACTGCCACAAAACCTGTGTAATTAATATGTGTCCGGAATTAAAGGGATGAGGGGGTAATCCTACATCTGCCCCGTTGATGGCCAGGCCGCAATGTGAGATGTTTTAAACTACTTGGAGAGGAAACTATCACACATTGCGGCCTAGCCGCTAATGGGGCAGATGTATGGAAGGAGACAGGATTATTTGGTGGTGGAGCATGTCTGACTGCCAATGTGACCAGCGCACATTCAACATACAATGATACCATGACCTCTTACCCTCCAACATGGCCCATTCCATTAGGTACAAAATACTCTGTACCTGGACTTCCCTGCCAGTGGCAGTTACAGAGGTTGGACTCCAGCACAGTCCAATATTCATAAAGGAGAGCCACACCTACTGCCACCTCGAACATCACTGCCTGGACTCACTGGCAGTTGATGTGACTCCCCCTCTTTGAATTTTGGACTGTGCTGGAGTCCAACCTCTGTAACTTCCACTGGCAGGGAAGTCCAGGAACAGAGCATTTTGTACCTAATCGAATGGGTCATGTTGGAGGGTATGTCCAGACCTGGGTCCTCTTTCCTGCTTGACTTGACATTTTGGCCGAAATAAACAAAATAAAAATCAGAACCATAAAGTTTCAAGAAAAAAATAAAAAACTGAATGTGCTCCGTTTGTGAAGCAGGAAGTTCCTGGTAGAATACTGTGAATGACTGGATTTCTTTGTTTGGGTCCAGGAGGGAGTTTATTTTATTTTCTTGCTGTGATCACATTCTCCTGCCATAGAGTAAACTCTATAAAGCCACAGGCATCTCCTTGGCATGAAAACAATTATAAAATACCTTGGCGTTAACGATATGGCTGAAAATAATGCCGAGCAATATCATTTGTCTCTGGAACAATATTCACCTTTCTCTATAGTGGAAACTCCAGAGATCAGCATCACCTAGGCACAAGAGGCTGGGCACGGGTGGGCTACCAGGTCCCATCCAACTGTGCTTGTGCCAAGCACCTCCTACGCCCACAAATGCATCTTAGCCGCAGCAGGTGACAACATGGTTTAATTTGATATGCAACACCTGCTTATCTATTAGCAATGGAGTCTGTGGGGGAAATTTACTAAGATTTGTATTTCACTTCACATGTGATGTTGCTATTGGCAACCAATCAGATCCTGTCTACTATCTTCTAGAGGGTGCAAAATAAATAAGTCGATTCTGATTGGTTGCCCATAGCAACATCCTACAGTATGTGAAGTAGACACAACTTGGTAAATTTCCTCCAGTATATGAAGCACAATGGAACTTGGCATTGCACAATGGGGGTGATTCAGGTTGGTCTGAAAAAGCAAACTCTGTGTTTAATGGACAGAACCATGTGCACTGCAGGTGGGGCAGATGTAACATGTGCAGAGAGAGTTAGATTTGGGTGAGTTATTTTGTTTCTGTGCAGAGTAAATACTGGCTGCTTTATTCTTACTGATCATGTTCTTTATAAAATAAATTCTATACGTATTCCCTGTACATAGTCATATATGCATTAAGCTGAACCCATACTCATGATATCAATTCACTTGGGAACTAGCCACATCACTGAGGCACCAGACAGATAACTGTTCAGATTACAGCGCTGTGGCTGCTCCTCATGTAAGTAAGCAACCCTCTAACAAACCAGAGTGTGACCTTAGCTTGGCGAGAGCGAGTTGGCCGTGTTTATATTTAAAATAAAGGAATCAGATTTCAGATATAGGCTGACAGAAGGTGAACGGGGTGTTCTGTTACTCTACCATTGTAAAGTAATAAGAGGTGGAGGTGGCAGTGCTGCATGTCTGATGGGCTGTAGCTGCAGGTATTCGGTTATGTAATGTATACCAGGTTATGTCACTTCACCGCTAAATGCTCTGTGTACTGTGTCTGCCTATTCTCATGACAGAGAGCGGAAAAACATAGGAGTGCTGTACAGTACCGTATATTGGAACTACATCCACAGAGTATAAACATTTCTCAAACACAAAGAAATACCAAAGCATAGGAATTTGCACTGTCCTACGTCTTAAAGGCTATAGTTGTTGCAGTTAATAGTCTAAGAACTCACAGGGGGTTATTCAATCCCCACCGGGGGAAATAGCGGCAGGCTCCTATTCAATGCTGTCTTGACCAACAGCATTGAAGAGACAGATCTACAGAACAGGCCCAACTTTAAAAGCGGTCGGGCCCGTTCTGCCGTGAATTGGCGCGATCACGGCCGGATGGCGACAGTCCACGCCCGTTTACATGGACACGCCACCTTTTTGCTGATCGGCAGATGGGACATTGAAACGAAAACGGGCCAGGGTCACGGCTGTTGGGACGTACCAACAGTCATGACCTGGTATTGAATACCCCCCACAGTCTATAAAACTGTATTCGGTAAAGCTACATACTGTATTACTCAAAACAGTGCAAAATGCTTAAAGAAAGGGTATAAAATATGCAATGAAAATAGTTAAGGCGTTTTTGGCCAGCGTGTATGGACGACGATGATGGTGAAAATAGCTGGGCTGAAAATCGCTCAGTGCATACACACTGAGCGGTTTTCGCCCGTCTAAAAGTTTTTTTCCCGAGGGAGGACGGCTTTCCATAGCAGGGCAGATAAACAGCGCTGGCCTGCAATGATGTGGGAGCACGCATCAGCGCTCCCTGCTCATTGCTGTCCCGTATACACTGGGTGGGTTTTTTAACGGAACGCAGCTCAAACTGCAAAACGGAGCTGCTTTCAGCTCAAAATCGCCCAGTGTGTATTTACATAAGCAGCTGCTAACGTAGTGATTATAAACCTCTCTTTAGACAGTGAACCAAAAAATGCCACAACTTTATAAATGTGCTAGAATAAAAGTGTTACCCGAATTTAGCCTTAACGTGGTTACACCCTATGAAGACAGGTATTTTGTTGGCTATACCAATATTGCAGAAAGGGGATGGCCCCCATTAGATGCAACTGGGGCTGTATCTGTGTCCACCTCTGAATCTAGCTCTTCCCCTAATTTATTTACTTGTGAATTGCCGCTGTGTGTGTTTTATTTTTTACTATAAAAATTGATTCACGAAGTTTAAGTTTCGGCAATACTGATGTCACAGTGGATTAAAATAGATGTTAGTTCGCCGAGTATAGACCGTGAATTGTATAAATTCACAAGTAAAGGTGTCATACACTTTTTTGACTTACAGCACCTGGGGTCTCATAATTATTTTCACGGCAAAAGTTGAGAAATTTGGGGAAAAATTTAAAATTAAGTAAATTGTGTTTATATATTGTATGAGGTTCAATTATGTGGTGATGGACAAGATTAATTTTGGTGTGTCCACATATTTTTTTGATTTGTAGCCACAAGCGGTGGTTTTGTCTATTAAACGGTTTTGCCGGCAAGTGCTCTGGGGCACCCCTGGGTGCCATGGCACACAGTTTTGGTACCACTGCACTAGTGTGATTTGGGCCTTTGTCACCTGATTCCAATGCATCTGGCTGAGAAATTGAGTAAAAAAGTGTGTTTCACCGCCGATTCCGATCCGATGTTTGGATTCCGATCTGCTCTGGATCAAAAGGGCTACCATCGAGATTTATCAGATCCGTCAGCTCTTGCTGGAATCGCATACAATACGCTGAATGCAAGAAGACAGCATACTGTACCTGGGAAGCTGCCGGGCGGTTTAAGTTAGATTATATGCAAGAAGTCGCATAGCGAATGGGAGCGTTTGAGGTCTCCAACATTTTTTAGTGTTTAATGAGCACTCACAATGCCTTTTTCGCTCGCAGCAGTCTGTTAAATGCAGCGGAGTTCTAGGACAACCCTCATGTAACTACATACACTACACTGTAAGGAAACACGGATACATATTGCATTAGGTACAAGGTTCTGCCTACACGTAAAGCAGTGCTTTTAATGTGAATGAGCCCCAAGACATCAAAAGGCCCAATAAAAGCAGCCCAGATGTAGACAGGAAAGGGATATAATTACAAACTGCAGACTTTTTCTTCCTTTAACTACGGCCCTAACAAGTGCAGCTCTCCATAAAACACCACTAAGATGTACTGAACATGTGGATTCTTAAAAAGGTTCTGAAAAAATAAAGAACGGGCAGCTATAATAAAGCAATAAATCACATTGAAGGGCAAAAATATTGTACATATAAAATACAGATCAAACGTAATTGACATTTATAGTTGTTGGACTGGTTTTATGCTCTTTTGAAATACAACTATATTACAATTTTATCCTATAGGACATAGAATTTTATAGGATTTTGCCGTCGGACAACAGAAAATCACCCACAGCTTTTACAAAATGCGTTAGTATTTTTGTTCTCAGAACCTCATTTAAGAAAACATAACTGAAATAGCAGAAATCCCAAGTTCCAAAAGAGCATTTAGATCACCACCATCAGGTTTATGATTGGAATTGGTGAAACGCGTTATAACAGACAGAAAACACACGCATTCCTCCAGCACGGGAATAGCGATTGGTCTTTCTGCAAAACAAAATAAAAACATCCTTCAGCTTCAACTTCTGCTAAATGATATTTGTTATTTAAACAGATTCAAGAAACTAGACACAAATGGCGCAAAAACGTACTTTGCTAGGGGGTGTTTGCTGCATATGGACAGTTTAGAAATGGGACTCACTGTGTCTGCATATTGAAAGCAAAGAAATTAATATTCATTTTAAGTTGCAAGATTCCTAGCTATTTTCTTGCCCAGTCTGGCAAGCCCGGAAAATTCTCGGGATTGCCACTGTTTAGAGACTGGCAGCGCTGCTGAGTTCAATCGGTGAACTCAGGCAGCTTCGGCACTGTCATTTTTCAAACAGCCTGAAATTTGTCATTTAGGAGCTGATTGACCGGTACTTTATTTGTTTTAATTTTGTCTTTCTTCAAGGCTTAGTACATAGACCCCTCAGACACCAAACTGAGATAAATGTATACCTAGAACAAGCTTTGTTTTGTATATTTTACATGGTTTTCTATGGACAGCAAAGTAAACACCTTCACCAATTGGCCTATTAAAATATTTTATTCATAAAACTATATAACACATGATGTGTAATGTGACTGCCTGATCCAGATTTAAAGGTCAAACATTACCAATAAATAAACAGAATATATAATGGCTAACGCCACTATTCTAATTTCTTGCATCTTATGTATGATTATATGACAGATGGCTGCTGTTTTATTTTTAGATTACATTTTCTATATCAAATTGTGTAACATTTTTCATACACATTGCCGCAGTGTCATGCACAATTAAGCAATATTTTCTACACGTTATAGATTTGTGTTAAACATTATTACATGTCAGAAAAGAATTACATTCCTACACTAAGGACACATGCAAATATGACATCCTGTCTGCGTCAATAAACTCATTCTTTGAAATAACGTTTTCTTTTTTTAAATGTTTGACATTTATTTACATGAAAAATGGCGATTTCTTGGGAGGCTATTCAGTGAGACACAGGGGCTGACAGAGCTGAAAATGGAGCTTAGGAGTGAAGCGATTTGTAGGCCACAAACCCCGTACTGTGAGGCCACGCCCCCATATTTTCTTGGTACCAGTTTCAGAAAGTTGGGAGGTATGTTATTGGGAGAAATGTCCTTTGCAGTACTAAGCAAATATATTAGTCATTATGCAATTACTGTCACTGCGCTGTGTGTCGGGATGAATATCAATGTGATGTCATCGCAATGTGTGTCGGGATGTACTGGTGAGGGTTAGTACATACCAGTGGCGTAAGTTCATCCCAGTTACCCGGAGGCAAGATGTATGTTGGTGCCCCCCACACACACACACACACACGTACGTGTACACAAACAACCTTTTATAAGATCTGTTTATGTCTGTTATGAATTATACATCTATATAGAGAGAGAACACATATATATTTCAGAACTCTGCCACGGAAGCAATATTGTTGGCTTTCAATTAATGGATTTAAACTTGCAGGGCAGAAGAGGTGCCCCCTTGAGTTGCAGGAGCCCGGCGGCAGATGACTCCATTGTCTCCCAGAGTTCTGCTTCTGGTACATACGCAAGGATGTCTGGAGGCAGCAGTGTAAATGCATATGAAGAGACTATAGTGCCACCCTCGACTGGAGGTATATGTTAATAGGCAATCAAGAAACCGCTCACTTTTTAATACTTAATAAGAAGACATCCTTCTGCGTTATTAAGAGAAACTAAAACGATTGCAGAAGAAATGCCTGATTTCTGCATGCACTGCCTTTATTTATTTACAGTTTCTTTTATAGCGCAGCAGATTCCGTTGCGCTTTACAATAGTAGACAGTGATAGAACAAACTGGGTAACAACAGACAGACTTGGAGGTAGGAGGGCCCTGCTGCAAGCTTACAATCTATAGTACCTTGTAATACAGTGTTTAGGGAAGTAGTAAAAATTAGATTATTCCCACGAAAACACAGATAGAAAAGGGTGATCACTGCTGTAGTCCCAAATTGATATTCATAAAGCTCCAGGGATGGGCTACTTTGTGCATATTCTCTTCAAAAAGGAGGTGAGCCATTACATAACAATAGGCATGCTGGACACAAAATAACCAGAGAAATGACAAATCCTTAATTTAATAGTCTAAAATAAAAGGAAAAACCCCAAAAAAGCCGTGGGATAATGCAGAATAAACAAATCCCTAAAGTATTCTTCACGATAGCTTCATTTTAAAGCGATTGATGATCATGAATCCAAATAAATAACAAAACATAAAATCTACCCAAAATACAAAATGAAAAACAGATGTACTGTAGAAAATGGGACTACAACAACTTAAGAGCTACTACTCTGGCAGTATTAAAGCGTTTCGGACCCTCCTGAACCTCGGGGGCTATCACAAACACCCAGAAACTACTGCGACCTCTACCCTGGAGAAGTCTGAGCTGACACCTCTCCTCTTCCAGAGCCACCCGGCAGGATTGCATGCGGTCCCTTTGCATGCAATATATTGCATGCAATCGCATTCTCCACTACCAGGAGCCTTTCTGAGTCTGAGGTCAGATGTGCAAGCAGATCCGATCTCCGAAACAATGCACATGGGACCGCGGATCGGATCAGATGTCAAACATCTGCAATTTGGCATCTTTTCACCTAATTTCTTGGCCAGACCCATCAGATCCATCAGAAAAGTGACCAAATCGGACAAGTGTATGGCCAGCTTAAATCTTCCAGGGTCCATCCAATGCTGTCCACTTCCTGAGTGACATGGACGTGCCAAGCGACTTAATGCATTTTATGCTGCATTGCATTATTGTGGTCCTGTTTCCCACTTTACAATGCAAATAATCAGGGCACTGTATACAGGGTAGAGGATCATAATGGGGTATATATTCCATGGCGGCGACGAGTCTCTGCCGGTGAGCTACACTGCGAGCAGTGCCGATAGCTCGCCGTCAGAGTATACAATGGCGTCCCTTTCACTCACCGTTTCCATCTCGCTGGTTCTTTTCACCAAGTTGGAAACGGCAAATACAGCCTTCAAAACGGCGGGGCTAGCCACAAAATGCAGCGGGCTTGCTGTATTTGTGGTGAACCTCGCCGTTCTGGGGAAGGCAAGGATTTCCCCAGAACATTGAAAAGAGCAAATGGCCGGCTAGGGGTTAGATGGCGAGGATCTTTGCAGCACAAACCCCCTCGCCGGCAGCATTGAATACCGCCATATAACGTGAGCTGACCTGACAAACTGGCAACTACTGTATATTAAAGGATTTGTATACAACTAGCTGAACCTGATATTTACTGCTAACAGATGGCAGGTCCCTTTGGTTTATGTACAGCCTCCTGCTGCTTATAAGAAAAGTGACTTTCGGAAGATGGCTGCCCCCACACGAAAGACAGTTTTTTAAAATGGATTTTCCTATGGGGCAGACACTTTCCTTAAGTCTCTTTTTTTTATAAGCGCATCGGTCCTTACTACTGCCGGGATCTGCAACCGAACTCAGGTACCGGCTGCACGGAGGGGAGGGGGGGCTGAAGACTGCACTGGGAGATCGGGGTATGTTACCCCGGGAGATCGGGTAATGTTAATGCGCACGGGGAGGTCGTCGGCGGGCGGCTCCAGTGCTATGAATATTTAATGAGCGCTCATTAAATATTCACTGCGCTGAATTTAGGACCCAGCTCATTGGCTGGGTCCTAAATACCGTTTCAGACCCAATTTTGATCCCAAAATACCGGGTCTGAAACGGGTAGGACCCTGCATTTTAACCGGTTAATTGGATCTGCACCTTTCAGACCGCACAGATTAACGTTTTAAAACGGTAAAAAAACGGCAATATACCGTTTCCAAAGTGCGGTCTGAAAGGGGCATCAAGTGCCGCAAGTGAGGTGCCAGGTCCGTGCAAGTCAGCGTCAGATTAATTTATGTTCAAGCAAATATATAATGATACCATCAGCAGGTGCGTACCGCCGATGTTTGTGAACGATGTAGTCGGCAGAGAAATCCCATTCACGCAAACAGAGTACATTTATGTGTTGGAAGCAGGAGAAAAACAATGCGAGCCGTGGAGACCCCAACTCACAACTTACAGGACTTGAAGGATCTACTGCCAACGTCTTGGTGCCAGATACCAAAGGACACCATCAGAGATCTTTTGGAGTTCATGCCTCAATGGGTAATGGGTCATAGGGTCAACTGCATGAAGATCAACTTGCATTAGGTCGACAGGTCTGTTGGCACATGTCGGCTCAAGAAAGTAAAAAAAAACTCATGTCAGCCTTTTGAAGGATGAGATTCCCATTGTCAACCATGCTTGTGTCAACCTTCCGACCGTGTAGACCTTAGCCACGTCGATCTATTTCACGTTTCGACCTCCATACGGACAACCTAATGACCATATCCCGCCTCAATGGGTCAAACCTGTTTTGAAGGAGGGAGGTACCTACATGATATAGCGGTTACATTTACTAAAGCTTTGAAAAATGAGGAGGTGATGTTGCCATAACATCCAATTTGACATCCTAGAAAAAAATAGACAGATTCTGGTAGGTTGCTATGGGTAACCACCTCTTTTGGAAGCTTTAGTAAATTGAACCATAAGAGTCAAGTGAGTTAGAGGCACGGCTACATAATATCCTGTCCAGAACACTTCAGCCAGCCACTGACCGGACTGCTGGGAACAGCGCTTCCTGGCTTGTTGGTGTATTGTTAGCAATAAGTGAAAGCCGTGTTACTAACGATTGCTTTGGGAGCGCCGGAATCTTTTTTTGTTCAACTGGAAGTCTTAGGAATTCAATGCAAGTGTCCCCACAAACAAATGGAAAAAGGAAACACTTAAGTGCCAAGAGTGTATGAGTAATTCTGCGATTCAAGGCCATGAACCTGCATTGTATGCAATCCATTACTGCTGGGGCAATCCCGCCTTCCATGGTACTGTAACTAGTCTCGGGAAATGATCCGGAATTGTTACATCTCTGCCACCTTGGTTTAATACAGACCTGCTGCAGATCTGATTCTACTTCTCTGGAGATAAACAAACCCTCTGACAAGTTACTTCTGGCCAGCATGTTATACTGTGAGCAGACAGTTTGCTAGTAAGCACAGGCCCATCCAGACTCGCTGTCTCCAGAAAAGGCCGTAACAGCTGCGGGAGAAGACCCCAAACAATACATGTCACTGACTAAGCTCAATATTTGGAAAGTAGACGTTTTCCGAGTAATGATATTTATCTTTTATGGGATTTTTTTTTTTACTTTTTTGGGAAGTTTGACAGTAATGACATGGAGGGCTACAACCTTAGATGATACTTTAAGCGTTATCAAATATTTACTTACAGTGAGTATTTTACTGGCTTTATACTATCAAAATTAACAGAAGCTGTGGTACGTGAAGCTTCTATAGATAAAAAGAAGTGATGATGCCTAGGCAATCAATCAGATAATGTCTATCATTTCTCCTTTGCATCCGAGAAAATGAAAACCAGAATTTGATAGGTTGCCATATGCCATTTTTAGAAGCTTTAGTAATTTTACCCTGCAGAATCTACAACAGAAGGGAGAATAAGGAATTGTAGGTAAAAGGCTCACAACTAGGGTGGCCAATCCTTGGATAAGAATTAGCGGTATCCCGCTCCCGGACACACCAGCCTCCCATATTTGTAAATGTGCGGGACGGCTGGTTTGCTGGGGCAGTTTAGTATTAGGAAGGCCAATCCTGGGATCGAGCATTTTTCAAACCCGAATCCCGACTGAAAGCAATGCCCTGGGATTGGCATCCCTACTCACAACCCTACATAATTTTAGGGCCTGGTCCAGAGGTGGCAGTCACCCGTCTGCAACTTTGTGCAATTGCCGTTACAAAGTCCTTCCCTCGTATCCATTCTCGTATAAGGCTGTGCAAAGGCGGAGACACACAACGTTGAGCGCCTGTAGACTCTGTAAATACCGCCTAGTGCGTCTTTAGATGCCAACAGCAGTTACACCATCAAAACTTGCACCAGGCAGATGCAGATTTTCCATCTGAGTACGGCTTCCAAAACGACTGAGCGCTTGTTTATGGAGACACTTCAGAGACAAGTCCACTCCCATAACGGTAAGACGGGCCATCTCCGTGCAGCTGTAATGTCACCGCCCACCGTACATATATTACACGATACACTATACATATTATACACTGTATAATGCATGCGACAAAGGAGGACAACCGGTTTGCAGAATTGAGGACAACCGGTTTGCAGAATTGGTGTGGCAATAATTTCTATTGACTACTACTTTACTGTGGAGAGCATGGCGACTCGATTTAATTATCGTGGCCCCCATCCACCACTGCACAATGCGATAATTAGCATCATTGATGACATGATCAAGGCTGCGCCCACTTCGCTAGCAAAGTAGAGGGGAATCAGAAGTTTCTATGAATCCAAATTCAAAAGCTTCATTGACATTAGGGAAGTATAGTCAGGGGCATACCTCCCGACTTTCATTCTCTGTCAAGAAGGACCTGCTGCACCCGCACCTGAAAAAGGGGTGGAGCCTCATCTTGATTGGGCAGGACATTTTGAGGTTGGTCTTCTATTTGCATGTGGAGGGAGCTGTGGAGACAGTCCCCCATGATAATATTCACCTGAGGACTTGTTGCTGACACACATCTTGATAAAGGCACCGCAGCGTGCCGAAACGCGTTGATATCAGTGTCTGCTTTATATGCTCAGAGGTGCAGCATCACTGCTATACAGTATTGGATTGTCCACACTTTACCCGGGTTCCAACTAGTTTGAGATTTACTGCTGTAAGGATTGTGAGCCTACACCATGTTTTATTGGAATAAAAGCTTTTTTATTTGGAAAGAAACTTGTGAGATTGTGTAAAAAGATACCTTTATAAGAGTCATCTAAACCTTTATATGTAAGCATACATGTAAGCATTTGCTTATATGCACGAGTGAGGTGATCTTTAAGACCCTGTGGATCATCTGGAAGCTTTGGGAGCACCATTTCCTACTTATTCATCCTACACGCTTTGGAGGAAGATTTCATAATATTGTCTTATACTACAATATTTTTGTTTGTTCTCCTTTTTCTCTTACATATCCGTACCATTGATTTGGAGGAAAGAGTGGAGACTACATTGGGACATTTTCTTTTAGAGCAAGTAAACAGAATTCTGTATATTGCTATTTTGAGGTTGTGTCCAGCGCTCCCTCAGCAGCTGGCCAGCTTCCGGGTCCACTCCATCTGCATGGCATCTATTCAGTGATGGCCAGCTGCTCTGCAGGGCGATGGCCACCTTTAATGTCTAATGTATAAACCGTATGGAGGTGATGTATAAAAGCTTGGAGAGAGATAAGGTAGAGAGAGCCAAAGCACCAACAAATCAGTAACTGTCATTTATCAAACAGGGCCTGTAAAATGCCAGATAATTGGTTATTATTTTATTACTTTCTCTCCAATATTGATACATCTCTCCCCTATTTATGGCAAGCCAGCAAACAGCAACGGATATTAGCTCGGTTGTTTAAAATAAATGGAGCTGTACATGTATATATGTAGGTCAATTTAATATACTACAGCAGAACATTGAACTACAAAATAATGCAAATCCTGAGGCATTCTCCCTCCCGCTGCAGTGAAATAAGAAGACTTATTAAGAGACTATCAAGATATTATTAGGTTAGGGAAGGAGAGGAAAAAAGAAACATCGAAACCCTTGGCTAAAATTTGTATAATAAAACGCATTCCCCCGATGCAGAGGTTCATAGAGTGTGTGCTCTTTGTGCTTTGTCGGCATGTCAACCTTCCTTTTTTCGACTCCATGACCCATATCCTTTGTGACACATATATGTACTAAACCTCCACCGCCGACACAATGGTTGCAACAGCACAACTCAGACACAACAGAGTAAAAAAATGCAAAGAAAGAAAAAACCCAACCTCAACATGAGCTCCGGCAACAAGCCTGGAAACTTGGAGCATAGTTAGGTTACAAACTAAAGTCCTACACAGAGCTGATGTCTAATTTAGATCACTAAACAGGAACAATGTTTATCTTGGCCTCGCCTACACGCACTTTTCAAAGGTACACACAAGTATTGTTCCAATATCCACAAAGCTTTCTCTTTCAGAGCTTATCATACAAGTAACAGGGAACTATTACAGAACACTGTCATTCTGTGCCCTTAGCTAATATTTTTCCAGTTCTAAGTTCAAACATACCACAAAAGCAGCAGCAAGAGAAAATCAGAGAAAGGATGAAAATTACACCGCAATACCAATGAGGGTGTTGTTTAACACATACAATTATTGTGTACAAAGCACGAGAAGGTAAAGGTGATTGTGTGCTAAGGAAGAAAAGGTTGGGATTACTGGTCTGGGACTGTGGGAGGAGATGTATTAAGCCTTGGAGAGAGAACTACCAGCCAATCAACTCCTGTCATTTTTCAAACACAGCCTGTAACATGGCAGTTAGGAGCAGATTGACTGGTACTTTATCTCTGTCCCCTTTAGTACACACAATGAGATTTTGTCAGGAGATTTTGACTAGATAGTCAAAATCTCCTAGAAGGTTAGCCAAAATCTCCCTATTTTTCTCCTTTTTAGTCAGTATTGTCTAGCATACATTGCTTAGCATAGATTGAATGTGCAGGCAAGGCAATTTTGACTAGATCATTGACCAGTGTATTTCAACCACTGTGCCATGGCACCTTGAGCTGTTCTCAAGTGTGCCCCCAGATCTAGAGATGCCCACACCATTTTATAGGTACCACCAGTTCAACTGTTATTTACCAGTCTCTTCTTTTCAAGGGCCAATGTATTCTATTTTTGTTTTTATATGGGGGGCAATAGGTTTTTTTTCCGGTGGGGGCCAATGTGTTTTGCCCTGTGGGGATCTCATGGTGTCAAGAAATGGGAACCACCAGTATTGCTATAGCTGCTGTATCGGGAGGGTGTAAGGCTCCCAAATATACAATGGAGAAAGAGAAAAAGCTATGATACAGCGCTGGGGTTTTCCTGAAAGAATTTATTACAATGTATATTCAATGAATAAAAGAATGAATAAAAATAGCACACATAATACAATAAACATAAGGATTCTCAATTGATATAAAATCAAAGATATTAAAAAGGGATGATTTAGGATTTTTCTAGCTAACATTCAAGTTTTCGGAGAATTAACTTTTGGAACCGAATCAACACTAGTATATAGTTACCATGCGGTATGAATATCCTTGTTTGAAGGTGAGTATCAGAGTCCCGGAAAATTACCCAGTTAAAGGATTCCCAAAGTTCACACGATGAAAAGATGAAGCCGTTCTTAAGGTATGGCGATACCTAGCTTAGTAGCTGCAGAATGTGGCTCAGTGTGGGGATCCAAGATGGAGGAATATGGACTGGTCCGGATAAAGTTGAATAAGGATTCCCAAAGATTTGTAGCTGGTGCTGGTGTGAGATAGTATACTCTCCAATGTTAGACTGGAATCAAAACTGCTTGTTGGCTCAACGCGTTTCGGCGTGTTCACGTCAGCTCCTGATGCAGGATTCAATCCAACAGCTAATCAGCTCCTGCGATTTTTCAAATCCAACCTGTAACCTTTACAGTTAGGAGCTGGTTCTTTATCACCTTCCACTTTGCATTCAGCCTATAAAATATGGGCTTGGGGTAGTTGTACACTGGAGAGAGCAGGAAGGGGGTCTGGACTAACTTGCTCCAGTGCCTCCTAGTTGAGTTGCAAGACCCTGTACATACTCTCTCCGTCAAACAAGTGGCACTTGGAGGCTTGGTTGTGCAAACAAACGAGTGTTTATTGGTCACATCAACGTTTCAGAGCCTGCGCTCCTTCGTCCTCCGAAACATTGATGTGACCAATAAACACTCCTTTGTTTGCAAAACCAAGCCTCCAAATGTTGTTTGACGGAGAGTATATATATATATATATATATATATATATATATATATATATAGTAATATACATATATATATATATATATATATATATATATATATACAAAGCAAGGTCCCAGGAGATCCAAGAACAAACACGGCACTGCAGCTTCTGATGAAAACAATACTTTGAGGCAAATAAACAAAGTATTGTTTTCATCAGAAGCTGCAGTGCCGTGTTTGTTCTTGGATCTCCTGGGACCTTGCTTTGTATGTTATTCTACAAAGGCACGCAGCCTAAGTTGCACCATTGGAGATAGTGCCGGTCCAGTTGGATCTATATATATATATATATATATAGTAATATACGATTTTGCATGCTACTACTGTATATAAAGAAAGATGAACATGTGACCAGGTAGCCCCTCCTTGTCCTAACATTGATAAATAGCGCAATATAACTGGTTATTAGGTTCCCGTTTTATTTTAGAGTAAGAAAAAGCTGTAATACATTTGTCATGGTACATTCTTCGTGCAAGTTTGATCTTTCAGCTGTATGATGTCATTGTTTGTCACATTCCAATATGCGGCGTGTGTGGGTGGAGGGTCTGGATTGGGTTTCTTGATCTGGAGACAGTGCAGACTGTCCAGCTTATTGGCGTCCAGCCCAAAAAGCACTAAAACTTTCATTTCATTTTTAAGTAATATGTCAGATTATTCAGGAAAGCTCTTGTCTTGCCAAGTTTTCACCGTTTATACTGTCCAAAAATAGCTGCAGATAGGCCTTAGGCAGGAAAAAAGTTGCTTACATTCACACAAAGCAGGCATGTCATCATATCATAAAGGCTGCGTCCCCTGCACCAAATGTTATACGTTCACAGATAATGTGGGGTGCTGGGTTATTTCTTTCTTGTAGTGGATGTGATGTCATATAAGGTCAATGTGCAACCATTGTTGTACAGGTCATAGGGATACAGAAGTTTACAGTCACTATCATTACAGGAACATATTGGTTAGGGAAGATCCAAGAGACAATGTGGGGTTATTATGAAGCATTTTGCATCACATTCCTATAAAAACATAGAATTTGATGGCAGATAAGAACCTCTTGATCCATCTAGTCTGCCGTTTCCTTGTTCCCCCTACAGCAGCTGGACGGGGTACAAGGAGTCATATACACAGAGGCTGAAGGGGGAACATGGAGACATACACACTGCAGCTGGAGTTCCTGGACCTATTTTTCAGAAAAATAGTACTGGGTAAGACTATTCAGTCCTGAGAGAAAACTATGCATAAACAACTTGTTATGGCTGATTTGTATGAAGAAGACCATGGGAAATTACCCATCATGCCACCGTCTGATTAATTTATTCAAAACATCAAGTATGATCTCCAGACTCTCCAGCTTCTGTGTTCCCCGCTGCTGAAAGATAGTTTACACAACAACAACATGGCATCAGAAAAACTGGTGTGCAAAATTGATAAGTTGAACGAGATCCTCCGCTACAAGTGGCTCACTAGAGGTACACATCAACGCGGAAGTATAACAAAGTCCTCCAACACATTACAATATACATGGACTCTACTGACCACGACATCCAGCTGTATGCAATGGTTTTGTTTGGGGAGCTAGTAGACAGATACTGTGTACAGATGGAGCCAGATGTGTGCCTCATTCTCCCTGCAGCCCATCTCCCCGCTCTGGGCGAGATTCTCTAAGCTAAAAATGCTGTAAAAACCCCGTTATCGGGTTTTTACCGCATTTTGGGATGCTGTAAGCCCGGCGGGGGGATGCTGTAAACCCGGCGGGGGGGCATCGCCAGAAAAATCTGGCGATGCCCCATAGAAGCCAATGGGCTTTTACTGCAACATTCCGCCGCCCCGCACCGACCCTCCGCCGCCCCGCACCGACCCACCGCGCCCCCCTCTCACCTGTGTCCGGGCAGCACAGCGCTGCCCAGACCTGTAACCTCTTCCTCCCTGCACTGATCCTCTTCCGGGTGCAGGGAGGAGGAGAGCCTGGCGCAGCAGCAGCAGCAGCGGCGGGTAAGGGAGGGAGGGGAGAGCCGCCGGGTCCCCATGGGACCCGCTGACTCTATCGCAAAGGACAGCTCTTAACGCAAGAGCTGTCCTTTGCCATAATTATCGCATATGTTACTGCATATGCGATAATTATGAATGCGAAGTGCGGCGGAGCTGGGGAGCGGATGTTAGAGCATCCCCCCCTCTTTCTGTCCGCTCCCTGCCCGTACATACTGTATTGTGGTATGCCCGGAAACTTTCCGGGCATACCACCGAAGTGGTTAAGGAAAGAGCCGCATGTGGCTGGCCACCCCTGCTCCAAATTAAAGAATTGAAGAAATAAAGAGTCCGGGATTACAACATTTCTCTTGCCCTACATAGTTGAATTGAAAGTGCAAATCTAGATTAATCAGTTACAAAAACAGACATTCAATTGCATTATGTTATTTTAGAGGAAGAACAATTAACAAGAATATTGTTTTACATGTAAAAAAGGAGAAGTGGTGTCTGGTCAGTGCTGCAAAGCAGTTTATCTGTATCCTATCAACACTTTGGGCCAGATGCACTAAGCTTCAAAAGTGATAAAATGGAGAGTGATAAACAGCCAACAAATCAGCTCCTTCCTGACATTTTTCAAACACAGTCTGTGACACGGCAGGTAGGAGCTGATTGGCTGGCAGTTTTTAGCCCTACCATGTCCAGATTGTTCAGTTGGGACAGAACACTGCAATAGGTTAAAAAGCTCTGGAAAAAGAGGAGAGAGACACACTGGGTGAGGGAGGATGGCATCAGGCAAAGGGGGATATCCTGCTGCTAATAGGTTCGCTGGAGGCTTTCCTACTGGCCCAGATGCCAGCATCCTGATTCCCCAATGCCTGCACTTATCGGAGATGACGCATAATCAGAGAAAAGCAGCCCACATATCCGCAATAACAAATGGGTCCGGGAACTTATCCCAGATCACAAGATTTATCGCCCAAATGGGACAGTTTTTGCCGAAAAAAAGGCATTAAATGGATAGACCGATAATGGCCATCAGTTTTATTTCAATCTATAAGCCCATTTTTTTTTCAGGCAATAGCACATCGGGGCTGAAAGGATACCCCCAAATTCTTGGATACATAGGATGGGATGTATTAAGTCCATAATAAACCCAACACTCCGAAAATGCCGCTTTGGCCTTAATCCATTGTACCAAGCTTGGACCCAGTGGGGGCGTTACTTGATAGATTCCTATAGGTTTATTTCATCTTTTTTCTCCAATTGCGATTTAATCGGAACCTCCCAGTGCCATTCTGTGATTGTGCAGGACTCCCAGGTCCTTAACCCAAAAAGCACAGTGGAGGCAAAAATTACAGGCAAAATTCAAAAATGCTGCTTTGGCTGTATTACATATGTACCAAGCTCTAAACATTCCCGAGGTTTGACCTGGTGGGGGCGATACCCAATAGCAGATGGTGGTCTTCTTCCTGCATTTTAATCTGAGGGCCATCCAATTGGATCCCTCCCAGCAACTCCAGTGTGCTTCTGTGCATGTGCAGAAGGACTCCCGGGTCCTAAAGTCCACTGGTAGCAACGGAAACTTACGGTATACTAATCACATTTATAGGTACAGAAACAAAAGTAGCGAGCCCTGCGCAGGGATGCGGTACACCTCCTCCCGACCTGTTCATACCCACTATCCACACCCGAAGTGTGGCAAAGGGGACGTGGAAAACGAGCCCGAAGCGTGGCGAGCACACATGGATTACTTGACGTGTATTCCGCGTCCGCTCGCCACACTTCGGGCTCGGTGGCTCGCTGCGCTTGCCATACTTTATGAAATCAACTGTGCCGCCATGAAACTACACAAGTACCTTTTTGTGTAATGCCCCTCCCCCCCTTTTTTTTTTTTTTACAAATGCCACAAAGAATTACCTCACCATATACATACTAAGCAAATCTAAATATATAGGAGTATGTCATGCTAAGGAAGGCCTGTTCCCCCCAGCAGTCTCTGCTCATCTCCCAGTAGATAGATTGCAGATAGCAGAAATACTGAGCCATGGACGGTTTAGTCTGGAGAGACGAGAGACTATGACATCAGCAAAACGTCGCTGGGGGTGCTCTGACAGGGTGATAAGTTACAAGGGCCGGATATGGAAAGACAGGCACTAGCTTAATATAGACCACATTTCCTTTACTCTGTCTTTCAGGGCTGATACAAAGCAGCTGTTTAAAGACCACTTCACAAAGTACAATGTCAAAGTACAAGGCGGAGGAGGGGAGAATGCAAGAATTTGTTAAACAAACAGTTAAATACGACTTTATTTATGGCATTTTTGTGATTCTCGCCAACGGAGTGTCAACTGTAATAATTTCCACTATTTATTACAAAATAGCAAACGCTAAAGAAAAAAAAAAAGACATGTCTTAACGCTCAGAACAGGGAACTATCTATGTAGAGTTTATATGTTCTCTGCGGATTTTGGCTTGTTTACTGGAATTCTATAGGACCCCACCTCCTCCGCAGTGCAATAGTATTCTGGTAAGCGATTTGCTTTCTGATAACCATGGACCCTTGTGTTTGTGTGATAATTCAGACGGTAAGCTACAATGGGGCAGGAAGTGGCAGGGCATTGCCTGCATGATGGCATACTGCGGGGCTGCCGGTGAAGGGCCGGGAAGGTTCTGAACAGATACTAGCGTGGCTCAATGCCGGTACTGAAGGGATTGAAAAATGCACCGTGATTGGCCACCCTACTCCTACCTTTAAGTGTAATTTCAATAATGAAACAAGCAAAGTGCCTATGAAAATGTACTTGCCTCTGACACTTGCACCTGCTTGCAAATGGAGAGTGGCAGGGTGGGAGAGGGAAGGGCTAAACGTCAGAAAATACTTTCTTGATTGTGTGTATATGTGTGTGTGTGTTTACACACCTCGGCAGCACCCCCCACCCAACAATTTTTGAGCGTTTTTTGGAAGAAAAATGTTGATGTCACCATAGGCATGCCCCTACCACCGGCCCCACACGTGCTTTTAATTGCCATTGTGCTTGGATGGCCATTTTATCTTTTACTTGCTTCACTAAAATGGTCACTGCTTGGCTCTCTTTTGTAAATTAATACACTACACCGGGTGGGGGTGGGTGGATGGCTGGAAGCAGAAGACACTGCTTCAGAAGTTGTTATTTCCTAAAAATAAAAACATTTTGGAAAAATTTCTCTGGGGGTTCAGATAAAAAAGACGCACAGATTTCTATACTCACTGCATCCCATTTTCAGTTCTTGCAATGTGTCAACGCCATGTCTTGCCGTTGCTTGGCAGCACCCATGAAGCGGCTTCATTTTCCCACCCATCTATCCTAGAGTTTTTTTTCTGACACAATAATTCAAAACACACGTTTTTTTGGATGTGTGGTTAACACATAAATGACTTCAGTCTATGCAACTGGCAATCCCAGACTCTCATGGTCTTCTGCATTCTTTCCACAGGCTAATAGTGTTACGAAATGACCTCTTAAACAAGCATTTGTTGGTTTATCGCCTTTTATCGGCTGTCTCTAAAATGCAAAATGTTAACTATATTTATTGAAAGGAACTGTGAAATGTCAATTCCGTATTGTACCTGATTCATATTGGTAGATTTAAACAGGATTCTTAAAATTAAAAGTGTTGCCCATTACAAAAAAAACAGATTTTCTTCTATCATTTTCTAGGATACAATAGAGTAATGTTTGGTTGCTATGGTCAATCGCACCTCTTTTCATTTTTAGGAGCTTTGCAAGGACATTGATCACATAATTTTGTCCCTGTCCCCACCATACAAGATTATCAGCAAAGCTTCGACTGCACAGTGATTAAGAGTGTAGTCACTGCACCCGCAACTGTATGACGAGACTATTGCGTAACACAATACACTATCACAACATGTGATAATTCACTTTGCAACCATATCAATGAAAGCAAAATTTAAATGGGTTGCAGTCAGGGGAGGTTCCAGAGGAGGGGCTGCAGTACAGTTCAAAATTCAAATAGGGGAGACACAGCAACTGCCACTAACTGCCATTCCAAACTTAGGGCGAGATGTACTAAAGGGAAAATGCGGTAAAACCCCTGTTTTACCGCATTTTCCTATGTACTATTACCCGACCGCCACGTCACCGCAGTGTAGGGTATCGCCACCTTTGGGTGGCGATACCCTATAGAAGCCTATGGGCTTCTTTTCGCCGCCCGACGCCTCCGCAGAAACCCGCCGACCCCCCTCTCCCCCTCCCTCTGTTACCTGGTCCAGGTCCTCCTGGACCCGGAAGGTAACACCTTCCTTTTCCCTAGTGACGCCGGCTGCAGTCCTTCAGGCTGCAGGGGGGAGGAGGAGGCGCCGGGGACAGCTTGCTTAGCTGTCCCCGGCGTGAGGGATTCAGGAGGGGGCAGAGAGGTGACGGAGACCCCCCGCGCACCACATTCCAGGTATCGCGGGGGGCCTCCGTCACCGCATCGCGATGCCAGCCGCATATGTTAGTACATATGCGGCGGCATCGTGGCGGGGGGGCCGCGAAGGGCGGCGATGTATTTTAATACATCCCGCCCTTACTCACTGACAGTTGGTGTTGCTCCCCTATTTGAATTTTGGACTGTGCTGCAGCCCCTCCTCTGGAGCCGCCAGTTGTTGCTGTAGCTTGGTGGAGGGTTGTGAGTGAAAGCTTGAATCTCATTGGTTCTCCTTACAGAGTTCTGTGAGTGAATCCATTGAGCCCACTGGTTGCTATAGAGCACTGAGTGAAAGCACTGCTCTTATTGGATGTTGAAGAATCCTGTCAGTGATACAGCATCATTCTGATAGGTTGATGAAGAGTCATTAATGCACTCTGGAGTTTTATTGCATCCATTTTCTTAAACCTTTATTTATGACAAATCTATCCCCACTTTTGGGAACATTATGAACAAGTGTGAGTATGTTTTATTTGCCCGCAGTTGCCATACATGGCAGCGGCTTCCACAAAATGAAATAAAAAACGTTTTTTATTAATACAATCTGCAGCTTTTCAAGTTCTCATTCAGCAGACGTCTCAGGGATCTGTATAATGCAATGTGACTGAAGGGCATTACATCACACAGTGTAAGGTTTAAATGAGCTTCTAAATGTTAGAAGAGAGGACAGCTGCGCACAAGTAAAAAGCTAAATTAAAATAGCTAATAAATCTGAAATCCATCACTCATCATACCCAGCATAATTAACGCAGGCTTACGTGTGTTTGCAGTTACAACAATGCCTCATAATTCTGACACAAAACATTGCCATTTGCTTCACATTTAATAAATTATTGAGGACTACTGTATGCCGTGGCATTTTCCTGTTCTCTTAAATGTGAGGCTTAGCAGCCGTTTAATAATATATAGATTCTACAGTTCTCTCAAATGTGCACAACAGACAGCTTCTGATATTACCAAAATCACAGAAAAAAAGGAGGCTCCGTGAAGCGTTGAGAGTGCTTAAAGTGCACCTGTCACTAGCGGGTGGTGCAGGCAGCCATCTTGTGGGCAGCCCCAATAGGCACTAGAACAGTAAGGGGTCAATTCCCTGCAAAGGGTGCAAAGTGTTTTATCGGCAATGGCACCCGTACTTCATAAAAAAGATAATATAATATGGCACCCGAACTTCATAATAAAAGATAATATAATATGGTAAAAAAACATTAAAACAAAAAAATGTTAAGTGGTTGTAGATTTTAGAACAGAGGACTCCATATACATTCTGTACATTGGCGTAACAATGAGCAGGTATATACATAGCTATCTTTCTGCAGTTCCTTCAGACAATCAATTCTCAGAAACCCTTATTGGGTACATGTGAACCGCGACTGTGCACACTTAAGGGCCTGATTCATGTCTGTTTGCACATGCCTGTGAAGCTGCCTTTCTCTATGTTACAATACCGCTAATCATTGAAAGTGAAGCTGTTGCCCAGAAAAGAATGTAGACTCCCACCAGTGCTATTGCGCAGTCTTCAGCAACTGCGTACAGATAAGCAGCTACGACGCAATAACTTGGGAGCCTCAACTCTATCGTCTATGGACAAACAGGACTGTCCACAGCAGTAGCGATGCAGGCAGTTAACACTGTTCTATTCAGGGTCATTTTCGATTCGATTTGGACTATTTAGTCCAAATTGAAACAAAAAAGTACCCTGAATCAAAGCGTGTGTACACAGCATCTCCCTCTGCACATGGTACATTTGTCCCACCTGCAGTGCACATGAATTTGCAATTGAGAAAAAGATGGCTGCCTTTCAAGGCTGGAATTTATTGTGGCCTTTTTTTACTGTTCTGTGTGATTTTTCAATTTGATTTCATACTTTGAACCATGTGCTATGCTTTTTTGATGTCTGTAAAGTGCTTTGAGTCCCTTTGGTGAAAACGCTATATAAATAAGATGATAAATGATCATAGACAAGTAGCCCACCAACAAGAACAATAAAAGTTGTCCGCAAAAATGCAATAAGGAGCAACTGTGACCGATTTGCTTTTACCTCAGTAACGGGTGCCTTCTAAGTATTACACAATTAGAACTCTAGAAAATCAGCGCTTACATACAGTGGGCCTAATTCATTACCCATTGGGGAATAGTAAAAATTGTTATTAGGGATTTTGCTATTCTGCGCATGCAGTCACATTACGGAAAATGGGACCGCAGTCTGAGTGCCGGTGGGCCCGGGGGAGATCAGGGGGGTGTCATTGGTGGGACATGGTCTGGATAACTGAGGTATGTCCAGCCCGTTCACAGGGACATTGCAATTTTCGCAGCTAATGAATGCTAACGGAAATAGTAATAGTGAAGATACAAGCAAGAGAAATGGGACAGGGCCATAGAATTAGATCCTCAAGATGCTTTGCCAGATGGGATCCATCCTAGGGTTCTAATGGAATTAAGGGAGGAGGTAGCAAAGCCTCTGCATTATATTTTTGAAAAATCTTTTTCATCTGGTATAGTACCTAAGCACTGGAGAATTGCGGAATTTGTACCGATATTTAAAAAAGGTAAGAGGGATGACCCAGCAATCTTCAGACCAGTGAGCTTAACGTCAATCGTTAGGAAAAATTTTGACAACATTTTAAGGGATGGCATCCAGGAACACCGAATTTGGAGTACAATTCTGTGCTCCACATTACAAAAAGGACATGTAGAACTGGAAAAAGTTTCGAGAAGAGCAACCAAGTTAATAAAACGGATCGAGTATTTGAAATACAAGATTAGATTAGCCAAATTATGAACGTTTACTTTCTTCCAGAAGAGGTGGTGAAGGCAGACACATTGAGCACATTTAAAATAAGGTTGGACAAATATTTATTGGAAAAAAAAAATCCAGGGGTACAATCTATAACCACTATTTAGTCAACGTTAAAAAAAAGTATATATTTCAAAGAGGGGATGACAGATCTAGGTCAACGGTTGAACTTGATCGACATCCATCTTTTTTCAACCATAACTACTATGTTACTATGACAGGGGACTACCCTACATATGCAAACGCTTTGCAGTCCTGTGATGTTAGTGCAAGCATTTTGCAGTCACATCACAGGAAGGGACCCAGCATGCGGGACAGACCCCTGCAAATGCTTTCAAAACTACAAATTACGCTGAATTAGGGCCCAAATACATCTGCAGTGTGGGTGTCTGAACAAGAAGCGGTTATGTCATGATACCACTTTCTGCAGGAGAGCGCGACATAAGCACCAAAGGGCAGGGGGGTGCTCAGGGCAACAGGAAACCCCCATTACGTGCTTGTCTATTGCAATTCTGTTCACCTCAATAGTTTTTTTTCTTTATTCCTGTGCATGGAAAGAGTCTTACATTGTATATATATATAAACATCATTAATATGCCCCCAGGAAAGTTGTTAGAATGATATACCATGTAAAGTATTTGGAAATAGCTTGGGCTATTTTTACATGTTTATGTTTGCAGATAAATATGTTATTCATTTCCTTTTAGTGATTGCAATGCCAGAGAGGGCAGGTCTGGGTGTGCAGAAACCTGCGTCTCACTGAATAACCAATCTAGATGGAAAGAACCTGATATTTACACATCAGTGTAAAACCTGTACAATGAAATCCAATTGTTTACTCTAGAAATTCAAGATTAGATGATGCATTTCTAAAGAACACTTTTGCTGCTATTCATGTGTGACCGAGTATGATCCAGGTCAAAATTTGCAGTTAAGTCCTTGTAAAGCCTCTCTTGAAAGAAGCACGGAGGCTGCAATATTTATTTCACATACCTCAGACTGGTAAAGAGGAGAATGGGTGTATATTTACTAAAGTGTGGGTTTTCACAAGTTGTCATAGCAACTAGACACTAGCTATTATCCTCTACAAGTGGCTAGATAAAGGATAAGGTAGAATATGATTAGTTACTATAGGCAATATCTCCCCACAGGGAGGTGGAGGAATAGGGGTGGGATGAAGGAGGAGTTGAGGCGGGCCAGGCAAGGAGAGGGACAGGAGGGTGGAGGAATAGGGATGGGATGGAGGAGGAGTGCAGGCGGGCCAGGCAAGCAGAGGTACAGGTGGGAGGAGGAATAGGGATAGGATGGAGGAGTGGAGGTGGGCCAGGCAAGGAGAGGGACAGGCGGGTGGAGAAATAGGGATGGGATGGAGGAGCAGTGGAGGCGGGCAAGGCAAGGAGATGGAAAGGGAGGTGGAGGAATAGGGATGGAGGAGGAGTGGAGGTGGGCCAGGCAAGGAGAGGGACAGGCAGGTGGAGGAATAGGGATGGAGGAGCAGTGGAGGCTGACCAGGCAAGGAGAGAGAAAGGCGGGTGGAGGAATAGGGATGGGATGGTGGAGGAGAGGAGGCAGGCCAGGCAAGGAGAGGTATAGGCGGGTAGAGGAATAGGGATGTGATGGAGGAACAGTGGAGGAGGGCCAGGCAAGGAGAAGGGATGGAATGGAGGAGTGGAGACGGGCCAGGTAAAGAGAGGGACAGGCAGGTGGAGGAATAGGGATGGGATGGAGGAGAAGTGGAGACAGGCCAGGCAAGGAGAGGTACAGGCGGGTAGAGGAATGGGATGGGATGTAGGAGCAGTGGAGGCGGGCTAGGCAAGGAGAGGGAAAGGAAGGTGGAGAATTAGGGATGGAACGAAGGAGTGTAGGTGGGCCAGGTAAGGAGAGTGACAGGCAGGTGGAGGAATAGGGATGGAGGAGCAGTGGAGGCAGACCAGGCAAGGAGAGGAAAGGCGGGTGGAGGAATAGGGATGGGATAGAGGAATGAAGGCAGGCCAGGCAAGGAGAGATACAGGCGGGTAGAGAAATAGGGATGGGATGGAGGAGCAGTGGAGGCAGGCCAGGCAAGGAGAGGTAAAGGAAGGTGGAGAATTGGGATGGAATGGAGGAGTGGAGGCGGGCTAGACAAGGAGATGGGCAGGCAGGTGGAGAATTATGGATGAAATGGAGGAGTGGAGGCGGGCCAGGCAAGGAGAGGGACAGACAGGTGGAGAAATAGGGATGGAGGAGCAGTGGAGGTGGGCAAGGCAAGGAGAGGGACAGGCAGGGGAAGAAATAGGGATGGAGTGGAGGCGGACCAGGCAGTTGGAGGCATAGGGATGGGATGTAGGAGGAGTGGAGGTTGGTAGGGATGGGATAGAGGAGCAGTAGAGGCAAGCCAGGCAAGGAGAGGGACAGGCTGGTGAAGAATTAGGGATAAAATGGAGGAGTGGAGACGGACCAGACAAGGAGACGAAAAGGCAGTTGGAGGTATATAGATGGAATGGAGGAGTGGAGGTGGGCAAGGCAAGGATAGGGACAGGAAGGTGGATAGATCTACAGTGTCTAGATAGACAATCAAAGGGACAATCCCAAAATCTACATGGCCAACATGAAAAAGGTTGGTGTGTTGAAAAGTTTTCATTTCGACAAATGACAAAGTAGACATTAGGTGTTTTTTTTATTTCATACTTCCATCCACAATTGAGAGCGGGTAAAGTGTTCAGAACAAAGCAATGAACCAGGCTCGAAGCATAGCGAATGAAGCGAGCCATGCGAGGGTTCAAATTTTGCAAATTGGGGCCCACGTCAATAGCTGTTGACATTAACACCAAACAAAAAGGTACTTGTTTCCTATCTGGGCACCCACGATCATAATCGCGGTCATCGGGGGTAAAATCGGGGCCATCGCGGGCATCGCATGCGCAAAAAAATCGGGTGCGATGTGCCAGACGCGATGCCCGCGATTTTCCCATAGAGAACAATGTTAAATGCCTCAATTTACCCGCGATGACCGCGATTTACCATAGGAAACAATGTTAAATGGATCAATTTCCCCAAATTATCATAGGGAACAATGGGAAATGGGGCAAAAACACCCCTGAACATAAAAATGTCCCCCCAAAAGTAGTTGACGCCACCCCGCCATCAACGTGAACCCGAAGCGTGGCGAGCGCAGCGAGCCCGCGAGGGGCGGCGGTACGCGTCCTCCGACCTTTTCATGCCCTACTATCCACTAGGGCGTGGAGTGAGAATAGAATAGTGTGGCGAGCGCAGCGAGCCACCGAGCCCGAAGCGTGGCGAGCGCAGCGAGCCCCGCGAGGGGACGCGGATACCTTCACAGGTAAACGCGTCCCTTTGCGGGCTTCCCAGGTGTCCGCGTCGCCATGGACACCTGGGAAGCCCGCGAGGGGACGCGTATAACTGTGAAGGTATCCGCGTCCCCTCGCCACGCTTCGGGCTCGGTGGCTCGCTGCGCTCGCCACACTATTCTATTCTCACTCCACGCCCTAGTGGATAGTAGGGCATGAAAAGGTCGCAGGACGCGTACCGCCGCCCCTCGCCACGCTTCGGGTTGGCGTGGATCGTGGGGTGGCGTTAAAAATTTGGGGGGACATTTAAGGGTTAATTGGGCCTATTTGGGCTCTGTGGCCCATTTAACATTGATTCCTATGGCCAAATCGGGTCCATTGAGCCATTTAACAGTAAAATCGTGTCCATCGGGCCTTTTAACATTGATTCCTATGGGAAATCGGGAGCATCGCGTCGCGGGCATCGCGGGTACATTTATGGCCGGCCGTGACGCGACCGACGCGATTTCCATGTTTAACATGGGTTTCAATGGGAAATCGGGGGCATCGTGTCGGTCGCGTCGCGGCCAGACATAAATGTACCCGCGATCACCACGACGGGCGCCCAGATAGGAAACAAGTACCAACAAAAATGTGAAAAACTCACGTCAACCTTTTCATGTGTGTACCTTTTTCATGTTGACCTTTTGACCACGTCGACCTATTGTCTATCTAGACATGACCTATCTAATGATCCAGACCCTTCTAGAACAGTCTGGGAAATGGCAGCTGTTTGGCACTTTACCTCTCTCCAAGCTTTGATAAATGTCCTCATTTATAATTGTAGTGGATGGAGGGTTAACACAAGAATACAAGTCCGTAGGTGTTGGAGAACAAATAAATTAAATAAGTAAAGGAAATATTTTCCCCTGGGTATGTCTGGGGAATGAGTATATTAACTTCTGCCAACTTGGCTGGGCTACAATCCAGTATGTGGCTGGTATACTTCATTCTCCATAATGCATTACGTGGAATCTGTTCTCTATAGATAAGGTTTTTTGTTTTAGCGAAGTTTGGTTATAGAGTGACTACTGCATGACTAACGCATGTTCTTGGTGATTAAGTTGTAACAATCCCACTATGAACAAGGAGCAAATCCGCTAAAGCAATTTGGGAGGCTCCCAGTCTGTCCATTGCCCAAAGGCCCAGTGTCTGCCAATATTTCCGGACAGTAGCTGCCGAAAAAGGGTGTGGTATAGGGTACCGACAGTCGGGATCCCGACTGCCCGGACTCAGACAGCATGGTGAGCGCAACAAAGCCCCTTGCGGGATCGCTGCGGGCATGATGGCTCGCTACGCTCGCCACCTATTCTTGTCTCCCTCTATGGGGGTCGTGGACCCCCACGAGAAAGAATAGCCGTTGGGCAACCGTCTGTCGGAGTTTTGACAGTCGGGATCCCGACGTCAAGTAAATGACTGTCGGGATCCCGACTAATCGGGATTGCGTCCGTCACCCGCCGAAAAACTGATTCAAATTCCATTAGAAAAGTCCTTCATTATAAACACGTACATATATCAATATTTGGTAATTTTATGTGGCTTTTTGGCACATTAGCGGATTGATCAGTCAATTGCTTCAAAGATTATAGGAACAGTCACGTGGAAAATAAGTAAACTGAAAAAGTTTTTGGGAATTCTACAACAAATCACACTACCTCCCAGGCAGCTAAGTACCGTGTTTCCCCGATAATAAGACACTGTCTTATTTTTTTTTTCAGTCCAAAAACACCAAAGGGCTTATTTTTGGGGTAGGGCTTATTTTAGCTCCTCAGTCCTTCTTTTAGCTACATCATGCCCCTCAATCTCCTTATACTTTAAGCACAACTGCCGCTTTCCTTTCCTTCTGCATTTTTCAGCCACTCAGCCTTTCCTCCGCAGCCGCTCAGTCACTCCGCTCCCATCTGTGAACAGACGCCACTCAGTCCTTGAGGTGCGCAGTGACGTCACATGCACAATGCATCCCTGGGACCGCTGATGCGAGCAGAGGCTTCAGCGGTACCAGGGCTGCTACCGTAGCAGCAGCATCCATTTCATGCGGGCGGGTGGGGGGGCATTAGCAGAGCTGGGAGTTTAGCACAGGGACTGGGCAAAATGGGGATTAAGCTAGGGCTTATTTTCGGGGTAGGGCTTATTTTGGACCGTTGTCCAGAAATAAGGGTAGGGCTTATTATTGGGGTAGGTCTTATTATCAGGGAAACAGGGTAGATTGCAAGCTCTTAACCCTTTCAGGTACAACGTCTAGTCAGGCTCAACAGCCCTAGCGCTAGTAGCAGATCCAATGGTGAGCCACTTTAAAATAAGAACATTAAAATCGTTCAACATTCAATGTAGACCATTTTTTAATTAAAAAAAATTATAATTACAATTAATTTAAACCAGAAAAAAGAAATGTAACCAGGAAAAAAATAAACATTTTGGACTGCAAAAGGGAAGGAAAAGTAACATATTGGTTGGAGAGTTGGGCCGGAATTTTGATATCAGTCAACATGGACATTGTCTACCTAATGCTTATGTCGACCTTCCGACCCTGTTAACATTAGCCATGTCAACCTATTTCATGTGTCAACCTAAACCCTGTCGACACAAAGTATGTCAACCTTCATAGTGTCATACTAGCGACCATATCCCAGGGAGAGTATGGTCACCATTTACCAAAGGTTGGTTTAATTTGCGGCAGAGGTCAGATCAAAACAGCAGGAATTATCGAGTTAAGCTAGAAACACAATGGAACGAACTGGGACAATGTCGGAACACACTGGAGTAATGTTAATGAAGGACAGAACGATCACTGTTACGTCAATCAGAAGCAAGCATTAGGTTGCCAGCGATGTTGTCAGGTTTGATGTGCAGCACATCAAACTTAACGTCAACACATGCAACTGTGGTGGTCCGCATAACTCCAGTACACCCTGAACCATATGGGCAATATGCTGATCCGATCTGCCCGACCAGAGGGCATATCGCTTAGTGTGTACCCAGTTTAGAGAATGAAACCTCTCAGATCATCTGAGTCCTGAGCAGGACTCAGATGGAACTTCGACATTGGGTTGACCCTTTCACACAAGAAAAGGACCGGTGTTGATGAACAACTTACCGGATAGAAATTTTAACTGGGTAATTTGCTTTTTCAGTGTAAAAGGGGTATTAAACAGAAGTGCCGAGCTACAGAGCCTGAAATGGTCAAATTGTATATCTCACTGTCATGTGTGCCGGACGGGGTCCCGACAATCGGGATCCCGACAATCGGGATCCCGACAGGCATTTACCAGACATCGGGATCCCGACTGTCAAAACACAGACAGCCGGGTTCCCGACAGCCACCTGCTATTTTCCCTCGTCCCCCATAGAGGGAGAACAGAATAGGTGGCTTGCTTAGCGAGCAAACCACCGTGCCCGCAGCATGGCGAGCCCGCAAGGAGCTTAGTTGCGCTCACCATGCTGTCTGGGTCCGGCCAGTCAGGATCCCGACGTTGGGCTAATGACTGTCAGACCTCTATATCACACCCCACTGTCATTGCATTCAACACAGACCATCATATTAAGCATCTCAGGCAAAACAAAAAATATCTGTTTACACTCTCCAAGGGCCAGGTGTGTCAAGCTTCAAAAAGTGATAAAATAAACAGTGATAAACAGCCAGCCGATCAGCTCCTAACTGCCATGTTACAGGCTGGGTATGAAAAATGGCAGATGGGGGCTGGTTGTTTATCACTTTTCACCTTATCACTTTTTGAAGCTTGATACATCTGGCCCCAAGAGAGAACTGGCACAATCCTGATCTACACTGGAACCCTTGACTACAAGGCCTGTAATACACCGTTGATCAGTGACTACGACAAACCGACAGACAGTTAATTTACCCATTAGGTGGCGGGTTTTTACAACTTAACTCGCATACAAACAGCGCAATCTAACAACGTGTACTAAGATAGGTTTCAGGAGAAGAGGTAGAGGACTGCAAAAAATGCACAGAACAGTTCCCAGAACTCAATTTTGGGTATTAATACTGTAGCTATATCAAGTTCCGAGTCTGCTGTTGCCAATCCACTATGGCGTCTGTCATTGATAATGAGGAAGTGAGGTGCTATTTAGATACAGCTGAAGGATCACAATCGCAATTCTTTGTTTGTCAAGTAAAAACAGAACAGTAAAACCAATTTGTTTCCCATGCCATTTCACTCTGCGGTAAAGACTAGAAACCAGTGATATGTTCAATACTACATGCATTTTTGGTTGGTTGTTTTTTGGGGAGGAGGAGGTATAAAAACACCACACATTCATTTATTACATACTGCAGTTTTCAAGTCACCTCAGATACAAAAATGTTTGAAAGCGAGACCCACACGATCAATCTCAGCAGCATTTACCAAGTTCATTCTACAAAATGGTAGGCAGAAGCGGATTGGTGGATATTGGCAACGTTTCCAACTGCTTTATAAATCAACCCTCAGTCTAGCCAGTTTAAGAGACAGGGGAGATGAACGATGACATCACTTATAGTTCTTCCTGCTACCAATGAGATGAAGCAATGCTGACAACTCCCACCTTCAGCGATCCCTGGCAGCCAATGAGTGCATCAGCCTCATGCCACACCTCACCTATGGCATGCTGCACTGCACTAGATTTCTCTCATTTAGCTCGGTCCTCCATAGCCACCGCAAGTAAGAACACATACCGGCAGATAATACATGCCAATGGGCCTAATTCAGCACTGATCGCTAATTAGAGAATTTCCAATCCGTTTGATTATCACAATAACAGTGTGTGCACAGTATTCGTACTGCGCATGCACAATGGTAATTAGTCAATAAAAATCTGAATACAAGGCAATCGCAGTTTGATTGACAGGAAGCTGACATTTAGGAGAGAAAACATGGCGTTTGCCGAAAGTGTTTGTGAAAACATAGGCATGCTCAGGCATTTTTGGGATGGGTCTCGGACATCAGAGATGACCACTTACAGCCTGGTTCTGTAGCATATTAGTGGAAGCTCTAGACTGACTGTTCGATGTTCTGATTTCTACAAATGGATCTGCATATGCATTGCCATTTACGATGCAATCGCAATTTCGCAAGGGGGCAGTTATCCTTTCTGTCTGGCTGGTGACATTTTGATCTCAGGCTTTTTCGCCAATGAACCATCCATGCTGAAATGGGCCCAATATGTGAAAAAAATTTATAAGCATCAAAAATATGCTTAGTTCTTTTTAGTACATACGGATTTATTTTCCGTCCTAATAGCAATAGCAGATATTGTACATACCAAGGTTAGTTGTGTCAATTTGGGCTGGGTATAGCCCTTTTACCACTTACCGCCTGTTCTTGATCATATGGCCAGCAACAGGGGGGGTCAAAGGGGACACACGGACCGGGCCCCGGCCTTGTGAGGGGCCCCAAGGTTCTGAAGGGCTCGTTATGTAAGCATGGCTGCAGCAGTACAGCACCTACTGTAGCAATGGTTTATGGTGGTGCCGGCCAGCCAACCAGGCCAGCCAGCCACTTGCCTGGATTCCTGGAAGGGAACTCACTTAGACATCCCTCCGGTAACCCTCCTGGGCCTGGTCACATGTCCAGTTCTCTGCACTAATGAGTTTAGTGACATCACGCAATGCACCAAACTGCACAAAGCTGTGCACCTGAACCTTCCCTATTAAATTCCACAGTGACTATGAATGATCTATTTTGTTGTAATATAAAAAATAAAAAAAATTATTCAATATAGAAAGTAATAAAAATCTGATGCAGAAGGGACGTGGTTGGGGGTGGGGGGGGGGGGGGGAAGTGTCCAGTGATATCATTGTGACGAGCCCCAAGAATTCTGTTGCCAGCCCTAATAGATAGGACCCAAATGTCTGTAAGGTATTTCATTCAAATATTTTATAAAGAGTCACAGTGTTTCTGCGGTTATTAATCTATTTTTATTTTACTTAAGTTGTTATCTGCTAATTAGCTGTGCCTAGTTCATTATCAGAGTACACCTACAGGACAGATTTTGATGGTATTTGCCTACAGATATTCAGTGCTGGAAAATGAGGAGCTGCCAATTACTGCAAACAATCTGCTCCTATAACGCAGACAAATAGACACATTTAAAAAACAACATCTGTGTTCTCGGGGGGAAATTAGTGTCAATTACTTAATGAAAATTGCAACCAATCAGATTCTAACTATTATTTTTTTCTAGGAGGCAACAGAGAAATGAGAGCTAGAATCTGAGTGGTTGCTATGGGAAACATGGACTTTTCACTTTTAAAAGCTTTATTGACCCTTTGAGTGCCAAGTGAATTTGTCAAAATAGGTATAAATATTCCAAGAAAATATTTTTTATTCATCATTATGACCTGTATATTGGAAATATAATCTATTTTTACACAACATCTGTTTTTTTAATTTATATAACAAATGTAAGCGATGATGGCATCTCTTAAGGTGCCCATACACGCTGCGATAATTGCATGCGTTTTGGTCCTGATCGCATCACACGCTAATCGCATGTATCAAATCTGTGAATGGACCAACACAAATATAAACAAATTAGCTAAAACCCATCAAAATGACGGCTGCTGCAATGTACTTTCACTTTGACCTGTGACAGTTTTTAGCACACAAACTCTCAACTCCACCCCCAGTCCTTATCTGCTTCTACCTCCAATCTCTGTCTTCACAGCTCCCTCTCTCATATCCAGCACGTTTTTAACCAATCAGTGAACTGCATAAAATGCGTTCACTTTCAGTTATGACATATTTTAGCGCACAAAGAAGTAATATGGTCCGTTGAGAGGCCTCTAGTGGTCATTAGCAGTACTTCACCTCATAGGAGGAGTAGTTAGCCTTTTTTATATACAGATGAAAGGCTATGCGGGTATTATCTTAATAAACATATAGGTCATTAAAAACATACTACAGACATGAATTCAACTGGGGTGCCCCCTTTTTCTCTTTTAAAAGACCCCCATACATTACGCTGAGGTAATGCTTGCAGGCTCGTATGTACCGACTTTAGAATAAAATATTTGGCTTAATTTTCCACATGGCTAAATTATTAATAACACTAGCCCGTTCCTAGTACTTATTTATTTATTAACAGTTTCTTATATAGCGAAGCAGATTCCGTTGCGCTTTACAATAGTAGACAGTGATAAAACAAACTGGGTAACAACAGACAGACTTGGAGGTAGGAGGGCCCTTACAACTAAAACTTTACGTGTACTTCCTGAATCTTGATGAAGGAGTGGGTATTATGCAGGTCATAATGCCCTATCATGGAGGGGTCCTGGTAACTCATCTCCGTTTTCTATGGGGGTTTTTTTCTGATCAATGGAGGGAGGAAGTGGGAAGACTCCAACCCAGTATCTTGTCTAAGGTGGCCCATACATCTACAGATCGATTGTCAGATCTGGCTGGTTGGAACAAACACCTGGTAATATCTGAATGACAGTTTTTGGCAGTTTTCCAGCATTTCAAAGCAAATGGTCAACTGTCATTTGCTCTCATCCATTACCAGGATTTTGTTCCAACCAGCCCAACCTGACAATCGATCTGTAGATGTATGGCCAGCTTAAGGCCCCAGGAGATCTTAATCAGAGTCTGGTTTGCCCCTGATCTCCCATGGATCGACCCCTCGACATTTCACAGGGAAGATCCTGAAATTGTAATAAGTATACAATTAGCTATTCAAATCCTTTTATAAATAGGCTGATTTACTCCAACGATCACAATGCAAGACAAAAATGTCATCAAGGTGTCATGTTCTGACAGAAGATATAAAAGCCAACTGAAATAGAAATACGATTTAAACAAAAAAAAAAGGAAACTGCAATATTACAGAGCTTTCTCTAATTTAGAGTTGAAAGAAACCAGGCAAATGCATGAATTTCCTCATGACAAGTCAGCTTTCTTTTCTCCAAGACGTCAGGGGAAAATGAGAACAGGAGTCCTTTGCACTTTTAAATTCATGATAGGAATCATTTATTGCTACATAAATAGCAAAATGAACCTCCAACATGTGCAGAAGGTACTGGTAAAGACTTGCTGCCCATACACTAGTGAGATATTGCATGCAATCATTCGATTTTGACCACATCTGTTCGATAAATCGAATGATTGTATGCACATTTAGTGTAGCATGCGACGCGATGCGCAGGCACGCCGGCTGAATCTCGCGTCTCAAGATCTTATGGTCTGCACCTAATATTTATCAAATCGTACGCGCTGTCGAATGCTGTTTAGTGCGCATTTGATTTTTGATTTTTTTTTTTTAAATGCAACTGTCGATTCCTGAAGATTTCTGCTCACGTCCTGGGCACTCCTCTTCCACCCACTGTGCACAGATCTGTTCGATAATCCGGTGTGTTTTTGACAGCATTCAATGCAATCACATTCGATCATGCAATCCCGACCAATTTTTTTTATCGCAAGGCGCATTCGATAAATGTACACCAATTGTACACCAAAAAAAAAAAAAAGCATTTTCTATGCGATTTATCGAAAGGTGAGCTTCAAGGGACATCGAACCCAATATTGCGTCAAATGCAATCGCACAAGCATATGGGGGTAGCATTACTGATTAAAACACTTTCTGCAAAACATGTTAAAATTAAATTTAAAAAATAGAACGGTTAACGTAACCGGCCAAAGGCTTCCGATATAGTTTTCATTGAAGACACAGAAATGGTTCAGTTTTTGTGAAAATAAATAGCAATGCACTACTGCACAATAAAGACCCTATACACTACTACGACCTCCCCTGGAGAGGTCGCAGCTAATCCCGGGAGGCAGGATTCGGAGGTCGGAGGTGTAAGCAGATCCGATCTACGAACCAATGCACACGGGACTGCGTATGGGATCAGCTGCGATTTGGCCACTTTTTTGACCGATTTCTCTGCCCGATCCGTAGAAATTGGGTGAAAAGTGGCAAAAATCAGACCAAGTGTATGACCAGCTTAAAGTCACAAATATCTGGACTGTATATAGAGAAGCTATTACATTTTTATATATAAATTATCATAATCAAAATTATTAAACCTGTCAGGTTATGTATTTGCACATTAGTCTTGAGTATAGAGGAGGAATAAGTCGACTCCTGCAGCCTGGATCTACAACGTCAATAGTGCTGAGCCAAGTCTAAACCCATACTTACATTTCTCCGGACTATGGGCCAGATGCCCTAAGCTTCAAATGTGACAAAATGGAGTGATAAACAACCAGCCAATCAGCTCCTCCATGTCACAGACTGTGTTTGAAAAATGTCAGGGAGGAGCTGATTGGTTGGTTGTTTATCACTCTCCATAATATCACTTTTGAAGCTTAGTGCATCTGTCCCTATACCTGCTAACCTTTTTGGACCTTTCATGAAGACATACAGATCCAGATTTCTAATACAAATTCAAATTGATTCACAATGGTACAGTGTTGTCCCCAAACTAAGACATATAGGGGTAAATTTACTAAAGCTTCTAAAAGTGAAAAGTGGGGATGTTGCAACCACATTCTAGCTATCATTTCTCTATTGCATCCTAGAAAATAAGACAGAATCTGACTGGTTGCTAAGGACAACACCCCCAGTTTTCACTTTAGAACATGTAGTAAATTTACCACACAATGGCCCTTATTCTGATCTGACCGCAGTACAAATTTGTTTGGAAAATGGGCAAAACCATGTACACTGCAGGTGGGGCAGATGTAAAATGTGCAGAGTTAGATTTGGGTGGGGTGTGTTCAAACTGAAATCTAAATTGCAACGTAAAAATAATGCAGCCAGTATTTACCCTGCACAGAAACAAAATAACTCACACAAATCTAACTCTCTCTGCACATGTTACATCTGCCCCACCTGCAGTGCACATGGTTTTGCCCATTTTACAAACAAATTTGTACTGCGATCAGATCTGAATAAAGGCCAATGTGGCACATGAAACCTCCAACATTTGTACCAGAATCCAAGATGTATACCAAAATGATACTACCAGGAAAACCACTATATAAAGAGAAACACATTACAGAAACAACATGATAAATATACATTTATGCAAAATAAATTATTGAGTATAATTTATGTTTTATTTATGCTAATTAAACATTAATAATGTATTATTAGTAATATTGCACACCCAAAAAATACATTAAGAATATTAGTAGTCCTTTTGGAGTTTCATGACCTGTATATGAGCACAAGGCCTCGAAAGTCTTCTCATTTACAGTTGGGGACATTCATTTCTAAATATATATATATAAACAATGAGCTAAGTGCTTTATAAAGCAAAACTACAATTAAATGTCCGTATTTCAATCATCATTAAAACAACCGCTCATTGTGAGATTTATAGCAATTAGTTTCCCAACACAAACCCGTCAAGGATAATCATGAAAGCCCATTCAGACTGACTACTAGTGGACAGAGGTGGAAATTTACTAAGATGGGAGTTCTAGTTCACATGAGATGTTGCTATCGGCAACCAATATACTACCTATGATCTTCTAGAACCTTGATGGCTAACCTTGACATTCCAGCTGTTGTTGAACTACACATCCCAGCATGCTCTGCTTCAGTTTTTCTATTTGGCCATGCTAAATGTGATGCAGAACATGCTGAGATGTGTAGTTCAACAACAGCTGGAGTGTCAAGGTTAGCCATCAAGGTTCTAGAACAGGCATGTCCAACCTGCGGCCCTCCAGCTGTTGTGAAACTACACATCCTAGCATGCCGTGCCATAGTTTTAGCATTCCCTAATTGCAATACTATGGCAAGGCATGCTGGGATGTGTAGTTTCACAACATCTGGAGGGCCGCAGGTTGGACATGCCTGTTCTTGAAGGTGCTAGATCACAGGTCTTCAACCTGTGGCCCTCCAGATGTTGTGGAACTACATGTCCCAGCATGCCCTGACAGTTTTGGCATGCTCTTATAGGAAAAAATGTGGCAATGCATGCTGGAACATGTAGTTTCACAACATCTGGAGGGCCATAGGTTGAAGACCCATGTGCTAGATAAATAATCAGTAGATTCTGATTGGTTGCCCATAGATTAGCAACATCCAATGTGAAATAGATCTCCCATTTTAGTACATTTCCCCCAGAATCCTATTGGTTGCTATGGGCAACATCACCTCTAACAATAAGAGGTAAAAGGTACCCTTTATTGTTTTTGCTGCTGTGAGATATAAAATAATATTAAGCCTTGGAATGGCTGCGTTGAACACTACAATACAGGAATTTTGTTTGAGTTCTCACTAAGCTGGAGGATTTAACATGTGCCCCTCTGGCTGCTTTGGGACTATACATCTCTGACGCAGATTTAGCATGCTCTAATAGCAAAGCCGTGGCAGGGCATGCTGGGATGTAAAATTAATATAAAGGAAAAATGGCTTTTTTAGGCTGCGCCCAGGTGCGGAGTTTTTGGCAGCACTGTTACGATTAAAGATTTTGTGAATGGTATAAAAACAAAGCGCTCTAGAAGGAAGATAAATAGGAAGAAAAAAAAATAAAATAAAGAATTGCAATACCAAAAAATAAAAATAGTAAAGATTGTGGATTGTAGAGTATGAGTCCTGTTTCAAGCCTTTAGTCCAGAAAAGACTGGAGTGCGCATACAAGATCTAACTTTCCGGTAATATTTTAAGGGCGTGACCTAATTGCGGGAGGAATGGCCACATCCCATGATTAGGCCATGCCCAAAAATGTTCAGGGGGTTGAAAAAAACACTCTAACACACACCCAACCACCTCAGCAACAGCAGCACACCTACAGCATGTGCTGACAGCAAGCTCAGCGTAAGCTCTCAGACTGCCGCTGCCAGTGAGATGCTCATGCTGAGCCTGCTGTCAGCACAGCCCTTCTGTAGATGTGTGCTGCCTGGAAGAGACGGAAGGGGGAGGGTGTCGGACCAGGCTCCCTACCAGGACCCTCCAGCAAGCCCGGGCAATTAGTATCCACCACCCCCCCCCCCACCCACCCCTCTAGGTTGCCCTGTTCGTGACTGGGGCACTTAATCATGGATACCTGCATTGGGTTTCTCCCTCTATTTATTCAGGAAATACTTTAAAACTTTATTGATAAAAACGGAACCAGCTGCAGGAAGTAGTATAAAAAAATTGGAGGCAAGCACATGTTGCTGTCCAATAGTATAGATAGTATGGTATTGCAATTTAAAAGAAAAAAAAGGAAAAGAGGAAAGAAAAGAAGAAAGTGTACAATTAAAAATGTATATATTTTGTAAGTGTTTTTAACTGGGATGTATAGTTCCACAGCAGCAGTACTGCCACATGTTGAATATCCATGCAATAAAGCTTAAGAACTTCAAGTGGATTATCCTGCAGAAACAAAGCTTATTTCAGAGTTGCACACGGACAAATCTTGAGATTGTTTCACACTGTGCAGAGATCAGGCTAATCTCAAATAGATCTCTTGCAACAGCTACATAAATGATAGTACTTTCACAAGCGTATGCATGCGGTGCATCACTGAATACAGACAGGTACTGTATTCACGTTTATTTGAGAGCATGCATTGCAGATGAAATACATGCAACTCTGGAACAGACCCACGGGGTGAAGAAAATGTCAGTGAGATATCAATGTTTGAAGTGTCTGACTACAGTAGAGGCAGCCTTAAACCAATACATTCGAGAATGCAAATAAACCTAATGGCTGTGTGTCTTGTGTGTAAATACCATAACTTTTAATTACCCTTTAATTAAATGACACAAAGATAAGAAATGGCATAAAAAAAAAATAAAAAAAACAGATGAGAGTATTAAAAACTGAATAGTGACAATAAAGGATGGACAATAATCAGTGCAGTACAACACTGCGCAAACACCCAACATGCAATGCAGGTGGACTCCGTCCCATGGATGCTGACAGCACAAAATGAAACCTTCCATAACAAGTTGCCCAATAATGCAGCTTCCCAAACTCTGCCATTACAATCCAGGGTTTCCGGATATCCCTACTTGTGCACAATTCACTTAAAGTGTACCTCAGTTAATTTGGTTTAATCCTCTGGATTGAAGCATGGATATCCTTAAAACTTGGACTGAGAGGAAACTCTGCATTGGGGTGTATTTGCTGCCCCCTATAGGGTAGTTCAGACTTTTATAAGAATGATGTCACACCATGCAACAAATTGTGCCAACCCCCCGCCATCGTCCCTGGTTGATCCCGCCCCTTTGTGGATGGGTGCACCCAAGCGCCTGCCCACAGCCTAGCGGGAACACTAGGCCTCTGTGTGAAAACATTTCTGCACCAACATATTATTTTTCTCCTACCAGGTGCCTCAGTCGCATCTGTGTGCATATAGTGTAACAAATGCGTCATATGAGTTTATTTGGTTTTTTTTGCACACAAGCGGGAGCCTTCATACTGTTGCATAGCATAGCAGCAGTAAATGTTTGTGCAGCCATGCAGAGGTGCATTCAGGACAGGGGTGTCGGGGGGCGGCCTAGTGACTCAGCCGTGCCATTATGCATGACTGATTAGTAACAGACATAAGCCATGCATGACTCGCTCAGTTTGTTTGTCCTTTTACAGCCAATGAAACCACCACACGAGATAAGACATTTACATGACAAGCTGTAATTCTTTAATAAATGGCCTCGACAGGCATTTTGAACACTGGAAAGGATTTTTATGCACAATATCACCAGGAAAGCCACGTACATCGCAGCCAGCTCATGTAGAAACAACAAAGGATTAATACTAAAAGCATGCACAGTAACAAAACAAGCCGGACAAATCCCACAGGGACGTGATCTTCTATTCCAGGACCGCTAACTAAACACTGCATACTATTTATTTTTAAAACCCCAGCATCTCGCACTTAGCGGTCACATTGGGGAAGACATCTCTACAAACAAATCCAAGCAAATCCAAACACATGAAGACTGGGCTTGCTTACAGGGACGCCTTTGGACAAACTATACTTGGATAAGACAAACACAACTTGTCCCTATGACCAGGGTCAGCAAGAGAGGTCTTGGGGCCCTGTACACTGAGATATCTGTGGGCACAGAGGTAGACTATAATGGTGTGCCTGAAGCGAGGGAACGCAGTACACAAATACATGTCCATATCAACTAATGTTGACATGCACAACAAAAACCCACAAAAAACTTGTGTCAACCTTTTCATGTGTCCACCTATTTCATGTTGACCAATAGTGGTGGACCTAATGACTATCGACCTAAAGGCTGTTGACCTTATAATCCGCACCCCTTTTCAGGTCCCATTGCTAAATGTGAAGCGTTCCAAACCGTAATGCTCCTAGAGACACGTCCTTTGCAGCAGTCGTTCATGTGATGTCCCATAGTAGTGCCCTGTCTGATTTAATGAACCATAGCAGTGAACTAGCTAATAATAATAATAATACATAATAAAGTAGTGCCTTATGCTGAGTACACACTGGGTGATATATCATTAATGATATGGTTGTTATCGATATGGTTAAAGAAATCATGTGCATATTGTTAATCATGCACACGGCCACGGATCATTAACAAATGCTCCCCCTCCACCCCCTGTCGAGCCAGCTGAGAACATGACAGGGTCAGCCCGACAGTCATGACCCTAAATTGAATACCACCCTTAGTATATCCATCCCTAAGCCACTATGCCGCTAGCAACAGCATACAACTAGGGTACCCAACTCCAGTCCTCGAGAGCTACCAACAGTTAATATATTCCAGACCTCCTTATAGAATCACAAGTGAAGTAATTAGCTCCACATCAGGATCTTTTAAAACGTGTTAGTGAGAAATGAGTGCACCTGTTCAGCAGCTAGGTTGTCTGGAAAAGGTGAACTGCTAGCTCTCGAGGACTGGAGTTGGCTACCATTGGCAAACAATAACCCGCTATACCACGCATATGACAAACTCTCCTCCCATTCAATGTTAGCATGTATTAAATGTCAACATGTTAATACATGTCCATGGACAGAATAAATAAATAAAACAGAAGTAATCATTTTAAAAAAAATGATCAAGAACATATATTCTCCGGCTCTACGAACTCATTTAAATACAAGCACATGCAAAAGTTATGAATAACCATGAATACGTTTAAGTGTAGTACCCCCTTATGTCTTGCTGGTGTCACTGTCACGATTACAGAACAGTTTTAAATGTATGGTATGAAATTGTCCTCACCAACATACAGATAAGGGATACCATAATAGACACTAAATGATATTAATGAAAGCAAATGACAATGGTAATTTAATTTTTATCATTGAATCTGTGTATATAAACAAGATTAGCAAGGGGCAATTCCACCGGTAACAGAATCACCTCTTTACAGTGATAAACTGTATTCATTATACTACTGCCACCACTAATGTGAACAAATCACCCTATCCCAACAGCCTACACTATAGTCCAATATAAAATACTATTAAAATAACTGAAGTGCTACATTGTGTTATCGATGATAAATTCATGAATTACTATTGTGTGCACACAAGATTGATGTCTTCAACTTCCAGGATTAACTCTAGATTTTCACAATTGTATTACATCTAAATGCATTTGTTAAAAGGATGACAATTTGTGCAACATTGGCGCTATTTGGATAAAGTAACGGAATCACCATGCTGTAGTAAAAAATCACCAAGCAGGTAATGAGCATGGTCAAATTTTATAGAAAACCCAATTTTGAGGTAATATCTGAACAAAATTTGATTAAACTGAGAAATAATTATTTACGGCGATTAGATTGCCTTATTTCCATTCTATGAACCCTGATAAGTGATTTTTTTTTTAACTTTATTTGCAAATGAATCAAAGCCTGCTCATAATATTGATTTTATTCAGCAAACACTGATAGTTTGATAAGCCCTATTATGAAACATAAGATGAAAAATATACATTATTTTCTTCTATTAGTAAAATAGAGCACTTTATCTTATTAATAATGCCAACACTTTGCAAACTGTGTTGATGTTTACGTTTTAAGCTGGGAAAACACTGCAGCAACATCGGAACAAATCCTTGTCAGCCCAGATCACCCATACACTCTGGATTGATGTTAATGAAGGAAATCAACCCTAGCATCAACCCATGCGACCTTTGGAGAGTGTATATCATGCATACACACTGAACAATTGCCGGTCTGATCCACCAAGATGGCTTATGGCTCAGTGTGAACCCAGCTTAACCTTTTGTAGTGCAATTTTTTTTTTTTTTTATTGCAAGTCAAACTGTCTGACTGGTTTAAATGTTTAAATTAATTGTCTTTTTTTTTAGTAAAAAAATGGTCTACATTGAATGTTAAACGATGTTAATGTTCTGATTTTAATGTGGCTCACCATTGGATCTGCTACTAGCGCTAGGGCTGTTGAGCCTGACTAGACGTTTGACCTGAAAGGGTTAAGGCTCTACAGGATGTCATATTGAATTCCCCCGAGATTAATGGCTGGATCAGGCATGAGGTATCAAACAAACTTTGCCTATAACTGATTTCAAGTTTCCAAAAATAAATAAAATAACAGTGAAGTGATGTTGTCTCTACCTGGCCTTACTCCAGATTATGGTCATAGCTGGAATTTTAGAATTTTCCCAAACCTGAAGGCAGCAGAACTATTATGGATTCTTGTTGCACTAGATACAGATTAATGTACAATTAAGGATGGCCTATTTTGGTTTGCCCTAGTACAATAATTAAGACATTACAGAAGTATGTGTGTGTGTGTATTTCTATTTCAAACTAATTACTAATATATTACTGTACATTCTACTACGGTATTATTGGTACTTGTTTCCTAGCACGGCGCCCACGATATTCAGTCGTTTGGCATTTTTTCATCTCATCGCATGCCATATGCCCACATGCGATGCGATTTTAAATTGTATAAGCACCCTAATGGGTTTTTTCCAATGATAAATGTCCCCCCTATACGATTTTAAATTGTATAAGCACCCTAATGGGTGCTTACAATGTTAAATGCACCCCCACGCCACCCCCACTATCAACGCCAACCCGCGAGGGGCAGCGGTACGCATCCTCCATCCTCGCCACGCTTCGGGCTCGGTGGCTCGCTGCGCTCGCCACACTATCTAAAATCAACTCCACCCATTACGGTGATTATACAATTAATAATCTTATAGGGGGCCATTTAACATTGAAAGCACCCATTAGGGTGCTTATACAATTTAAAATCGTATAGTATGCCATATACAATTTTAAATTGTATAACATCGGGTGCCCATTGCGTCGCATCGCATACCATTGTAAGGCTTATGGTATGCGATGTGATGGGCGCCGTGCTAGGAAACAAGTACCGTATTATTTTGTCCGTGCACAAAGATTTAATTTAAAAAGGTTCTGTCTCTGGTTCCTAAACAAACTCATGTTCCAAACACAGGTACCGCTTTGCACCTGGGCCAAGTGCTGGTGTATGTAGTGCAGAAAGAGGAAATGAAAAATAATAAAGATCAAATGATAAAGAAAAACCCATAAAACAAAAAAACAAACAAAAGATAAATAACAAACAAACAGCAGTCATTTGGTCTCCAGTCTCTTTTAAAAAATTGGAGCAGAGGATTTAGACGTTCCAGTCGTAACTTAATCAGTGGCTGTATGATCAAGGTAGATCGCTCAGCACACAGCGATGTGTCGGCCACGTGTGCTGAACAATCTGTCAGGGCCAGTGTTTTCTGTTGAGAACACTGGCCCTGACCAGCGATCTCACTAGATTTATCCAGCATGCAGGATATGAATTGCCGGGCTATAGCGATACACTGGTCCGTGCATGACGGGTCCGCTTGACAGAAGTCCTTACATAGGTTTCTGATCATGTCAGACACCAGAGATCATGCACAAATTTGGTCCAGCTTGGACCTCCTCGCAGCAGAGAAGTAGCCACCAGGGTGAACCAAAGATGTGCACGATTTCCTGCTTCTGGCACCATCAGAAGGCAACGAACTTCATGTTACCAGGACTAAAAGAACATGCCATCAACCTCAGCTTTAAAGCAGGAGAGGGTATATTAGGTTAAATATCACCGCTGACAGGGCGTTCCAGGGGACTCCTTGCTGTCAGAGGACGATGAGGATTCTCCCCGAACGGTGAGGTTCACTGCTAATGCAGCTAGCCCGATGCATTTAGCTGCAAGCAGTGACGGCTGCAGGCTCGTTTCCACCTCACTAGAAAAACTCAGCAAGGTGGAACTGGCGAGTGCAGGGGGTCAGTCGAATACCGACCTGCGAGCTGTGACAGCTCGCTAAAAAGCATTGCATATACCCATTTGGCCCAACATACACTCTGAGGGGAGAAGCCCCATACGATCTCCCCTGAGCTACCCAGCAGCTTTCTGGGCAACAGGATCACTTACGATACATCGTATGCTGTTCTTTTGCATACGATGTATGGTATGAAACCCAGCATGGCCTGCGTGATCCGATATATCTATAGTGCAGATCGAAAGTGGCACACGCACGATTTTACACTTTTCATCCGATTTATCAGACCGATCCATCGGAATCAGATGAAAAGTGCCCAAATCGCACAATCAGATCCAAATTTTCTACATAGACTGAATACATTACGTTTGCTGTTTTTCAGGGGGTTTTTTTTGCTTTACTATATTATTTTACTTTTGATTTCCTCTTTCTTTACTACATTCACCAACACTCAGTCCAGCTACATAGCGATGCCTCCATCTATCAAATTCCATACCGAGCCTCTTTACAACACTAGAATAATACAGGGGTTGGCTAATGAGAATGCTGGTTCTTGTAACGGTCCATTGTAGTGGGATATACATTGTGATGGCATTATGAGAAAGGGGAGTAACCTAGGGCTTCCTGTTATAATACGAGAACTCGAAAAATAAACCTTGGTCGTGGTAGAAATTAGGAACTAACAAACATATTAATCATTGCTAAAATGATCAGGAGGGTTTGCTATTATTAACCCTTTGTCACACAGAAGTCACAAAGGCTCAGGAGAAGCAATGTTAAAACAGGGTGCAACTATGACCTCACAAGACAAGTTTTCCTGGGTCCTGCGCTATGAAATCCTTGTATTCCCTGTTGGAAATATTAGGAATACAATATCCATGATCAAAAATTGTCCGCATATTGGGGGAGGTGCTAAAATTACACGATTTGCGTCATTTTAACCCCGCCCCTCAATGCGGACCTGCGGAAAATGGTATTTAGGGCTCTATGGAGGGGGGGGTGCAGGGGCTGCGTGGCCAATGCAGGAGGATTGTCCACCTTTCCGGGGGGCCGGGAGGGGGGCCCGATTTTCGGGGGCATCCCGGCAATTCCGGGAGGGTAGGCAAGCCTGGTTACACTGCACCACGAGTCAGATTGAACCTGTGCCCAACCTTGCTCACTCCCAGGTTGAAATCCTGGGTCATTTCAATAGGGTGCTTTGCACTGCTCAATAACCTGGGCTGCTGCGGGTTCATGTGCAAAAACCCGGGATATTTATGTTGATTTTAGAGGATTATTATTTAGTTGAATAAGAAGTTTCACTAAACTGGAGGTCTGTATGTTGAGGCGTGCCAGCTCTTTATGCCATGCGAATTCTACTCACGGACAAGTCGCATCCAATCCCCCCTTGAGCCACCAGACACCTCCTCGGGTGGCAGGATCACATGCAATACAGTGCATGCCGCACTTCTGCATGTGATGTGTATCGCATGCGATCCCCGTTTCCTGCTGCCGGGAGAGGGTCCGACCAGACGATCTTACGTATGATCTCCGGCTCCGTTCTGATGCGCACGGGACCGTGCATAGGATCGGATGTCCCACACATGCTATTTGGTCCGATTTCAGAATCAGCTTTATTGGCCAGGTATACTTGCGTATACTAGGAATTGGATTTGGGTTGCTGTGCAACAACCGGATTAGGTAATAACAGTACAACAGTAACAGTACAGATATACATAACACATACAGGTATACGCTAGATACACCCTGGGGACATATATTTGGCAGCACAGTGCCTGGGCAGCCATCAGCGGTGCCACTGGTCATTGCGACAGGCAGGTACCAATACAAGCAGAGACAGTACAGTTATCACAACCGGGATCATAAACCTGCCGATCACTGGAATCAAATCAAAACCGATCGCATAGTGCAGTGGTGGGGAACCTCAGGCCCGGGGGCCGTATGTGGCCCTCGTAGCCGGTCTGAGTGGCCCTCCTACCGGATCCGATATGATATCCCGGCGGTCGGGATCCCGGCGGTCGGAATCCCGACACTGGAATCCCGACCGTCGAAATCCCGACAAGGGGGGGACATGGATCGCCCCCCCTTGCGGGCTCGCTGCGCTCGCCACACAGCGGGCCCGGTGCCTCGCTACGCTCGGCACGCTATTATATTCTCCCTCTATGGGTGTCGTGGACACCCACGGAGGGAGAAAGTTTCGGGATTTCGGCGGTCGGGATTCCGACCGCCGGGATCCCGACCGCCGGGAAATTAACCGCATCCCCTCCTACCCACCTGGCAGCTTTGCCGGGAGTCAAGTACAGGGGACTTTTTGCGAGAGGTCGGTAGTTCTTGCGAGATTCCTCTTAATTAACAGCAGCCGGAGACTGTCAGTCCTATTCAGTGGCAGCCGCCGGAGCATGGGATGGCTGCAGCAGGACAATTTGTAAGAGAAATTTTTACATATGGCCCCCGAAGGATTTTTCCACCATACAATTGGCCCTTGGCACAAAAAAGGTTCCCCACCCCTGGCATAGTGTATGGGGGCTTTAAAGAACTACAATCTGCAGTGTGTCCTGCCAGCTACTTGCTGCCAAGAAATGCTGAGACTTGTAGTTCTACAGCAGCAGATGAGCCACAGTCTAATGAAAAGTCTGCAGAATATTTACAGTTGTAAAAAAGTTTTTTCTACTCTAAAAACCACTTCCTGTTTAAACTCTTCACATATCTAATGTCACATTCCAGTTGTCTGTGTAATTTACACTGAGTGCACTAAAAATCAAAGGAAGCCAAAACGTTTACTTTTGCCATTAAAACTGCAAAGTTTAAAATATTTAGTTGGAAAGTAAAAACCACAGAAATTCTGATTAGTGATGCAGACTGCAGGACGGCCAGTTATGGTAAATGCTCATGGTTTTGTCCATCTAAGAAGGAGTGAACTAGAATAAGGCCCCTAGTGTGTACATTCAACATCATTAACTAAGCAGGCTTCTGTGCATTGCTAACGTCCCCCTTCCTCATCTGAAAAGTTCAGAAGTTGGAAGACATCATTACTAAGGGCCATGCTGCAGCTTCCTCCACTATTGCCCCCACCGGCATCGGCATCACTCCCTCCACCATCGCTCCCTCTCCTCCACAGCCAATATCGCCAGCTACACACATCGACTAGTGTGTACACGGCTTTAGTCTGACTTACGGCAATTCTGAATCGGGCCATTGTGTTTATAAGAAAAGCTAGAAAGTTATTATAATGAATTAGACGGATAGACTTGGGGGAGGGTTGTGGGGGTGAGCTGCATTAAACGGCTCTCTAACCAAAAAAGGAGTTATATTACTCTTAGGGCCTGATTCAGAGTTGATCAAAATAGCAAAATCTTCTCAAATAGGCAAAACCTTGTGCGCTGCAGGTGGGGCAGATGCAACATGTGCAGAGAGAGTTAATATTGGCTGCGGTGGCGATCCGTTGGCGGTGGGTTGGCATATGCATACACACTTGCCGGAGATGTACAGAAGCGATGACAGTCATTAATGGGGATTCCCTTGCAATATAAGAATAATGCAGCCAGTATTTACCCAGCACAGAAACAATATAACTCACCCATATCTAACTCTCTGCACATGTTACATCTGCCCCACCTGCAGGGCACATGTTACATCTGCCCCATCTGCAGTGCACATGGTTTTGCCCATTTGAGAAAGATTTTGCTCTTGCGATCAACTCCGAATCATTCCCTTAATCACAGCAGTACCACTATATTTAAATCATTGGAAGCGATACTTATTGTAATTACATGTCAGCCAGCTTATTACACAAGTGCTACAGCTATAACAAACAAATGTGACCACAGGGCCAACTGCTGCCCATCACGTTTCTAAAAAAAATGAGTAGAGGAGCGGTTCGGTGACTATGGGTTACAATACATCATGTATGTGTACTATGTTATTTGTCTTCTGTGCTGGAATTTAAAAAAATGTATTTAGATCTTTCCAGTACACGGATATATAACAATGCCGCTTCACCCTGCACCGATACAGTACTGCACGGGATTTTATGATGCCCCAGCAGCAAAGTACACGAGTCATACTTACATACAAGTCACCTGTACAGAATGAACAAGAAAATACATAACATGCTACAGTACAGCTTACTCCCAGGGAGACCCTCTCCCACTGCAGAGCGGGACTGCAGGATCCATCTTCTAATTGGTCAGTATATTGCTGCATTTGTACTGCTCTGTTCTCAGTAGCAATGTACCAATAAAGACTGTATGCAGCAATGCTTACTAGGGAACCATTAGTGGAAATGTGGTATTAAAATGCTCATTTTCCAAGTGAGCAACATGCTAATTAATACAGCTCCTTGGTTACGCAACTTACAGTAATCAGCGCCTAACTGCCATCTTACAGGCTGTGTTTGGATAAATGACAGGAGCTGATTGGTTCACTTCATCACTCTCCTGCCCCAGTGTCTTTATAAAAACAATTTGTACTGATTAATATGTCATTTACAGCACTCTTATACCGCTTCCACATTTTATATGTCGGGCCGGACCCGGGACATTCCCATTAAACCTAGGGGTGCCCATTTTACACAGGGGGGCCCAGGTTTATACCTTCTTATAACCCAGGTCCAATTGGTGGGTTTGTTGAACTGGGTTATGAGGTAATGCACTAAAGGGGTTCTGTTTCACGTAAGAATCTGAGCCCACAAGCGTCTGAGCAGTGGGACATAACTGGCTTCATTCCTGTATATATACCCCCCGATCCACACAGGGGATTGCTGAAGGGCGAGTTTTGAAAACTGTCAAAGTCATTAGCAAAGTGCAAAACAGCCACCACGTTCTGGACCTGCCATGGTTGTAAGGGGCAAGATGGCAGGGTTTACGGAGAAGCAGGGGTTGTCACAAACAAATTAAGGATTTGACCAGGAAAAAGTCATTCCTATGGGCTTCTAACACAAACCCACTGCCGCCCCGCACCGACCTACCGCCGACCCCCCCTCACCTGTGTCCGGGCAGCACAGACCTGTGAGCTCCTCCTCCCTGCACTTTACATCCTCTTCCAGGTGCAGGGAGGAGGAGAGCCAGCCCCCCCTGCAGCAGCAGCCAGCCAGCCGGGTAAGAGAGGGATGGGGGAGCCGCCGGACCCGCCGCTCATCGCCGGGTCAACGCAAAAGACAGCTCTTAACGCAAGAGCTGTCTTTTGTGATAATTATCGCATATGTTACAGCATATGCAATAATTATGTTTGCGGTAGCCGGTGATAGGGGCGGTAAGGGGGCGCGGATGTTAGAGCATCCCCCCCATAGTCTGATTATGTGAAGACATACAGTAAATAAAGCAGAACCAAGCAGTTCAAATTAGAAACTCAGACAATGGCTAGGTCATCAGTCAAAATGTCGACATGAGGTTTTCACTTTTTTTTGAGCAGACATGTGCCGACAGGCGGTATTTCATGCCCTGCCATCCACTAGGGCAGTGGTTCCCAACCTTTTTTCTCTCCCGTACCCCTTGATTAGGCTTTTCATTGATAAGTACCCCCTCCTCTCATTTTGAAATATGGACAGTACTTAGCGGTATGCGGATCCTTATGCATGTCCTTATATTAAGGAGGAGCGGAGGAGTAGTATACAGCAAGGAATCATGCCCCTCCGTGTCTAGACACTGGTTGTGTATTATCTCCAGGATTCCCGCTAACACCGGTAGGATTAATGTCGCTGCTTCCTCCACCTTTGTCAGTGCTGGGCAGATGACTGCTGAGGGCAGCATGGGAAGCTCCCAGTGGATTGCTGGTCAGGCATATGACACAACATGGTTTGTCTCCATGGCAATGGGTCTTCTTCAGCCATCAAAAGACCTTTTCATTGTCCGCCATTACCAATATTATTTTCAAGTACCCCCAACTGGTCTGCAGAGTACCCCCAGGGGTACGAGTACCCCAGGTTGGGAACCACTGGTCTAGGGCGTGGTGGGAGAATAGAATAGTGTGCCGAGTGCATCGTGGCATCGTGCCCGAAGCATGGCAAGTGCAGCAAGCAATGCAAGGGACTAAAAAATAAAAAAGTTAAAACCCATGTCACCCTTTTGAATGTCGACTTAGCAATAGTCCACCTAATGCTTGTGTCGACCTTCCACCATGTCGACCGTAGGCATGTAGAACCATTTAAGGTGTCAAACTAAGCCATGTCGACCTTCAGTGGTCAACCCAAGGCATGTCCACCTAAAGTTGGTTGATCCAATAACCCATACCCGCACAGAAATGCAAAACTCGGCAGTGTGCAGCAGGCAACTAGTGCACTCCGTAACAGAAGTCCCACTTGTGGCAATTCAGTGACAGAAGCATAACCGTCCCAACACAGCAACCTGCTGCCGATGAGACACAAGACAGGATGGGCATATTCAGATAGTTCAGACGTCATTTATCTCATCTATAATACCATACCCCACTCAGTAGTATCTTGTTCTTTTAGTAAAAACCACTTCCTTCACCAGATCTACCCATCCTGCAGCATCCGGGGCTTGTTTGTCACCACAGTTGCTAAGCAAGCACAGACCAGCTACACTACAATATACAATTTGTACATTATTGTATCATCACAGCAATTCCGCAAAGCTGCTTCTACAGAAACCCCCCCCCCCCCCCCCCCCCATAAATTATGGTCAACACAAATCACAGAATAAAGGGGATTTAATTTTGTATTCATAGACAGAAGTGTACAATATCTCATTGCTACAGTACCGAACTGTAACCAATCATTCACAGCTTTTTGAGTTACTAAACAGCAAAACCAATTTGCAGATCGCTGCTTACTGACCATGCAACAAGAGATACATGAACACCAGTCAGTAAGAACCTGCTTGGAACCCAATCATAACCTTTTTCACCTGTTTCTAAGCTGACAGAAAAATAGAGTGTCATCCCAATAACCACCATTCTCCTCCTCCAGTGCTTATAGTACAGCAGCGTCATGTACTTTAAATGATTGTTGGCCTACAGTTCGCAACATCCTCTCATAATATATTGATGTACCGGGAACATAAGCCTCAGAAACACTGTAGAACCCCTAACGCAGGCATGTCCAAACTGTGGCCCTCCAGCGGTTGTGAAACTACACGTCCCAGCATGCCTTGCCATAGTTTTAGCATTCCCTAATAGCAAAACTGTGGCAAGGCATGATGGGACAATAGCTGGAGGGCCATAATTTGGACATGCCTGCGCTAATGGCTGTGATACTGTTAATTATTTTTCATTTCTGATGGTTTCTTTTCTGATTGTTTCTTTTCAATAGGTTGATTCAGTGATGGAAGCAAGTACCCAATATTTCACTTATGTGCATGTGTCTGATGCTCTGCGAAGGCTCCATGCAGTTCCGGTTTTCCTTGGAAGTGACAGGTTGCTCAGAAATCCAAAAGTGCAGCCAAAGTCTACAGGGTGGAGTAACTTTGTCTGCACCATGGCAGATTAGGGCCCTTATTCTCGTTCACTCGCAGAGGCAAATTCCTTCTCAAATGGACAAAACCATGTGCACTGCAGGGGGGCAGATATAACATGTGCACTGCAGGGGGGCAGATATAACATATGCAAAGAGAATTAGATTTGGGTGGGGTTTACTTCAAAGTGAGATCTATATTGCAGTGCAATATAAATCAGTCACGGCGGAATGTATTAATATACATCACCGCACTTCTCCGCCCGGCCGCCGCGATGCCAGCGCATATGTACTAAGATATGCGGGCTGGCATCGCGGTGCGGTGATGGAGGCCCCCCGCGATACCTGTACTGTGGTGTGCGGGGGTCTCCATCATCTCCCAGCTGCCTACTGCTCCTCTCACGCCAGGACAGCTCAGCATGGCTGTCCCCGGCACCTCCTCCTCCCCCCTTCAGCCGGAAGGACATCTGGCTGCCTTGCTAGGAGGGGTTTACCTTCCGGGGTCCAGGAGGACCTGCAGCAGGAAGGTAAGCCAGGGGGAGGGGGAGAGAGGGGTCGGCGAGGTGGCGGGTATTGCAGTGGAGGGCTGCAAAAAGAAGCCCATAGGCTTCTATAGGGTATCGCCACCCAAAGGTGGTGATACCCTGCCCGGCGGTATCGGTGCGGCCGGGATTTGGTACATAGGAAATTGCAGTAAAAAATTTCTGTGCACAGAAACAAAATAACTCACCCAAGTCTAACTCTCTCTGCACGTTATATCTGCCCCCCCCCCCCCTGCAGTGCACATGGTTTTGTCCATTTGAGAAGGAATTTGCCTCCACGAGTGAACCAGAATAAGGTCCTAGAGCTCAACAGGCAGCCAATCACCTGCAACATCAGCATCATTTTACAGAATCCTCTGCGACTGCTTAGCATCCATCCCACTCTGAATCAGTGTATTGTTTAAATTTACTAAGATGGGAGTTCTACTTCAAATGGGATGTTGCTATCGACAACCGATAAGATACTATATATTTTCTTTTAGCAGGTGCTAAATAAATAAGAAGTAGATTCTGATTGGTTGCCCATAGCAACATCCTAGTGTTCATTCTAGCACCAGCTATATTTGAAAACCCATGCAGTTCCTCTTCCCTGCCTGGGGTGTCGCTGTCTGCTGTAGAGGTTCAAGCACAGTGTGGTCTGTATATCAGCACTGATATGCAAACCAGACCTGTGCTAGAAACACCACAGCAGACAGCGACACCCCAGGCAGGGAAGAGGAACTGCATGGGTTTTTAAATATGGTAGGTGCTAGAATGAACACTACATCCCATGTGAAATTGAACTCCCATCATAGTAAATCCCCCCCTTGTGTTTACTTAGACAGCTGCATTCTGAAATTGTAAACTCAGCATAATAATGTTGGACTCGGTAATATAAACTACAACAGTATATTGGTTATATTTGGGTAGCACAGTGGCTAGCATTGTAGGATCTCCCCACGATCCTTTGTGTTTTCTTGGAGTGCTCCAGTTTCCAACCATAGTACATACTGGCTTCTGGTGTCCCTGGTGAATACAAGCATCTAAAGTAAGGGGAATTAGACCAGAACTTGAACTTACGTGTATATAATATCTGAACAATCAAATCACTCTTTAATCGTCTAATGGACAAAACCATATGCACTGCAGGTGGGGCTGATGTAACGTGCAGAGAGAATTAGATTTAGGAGGGGGGTGTATTTCAAACTGCTATCTATATTTCAGTGTAAAAATAAAGCAGCCAGTATTTACCCTGCACAGAAACAATAACTCACCCAAATCTAACTCTCTCTGCACATGTTACATCTACCCCCTCCCCTGCAGTGCACATGTTTTGTCCATTAGAGCGTGATTGTGCCTTTCTGAGTGAATCAGAATAACCCCCAATACCTCTGGTGCAATAGAAATAAAGAAAAATAAATACGTTTATAAGGCATCAAAAAACCCAATTAAGGGCCTGAACTACCCCATCATTAAAAGAGCAATCCTTGTAGGTAAGGTGATCAGCTAGGACACTAAATACAGGGGTACATCCAGGTCCTAAGGGGGCGGCTGATGTCTATTTGAGGTTATATATTCCCTTGGTTGCTTACAATCATACAGCCACATGAGACAGGAACATTCTACATATGTCATCTTACGCATTGTCCTGGACGATCTCTTTCAATAGATTTGTTGTCTTTTCAATTCACCGATTGCTACAGGCCGCTTAGCACCGGAGTTGGGTTGCATCATCCCACCTAGAGACCTGCCGGGTCTTGGCACAAGGTTTAAGAACAAAGGCTGGATAACAGTTTCAGTAATAGCTATGGGCACAGCACTGTACTCATGGAGGGGAGGCAGTGATGTGTGCAGCTACATGTGGATATTATATGCTTCACTTGGCTTAATCGTGCTTTTTGGATGCTTGACTGGGAAACACAGAATGTGTCCCCTCTCCTACATTGAATGACTGAGCTTTTTATTACTTTTCACAGCAATAGAGAAATGGCCACATCTGAAGCCCGTCTTCTATCTTGCATAAAATCCTCTGCATTTTTAGGGTTCAGGTATTATTGCTGAAAGGCCAGGTAGATTAATCGCCAGCAAAAAAACTATTTATCATAAGGCTTAGAGCCAGTGATAACGTGTGATAGCATGGGGAATCCTATTTAACCAGTGCAGTTATTATTATACTTCCCTCAAGGGTTTTGCATCGCCTTACAAAGTAGTAAGCAGAAACATTGTGCACAAGCAAGGAGGTAAAAGACTACAAAAGAATGCCGTCCATAGGGTACAATCCACACAAACAATGGACCTTATTCTGGTCGGTTCGCACGTCCACGTGCGTTCACATGGGGCCGATGTTTTTGCATTGCGCAAGCGGCCAATGCGAACTGTTTGCTGGGCGCATGCACCCATGCTTGGACATCATTCAATGGTCAGCGAACGATACCTATACTATTTAAGGTAAACATTAAAGGTCATTATAATGAATAAAAATGTTTGCCTCAGAGGTCTCAGCCAATCAATGGCTTCCTAGTCATCTGTACGGGCGTTTTTTTTTTTTTTTCAAGTGCTCTGCTTCTCCCAGCTCCCGCTGCTGCCCGGCAGCCAGCGTCTTCAAGTTCTCCCTGCCCGGCAGCCAGCGTCTTCTCCCTGTCCGGCGCCCTGCTCCCGATGTCACCGCAATAGCTTCCTCCTGCCCGGCTACGCAGCCTCCCCCTGCTCCCTCTGCCTGGCTCTCTATTAGCCGGCATCCCCCGCCCGCTGACGACCCCCGCGTGGCTCCAGGGCAGGGCTGCACATACGATTTAGCAAATCTGGTACTTATGTAATATCTGGACTCCCGTTTTTCTTATGAGACCGCGTCCGCTCGCCACGCTTCGGGCACGGTGGCTCGCTGCGCTCGCCACACTATATAAAATCAACTCCATGCGTAGTTGGATAGTAGGGGTATGAAAAAATGGGGTGCATTTAACATGGGAGTCCAGATAATACATAAGTACCGCAAATCTTATGTGCAGCCCGTCCGACCTACCAACTCTGATCCGATGCACACGGGACCGTGCATCGGATCGGAAGGGATGTCTACAAGTGCGATTTGGGCCGATTTCACGGCCCGATTCATCCGAATCGAGAGAAATCATGCCCAAATCACATAGTGTATGGGGGCCTTAAAAATAAAGCTGTCCAGCATTTGTGGGCTACATATAAAAGCATCCAGTATTTACCCTTCATGCTAAAATAATTATTTGCACCCTTGCACAGTTTGTTACATCTCCGTAGGTATTTTTGCTTTACTTCCATCTCAGGATCTATCCCCCTGGATCTGTATTTTCAGGTCCTATCAACAAATAATACAATCAGGATATCTTGCTGCATTCCTTATGTGCAGATTATCTGTTATGTGCGAATGGAGAATGACACTGCAAGACTTTACATGTATATTCACCTTATTTCACCAGCTTCCGGTGACGGCACATAAATGATCATGCAGTATTTATTTCTGAAACCGATCAGTCCAACAAAAGTACAATTTTACTGTTGTTTGCTTTCCTAAGTGGCAGCAGCTATTGAATACATAGGATTCAAGACAAAGCTTAAGACTAAAGGGTCTGTAGTAAGCATTGGAGACAGTCAAAGTGGAGAGAGATAAAGGGATAGATGTATGAAGCAGTGATAAGGGAGAAGTGCCCCATGGCAACCAATCAATGCTCTGTATAATTTTATATTATGTAAATTATAGATGGTACTTCATTGCTGATTGGTTGCCATGGGCCACTTCTCCCTTATCACTGCTTCATACATCTACCCCAAAGTACCAGCCAACCAGCTCCAACTTAAAATGTCAGTTTTAAACACAACCTGTAACATGGCAGTAAAGAGCTGATTGGCTTATGAAGCAGTGACAAGGGAGGAGTACCTGGTACTTTATCACTGACCAATCAGCTCCTGACTGTTAAGCTACAGGCTGGGTTTGAAAAGGGACAGTTAGGAGCTGAAGGAGGAGGCACTTTATCACTTCTTTTACCAGGCACTTTATCACTTCTCCTCCCTTATCACTGCTTCATACATCTACCCCATAGACCCCTAAATATGTATTTCCAATACAGACTTTGCATCTGTATGTACAGTTGTCACGCATGTCTGATGCTGCACCACCGTTACCTGTAGGCTTCCTTTCATAGCCGCCATAACCATCTTTTGCACCAGCCCAATCTGTTTTTAAGAGATAGCAGTGAAAATAGGCGGATTTACACATGCGCCAACTCCCATACAGGCCGGTCATTAATAATTATGATAATGAGCCCCTACAGTAAATTATAGTGTTCCCGCTAGGCTGTTTTAGCTGGGCCCTGCCCGATTTTTAAAGGGCAAAATGCGCCCTGCCCTTCTAGCAGCTCCCCGCTAAAACAGCCTCACGGGGAAGCCCAGCATTGCCGTAGACAGCGATGCCCGCCGCTTCCCCGGCAGCACATCGACTTCAGAGGGGCCGGGCCCACCCCCTTTGGTGACGGCGGTGACCAGGCCGGCCCCCTTTATAAGGTTATAATCTCACAGTGGAGTTCCATGTACCCATCGCAGCTGACCACAGGCTTTAATACACGTCATGGATCTCCATTGTGACATCCAATACCCATAGAATACAGTATTGAATACATTATCACTTAAAATGCACAAGTTTAGTACAGGACTGACACTAAAGCGATAACAACCAAAATCACCGATCGGATGTGATGACATGAAAACCCTCCGATTACAGTGATATCATGACAGGCGTGTGTATTAAAGCGACAGAGGCATTACCAGGTTGAACTAGATGGACGCAAGTCTTTTTTCAGCCTTACCTACTATGTAACTGTACTGAGAACAGAACTCACCGAGTATGAAGCCTTAACAAGCGATAAAGTGGATGGTGATAAAGAGTGATAAATGACCAGCCAATCAGCCCCTAACTGTTATTGCTCATATCCTGTAACGTGACAGTTAGGTGCTGATTGACCAGTCTTTTATCGCTCTTTATCCCCCACCACTTTACCTCTTGTTAAGGCTTTATACATCTGCCCCACAGGACCTGGATAACTTGAATAAAAGTTAACGGATGAAATTCAGTAAGTGACATAGGGGTAGGTAGATTTATTAAGCCTGGTGAAGTGATAAAGTGAAGGTGATAACGCATCACCTAATCAGTCTCTAACTGCCAAGTTACATCCTGGGATTGAAAAATGGCAGTTAGGAGATGGTTGGCTGGTGAGTTAACACAGGTCCCATAATGTGTGTTTGGTCTCTGTGTTGCCCCAAACAATAAAAAGCATTAGATAGTTACACAGAGGGCCAGATGTACTAAGCTTGAAAAGTGATCAAATATAGAGTGATAAACCACAGCCAATCAGCTCCTGCCTGCCATGTTACAGGCTGGGTTTAAAAAATGACAGGTAGGAGCTGATTGGTTGGTGGTTTATCACTCTTCCTTTATCCCTTTTCAAGGTTTAGTACATCCCACCCTCAGTGACAGACTGAAATGGGCTGGTGCTGGGTACAACTGCTTAAAACAGCAACCTACAAAGCAAACGAGGAGTAAGAAGGTATCCCAGCTTTATCCAAGGTGCACGCAACACTGAAAACCTCGGCGATGACTCCCACACATCCATTGAGGATACATGAAGCATCCCCCCATAGCCAAAAGGTAAATCGCATGCAATGCATTGCACCACCAGCTGTGCTAGCCAAGCGGTGACACAGAACTAACAAGCTTCATTTTTGCCCTTATTCCCCATCCGGTTTTATTTTGAACAAGACACTCACAGTGCAAATGCCTAGTAAGTTGTAGATAAGAACTCCTAAACCATTAATGTATTCTCTGAATGTCAGATAATGAATAAGTAATTGTATTCAAATATATACATAACCAACCTCAGAATACATAATAAGGTAATGCCTATAGTACAGATGGATTTCCCCAATAAAAAATAAGCTTAAACACATCAACATTTAACTGATGACATTTTTAAAGCGAGATATTATATCACAATATTCAAAAATGAAAATAAGGCTCATAAATCAACTGCTAATAATAAGCCTCTCATGGGGCAGCACGGACGGTGTAATGGTTAGTATTACTGCCTCACAGCGCCGAGGTCATGGGTTTGATTTCCACCATGGAGTTTGTATATTCTCCCCGTACCTGCGTGGGTTTCCTCCGGGTACTCTGGTTTCCTCCCACAATCCAAAAATATACAGGTAGGCAAATTGGCTCCCAACATAACTAACCCTAGAATGTGTGTGCGTGTACATGTGGGTAGGGAATATAGATTGTAAGCACCACTGGGGCAGGGACTGATGTGAATGTTCAAATATGCTCTTTACAGCTTGGTAGTACCAGTATATAATGTAACAGGATGCCCTAAATGCCACAGGTGCCAAATACTGCCTCTGGATGGCAAGGCACGCTGGCTCTTGCAGTTCCACCACCACCTAGAGAACCACAGACTGCCCATGTCTGTTTGGCAGAGCCTGCAAATCGCTTCCCTTAACATCTTAATTTAAGATCATGTCATGGAAATCATGCAATAATTAGGTTTCGCTAGAAGCGAACAACATCTGCTTGGTTTAATGATCAGTCAGAACACTTTGTAGTTTCGGCTTTCCAATAACGTTACATTTCTTAATAAGTCACAGCATGGACACGTCCAAACCCTGCAGAGATATTTAAAGTTTCATGGCTGTGGCCACCAGCAAGCAAAGATCATATTTCATTCTATCCACTAATCAGATTAAAATGACACGGGTGACACTCCAGGAATTGCAACGGTTTGGAGCAGGCAGAGGAAGCGCACGCTAGTGAGATACAAGATCATCTTAGATTACCAATCAAATCTATTCATGCACCCATACTGACAAAAGATGCCCTGCAGCACTGTGCTGTAATACTGATTTATATACAGATGTACATCAACAGACATTTAACCTCTGTCTCCGAGTGGGTGTACGATCAAAGCTGGTGGCGTACTTATCTTGCTGGTCACAATGGAGATGGTACAGCATACATAGTGCAGCAGGCCAATTCTGCAAATTGGACATTTGGGGGGCAATTTTAGGTTCTAACAAGGACACTGTAGAAACTGAGCTTTGCATAGAGTATGACGGAAAATGCAGCATATCCACAATATTCATATTTTGGATCAAGCTAAATTTTGACATAGCTCAAAAAAAAGTCCAAACCCACTGCAGCCAAATATAACTGAGGTGTAATAGGTGACAATTTTGGAATCGCACAAGAACAGCAATGATTACCATCTCTTAATACCAAAGGAATAAAAGGACTTGGGCACAATTCTGAGACTGCTGGCACCTAATTACTCAGAGAGGGCTTACAATGTACTCTTCCTGGCCTAGATGGCGAGCCAATAATTGACATTCACAGGGTGTATATAAAGATGAGAGGAAAACACACAGTTAAATCATTGAGGTGACAGAGAAATGAAAGTTGTCCTCTGTTGCGGAACCAGTATCATGTTCGGTGGAATGCAGTGATGTACTGCATTGACCTCTGCAGTGGCCAAACAGTCTGGCGGCCAACATCTTTCTATGCTCATCCCATATAACAGAGCCCAGCGGACGCCAATTGCCACTTGTGCAAAAAACAAAGTTCCAGAGCTGACACTTAACTCCAAAATAACATTTACTGATGAAGAACACATAATAAACACAAGCGCATTTAACTTCCAAGAAGGCAGGTAGCAGATGACAGCGCAGCAGCAGATGCCAACTCAGCAGTGCCAGACACAATAAGCTGCCAGCAGTCTCAGCACACAGCGTAAAGGGCATGCACTGGGTATCACATGTGGCCAGCCTGCATGATATGACTGAACAGCTGTGCTCTGCCTCCTGCACCACAATAACCCTGGCATGCATTTCCATATCTCCTATGCCACCTATTGTACTGGGAGCTCTGTGAGACACTGCAGAGCATTGTCACCCAGCACAGGTCCTGTCACTGGCTGGGACAACCAGGGGATGGTACAGTAAATACATGTGACAAGCCATCCATCAGCCCCTGCATGGACCACTCTCTCGCTCTCTCTTACCGAGTGATTGACTCCCCACATCAGGACGCTGAGCAGGGGGTCGCTGGCCCGGAACAGCTTGACTTTCTGAGCCACAAAGTGTTTCTTCTTAGTCTTGGTCTTACTGGCCAGGGCTGAGGCTATGCTGGCGGCTGCGGCCATGGTCGTGCGGCTGACAACCCCCAACGCTCTATCCGTAGAACGTTACCGATCGTGCCCTCTGCAGCAGCCCCTAATGCTGTAGTCCCGAACGCTGCTTCATCCAGTCCCGGAATGATACAGATCCTGCAAAGTTCTGCGCTGATACATATAGGATAGGAGGCGAGAGGGAAGGGAGATCGGAAACTGCAACTGCCCAGCACAGCTTCTATATCCAGCCCAGATAGGAAGGGGCTCTTCGGGCAGAGATGTCTGTGTGATGATCTAGATCTGTAGGCGTTTCCCTTCTATCTCTAACTACAGATCTGGCCCCTTCTTGTCTTCCTCTCATGCCAGGCAATGGGATTGATTTAATGGACCTCCCTTCTGTTTCCTGGAGGGTCTCCCATCCATCCATCCATCCATCTCCTCTCTCTCCGCTGGATGACAGCAACGAATAATGCTGCTGCTGCTGCTCTCCCTGCAAAAGAGAGAGAGGGGCAGATAGGGTTCTGCTGCTGAATGATGATTGCACAGTCCAGCTCGCACGCTCACACATACACACACACGCACACGCATAGATCTTCCCCTCCTACTGCTGCCTGATCCCTCCTTGCAGTGCACAGAAGACACACACACTCCTACTTGCATGCACACTCCCCTCCATGCCACTCAGGCTCACCAGGGTCTGCAGAACTCGTCTATCCTAGGTGCAAAAGCTCCAATGGCTTTCTACCCTCCTTCTTCAATCCCTGCTGCTGCTCTGCAGCACGGGCAGCTGGCTGCATCTTCCCGGGTCTTCCGGCCGCTTGCAGCTTTGCTGACTGACAGCATCGGAGGAGGGGCGGCCGGGCCCGGCCTCTGCAAGCACAGGCAAAGCCGCCGTAGCGCAAGGGATTCTTGGTTTCATCAGCGTGTGCCTGAGCAGTGTTCGCGCGGGAGGGTGTGAAAAAAAGCAATTTTCTTGTCCAACTAACTTGTCATTTAGATACTAATCTTTAACCTGCCTTGGGCAAATTAGAAAATCAAGCATGTTCACTACTGGGCACGTAGATTATTAGGGGATCCGGTTGGTTCTTCGAAAGGCAATAGGTTGACACATGAAAAGGGTCAACAGGCTTTAGGTGAACATTGCCAAAATATCAACACAAGCAAAAAGTCGACTTTAAAAATTGTTGACACAGGCAAAGGTTGAGTTTTTCTTGATTTTTTTGTTTAAAACCGGACTTGTTCCAACGGAGCATAGAGTTATATTATATTAATAGTGTGCCAAGTGCAGCGAGGCACCGTGCCCAAAGCATGGCAAGCCATGAGAAGGGTTGCAGTACACTTATACGGCTTATCCTCGGCAGATTTTGACATAGACAACAAAAAAGTGAAAACTTTTTTCATTGTTTTGGCCTATTGCCTGTTATAATATTGGTTGACTATCGACCCAATCAAGGATGGTGTAATCGTCAGCATTACTGTCTCACAGCACTGAGGTTCAATTCCCACTACCTCTATCTGTGCGGAGTTTGTATATTCTCCCCGTACTTGCATGGGTTTCCTCCGGGAATACTCCGGTTTCCTCCCACAATCCAAAAATCTACTGGTAGGCTAATTGGCTGACAAGAAAAATGAACCATAGAATGAATGTGTGTGTGTGATAGGGAAAATAGATTGTAAGCTCCACTGGGGAAGGGACTGATGCGAAAGTTCAAATATTCTCTTTAAAGCGCTGCAGAATATGTAAATAACTGGTAATAGATCATTACTTTTGAGCCACACCCATTATTAGCATATGTCAAGTAATTAAAAAATGTCACATATTACATATATATGGGGAGTGGTGCTTCCCTTGTATAGGACACAGGACCGGCGTCACCACTAGGCAGCATTAGGCATTTGCCTAGGGCACCGGCCACTGGAGGGTGGTAGTCGGGAGCAGGGACCCCCCTGGAAGGGAGTAGCTGCTGTCACTCCCCCCCACCAACTTTGCCTCTTTTAAGTTCCAAAAATCAGCGCTGTCCCGCCAGAATTAATAGTTGGGAGGTTTTCCACTGGAAACTGCAAATTCAGTCATGTACTGAAGACATATACTCTATAGGCCTATACAATGCCTATATAGTATATCAGGCTTGCCTACCCTCCCGGAATGGCCGGGAGCCTCCCGAAAATCGGGTCCCCCTCCCGGCCCCCTGGGATGGTGGGCAAGTCTCCCGCAATTTTCTCGGAGCCCAGGCACCCCCCTTCCCCGCAACTACACCTGCTGGAATTTGCGCTGTACGTGAGAGGAGCAGGGCTAAAATTACGTCAATTGTGTCATTTAAGCCCCGCCCCTCTTCACAGACCCGCTAATCACTGCGTTTTTGTGGAATGGGGGGCGGGGCTTCATGACATCAGCCTCTCCCCTGCATCCCCCACCATGTCTGATAAGGCTTCTCCCGGAGAGGAAATCAAAAAGGTAGGCAACTATGTAGTATATGGACTCTATAGGCCTCTCCTGCAGCCTCTTTCTTCCCTCGGAAGTGGGAAGCCGGAAGGTTGGATGATGCAATTGACATGAAAATGTGTCATCCTAGCCAAGGCTACAATGGGCTAGTGATTTATGGAGATGGCATGAGCTGTGGGGACCAATATCGGGACTCTTTAGCATTCTGGATATTGGTAAACCTGCATCAAATCCCCAAATAAACATATTGGGGATGTGGCTGCTGTGGGAATGGAGGGATTGCAGCAGGTGTCATGCATCCAGGTGATACCTAATATTTGCATCTAACCCCAATGACAGCCTCAAATATATCTTGATAAACGGTTCCTTTAAATTAAATGCAGCTGCCGGATCCTATTACAGGTTTTCTGTTAATCTACAGGCGCACAGAAATAATCTGTCTAAAATTACAGGTTTTAAGTGACAAAAGCTGTCTGTAAGAACTGGGATCTACAGCAATCTCATGTACGGCCTTTGGGGGTTATGTAATAGGTTCTGAGTTTAAAGAACAGGCTTGTTTCCAGCGAAACTTCACTAAATTTAATTTGAATACTAGTTGTTAATCCAACCTTTAAACAAATTGCTGCTGTATATTTGTGCTGCCCCATAACTGCTATACGGTGCAGCACGGACAGTGTAATGGTTAGCATTACTGCCTCACAGCACTGAGGTCATGTGTTCGATCCCAACCATGGCCCTAACTGTGAGGAGTTTGTATATTCTCCCCGTGCTTGCATGGGTTTCCTCCGGGTTCTCCGGTTTCCTCCCATATTCCAAAAAATATACTGGTAGGCTAATTGGCTCCCAAAAAAATTAACCCTAGAATGTCTATGTGTGTGTGCGTGTACATGTGGTTGGGAATATAGATTGTAAGCTCCACTGGGCAGGGACTGATGTGAAGGTTCAAATATTCTCTGTATAGCGCTGCAGAATATGTGTGCGCTATATAAGAAACTGTTAATAACAATAATATTTAGCAGGGAGCTGGATGAAAACACGCGGGTTACGCTTGGAATTTATGTCATAACTCTCTAAAATACAGTTTTTGGTGATTTTCAAAAACAATTTTACTGCTGGAAAACACTATGGGGTTTATTTACTAAGGTAGGAGTTCTTTTGAAGATGGGATGTTGCCCATAACAACCAATCAGATTCTACTTATTTAGCACCTTCTAAAAGATAACAGATAGAGGGCTGGATGTATTAAAATACATCGCCGGCTGTCCGCTGCGATGCCAGCGCATATGTACTATCATATGCGGCTGGCATCGCGATGCGGTGACGGAGCCCCCCACGATACCTGTACTCTGGTGTGCAGGGGGTCTCCGTCACCTCCCTGCTGCCTGGCTCTCCCCTCACGCCGGGGACAGCTAAGCAGGTTGTCCCCGGCGGCTCCTCCAGGAGGACCCTTCAGGAAGGTAAGCCAGAGGGGGGGTCGGCGAGGCGGCGGGTTTGCGGCGGGCGGCGAAAAGAAGCCCATAGGCTTCTGTAGGGTATCGCCACCCAAAGGTGGCGATACCCTTCAATGCGGTATCGGTTTTGATACATTGGAAAATGCGGTAAAACCGGGGTTTTACCGCATTTTCAGTTTGATACATCTCGCCCAGAATCTGATTGGTTGCCCATAGCAACATCCCATCTTTTATCGGTCTTCAGGGGTGTATACATATATATATATATATATATATATATATACATATATATTTATTTTTTTTTACATCCCAAATTCACAGTGCTGCACTCCAAACTAGGGATGGCCATCGACCATCGAAGTTTATGGCCGATACCGAATAGTTTTGACATCGATGGGGAGAACCAGATGGTTTCCCACCATCGATGTCAAACTTAAACGAATAGTTTCATTTTTGCTTTTTCCTGGGAAGCAGAGCATAGCTCCGCCCAGGACACCCATGAGGCCCCGCCCCCATGTTCTGATTGGCCCACAGGCCAATCAAAGACAATGGATGACCATTGATACGTAAAAACATTGATGGTCATCCATTGCATCGTTATGCACCATCGATGGCAAACATCGATGGCAAAGGCAACGATGGCCATCCCTACTCCAAACATTAAATGACCCTGTGTCCTCCATGAAGTCTGGACGATAATCCGATTTAACAACAAAGATCCTTGAGACAGCGGTACTATAAGAAGACACCAGACAAGTTTTCAAAGCCAACATTTCAAAGTCATTACAGCTTCTTTATCAAGGTGCAGGAGACAAAAGACATCTGCAAAAGACATTCTTAAATATATATAGAGAGAGAGAGAGAGAGAAGGCACCTCCAACTTTCTACTTTTGTTAAAAATGTCCTTTTCCATAAAACAGACCTTCAATGATATACTTTATATCAGGTGGCAGCTGATTTATTCTCCTTTAGGACTATTGTTGTACTGTCCGGAATGTAAATTACTAAGAAAAAGGGTGAGAAACAGCGCTCTCTAGTGTAATAAATCTATAATAATCATGGAGGAATATGGTGATATTAATGCTCATCCACAGGGTCTTTACATAACCAAGGGAATCATCTACCCAAGCCATTTCAGGATCCACAGACCATCTGGAACCTCTGTCTGATCCCTTCCCATCTCAGTAGTCACCCAGTCAGAACTAATTTGTCATAAGTGCACAAAAAGTGTACACTCCCATAGTAAAGTAACTCATGGAGTTTAATTGTAAACAAACTTCATATAACTAAAAACAATAATAAAAAGTTCTTACATTAAGCAGAGTAAAACAGAGAAGTGACGGTTCAGTGTAAAACGCGTTTCGTCACTTATGATTACTGCTGTAGGGCTGAACTTCATCAGAAACATAGATATTTATAGCAGAATCTGTACGTGCTATTGCCTTCAGATACCATTTGCAGAGCCATGGTGAGTGGACTATTCACCATGACTATGTGAGTGTTGTCAGCACACAAGACCTTATTAACAATAAGGCTCACTAATAACACGATACCAGCGTGATTCCCACATATGTGCATTGTCATCTAAAATGTCGCGGCCAGAAGAATACCAGAATTGCCAAAGAAGGCAATGGCTAATGCAAAAAGCTGTTTTTCTTGAAATCCCAACAAATGATAATGAAAAGCGAGAGAATGTTTTCAACTCAATGCATGAGCAACTTTAGTAAAATTGTTAAATATATTACTCTTCCGGTATATTTTTCCAAAATTCAAACTACTTGTTGAAAAGGTAGTTTCAGTAGCGCACACAGGGGGGGTTTCTGAGTACTCAGAACCCCCCCCCAGATAAGATAAACAGTTCTCCAACCATAGACAGCACCATGTTTCTAGAGTCTTGTGCATGTGCAATAGACTCTAGCACAGTGGTTCTCAAACTGTGGGTCCTGACCCCAAAGTGGGTCCCGACCTTCTCAGCATGGTGTCATGACTCCATGTTGCTGACCATCAGGCTGATGACTTTTCTAATCTCAGCCAGTGATTCAAAGAGTCTGAAAAATCTGTTGAATTGTCTGTTATTTTAGACTCCTCCCATCATTGAGTTCCTCCACAATGCTGCCATGTATGGTACGTCTGCTGACTACGCATGTGATGTGATGGCCTTCTGCAGTAACTTTCTGTGGTCGCATAATTATTTTTATTGTTTGTTGGGATCCCAGAGCAAATAGTTTAAGGACCCCTGCTCTAGCACATTGCCAGATTCTATGGTACAGTCCACCTAGAGTCTGCACACAGGCTTCCCCTTCTCAGCCCCTTTCATGGTAATCTGATGTCAATCCCTTGATTTTGTCCAATTATTTCATTTTAATTCAAGATATCATTACTTTACATTGCCTGCTTGTCAAGACCAGTGATACCGTACTGAAAACTGGACAGGAAATAAGAAAACCTGGCAGCCTAAGTGAAAACCACACTGTCTGAGGTTCTGTTCCACTTCCACTTCTTTAGTTCCACTTTTAGAAGGTTTCCTACTTTTCTTCTCTGCGTCACTGAGGCCCAACTACAAAAACCACGTTCTACTAATGATTACAGTAGGATTTTCTGTGTGTGCCCATTTTTTTAAAAAGGAGCAATAATTTGCAATAAAAAAACAACCTGGTTTTGCCTTGTAAATGTTTTCTGCTAAAAACATGGGCAGACTTGCACAGCACAGTACTGTATATACCATATTGCCACAGGACTCTATTTGCAGTTAAGAAGGATGTTAAATACAGGCTGGTTATATGAGGATCCTTATTTCTACATGTGATTTGCCTTGCTATTTACAACAGGGATTCTATCATGCAGTGGCGTAACTACATATAAAGTGCCCCTCCGCCGGGAATTTTGGGCGCCTCCCATAAGTTACCACACACACACCCAGAAAAGTTAACACCCTCCTTATCCTGTTGGCGCCGCCGCCTCTAACCCGGACAAACTGTCTGCATTTTCGGGGCAGCCATTTTCCGAGTGTCACTTTTTATTAGCAGCTGGAGCCGGAAGAGCCGGGGACCCGACAGATCTGCGTGTCCGGGTTAGAGGCGGCGGAGGGGTAAGGAGGGGGGAGGGTGTTAACTTTTCAGGGGGGGCAGGAGCCGGGACCCGGCAGAAGTCGGCACCCACACCTTCTTAGCGCCTCCCCACCACCGCGGGGGCTGCGGGACTATAGTATCGTCACTGCTATTATGCAGTCCTGAATGCAACACAGTTTTAAAAATGTCCAGTAACTTTTTCTAATTATCAAGGACTTAATGTAATCTCAGGAGGAGATATATCAAATCTTGGAGAGAGATACCGTTTAGAGAGAGTACCAACCAATCAGTTTCCAACCGTAATTTTTAAACACTGAGCCAGATATATTAAGCTCGGAGAAGTGATAATGTGGCTGGTACTTTATCACCGGCCAATCAGCTCCTACCTGTGAAGTTACAGGCTTCGTTTGAAAAATGACAGGTAGGAGCTGATTAGCCGGTGATAAAAACCAGACACTTTATCACTTCACCAAGCTTAATAAATCTGCCCCACAGTCCATAACATGGCAATTAGGAGTTGAATGGCCAGTACTTTATTTATCTCCACTTTATCTCTCTCAAAAGTTTGTCCCCCTCAGAGCTTTAACCTTTTGTTTTTATTTCTAGTCTAGTTTTTAATGATTATAGCTAATTCCAGAAACAGTAAGAAATCAGCTAAATTATTTCCGAAATTAATATAAAAAGTCTGATCATAAGGAAGGATTTTTCTTTTAAAAAGGGATGATCCATAGTTATTTACCCTCCTGGTACGATCTGGAGGCTCCCAAAAATCAGGAGGTGCTCCCAGCCCCACGGAAAGGTGGTAAAGTCTCTTGCATTCCCCCTCTATCTGCTCACACTAATGGGGGACCAATGACACAATTCCTGCTGAAACGCATCAACATAGCCCGGGCACCCCTATACAATAGATTATTTCTCAGAACTGTAGGGCAGGGGGCGGAGCTAATGACACGATCATGCAACCCCCTCCACACCAGCACACCTTAGTGCTACCCACACCTCCTATGCACAGACCAGGCTGCCCCATCCAGGAAAAGAGGGAATAAGGGGGCAGCCAAATTAGTAAGTATGTAACTAGCTACTCTACTGTCTATACTGCCTAATGGTTAATCCAGTTATGATCACAATGACACTGTAGCATGCAGTGTTCAATGGGCAAGTGTGTATGAATGGGACCAGTGCGGTTTCCATTTTCCCATTTTCCTATCTTGGACAGGAGAGGAGAATCATTTAGCATTAGCATTCATAGAAACATATATTCTGGGGTTTATTTGATAGAGTTTCTAAATTTACCCCTATGTGTTTACTAGTCTGGCATGTAATTATGCTATGTTATTCATTGCGGGCCTCATTAATAGGATGAAAAGCAGAATAAAATGGAGCGAGAAAGGAGCACATTTCCACGATGGCAAAAACATGGTCGTACTTCAGGGGGAAGAATAAAATGAACATACAGGTTTAGAATCCTAGAATGTAGTTCAGTTTCAAGCTGGCCCTTGTTAACGATGTGCTCCGTCATCTGTACATGTAACAGCTGACAGGAGGGCGGAGCTAACAGGCAGATGGGTGTGGTCTCAGCCTGTGGGGACGTGGCTTAGTACTGAGACTCCCATTTTCATCACTTAGAGGGCCTGTCCAGCGATCACTTCAGCACCCTCTCTGCATTATAGAGATGCCGTCCGAACCCCCCCTGTCTCCCCACAACTGCACTGCCCAAGGGACGCTGGGACCCATGGAAGGGACAGTGGACAGTCTCCAATTAGTGGGACCTTCCTGCTGTAATTGGGACAGTTGGGAGGTATGCATTAAAACACAGGGGGCCGGATATAATGACACTTAAGTGCGGGATGTTAAACTCATTTTTTTAAAGGGACAATCACTTACCAGGCAGAACCATTTCCTGTAAATCAGGCATGTCCAACGTTGGCCCTCCAGATGTTTTGAAACTACACATCCCAGCATGCTTTGCAATAGTTTTAGCATTCTCTAATAACAAAACTGTGGCAAAGCATGCTGGGATGTGTAGTTTCACAACATCTGGAGGGCCAACGTTGGACATGCCTGCTGTAAATGATTGCCCCTTTAAAAAACTATGAGTTCTGCTGATATCCGCCGAACTCATAACATCTGGCCCAGGGTCTCTCCAAATTTCACTCAGTTTACAGCTTTAGGGTAGGGATGGCCATCGACCATCGAAGATTTGAAATCATTGATGGTTTATAACCGATATTGAATAGTTTTGACATTGATGGGGGAGAACCAGATAGTTTCCCTCCTTCGATGTCCAGCATAAACGAATAGTTTTGTTTTTCTTTTTTTCCTCAAGGGGCCGGGACACGGAGCATAGCTCCGCATCCGACACCCGTGAAGCCCCGCCCTCATGTTTAGATTGGCCCACAGGCCAATCAGTCCAAAAAATGGATGAACATCGATAGAAAAAAAACATCAGTGATCATCCATTGCATATTTTAATACTATCGATGGCCAGTTGCACTATTGCCATCAATGGCAATGATGGCCATCCCTACTTTAGGTGCATATATTGTATTTCTTGTTTCTTTTAGGGCTGATATTTAGCACAAATTGTATGTTTCTTACCATATATATATATATATATATATATATATATATATATATATATATATATATATACAGTCGATAGTTCTGGCACTCGCTATAACTAGTCCATAACCTGCCTGTTGCCATCTGCCAAAAGGGTAAACTCACTGTAGTCACCCACACAAACACGTATTTGCAGCGGCAATCAGGACCCTGAGGAAAATAAGTAAAGTCTTATTGAAACGTTGGCATACATTGGGCTGCCCATGTGACGTTTTATTGGTCCTGAGTGCCGCTGCAAATACGTGTTTGTTTATATATATATATATATATATATATATATATAAATTCTACTTTGTTGGTAATTGTACAACGCCACAAATATTTGATCACCAATGTGCTTATTCTCGTGGTGAGAACCATATATCGCTTAAGTTGAATTGTGCGCAATTTACTTATATTTTCAATATTATCTAAAAAATACTAAGCATTGATCACCTATACTTAGATCAGAAGCGATCTGTACAGGATATTCATATATCGAAAGCAGACTTAATCAGTTTATAGTTTCATGCATGGAAAAAGCCACAATACACTGCATATAAACCCGAGCATATTCAGTACACGGACTTTGGTGATCAGTCGGACGAATATCACCTTGTTAGAATAGTGAGGAAATGGTTTTCCGCGATGTCCTCAGGTGACAGGGATGGAATATCTGCTGGTGACATAAGTGGTAATGAGTTTAATATCAATTATTTACATGTTTCTTTTGTTTTATTTTCCACTGTGCATATGTAATGAATTTGCATATAATTTCCCATCCTGTTGAACAAATGTCCGAGTATCTGCGATAAATAGCATTGCTGTTATTTATCACATTTCATGTTGCAAAAGCGGGCCAAATGTAATAGGGTGAGAGTTTCAGAAAGTGAGAGATTTTGAAAGAGTTTCCCCATGTTTTTTAAAGCAGCAATCAATTACATGGCAAAATCAACCTGGTTTTGCAGTGCAATTGATTGCTGCTTTGAATAAAAACATGGGAAAACTCTCCCAAAATCTCTCACTTTCTGAAACTCTCACCCTATTACATTTGGCCCTTGGTTTCTGTGAATTGTCACCTTGTCACATCAGAAGTATATTTAAAAACTTTTTTTTTCTTTCAATGTCGACACCTGAAGACATGGACCCCCAATTAGTATACTGCGCACCATTAGCAATGGGACTCCACGTTAGGGGTGTAACTAGATATTCGTAGGCCCCATAGCAAAAGTTTGTAAGGGCCCCCTATTTAGCAACTGATGGTGATAAATGTATGTAAACCCTATTACTTAGACAGCAAAGATGGGGGCCCCTTCAGCTCTGGGCCCCATAGCAGCTGCACTTATTGCACCTATGGTAGTTACGCCCTTTTTTGATTGAAAAAGCAAATCTTTATTGTACATAAAGAAAGCAAACAACATATGATAACATTGAAACATATATACCGTGTCGCAGCACAGCCAAAACACAGCACACATGCCAACAGTATAGTACATATTACAACATTAAAATTACACTATAGGCTATACTATGCACTAATGCATAGTATAACCCGAAGCTTTATTGACCAGACAGACACATATAAGGGGAGGGCAATAAATAGATAGACATCAATAAAACAGACTTTGTGAAGTGAGGGGGAACGGGCCATGGTCCCTAAGTCTTATAAAACAGTCCAAACAAGGGGAGAGGACCAGAAGAAGGGGGGGTTTAGTCCTCTTCTTCCTCAGGGCTATCCTGAATGGAATAGTCTCTGAGCAGGCTTTGAACCAGCCTGCGGGGGTCCTGAACGGACATTCTCTCACTCCGCAATATGAGATGATTTATGGCAAACCACAAAGCGTCCTTAACACAGTTTATAAGGCGCCAGGCTTCCTGGGTCGCCCCATATGTGTGGGTGCCTGGGAATAGTCCATACAGTACTGAAAGGTATGAAAGACAGTTCCTGGGCATGGAGTCTTTGAATTCAGTCCTAGGGCATCCAACAAAACTGTGCGTAGGCGCAGTCCCAGAAGATGTGCATAGAGGTTTCCTCATGCACAAGGCACCAGGGACAATGTCTATACCTACACAAGTTTCGGAAGTGCATGAATGACCGGTGAGCTAAGCCCCCCTGGATGGCCATCCATGACATGTCCTTATGTCTATTTGTGAGCCTTTTGGAGACCACATACTCCCAGACAAACTTGACAGTTGCTGAAGGGAGCCCTGAAATCGGTTCCATGACGTCTTTGGCTCTGATGAGCTTGTGGACAGTTTTTGGCTTCCACAAGTCGGGTTTCATTCCCTCCAGTTGGTGTTCCCTCACAAAATTGGACATGTCCAGGTAGAACCATGGAGTAGTACAGTTGTAAGGGATGGAGCTGTCCCACTTGTCCCATTTAAGGTAGGAGGATGAAGCGGGACATGGAGTTCCCAGCAGAGCCAGCACAATTGTCTATAAAAGTTCTACGGATACAGTTACATGCAAAGAAGGCTCTTAGCATGGTTGGAATGTCTGAAATGCATTTGCCGCCTTGAGGGGATCTTTGTACATAACAATTTGCTTCACTCTGTCCATTTTGGAGCCCCAGATGAAGTGGAAAATGGCCCGTGTGATTGCCTTGCAGATCGTGGCCAGGGGTAGCCATGCCTGGGTGGTGTACTGAAGGATGGGAAGAATCTCATTCCACAGCACAATGGTTTTCCCTTTGATGGTAAGGTCTCTGAGACTCCACAGTCCAAGTTTTTGTCTCATCATTGCAAGTCATTCATCCCAGCACTTCAGGGCCGCTCCATCTCCCCCGAACCAGACCCCCAGGATTTTGATGAGGTCTGGCTTGAAGGTGTATGGGGATGGAGCAGAGGACGACAGGTGCCACTTTCTGAAGAGCATAGCCTCTGACTTCCCAAGGTTGACCTTTGCTCCTGAAGCGCGGCCAAAGTCTTCGCAGGTCTGGACGAGGGCCGTCACTGATCTCTGGTCTGCGCAGAACACAGTGACATCATCCATGTACAGCGAACACTTGGCCTCTGGGTGTCTGGACCCAGTACGGTGATCCCTCTGATATCTGGATTTTGTCTGATGGATACAGCGAAGAGTTCTATAACACAAACAAAAACAAGAGGTGAAAGAGGGCAGCCTTGTCTGACCCCGGACAATACCGGAAAGGGGTCAGTCTTCCAGCCGTTCACCAACACGGAGCTGTGGATATCAAGGTACATCAGGTTAACATAAGAACAGAATAGCTCACCAAGACCAAATTTACAGAGTACCTCAGCTCATGGGAGACATGGTCAAAGGCCTTTTGCTGATGAAGACTGATCAGGGCCGTGTGCACATTACGGTCTTTCACGTAATGGACCGTGTCTCTGAGGAGGGCAAGGCTGTCTGCGATTCTGCGGCCAGGAATGCCAAAGGTTTGGTCTGGATGAACAATCTGCCCAATGACAGCCTTCAGCCGGTTGGCCAGTACCTTGGCGAGGATCTTGTAGTCCATGTTCAGGAGAGAGATGGGCCTCCAATTTTTCAGCTCAAATCTCTCCCCCTTCGGCTTATACAAGATCGTGATCATTCCTTCCCTCGAAGGAGGCATTTTGCCCTCCACCACCATCTCCTAGTACAGCTTGAGCATGTCCGGGCCAATGAGATCCCATAGCACAACGTAAAGATCTGCTGGGAGACCATCACTGTACGGGGGTCCTGCCTTTCCTAAATGATTTTGCAGCAGAGAGCATCTCCTCCAACACCAAGGGAGCGTCCATGGATGGTTTACCTGCAGGATCAATAGTGTTAGTGAAACCTGACAGGAACTTATCCGCCTCCTCGGTGTCTGTAGTCTTAGGGGAGTAGAAATCGCTATTGTAGTCGCAGGTGACCTTCATCACGCCCTCCTTCCCCTGTCCATTCTTATAACGCAGTTCGGTCAGGGGCGTGTGGCCAGAGTGGAGTTTCCTGAAAAAGAAAGAAGAGCACTTCTCACCCTTCTCCAGATTCTCCACCTTGGAACGGAAGACGATGCATCTGGACTCCTCCTCAAAGTGCTTTTTCAGGCTCTTTTTGGTCTCGTCCAAGTCATCCTTCACGTCCCAGCCGCACCGCTGGAGGTCCACCAGGGATTGGACCTCACGCTGCAGTTTTCTGAGGTTCCTCTTACGGTCGCATGCCTGGAAGCACCCTTTGAACTACGGATGTTAGATTTGGCATATTCCCACCAGTCAGTCAAAATAACACTTGTCATTCTTCCATGTGATGTAGGCATCCTTAAGCTCAGCCAGTACTTCCTCCCTTTCCAGCAGGGCACAGTTCAACTTCCAGGAGCCTTGGCCAGATGGTAGTTACGCCTTTGCTCCACGTTTATGTAAAAAAAGCCCCAAAAATGTTCAAACTTTTCTTGTGTAGACATTGCTATGTCGACATTTTGCTTGTGTAGACATTCTGTCAATGTCCACCTAGTGCATGTCGACCTAGTTCTTGTCAACCTTTTGTCAATGTCGGCCTAGTGGATGTTGACTTTTTTTGTGTCGACCTATTGACTGTCAACCTAGACACTGTAGACCTATCATCAGGATCCCGTAAGGAAAAATTTACATACAGTATTAGGCAGTTCAACGGCAGTGCGGGATGCCAGACGAGCTCAGACTTTTTTTAAAAAGGGCAATCAGTTATAAGACAAAACCATGCCTTGTAAGTGATTGCCCCATTAAAAAAATGTCCGGGTTTGGCCAGCATCCTTGAGTCAAAATCCATATGTCATATCAATGAGATTCTAGTAACAAGCATCGTCAGAGTACGAGTTGGAAGTAGGACTGACCACTGTAATTTGGGTACTCTTTACCTAGAAGGGCGCCCACGATTTTGATCGTGGGCATCGTTAGTAAAAAATCGCGGGCATCGCATGCACTAAAAAATCGCATGCAATGCGACCGACGTGATGCCCGCGATTTCCCATAGGGAACAATGTTAAATGTCCCAATTGACCCGATTTTCCTGTTCAATGTCTCAATTGACCCGATTTTTCCATAGGAAACAATGTTAAATGGCCCACAGAGAACAAATAGGCACCCTGAAGTGTGAAATGGCCCCCACAATTGTTAACGCCACCCCACGATCAACGTGAACCCGAAGTGTGGCGAGCGCAGCGAGCCCGCGAAGGGCAGCGGTACGCGTCCTACGACCTTTTCATACCCCCACTATCCACGTCGGCGTGGAGTTGAGTAAAGAAAGTGTGGCGAGCGCAGCGAGCCACCGAGCCCAAAGAGTGGCGAGCGCAGCGAGCCCCGCGAGGGGACGCGGACAGCTGTGAAGCCCGCGAGGGGACGCGGATACCTGTGAAGGTATCCGCGTCCCCTCGCCACGCTTCGGGCTCGGTGTCTCGCCACACTTTCTATTCTCAACTCCATGCCGACGTGGATAGTGGGGGTATGAAAAGGTCGTAGGACGCGTACCGCCGCCCCTCGCAGGCTCGCTGCGCTCGCCACGCTTCGGGTTCACGTTGATCGTGGGGTGGTGTTAACAATTGTGGGGGCCATTTCACACTTCAGGGTGCCTATTTGGCCTCTGTGGCCCATTTAACATTGTTTCCTATGGAAAAATCGGGTCAATTGGGACATTTAACATTGTTCCCTATGGGAAATCGCGGGCATCGCGTCGGTCGCATCGCACCCGATTTTTTAGTGCATTCAATGCCCGCGATGGCCGCCCTTCTAGGTAAAGAGTACCGTAATTTTTGTGACCGCCAGGCGCAGAACATGGTATAAGTAGCCTCCATGGTAAAAATTGGGGCAGGGACCAGTGTTGGTCCACCACCAACGGCTCACTCTGCCCTATATTGGCTGCACCAGTACCACTGTTTATAGCTCTAGCCAATGTTTTTATGTGTGTGCTTTTATTTCCGTTAACATGTGAATTCATAAGAGAATTGGTGGTGTTTTTATTTTCATAATAAGGGATTTCTAAATGACCAGTGTAATACTCAGCAGCAAGAGAGAAGACAGCTGCCTCTATTTCTGCTGTCAGGTTACAACAACCAAATGCTGCTTTCCACGTTACCAGCTGTTGCTTGTGTGGCCGTTTGCACTTGCATGTGTCTTTCAAATGGAAACCTAAGACAAGTTACTGACTGCGGTGCAAGAGAGGGGGGTGGATAGAGAGGGGGAGAAGCTACAGGTGTCTAGGTTTCCACCTCTAGGCCAGATAGACCTAGTAGGAAAAAACCAAGCTTTAACGTCACAGTTAATGTTTCCTCTCCTACATCTAGAAAAGACAAATTCTACAAATCATCATACTGTATGCTGTCATTTGTGTAAGAAAGTAGCAAAATGTTGGGCCAAAAGTTTGGGCCCAAAACAGCCCCCAGAGGGGTTTGTTTATCAAGCAGTGATAACCAGTGGTGTCGGCTGCCCCTGGGCTGCAGTGCAGACCACACATTACTGCGGGTGGGAAGCCGATCAGCACATATAAACATGCATGCAATTATGTATGTAACATATGTGCTGGCTGCCTTACCAGGGGATCAGCAGCATCTATCTTCTATAATCCCTCCCCCAGACTCCTGTGAAACTAAAATAGCCAATATGAATATAGGGGAGGTCCTTAAGAACATAGACAGGCTGACCGCTGTGTCCCGTGCTTAAAAAGGGGACAAGGAAACATAACGGTGCTACTGATCCCTGGGTAAGGCAGCCAGCACAGAATTACATACAACATTCCATGTATGTTTATATGTGCTGACTGGCTCTCCCCTGCAATGTGGAGCCGGTGCTGAAGAGCAGGGGCAGTTGACACATCTGGTGATAACCCCCCCCCCCCCCCCCATTTATTTATTGTATAAATTGTATAAATAAATGCCTTCTACCAGCTTCCCTGATATGCTACTATGTTGGAAGACACAGCATTGGATCATTTGCCTGTACTTCGGACATCTAACTGTCCCGAATTTCACGGGATAGTCCCTTTTTATGGGACTGTCCCATGTCTCACATGCGGCCGGCAGAGAAGCGGGGAGTAAACACTGTGCTCATGCACACAGTGTCTATTCGCAGAGGCAGAGGGACATGGGGGCATGGTCAGCAGCTTACATAGTGACAGTGATGAAACAGGGGCGTGGCTTTGCAATCGCAGTCATTCCTGTTAAGTCACACCCCCTTTTCCTGAAGCCGAGTCCCGTACCTGGCTGTTACAAAACTGGGAGATATGTCTAAAAAGAAAGATCATTTAGAATTTGCATATAAGCTATGTGCGCTACCATTTAATGCATTCTGTATTATGTAGAGTTTCTCATTTCTTTCCCTAATATATAATTTTACTGTTATTTTGTGAGTCAGCCTAGGAGAGGACCTGGCTCAGCATGTAGTATAGTCAAGCAGATCTAAAAGTGTCCCTGGAAAATATTCTGTTGGTGTGACCAAATAAAATGAAGGTGGGGCCCAATACTTATGTAGGTGGGCAGGTAAATCATTTGGGCACAATACAATTAAGATGGATGTCTGCCATACCTTAATGTCATCATCCAAGTGATTGCCATACAGTGCAGATAGCACCAATATAACTAACAGTACCATGCAGTACAGTCAGCATCCATGCGGCTGCCATAGAGTAATAAATGCATCACAGTGTCTGACAGGAAGCAGATAGCATCCCAATGACCAGAACTGAGGCCATGGACAAGATACTGGTTTAATGCCCAGTGCCCACTCCTCCGATCTGTGCCTTCCTATCTAGTAACTCACACACTGATCACTATACATAGGTCTCACCTAGAAAACAGCAGGTTTCCACCCCCAAATGCCAGCTTTCTGTCAGCCAAACTGCGACTGGATTGAGCTTGCAATCCATATGCTGCTGCTGCAGCTCCTGTTAAGGAAGCTGCAGCTTTATTGACACGTTGCAGTGAATTTGGTGGGGGGATGGGGAGGAGTGTGTAAAATGCAGGAATAATGGCAGTGTTTTAAAGGTGTGCCAAAGCCAGCTACTCTGCCATCACACGCAGCATCACTGACCCAAGCAACTGGACATGCTGAGCGTCCTTAGGGCTGCAGCGATGTCCAGTGCTCAATACAATGTTCCTGATAGTGATCCTATGCTACATCTTCAGACACAGGCAGCAGATCTGAGAAGCCAGCAATGGGCCTCCTGCTGCATTGACGTTACTTTAGGGGCCCTTGTGCACCGTGCACACAGCACCCATTATAGATATGCCACTGGTTCCAGTGCTATCAAAGGAGGCTGCGTGTGGTCGGATCCTATGCATCAAGATCTGCCCACTTCCGACTTCCGCACTGTGTGAACACATGTTCCTCTGTCATGATTTCAACCATTGCTAACCCATTGGACACCAGGACTGGGTTCACAAAATTACTCTTGTCCAAGAGTAAATGCCCAAGTGTCAATAGCACAAAGACTCAACCATCACTAGAGTAGCAATGAGTGCAATGTGATAGTGTCAAAAATTATTAGTACCTTTTTTCTGGTACATTACAGGTACAGGCAGGGCCGGTGCAGGCCCAGTCAGCGTCCCAGGTGACCAACTCCCCCCCCCTCTCCTCCGGGGGTTGGGGGTTGGGGGGTGGATGCGGCCGCCGAACTACATGCTCCACGGCACGGGGGCGGGAGGCGGTGCGCTGCTATTCCAAGGGGGGGGGGAGGGGGGAGGGGGGGTGGCACTGGGCAGCTTCTACCGACATCCCCTCTCCTCCCCACAGCGTGGCAGTGGATGCGGCAAGCCCTCCTCCCCCCGGCGGCACTGGGTGGCAGCCAGGAAACAGGACATTGACATCGAGTGTAGAGGAGGGGCTGGTTAGGGGCCGGTCGGGACAGGGGACAGGGGGGTGCGAGGCAATGCTCACCTGACTCCACGGGGGTCCAGGCTATAAAGTGCCACCCTCCAGTGGTGGCGCCGGCCCAGGGTACAGGTAAATGAGCCCCAAAGCAGTTAGTAAGATCTACTCGTTGATGAAAAGAAACATATTTCAGGGTTTGGTCAAGTATTGTGTTTTACAAGTTCTAGATAAGTGGCCATGAAAACTACATACCCCCCGACATGGCCCTCTCCAGTAGGGACACAATGCTCTGTTCTTGGACTTCCCTCTTAATTCATGATCACTCCCACCTGCTCTGAACAGGTTAATTGATAAGAAAGGTGCTTCAACACAGGTGATGGCAATCTTAAATTAAGAGGGAAGTCCAGGAATAGAGCATTCCGGAGAGGGTCATCTTCGGAGGGGATCAGGTTGTTAGTTCAAAAGTGTCTAGGTCAGAGTTGGCCAAACCGGTTCTCGAGATCTACCAATTGTCCACGTTTTCCAGATCACCTAGCTGGTGCACAGCTGTAGTCATTACTAACTGTCACATTATCATACCTGCTGCATTCATTCCCACTATAGATCCACAGGTTGCCAGTAAAAGATAAACTGTTGGTAGATCTTGAGGACAGGTTTGGCCACCCCTGGTCTAGGTAGACAGTGAAAAGTTTGACCACTATTGGTAGACAGTCAATAGGTTGATACATAAAAAAAGGTCGACATACATAACGTCGACATGGAAGAAGTCGAAATGGAAAAGATCGACAGGAGTTTTTAATTATTATTATTTGGCAGTTAGGGATTAAAGGGTGCGCTTTTCTGTTTCTTATTGTTTTTTTCCTTATTTGTTTTCTTACTTTAAATGTTTATATGATTTTGTCTTCATCCCTCAAGAGCAGGAAACTCTTAAGGGTTAAATTTGTTTTTAAAAAAAAGCAAAAAAAAAATACTACTCAAACAAACCACCTGATACTGAGTTTTGCCAGAATAATTATGACATTTACCCCCCCCCCCCACCACCACCACCACCACCACCACCACCACCACCACCTCAGTGCTATATTTACTATACAAAGTAAGAGAAGCAGCTGTTACTGTATGCTAGAAAGCAAAAAAAAAAAAGCTCAACTTTGCTTAGCTTTAATGGTAGTTTAAATAATTTGCACAGTATAATTTTATCCACATTAACAAGTTCACTGCAGAGAGAATTCCAACATATTTCTTAGCGGTGTAAACTCTTAGGTTAGAGGAGAATGCTGGGACCACTGAGAAGTGAACAGAGCACTTGAAATACAATCATGATTAATGACTGGTCTTGTCCAGAAGGAAGGAGTTAAGATCCTTGCATGACTTGGCATCCACCACCAAATTACACTTCAGTCTTCAATAGGCGCACCTGTTAGAGCAGTTGTCACACGTGGTTTACCCAGCACAACAGTGGGATTCTAGGATAATCAGGAGCTGCAAAGGATTTCGCCTTGCAGCTGACATCTCCTATATGTCACTAGCCGCTTATTGCCGTTAGGGATGTATTTTAGATTTACACACTGCTCGTAATAGAATTAATCTTGTTTAAAGCTGTTGCAAAATTATTTATATGGACCATTAAGCAGTTATACCAGTGCTGATAGAGTGCTCATTAGATATACTAAAATAATTGAGTTAACCCTGTAGGTAATTTTTAGGACTAGGTAAAAGCCAGAACTGGAACAAACCCGGACTGTTCCGATTTTTAACACATCCACTTAACTGGTGATGGTTCTCACAATCACCTCCCCAAATGGGACACGAGCTCCGCAGAGTTTGATGAATAGAGCCTGTCCGGTCCAGGGTTCCATGGTGTGGTCCGGTTCCGGTTTTCACCCATTCCCATAATTTTTACACATTGTTTTCATAATTTCTGAGAAATGTAATTGATATTAGCTTTGGCCACGTGCACATGTGCACATATCTATTATATAGTCAGCTAATGATAATATATTAAGTCTAGCAGCTGCAGTGTCGGAACTTACGAGTGGTTGGCCCAGGTGCAAAACTACATTTATGGGCCCTCCTCTTCCACTCCAAACCAAGTTCACAATATGCCACATAGCAGTGGGTGGCAGAAGTGGGCCCCTTAGTCTTCATGGGCCCCGGTGCAATGCACCTGCTGCACCAATGGTAGTTCCGCCTCTGAGCAGCTGCACCCTGAGAGCCCCTCCCCTCCTAGCTCTCACTGGCTGCCTGGCAAGTACAGCCTCTCTTTTCTACAAGTGCAGTTTGCAGAGCCGGCCCTAGCCTAAATGACGCCCTAGGCAAGATTTTGGCTGGTGCCCCCTAGCACCGCCACTAGTTCCGCCTCTGACCCTGCTCCCCTTTCCCAGCACCATCAACCCTCATCTTAGCAGTCATCATTTTGGTGCTCCTACCCACAATATTTGAAATAGAAACAGTGCACACATTCGGTGCGCAGCCCAAATAGGGGTGTGTTCTTGCTGGGAAGTGGCATGGCCACCCATTAGTACCCCAATTTAAATTATGCCACACAGTATTGCAACTTTATTCACATTATATCATGCGATGGTGTCCCTTATTCACGTTACATCACACAGTAGTACCACTTTACCTTATATACATTACTCCTCACATTATTCACATTATACCCTTAAAAAAAAATATTGTATTTTAAGCACCTCCTGTTACGCTTGCCGTTAGGCACAGGGTGATGGTAACCTGGAACCGGGAATGGGAAGTTAGGCGTGAGCCCGCAGCCGGGACCGCCGGTTAGGACGGCCACAGCGAACCCTATACTAACTCTGTTGAGTACCCCGGGCAGATGACCATTCCCTGCGGGAGCTAGGCTTCACCTGTGGCCGCCGCGTTCGAAGGAGCGAGTTAGGCCCGCTCCAACCCCGATGCAGCTAGGTCTATGAATGGACAAAGGAGAAGTGATCGTCAGGGGTAACTCAAAAGGAAATACTAACTACCGGGCCTGACTGAAAGGTAACCCCTGTCTACTGGCACCAGGCCAATAATGGGAATACGACCCAGTCGCAGACACCAGGAGAACCTAACGGGGAATCTCCAAAAGAATACAATATAATGCAAGACAGTGAATCCCCAAAACCCCCCAGCAGGAGTGGAAAGGCAGGGAAGGCCCTGCCTAGGACAGACAGGAAAGAGAAGGCAAGAACAAGGGTAAAATACAGATGGAGTCAGGTTCTGAATAAGGCCCACGGCGGGGCAGGTCCGATGCCCCAGCAGGGGAGCGGAACCAGTATGGGCACAGGCAGATCAGAGACAAAGGAGCTCGGAGGCTCCACAGAATAAACCAGGCTCCAAAGGAGCACTTACTTGACCCCCAGGGTCTGCAGAGAAGCTGCACAGGTCACAGGAGAAGGCTGAGACGCTGACCTCCAACGATAGGCAGGCAGGGAGACTGGAGCTCTTCCAGGAAGGGACCCAGGAGGGCTGGAGAGCGCTGGAGAATGCCAGGGACCGGGCAGGCGTATAGAAACGCTATAACCGGCGTCTGTGCCCAGCAGACGCTGGCTTCTTATTTGAATTTGGCGCCGCCTGCATGACGTCAGGCGCGCCGTACGGGTGCTGCTGCCGGGCGGAAGTTCGGGGATGTTGCCTAGCAACGCCCCGACGCCCGAGCTGAGAGGGAGGCTTGGAACGCTGCCGAGCAGCGTCACCAGCCTCGCAGCCCCGACCGTCCGGGTACTGGAGATACCGGACGGCGGCGTGTAACAGTACCCCCCCTTGAGGAAGGGTTAACAAACCCTTACCCCCAGGTTTATCAGGGAACTCCCGAAAAAAAATCCTTTTGAGGTTGGGTGCATGAAGATCCCTGTCAGGAACCCATGACCTCTCCTCTGGACCGAATCCTCTCCAGTGTACCAAGAACTGCAAAGAACCTCTCACGAACTTGGAGTCCAGAATTTTCTCTACCGGGAACTCCTGTTGTCCCTGCACCATCACTGGGGAGGATCCAGCGCCACTTCTGCGAAGAAATTTTTGAGAAAAGAACACCGGCTTAAGCAGGGAGGCGTGGAATGTATTGGCAATCTTAAGGGATTTGGGTAGAGACAGGCGGAAGGCTACCGGATTTACCCTCTTAATGATCCGAAAGGGACCGATAAATCGAGGCCCCAACCTCGCTGAAGGTTGGTGAAGCTTGATGTTACGGGTCGAAAGCCAGACCCAGTCACCCACCTTAAAACGACAAGGACGTCTGGACCTGTCTGCCGATACTTTCTCCCTAATTGCGGCCTCCTTGAGAGCAACATGAATACTCCTCCAAATGACTCTAAGCCGAGAGGCCGACGAAGAACCCGAGCCGGACGCTTCAGGACCTAAAGAGTTGGCTCGCGGATGGAACCCATACACTGCAAAGAATGGCGAGGTCCTGGAGGCTGAATGATGAGCATTATTATATGCAAATTCAGCAAGCGGTAAGAAACTTGCCCAATCATTCTGTAATTTGGACACAAAGCATCTCAGGTATTGTTTGAGAGACTGGTTCAATCGCTCAGTTTGTCCGTTGGACTGTGGGTGGAAAGCCGAAGTCAGACTGGTCTTAACTTTTAATGCAGTGCAAAAGAGCCTCCAAAACTGCGCCACAAATTGTGGACCGCGATCGGACACAATATCTGAGGGTAGACCGTGTAACCTAAAAATATGCTGCAGGAACAGAGTTACCAACTCCTTGGCTGATGGCAATTGTCTCAAAGCCACAAAGTGCGCCATCTTAGAAAACCTGTCTATAACGACCCAAACCACCTGACAATGAGCAGATACAGGTAATCCTACAATAAAATCCATCGCCAAGTGTGACCAGGGTCTGACAGGAATGGATAAAGGAACAAGTTCCCCGACAGGCCGCGACCTAGGGACCTTATGTTGAGTGCAACCTTGGCAGGATAATACAAACTCCCGGGTGTCTCGTGACATACCCGGCCACCAAGCAACACGGGAAAGGAGTTTCAAGGTTTTGAAGACCCCAGGATGCCCAGCCAATTTGGAATCATGAAACTCAGAAAGGACCCTGCGTCTAAGAGATGGAGGAACAAATAACTTGTTGGTGGGGGTTTGGGCCGGCGCCTGACCCTGCGCTTGACGGATGAGACCCTCCAGAGTCTGTTGGGCTCCTGCATGGATACAAGACGTGGGCACTATGGAAGTCTTGCTGACCTTGCCATCGAATTGGGGAAGAAAACACCGAGACAGTGCGTCAGCTCTGGCGTTCTTTGAGCCCGGTCTGTAAGAGATCACAAAATTAAAGCGCATGAAAAACAGCGCCCAACGAGCCTGTCGGGCGTTAAGCCTCTTAGCTGTCTCAATATATTGCAGATTCTTGTGATCCGTGAGAACGAGAATCTGATGAATTGCTCCTTCCAACCAATGGCGCCACTCATCAAAGGCCCATTTGATGGCAAGCAATTCTCTGTTTCCAACATCATAGTTGGCCTCTGCCTGTGAAAATTTTCTGGACATATACGCACAGGGATGTAAATCCAATGATTTCGGATACCTTTGGGATAACACTGCTCCCGCCCCGACTTCGGAGGCGTCCACCTCCACAATGAAGGGAAGGTCAGGATCAGGATGCCTCAGAACCGGAGCCGAGACAAACGCTTGCTTCAGGGATTCAAAGGCCTGCACAACCTGAGGAGACCATTGAGATGGATCTGCACCCTTTTTGGTTAAAGCCACCAATGGCGCAACAATAGAAGAAAAAGAATCAATGAAACGTCTATATTAATTGGCGAAGCCAAGAAAACGTTGGATTGCCTTCAGACTGGTAGGTCGGGCCCAATCCACAACTGCTTGAAGTTTCTTGGGGTCCATTTGAAAACCCTGGGAGGAAATAATATAACCCAGAAAAGAAACCTGTGTGACTTCAAACTCACATTTTTCTAATTTGTCAAATAACTGTTTTTTTCTCAGTCTTTGCAGGACCTGCCGAACCTGACTTCTATGTGATCTCAAGTCTTGTGAGAAAATCAAGATGTCGTCTAAATAAACGACTACGAAGTGGCCCAAAAAATCACGAAGGACATCATTGATAAAATCCTGAAAAACAGCGGGCGCATTGGAGAGGCCAAAGGGCATAACCAAGTACTCATAATGCCCCGTCTGAGTACTGAAAGCTGTTTTCCACTCGTCGCCTTCCTTGATCCTAATAAGATTGTATGCCCCTCTGAGATCAATCTTGGAAAAAACCGTAGCGGATCTTAATTGGTCAAAAAGTACCGTAATTAAAGGAAGGGGATAGGTGTTCTTCACCGTGATTTTGTTTAAGGCACGAAAATCAATACAAGGCCTTAAGGAACCATCCTTCTTGGCCACAAAAAAAAAACCCGCACTGAGAGGGGACTAAGACGGGCGGATGAACCCTTTTTTGAGACTCTCCTGTATGTATTCATCCATCGCCTTCGTCTCTGGGATAGATAAGGCGTACAATCTACCCTTGGGTAAAGGAGAATTGGGAATTATCCTGATGGCACAATCGTACGGACGATGGGGCGGAAGACTGTCCGCTTTCCCTTTGGAAAAAACATCCGCAAAGTCCTGATAAGGGGAAGGTATCCCAGAGAGGGAGACGGAAGCCACCAAGGCCGACGTATGAAGACAATGCTGTTTACAGTAAGGACTCCACTGGGCAATCTGCGCCGAACTCCAGTCAATAATGGGATTATGTTTAACTAACCAAGGATAACCCAAAACTATGGGAACAAGAGGACAAGAAGTTAACAAAAAAGAAATATGCTCCCTATGGAATAATCCAACAGTCATCGAGACTGAGGGAGTCTGAAAAGAAATAGCCCCATTGGACAGGATATTCCCATCCAAACCCCGAAGGGTAACCAGGTGTCAGGACTGCCATGTATATCTTGTTTGGTCTGTGGTACCTCTGGTTACACAGAGGTGCTGCTGCTGTTATGTCCAGCTTGCAGTGCCTGTGTGTGGCCAGGGCTACTATTATCTTTGTTTGGTCTGAGGTGCCTCTGGTTACACAGAGGTGCTGCTGTTATGTTCACCTTGCAGTGCCTCTGTGTGGTCAGAGGTGCTGATGTAATTTATTTGTCGGCAGTACCTGTGGGTGACCAGAGGTGCTGCTAGTGGGTTCTGCCTGCAGAGCAGTGGTCTCTGAGAGCAGTTCCAGCTGGTGTAATTAGCTGGACTGGGCTGCTCTCAGAGTGCCATTCCCAGCTGCAGCACATTCTGATCATTAAAGGGCCTGTCTCTGTGTGCTGCAGCTATTGGTTGGCTCTGGTTTTAAAAACTGCTATTGCCCTGAGCTAAGGGCCAGTTATGGAGTTTTTGGGAGTTGTTTGGAGCCTTGATTCCTGTACCTTGATTCCTATACCTTGATTCCTGTACCTTAATTCCTGTACCTTGATTCCTGTACCTTGATTCCTGTTCCTGATTGATTTAACCTGATAAAGCAGTGAGTTTTATCCATCCTGCCTCCGTTTGTCTGTTCCTCCAGCAAGTATCATTGCTTCTTGTCGTGCAGTCCATTGGGACTCCTAACATTATAACTGGCCATACCGACTTGCTGGAGGGAGAACAGTGAACTTTGCTGTGTGTCATTATGGAGCCTAACCCATCTCAAAGCCTGGAAGATCAGATCAGAGACCTGGCCCGTATTATGGCAGGCTTGTATCGGAGGGTGCAGGCTTCCGGAGCAGTGTCCGATGTGCACCTCCCCAAAGCTGCATCCGATGCCTCAGCCGATGGTGTGCCCCCAGGAGAGGTGGCCGATCCCGTAGCTGATGGTGTGTTCCCCAGGAGAGGTGGCCGATGTCGTTGCCTATGTCGTATATCGCAGTGGGTCCGATGTCCAGGTCTCCGCCAGTGAGTCCAATGTTCCGGTCTCCGCCAGTGGGTCCGATGTTCCGGTCTCCGCCAGTGGGTCCGATGTTCCGGTCTCCGCCAGAGGGTCCGATGTTCCGGTCTCCACCAGAGGGTCTGATGTTCCGGTCTCCGCCAGAGGGTCCGATGTTCCGGTCTCCGCCAGAGGGTCCGATGTTCCGGTCTCCGCCAGAGGGTCCGATGTTCCGGTCTCCGCCAGAGGGTCCGATGTTCCGGTCTCCGCCAGAGGAGCCCGATGATCCGGTCCCCGCCAAGGAGCCCGATGATCCGGTCCCCGCCAAGGAGCCCGATGTTCTAGCCCCAGAAGGGGGTTCCGTCTGTCTAGCCCCAGGAGGGGGTTCCGTCTGTCTAGCCCCAGGAGGGGGTTCCGTCTGTCTAGCCCCAGGAGGGGGTTCCGTCTGTCTAGCCCCAGGAGGGGGTTCCGTCTGTCTAGCCCCTGAAGAGGGTTCCGTCTGTCCAGCCCCAGGAGGGGGTCCCGTCTGTCCAGCCCCAGGAGGGTGTTCTGTCCAGCCCCAGGAGGAGGACGCTATTGCCCTGGCCTCCGGGCCTGAGGACGCTATTGCCCTGGCCTCCGGGCCTGAGGACGCTATTGCCCTGGCCTCCGGGCCTGAGGACGCTATTGCCCTGGCCTCCGGGCCTGAGGACGCTATTGCCCTGGCCTCCGGGCCTGAGGACGCTATTGCCCTGGCCTCCGGGCCTGAGGACGCTATTGCCCTGGCCTCCGGGCCTGAGGACGTTATTGCCCTGGCCTTCGGGCCTGCGGACGTTATTGCCCTGGCCTTCGGGCCTGAGGACGCTATTGCCCTGGCCTCCGGGCCTGAGTCTGTGGCCTCCGGGCCTGATTCTGTTGCCTCCGTGGCCTCCGGGCCTGAGTCTGTGGCCTCCGTGGCCTCCGGGCCTGAGTCTGTTGCCTCCGGGCCTGAGTCTGTGGCCTCCGGGCCTGATTCTGTTGCCTCCGTGGCCTCCGGGCCTGAGTCCGTTAATGCCCATGTCATGGAGCATAAATTGAGAGCCGCCGTGTCGGCTGTCAGTCGCAATGTCCTTTCTTTTAGTACACTATCACTTGCCATGCCAGAGGTCCGCGAGGGTCCGCCTGATGTCCCAGAGGTCCGCGAGGGTCCGCCTGATGTCCCAGAGGTCCGCGAGGGTCTGCCTACCGAGTATGATGATCTAGCCCCAGAAGGGGGTCCATGTATCATAGACCCAGGAGGGGGTCTTTCTGCCCTTGCCTTTGGGCATGAGGTCCCGTCTGCCCTTGCCTTTGGGCATGAGGTCCCGTCTGCCCTTGCCTTTGGGCATGAGGTCCCGTCTGCCCTTGCCTTTGGGCATGAGGTCCCGTCTGCCCTTGCCTTTGGGCATGAGGTCCCGTCTGCCCTTGCCTTTGGGCATGAGGTCCCGTCTGCCCTTGCCTTTGGGCATGAGGTCCTGTCTGCCCTTGCCTTCGGGCATGTGGTCCCGTCTGCCCTTGCCTTCGGGCATGTGGTCCCGTCTGCCCTTGCCCTCGGGCATGAGGACCTGGTTGCGTCTGCCATTGGATATGTCGATCATGGTGAAAAAATTTTCAGAGTGACCAAGATCCAGCCAGTGTCTGCCATCTCGGAGGTCCTGTCCACGTCTGATGTCCTGGTGGTGCCGGAATGGACTGTTGCTCTGCCCAGTGAGAGAAGCCTGGGCTTGAACTTCCAGAAGGCGTCTGGAATCCGCCTTCTCAAGGGGGGCATTATGTCAGGACTGCCATGTATATCTTGTTTGGTCTGTGGTACCTCTGGTTACACAGAGGTGCTGCTGCTGTTATGTCCAGCTTGCAGTGCCTGTGTGTGGCCAGGGCTACTATTATCTTTGTTTGGTCTGAGGTGCCTCTGGTTACACAGAGGTGCTGCTGTTATGTTCACCTTGCAGTGCCTCTGTGTGGTCAGAGGTGCTGATGTAATTTATTTGTCGGCAGTACCTGTGGGTGACCAGAGGTGCTGCTAGTGGGTTCTGCCTGCAGAGCAGTGGTCTCTGAGAGCAGTTCCAGCTGGTGTAATTAGCTGGACTGGGCTGCTCTCAGAGTGCCATTCCCAGCTGCAGCACATTCTGATCATTAAAGGGCCTGTCTCTGTGTGCTGCAGCTATTGGTTGGCTCTGGTTTTAAAAACTGCTATTGCCCTGAGCTCAGGGCCAGTTATGGAGTTTTTGGGAGTTGTTTGGAGCCTTGATTCCTGTACCTTGATTCCTGTACCTTGATTCCTGTACCTTGATTCCTGTACCTTTATTCCTGTTCCTGATTGATTTAACCTGATAAAGCAGTGAGTTTTATCCATCCTGCCTCCGTTTGTCTGTTCCTCCAGCAAGTATCATTGCTTCTTGTCGTGCAGTCCATTGGGACTCCTAACACCAGGCCTTGGAGTTTTAAATGAGGAATGCCCAATTCCTGGGCTAAACTGATATCCAGGAAATTTCCGGCTGCACCACTATCAATAAATGCAGAACCGGAAAACTGATGTTCCTGAAAAGAAATGCTACATGGCACTAATACAGAATCGTGAGAGGAAAATAATTGCAGGCCTAAGTGAACCCTCTCTTCGTTCACCTGGCCAAGGCTTTTACTGGCCTATTGGGACAATTCTTAAGGACATGACCTTTATTGCCACAATATAAACAAAGACCTGTAACCAACCTACGAGTTCTCTCCTCTGGAGAGATACGAGTCGCCCCAATTTGCATGGGCTCGTCCATCTCCTCCGGAACGAGAGGAACATAGGGAAGAGACCGAGCTTGAGCACCCTGCTCCGACCTCCGCTCCCGGAGACGACGGTCAATCTTGATAGCCAGTTCCATCAGTTTGTCAAGGGAACTAGGTACAGGATACTGGATAAGGCTATCCTTGATGATGTCAGACAGGCCACAGCGGAACTGACTCCGTAAAGCAGGGTCATTCCAACCGCAATCATTCGACCAACGATGGAATTCTGTACAATATACTTCCGCGGGGTTCTTCCCTTGTTTAAGGGCTCGCAGGTTAGTCTCCGCGGAAGCCTCTCTATCAGGGTCATCATACAGCAACCCTAAAGAACTAAAAAAGTTGTCAACCGAGGATAAGGCTGGACTGTCAGAGGGAAGCCCAAAGGCCCAGGTCTGCGGGTCCCCCTGTAATAAAGATATCACCAGGCCTACCCGTTGCGACTCTGAACCAGAGGATTGGGGTCGAAGTCTGAAATACAACTTACAACTCTCCCTAAAGTTGAAAAAAGCCCTCCGATCCCCAGAGAACCGATCGGGCAGGTTCATCTTGGGTTCTAATACCCCTGACTCTGGAGGACGCACCCTCTGCTCCTGGGAGTTTACCTTAAGGGACAGATCCCGGACCATTTGGGTTAACCCCTGGATTTGATCCGAGAACGTCTGAGGAGTGGGATTCATAGTACACCCACGGCAATTCAAAACCAGAAATTTGTTATATAAACCTCCTTTATATAACCTGTTTGGCCGGTTATAATGTTACGCTTGCCGTTAGGCACAGGGTGATGGTAACCTGGAACCGGGAATGGGAAGCCCGCAGCCGGGACCGCCGGTTAGGACGGCCACAGCGAACCCTATACTAACTCTGTTGAGTACCCCGGGCAGATGACCAATCCCTGCGGGAGCTAGGCTTCACCTGTGGCCGCCGCGTTCGAAGGAGCGAGTTAGGCCCGCTCCAACCCCGATGCAGCTAGGTCTATGAATGGACAAAGGAGAAGTGATCGTCAGGGGTAACTCAAAAGGAAATACTAACTACCGGGCCTGACTGAAAGGTAACCCCTGTCTGCTGGCACCAGGCCAATAACGGGAATACGACCCAGTCGCAGACACCAGGAGAACCTAACGGGGAATCTCCAAAAGAATACAATATAATGCAAGACAGTGAATCCCCAAAACCCCCCAGCAGGAGTGGAAAGGCAGGGAAGGCCCTGCCTAGGACAGACAGGAAAGAGAAGGCAAGAACAAGGGTAAAATACAGATGGAGTCAGGTTCTGAATAAGGCCCACGGCGGGGCAGGTCCGATGCCCCAGCAGGGGAGCGGAACCAGTATGGGCACAGGCAGATCAGAGACAAAGGAGCTCGGAGGCTCCACAGAATAAACCAGGCTCCAAAGGAGCACTTACTTGACCCCCAGGGTCTGCAGAGAAGCTGCACAGGTCACAGGAGAAGGCTGAGACGCTGACCTCCAACGATAGGCAGGCAGGGAGACTGGAGCTCTTCCAGGAAGGGACCCAGGAGGGCTGGAGAGCGCTGGAGAATGCCAGGGACCGGGCAGGCGTATAGAAACGCTATAACCGGCGTCTGTGCCCAGCAGACGCCGGCTTCTTATTTGAATTTGGCGCCGCCTGCATGACGTCAGGCGCGCCGTACGGGTGCTGCTGCCGGGCGGAAGTTCGGGGACGTTGCCTAGCAACGCCCCGACGCCCGAGCTGAGAGGGAGGCTTGGAACGCTGCCGAGCAGCGTCACCAGCCTCGCAGCCCCGCTCTCCATCCGCCGACCGTCCGGGTACTGGAGATACCGGACGGCGGCGTGTAACACCTCCATGGCCACACTGCAACCCAGCACAAAGCAGTGTGTGCTGGGCAGAGGAGAAGAGCTGCTGCTGTCACTTAAGGGGAGGGGGCCCGGGGCTTTGGCCTGGGTAATTTGTACCCCCTACCCCTTTCTCTTGGCATCCCTGATAATACCACACAGTAATGCCGCTTACACATAACACACATTATTAATGTCCTTATAACCATAATGCCCCTTACACATTATGCCAACCTTTATTAATGCCCTTCATACACATAATGACACACATAATGCCCCTTACACATATGTTGCACATTATTAATGCCCTTATACACATGACACACATAATGCCCATTACACATGTTGCACATTATTAATGCCTTGATACACATGACACACATAATGCCTGTTACACATACTGTATGTCGCACATTATTAATGCATTTATACATGACACACATAATGCCCCTTACACCTATGCCGAACAGTATTGCACAACCAACCCACTCGCAGAAAGCACTCACACTCACAGCCGCTAACACTGTGACCTCTGCCTCTGCTTGGATACAGATGTTTCCTCATACATCTTGACTCAATAAGCCATGCAGCTCCTGGCCAGTTCTGCTAACGTTGGGTGCCTTTTTTGCATTGTTATGACCAGCACACACAAGGAGCTTCCGATGATTAAAATGATATGTGGCATGAATATATTCTGTGTGCGACTGTGGCTGTACCTGCATACAGAATGCTATGTTACAGTGATTTCCATGAATACACTATTTCATATGCAGATACAGCCTCACTCACACACAGAATATAGGCCGGCTCTGGCAGTTTGGATACACATGGCTGTTCTCTGAGTCCTGTAAGCACCTGGAATTGGTGATAAACACGCATGACATTCCCACACACATGGTCCCCACATTTGTGAGGCTCCCAGGGAGAAGGGAGACATAAGAAAAAAGGTTAGGGCACAGAGATGAAAAAAAATTGGGGGTGATGAAGGTGAACCGAGATTAGAGATGGTGAAGTGAGATAGAGAGGACACAGTGGGCCGTATTCAATGTGGCTGGCGAGGGGGGTTAAACAGCGGGGATCGTGAAAACAAGCGACCCTCGCCGTCTAACCCCCGCGCCTGCCGCTCACCGTATTCAATGTACCCGCTGCAATTAGCCGCGAGCCTTGCTGTTTTAGCGGCCGCACACGCAGTTTCCCCGTCTCTGCAAGAACCCAGCGAGGTGGAAACGACGTGTGGAGGGGGTCAGTTGAATACTGACCATGCGAGCTGTGACAGCGAGCAGTCAGCACTGCTCACTGTCACAGCTTGCAGAAACCATTGAATACACCCCATTGAGAGAACAAGAGAGAAAGTGAGAGGGTGATGAGAGAGACAGGTGGGGAACAGAGATGAGGTGAGGTAACACATCTGCCAGCAACCTGCCCTATTCCTATATTGTTATTTTGTATCAGCCTGGGAGATAGCTACAGCTTGTTACATTGATTTCTTATTGTACAAACCTAAATAAATTAGGTACTTGTGTAGTTTCACGGCGCCAAGGGGACTCAGACGCACGGGCCATACTGGCGCCGTGAAACTACACAAGTACCATAAATTATCTCAGCAAACTTTAATATGGTGATTTCAGAAAACAACTAGTAAGGTTACAGCAAATATACCTGAAAGCTATTCCTGCATTAGATGAACTATTAGGGCATACACACAGGGTGATAAAACGCCCCATTTCTAAGCGATCTGATTAGATTGCTTAAAAAAGAAGCATGGAACGCTCCATGTGTATGGCCCCAGGTGACAGCAATGCGCGGTCCCACGTGGCGCTATCGCCTGACTAGATTTATACTACATGCAATATACTGTATATCTAGTGATCGCCAGTGCTCTCTCTCCAGAAAACACTGGACGTGACAGATCGCTCAACACACATCACTGGTGTCTCACTGAGGGCCAGATGCATCAAGTTTCAGAAAGTGATAAAATGGAGAGTGATAAACAACCAGCCAATCAGCTCCTTACTGCCATGTTACAGGCTGGGTTTGGAAAATGACAGGTAGGAGCTGATTGGCTGGTTATTTATCACTCTCCACTTTATCACTTTTTGAAGCTTGATACATCTGGCCCTGAGTACTGAGTGATCTGTGCTTAACTGTATTGCTAAGCACAGATGCTCAGTCGTCCCATGTATATGGGGCATAACAGCCAAGGCAATTTTTTGCAGTTATATCCCATTATCATCTATAAACTAGAATATAGGGGCAGATGTATTAAGCCTGGAGAAGATATAAACTGGAGATAAAGTGAAAAGAAAAAAAGCACCAGCCAATGAACTGTGTTTAAAAACGAGAGTTCGGAGTTGATTGGCTAATACATCTGCCCCATAGACTGGTAAAGACAGCATCACTGATAGTACAGCCAGGGGTGCATATTTAGATTTAAGTCATACCCCATCATGTCACTTCCCCATTTCATGTTACGGCCTACTATTCCTAAAAAGCTTTATAACCAGAGCTGGGATCTGGGGAGAAGGGGGGGTCTCCACTGGCTCTGCCTACCACAAAATTAAGGATGTCTATGAAGAAGACGTACTTGTTGTACTTAACTTTCATTAGGCCAAACTAGAACAAATTAGGCCACACCCAGATCCTTCCAAAACACACCCGTTTTGAACAAAACCATTGCCCCTTTTATCAGGAAATTTGGCAAACAGGTTCTTTTTATTATGATGGGCCCTGCACATGGCATTTTGTTCTTGACACTTGTTGGTAGTTGCCCTATATACAGTATGTGCCCACAATAACCGTACTACTACTACAGTGTATTTGGTTTACTGAATCATTTTGAAAATATATATACAGATATAGCAAGGCAGTCTGGGACTTGTAGTTCAGTGGTAACTGAAAAGCCATAAAATACCAGATATTTTCCATAGCAATAATCTGTGTGATAATCTGGATAATCACATAGATTATTACTAAAACTGTTTCTGTCAGTCCTGTAATAACTGAAATCTGGGATTATCACAGGCCCGATGATTGATATGAAGATTACGCTTTGTGAGAAAAGCGATCACAGAGGAAGCTTTCCGGTAATACAGCTTGATGTCCCATTTATAGAGGATAGTCCTGTTTTCAGAATTAAGGTCCTGTGCTGTAACATCAGTGTCCTCTATTCCTAATGTTATATAATTTGTAGTCTACAACTTTTTATACAGTTTTTTTTTTTTATTGAATCTGTAATGTCTGGCATTCAGAGCTGGCCCTAGCTAATTTGATGCCAGAGGCAAGGGTTTGGTTGGTGCCCCCTAGCACCATCGCTAGTTCCGCACCTGTCCCATTGCTCCTTATTCACATTACACTACACAATATTGCTCCTTATTCAAATTACACCACACTGTAGTGCCCTTTATACACATTACGCCACACAGCAGTGCACCTTATACACATAATGCCACACAGTAATAACAACCGTTATATACATAATGCCAAATAGTAATGCCCCTTGCACATTATACCACACAATAGTATGTCCTTATACACATTATTCCACACAGTAATTTCTCTTAGTATTTTTGCTGCACATCAGTGGGTTGACATGGCTGGGCTGCTTCAAGTCATCATTATTGTAACACATGATTTACCCACTAGATAGCTTCAGTCTTTCTGGTGAATAGCAGTGGGAGTGGAAAATGGTAGCTAGGTCGACAGTATGAATGTCGACATACATTAGATCAACCACTAAAGGTTGACAGGGCTTTGGTCGACATGCCTAATGTATGTCGACCATCACTGTTCACCCTATGACCCATGCCCACAGGAGCGGTAACTAAAGTACTGTATTAGGGTTTTCATTGTGCAACCACCAGAGATGTGACGTCCGAAATGTATGGCCACCAAAGATCTGGGGTTACATTGCATTGCCACCAGAGAACGTCTGTGTGCATTGTATTGGGGGACTCGTGGGAGCTGCATTGTGGAGTATATTTTACACAGATGGAACAATAAATACATGCAATATGATTTACTACCCGTTTCAGACTGCTATTTTTGTATTTTCGTTTATATTTATTTTTTATATTTATATATTTTTTACATTTTCTTAGAATATATACATATATTTTTATTTTATTGTTTTTCTTTTGATTTCCCTTATAGGAACAAGTAGAATTTCTTTTTACTAACAAAGATGGATAATATATGGAACTTAAATAAAAGCAACTTGTATGTCACCACCATAATTAAGAAAAGCCATTTCCCAGAAGAAATACGTTGATTAGAGACATACTTGTGTTATATCTTAAATCCGCCACTTTCAGGACCCTTACATTCCATATGCGTTAACTGCCCGCCGTTTGCAGTTGAGGAACTGAGAATTTCAACACCCGCTGCCAGGGCTATAATAGGGTAACCAGTGGCGTAACTATAATACATGTGCCCCCCCGCCGATAATTTGGCAGCGCCCCCTGGCGATCCATGCCCCCCCCCCCCGTGCCCCTGAGCCTCACCTCTCCCGCCCAGCAGCCGGGACCCGCAGAACTTGTCATCGGTACAGTCTCGGCTCCCCTCCTGGCTTCTGCTATGAAAAACGGACCATAAAAAAATATCCGCCCCCATACAGCAGTTTATTTTATGTTTCTGGTGTGAGGGGGAGAGAAATCACCCCCCCTCCCCTTTAACCAACCGGCTATATATTCGGAACCAATTGACCCATTTACATGAGACCAGTATCATAATGAAGAACTTTTGAGTGGGCTTCGAATGATTTCGGTCCCGTGAAACTGGGACGTTTGGTTCCAGAGAAATTTGCCCTCAAACAACATGAACAGCCATGAAATTCAAAAATGAAAAAATCGGTTTACCCGCAATATCTCTGGAACCCATTAACCCATATGGACCAGCCTGTATCAGAACTGGCAGCTGTTGGAACTGGGTTGGGGGCAGAATTAGCAGGTCCCATGTTATTCTATCGGGAAAACATTCCAGCTTTGCCTGGCGGTATCTCCGGTTCCCAGGGGGCTAGCGCTGCAGGGCCGGGCCCTGACTACAAGACATTTCTAAGCAGATGAGCTCAGAAGAATCCAGAATATGCACGGATTACCCAAATTTGTGTGTGTGTGTGGGGGTCCAGGAATACAAGAAAGGTGTAACCACACCTATTGCAATGCATTGCACAGGCACCCTTCATGCCCCCTCCTGACCCCCTCCTTTGGCTGTTATGCAATATGGGTGCAAATTACCACTGGGTTCTGGACTCTGGAGAATTGCACAAGTGTGGCTTTACTAACTGCAGTTATACTGAACAATGCCTGCAGAAGCACTGCATACATAGCAAACACTTCCTGTTTATAACAAATGTATGTCAGTGATGCAACTTACAACATCTACATGCAGCATACATACAGTGGCCACTCTCCCCTATCAACTGTACTCGAAGTAAGCTGTGCAGCCAACAATTTCCATTAAAAACCCACATTTACAGAATACACTTTTATTTTCTGATATGGGGTAGAGTATTCTTTCTAAAGCACACATTTCAATTTAAAATAGTGATCCAATCATCCTTATATTAAGGTTTGTTTTACATTTATTTAGACTTCCAAGTTCCATTATGGAACTTTCACCATGAGTCATGTGACACAAGTGACATCACTACTCCAAATATTGGTAATATTTTATGGGACTGAAATGACTGCTCCAATGGTATAAGAATGTATTTATCCATACCTCCCAACTTTGTCAATATGAAGGGCGTGACGTATGTAAATGAGGGCTTGGCTTATGCAACTTAGGCCGCGCCCCCGGTTTCGGCCGCGAATAGACGCTGGGACATTCCCGCGTTTAGCGGGACAGATGGGAGGTATGATTTACCTATTAATGTCACCTGTATTTGATATGATAATCTATGCAATATTGGAGCGTTACATACTCTAGGCCATGGGTCTTCGAACTGTGGCCCTCCAGATGTTGTGAACTACAAATCCCAGCATGCCTTGCCACAGTTTTAACACTCCCTTATAGCAAAACTGTGGCAAGGCATGCTGGGATTTGTAGTTTCACAACATCTGGAGGGCCACAGTTTGAAGACCCATGCTCTAGGCCCTTAATGCTTGTTTTGCATGTGGTATTTTTAATAGTGCTCTTGCCCCTTGATGGTATCTTATACTGTCAGCCACTGCAGTACAGCGCTTGCCTCTATATATATAAAGGTATAGGGCTATGCAGACCACCCGGTTTTGTGTATTTTATAACACATTTGACATTTAAACATGATCTGTGTGCTGTTTACGTAGATTGTCTAACATGTCTTTCACCGAATAGTACAGCATAGAAAGAGTGAAAATCTCTTGTATAGCAGTTAGATCTCTGTATTTCATTAAGGTAGTTATTACTGCCGGGTCTTAACAATTAGCTATATAAAATGCAGGACTAGTTCAGGCAGATACGTCTCATGGATCATATCTGGCAGAATGACACTGTCCTCTTTCTCCGCCACAAAATGGATTTATGGACACTGTCAATTTTACTTTGTCATTGTTTCACAGCTGGTGAAATACAATCCCTTGAGCACTTGGGAAAGACTTTCATGATTATAAAGATTCCAGCCCCCACTACCGTCTTTCCCCGATAATTAGCCCTACCCCGATAATAAGCCCTACCCCAGATTTTGGACGCTGGTCCAAAATAAGCCCTCCCCCGAAAATAAGACCTACCATTTTCCCCATGTAAATGTGTGTACACCTAATGTGTAGCCTCCGCTCGGCCCCCGCTGACTCCCGCTGCCCCCGCTGACCCCCGCTGACCCCCGCTGCCCTCCGCTCACTTACCAGCAGCACCGCAGCTCCCGTTCCCAGGGATGCATTGCCGTAGGCGCGGCGTGACGTCACGCCGCGCACATCGCGCCGCGCACATCATGCGGCTGACTGACTGACTGGCTGGCTGGCTGGCTGGCTGGCTGGCTGCTGCTCACCACACCACGCCATCAACGAACTTCAAAAAAACAGGTGGGGGCATGTAAAATACCGGCACAAATTGTGGGGCATTTCATAAAGGCAGTGGGGAATTTCTTAAAGGCGCAGGGGGGCACATTAAATTGTGGGGCATTTCATAAGGTCTAGGTCAAGGTCTATTAAAATAAGCCCTCCCCCGAAAATAAGACCTATGGTCTTTTTTGAGGGAAAAAAAAAAATAAGACAGTGTCTTATTATCGGGGAAAGACGGTAGTACAGCTCTGCTCTATACCCAACAGCGCAGGGCGCACTAAGGCTGGATTATTCCTGCACCCATCGGCCCTGCCCCCAGGATGACCCCTGAAGACTGTGTCACCCGAATCATCACCTCGGTGCCAAAACATTACTAAGTAGTTGCATTCAACAGAAACAGAAGAATATGATATGGAAAGAAGATCAATGCACACAATAGAGTAAAAGCATTCAAAATGTTGTACCATGATTTCACCTGCACTTGGTATACTGTATATGTGACAAAATGGGTGAGATTTAATTGGATGAGAGATTCAGAAAGTGAGAGATTTGGTAAGAAATCTCCAGTTTTTTTTTTTTAAAGCGGCAATAATTTACACTGCAAAATCAAACTGGTTTTGCAGTGTAAATGATCGCGCTTTAAAAAAAAAAACCTGGAGATGTCTTACCAAATCTCTCACTTTCTGAATCTCTCATCCTATCAAATCTCACCCATTGGGTCTGAGTTGGAGGCAGAGGCAATGCCGGATGCAGAAGTGTATAAGAAATGTATGGCATATTACTGGGCACCAGGGTCGTACTGGCCCACCAGGATATTGGGGGAAACCCCTGGTTTCAGATTGTGCACTTGAATTAATCATGTTACATTCTACTGCACAGGACTATGGTGTATTTTCTACAGTGCATTTATGTTAATAATCTGGAACATTATTGTGCATGTCTATCAAGTGGCCCAGACCATGGACTCTACCTGGCAACTGTGTTGCATAAAGTGTATAAGGGGTATTACTATGTGCTTATATGGATCAATGGACACTACTGTATGGTGTAATGTGAATTGGTACATGAAGCTACACCCCTATATTTTTGACGCATGTCTTCGCCACACTCTGTCCCTATTTTGAACATAAGGGGGAAGGGGTACTAGTTCTCTTTCTGGCACAGGACACAAAAAAGGCTAATTATGGTTTTGTATATAGTCCTTTCCTGAATTAACCCTCTTGTATGTTCTAGACTCTTTCCTCAAACTTTCTGTGATATTGTATCTTCATAGGGGACACTTTATTTTTATTATAAACCACAGTGATTCTGAATTAGTTGACGTGGATCTCGTGAACACTTGTCTTTGAAATGATTTGATTCTCGGTATGAAAAGTATCACCTAATAATACAGTAGTCATTCAGCCCCACAAATACATTAGGAACACTCCTGCCTTTGTCTCACAGCAATGTTCAATAAATTATCACTCAGACATGGGAATAGTGTACAAAATAAACATTGCTTGACAATTATGAATATTTCATTATAATGTTCTTGTAAAGATTCCTAAAGTAGAGTTTATTTACTGTAATGTTCTAATATCCCCCCCCCCCCTTCCCTTTTCATAATTACATTCATAGCCCTGGATGTTATTTTTTTCCTTGGGAACTACTGTATATAATTTTATTTGTGAACCAAAACAATCGTTGCTCTACGTTAGCGCTTTTCTTCCTCTACTCCTTCAGCGCTTTTCATCCAGGGCCTGATTCTGGTTGACTTGGTAAGATCGCAGCTTATCCAGTCTATGGGTGCCCGCCCCGGTGAAAAACCGCCCATTGCCGTATACCCTTGCAACCATTCGAGGGAATGTGTTATGAAAACACATTACCTACATGTGTCCAAAGCAATGGAAATCATTTGATGGTCGTCTCCTGGGCTAGTGGAAACTGACTTATATTTGCGGGGGCGATGGGATGAAGACAGGGTGGATAGCTGATGTCAACCGCCCGCCCCGGCACACTTCGCCCCGCCCACATTTACATTGGATCGTACAGCATTTTCATGGAGGTGCCCATGAAATGCTAGGTGGTCCCAGGGCCGCCCCCCCCCCCCCCCCCCCCCATAGTCCGGCGACAATATAAATCACCGAAGCCGTTCGCAGTCGGGGTTTGCATATGCACCCAAATGCACATGCGCAAACCCCGACCATCGGGGCAGGGGCCTATTTTGGTTCACTGCGATAGAACCACAATCGGCCCCCCAGTTCCTACTCATCGAGGAGATTTATCAAAGATTGAAGAGAGATGAAGGGGGTAAATAATTGATCTTATTGCTTTAAATCTTTCTGCTTTGCCTCTTTATCGCTCAAAGAAGAAGCAATACCGATGAAATAAGTTAACATCTCAGCCGCCATCTACATACAAAGGCTCATGGTAAGTATCAAATACAGAAGGTTATAGCGTAATTGACACTTACCACCTCTCCTTGCACTAATCCCAAAGTACCGACCAGTTAGTTCCTAACAGTCATTTTTCAAACTCAGGGGCAGATGTGCTAAACCCTGGGAGAGTGAAAGTGGTGGGAGATAAATTACCAGCCAATCAAATGCCAAGTTACATGTTGTGCTTGAAAATGTAGTACTGTGGGAAATAGTATTAAGAATTGGAGGGGTTTATTTAGTGAGATGGGAGTTCTATTGAAGATGGGATGTTGCTATGGGCAACCAATCAGATTCTGTCTATTATCTTCTAGAAGGTGCTAAATAAATAGAACTCCCATCTAAGTAAATAAACCTTGGAGAGAGATAAATTACCTGCCAACCAGCTCCCAAGTGTCATTTTTTCAAACAAAAAGTTTCCTCTTTGTCTCTCAACAATTCTTAGTACATAGACCCCCCCTATGGTCTATAGGGCTCTATGTACTAAGCATTAGAGAGAGAATATATGTTACATGGGGCGGGATGTATTAAAATATATCGCCGCCCGACCACCGCGATGCCAGCGTATATTTACTAACATATGCGGCTGGCATCGCGGTGCTGCAACGGAGCCCCCCGTGATACTTGTACTGTGGTGTGCGGGGGGGTCTCCGTCTCCTCCCTGCCGCCTCCTGCTGCCTTCATGCCGGGGACAGCTAAGCAGGCTGTCCCCGGGGCCTCCTCCTCCCCCCTGCAGCCGGAAGGACGTCCGGCTGCGTTGCTAGGGGGAGGAAGGGCTTACCTTCCGGGGTCCAGGAGGACCTGCAAGAAGGTAAGCCCAAGGGGGGGGGGGTGGTCGGCAAGGCAGCGGGTGGTGAAAAGAAGCCCATAGCCTTCTATAGGGTATTGCTACCCAAAGGGTGGCGATACCCTGGCCGGCGAAATTGGTGCGGCCGGGTAATAGTACATATGAAAATGTGGTAAAACGGGGTTTTTACCGCATTTTCATTTTGATACATCTCGCCCTGTAACTCTACCAGCCCTGAGAGGAAAACAAAAGGTTGCCTACTGATTAATGTATGTTACCACGAAAGAGAGCAAGGAATAATGCCCATATAGAATCAATGTAAGCCAGCATTTGTTTTGGTGCTACTGGTTATTAACCTCAATAGCATGAAACTATCAACAGTAAAACATTGATCAATCAATCAACGATCAATGATCAAATTAATATATATTTACAAAATGGACCAGCCTACAAAAGTCAAGAAAGAGTACAATAGTATGCAGGTGTAGCACACAGTGTCCTGTACAGAGGCAACCAAAAGGTAGTATCCCTAAGGATACTCAGGAGCGCTGGTAGCGTATTAACTATACACTGCTGCTGCTGCTTTTACCAAAAGGGTGTACCTTGGAATGGACAATATAGAACAGGCATGTCCAACGTTGGCCCTCCAGATGTTGTGAGACTATACATCCCAGCATGCTTTGCCACAGTTTTGCTATTAGAGAATGCTAAAACTATTGCAAAGCATGCTGGGATGTGTAGTTTCACAACATCTGGAGGGCCAACGTTGGACATGCCTGATATAGAAGAAAGAGATAGCAACAACGGCATACAGTCACTTCTGAAAATATGTTTGAATATTAATTAATGTATTTTTAATAAATATATTGAATTCAAGTACTTATGTATTCATTTTCAACTAAACACAGCTGCACCTCTTTTAATAGCAATAGCGACTGTATGCCGTTGTTGCTATCTCTTTCTCTTGTACAGAGGACCAATGAAAGCACAGTATTGCGGTATAGCAGCATGATGGGAAATAGTTAGTTATGGGCAAATTACATTTTAGGGAGCTGTGAATTGTCACATAATACATTATATGCAATAATACAGATGTAACACAGAGCTACTGCTTACAAACTATAGTAGACAATATGCAGACTTTGCTTAATTGATCATATAAAAGAACTTTCCACATTAAGGGGCTCGGAAGGATTCAGCCAACAGCCCTGTTTTCAGAGAAAGGACACAGCCGGCGGTGACAACATACGTCCTTATATAATCTGTTGCACAGATTTTCTTCCCCACCAACAATTCTCCAAGGGGCCTGTTGTGCAGCATAACGTTCTCTGGTTCTGTCCATTCGGCGGAGATTGAGAAAAACAAGCTATTAGTGAGGTCTGTGGGGACGGCATAATTACCAGTCATGACTTGCCAGGTGATTGTACTCAGGAAAGTTCCTCCCCTAACTGTACTGGAATATGTAAATCCTTAGTTCAACAAGTCCCACAAGGAAAGGCAATGCATCTTCTATAGTGTAGCTGTCCTACGTCTTATAGGGACTGAGTGGGCTAATATGCCTAATAGTTAATAGTAGTGATGCTCATATACTGGTAGCTTGTAAACAAGGCCCCTTAATGCAACAGAATTCAATCAAAGTTTGCCAGGGGAATCCTGGGCTCTGGTTGCCCAATGATACTGTAGGTAGAGTCATCTCTGAAAGGTAAGAAATGCCGTCCTGCTATCCTGCAGTGCACATGTTCTTTGAGCCAATTGACCAGTTTCAGAGCAAGTGCATCAAGATTGTAATGGGGTACTATCTAATCTGAAGAGCCGGGTAGATTAGCGAATCCCTTGCTAGATGCCGGTGGGTGAATTTAGAGTATGAGCGTTTGAGGCACAAGATATTGAATATTTGGTAATGGGTGGGGACGACACATTCTGCATTAAACAGAGACTAACCAACCCCTTCCTCTTGAACACATATTATTCACAGCCACGTATGTATTGATTTTGCCCCCAGAACACTCTAAACTGACAGAGGGTCTGATTCAGACCTCTTTAGATTGTATATAGACTGCGCATGCGGTGGATAATTGCGAATGGAGTTCTTTGCACGGCTACAAATGCATTCACAGCTGTGCACAGGGGCGGTGAGAAAATCTGGTGGGGCGGCGTTTACCCTATCACTGGGCTTCAAAGGTTTGCAGCCCTGAATCAGGACTGAATCAGGCCCCTAGACCATGGTGGATACACATTGCAGTCAATCGCTGGATATGCAAGATTTCATTTATGAATATTAGCCAATTACAGCTCTGTGACGGGATGCAGTTAATATCCCGGCGGTCGGGATCCCGGCGTTCAGAATCCCGACGCCGGAATCCCGACCGCCGAAATGCCGACACATTCTCCCTCCTGGGGTGTCCACGACACCCCTGGAGGGAGAATAAATTAGTGTGCCGAGCGTAGCGAGGCACCGGGCCCGCTGCGTGGCGAGCGCAGCGAGCCCGCAAGGGGGGGCGATCCACGTCCCCCCCTTGTCGGCATTTCGGCTGTCGGGATTCCGGCGTCGGGATTCTGAACGCCGGGATCCCGACCGCCGGGATTCAATACTGAATCCTCTGTGACAACAGCCAATCAGAACTGATATTTAGTTGAAGAAACTCCTGTTGGTTCATTTAATAGCTACAGGTTGGCATTGTACTCTTAGGGTATTATTCTGGTCGACTTTCATTTTAGCATATGGACTAAATTAATGTTCTGCTTCTCTTGCCCTGCTTCAGCCCATATGTCCCCATGCTGCAGGACACGTTACAGTTTCCAATTGCCATTACAAATCCACAACGAGGTACAGTATGGAACATTCCAAAGAAAGAAAAAAAAATCCAAAAAACACAAGTTGACCTTTTTTATGTGTCAAACTACTGCCAAGTTGACCTTTTGTTTGTGTAGCTCTTTTGTCTATATTGACCTTGTGCATGCTGGCCATGCGGTTTCAACTAATTGAATGTCGACCTAGACACTGTAGAACTATCAACCGCATTCCAGTTTTGATGGTACAGATCTCCGGATATTGTCGTAGGACCCAGTTGTTCTGTATGCCAGGGAAGGCCGCTCACACCCAGCGCATGCACAAACAACAAACATTGGCCCCGTGCGAGCGAACGCAGCCCTGCAAATGGACTTGAATAAGGTCTATAGAGAGATGTGAATACAAAATAAGCAGCCAAATACATTTGAAAAACATTTCCCCATTGCCCTAACTTTAATGCAGATGTTATTTTGCGCAGTTGTCTTGTTGGCAACTAAAGAAGTGGCCATGGGAAATAATGCTTCTGTTTCTTGGTTAAAGTTCCTTCACACTATTGTCGACACCAAAGGGGACACCAAGGTTCAATTACTGCACAGTCCTAGCAATGCCTGTGACGGTCTGATCTTGTGTTCTTCGTCTGTTCCATCTGTCCCTGGCCACTGGTCCCTGGTCCCTGTGCAGATTCTTATTCTCTGAAGGTTTAGCTCAGACATCAGATTATTTTATAAGTCTGGCGGTTCGTTCCGCTGCAGAGCCAAACGCTGCAATTTCACTGACTCGCTGAAAGAACTCAGAGACTTAATAATGCCAAATATGTGTTGTATCTTCATTCTAGCTGTACATTCAATAAACTGTACTTCAGATGTAGAAACTCCTTAAATTTCAGGCAATACATCCCTAAATCTCTGCAGACATGTAGCCATTCTTGAAATTGTCCATATTCAGGGCATTTGAATAATGTTTAAGTGACATCATCATTTCTTACAGCCCCAAGTCAGGGATGGAGGCAATGTCAATGTTGTATGCCGTAGAGTGATACTTTCCCATTAAAGCTGCACTGTACATGTGCCTGACTGTAATTACAGTGGCACCAGGGTCTTATTTACCATGCCCAGAGACAATAGGGTTACTCAGAAGGTTAATTATGAACCGTTGTGTGGCCGATATTTGTGCACAAGTGGTGGATCTGAGAAGTCTCTATACAAATCTCAACGGCTGTCTACTCTTCCAGGAGTTTTCCCGGAGTCCCCCAGGCCTTCCGGAAGAGTTGGCAACTATGGGGGACATTTACCAAAATGGATTCGTATAATAAAAGTGAAAAAAGTCGTATTCGTAGGCGTATTGTCGTGAATTTCTGGCGTATTCGTGAATTCGTAATTTATGAAGTAAAAAAATCGTGGAATCGTGGAAATTATCTTGGCGTGAACTTGTGATATTGAGGTCGTATTCGTATATAAAAATACGACTACGCATGTGTACGAAAAGTCTACACCATCGATAGAATACGACTGATTTTTGCATGGGCTAGGCGTGTTTTCCTCATGTACTAAAAATTCGTATTCGTGAAGTTGTAAAATCGGATTCGTAAACAACTCCCATTCGTACAAAAATTCGTGAAATAAAATACACCCTCCTTGACAAGGTCTATTTTGAAGTGTATTTCACCTGCTTCAATGGAACACATGTGTTATCATTTGAAAACACATCACACACCTTCGAAATCACACATGTGTGCCTTATAAAAGGCAAACATCCACCTGCAAACACTTCCTGACTTCTAGCATGGCAGACTATGGCCCTTATTCTGATCGTTGGGTTTTTTTCCGCTTGCGGTCGTACCGCCGATGGTTTTCGCCTGCGCATGTTCAGAGGTTTTGCCGTACGTTTTCTTGAGATGCCGCACAGGGGGCGGACAGGGGCGTGAAGGGCTACTTAGCCTCATTACCCTATGCATACGCCCCGCGTTTCATGGGCGTTCCCATGCAAACGCTGGGCGTATGCATGGTAATAAAGCCGTGACGCATGTGTAGGGGGCGGGCATCTGACATTGCTGGATGTCAGCTGCCCGCCCCCATACATGATTTCATACAGACAAGTGTCCGTGTGGTCTAGGGTGGCGGGAGCTGGTGGAGCGTGCGGGCCTGCATTCGATGGTCGGCGACCATCGAATGCAGGGGATGCTCCCAAGATGGAGGAGGCGTATCCCCGTCCACTTTCATGCGGACTGCCACATATCCGCGTACGGACGGAGGTGGCGATCCGTATGGAAGGCGGGGATTCACCTGCACGGTCCTGGCCGCATATACTGATCTGGCCGCACCGATCAGAATAAGGGCCTATATGCTATATCAGGGTGCTTCAGTGTGGGCTTTGAGACAGGTGATGTCTTGGCTGTGCCAAGGAAGAAGACGCCGGCGTCATGAAACTGAGCATGACCAGCAGGTCCAGCAGGTATCACAGAGGCAGTGTCGGCCTCGTTTATTTAGGCCGCGTTTATGTTTTGACGCATTGCCGGATGATGTGGTTATAGATGTTCCGGCTTAATCGTACCAACATTCTCCCTCTGTATGGGCTCATTAGACTGGAGCTAGATCCTGTGACAGGACGCTCATGCGCTGTCTCAGGCCTGCACAAACTGCTGGCTGTGTTGTACTTTCTGCCGTCTGGCAGTTTTCAACATGTCATTGGCCAAGGCATTGGCATATCTCAGCCCATACTGTCCAGGTACCTGACCCAGGTGCTTGAAGCCCTTCAGCCACATGTAGATGCCTCAATCTGCTTCCCAAGCCAGGAGACAGAGTGGCATGATGTTAGGGTAGCATTCCATCGCATTGCATCCATGCCCAATGTGCTTTGTGCTATTGACTGCACACACATTCCGCTGAGACCACCTCGGGATACTGCCCGTTCCTATTATAACCGCCATGGAAGCACAAGTACCAACGTGCAGGTGGTCTGTGATGCAAATCTTAAGATCATGAGTGTGTTTGCAGGCTACCCTGGCTCATGTCATGACTCCTATATCCTCACACAGTCAGTCCTCTTTGATGATTTTGAAGCCGGATCAATGGCAGAGGGCTGGCTACTGGGTAAGTGTATAATACTGTATAAACTACTGTATGTGACACATAGGGAATTGATGACACGTCTGTTTATATCTCTCTCAATTTGGGTGTGTATGCATACATTATGAACTCTTTCTCTCTCTATCTCTCTATATGAGAAGCGGCCATCTATTAGAATTAACTTAGGTCTACAGCCATTAGGTCGACCCCACTAGGTAGACTGGCAGGAAGGTTGACCTGATTTACGGTCGACATGGGCCAAGGTCGACATGACTTTAGCTCAAATTGGCATAAAGTTTGACATGTGGAAGGTCGACTGCTCATAAGTTCAACATGGGTATTTCACTGCTGTTTGTGCCGACATGTGGCGGTAGCGAGTATTTCATGCCCTACCATCCACTAGGGCGTGGAGGAGCTCATTCAAGCTGTGCCAAGCAAAGTGCGCCGTCGTGCACGATGCATTGTGAACGAACCAAGCAATGCCAGGGTCCAATTCTCATTGCCAACTGTGTCCATGTTGACTGTGTCGACATTAGGTTTAAAAACCAGGGTACTTGTGGAGTATCACGGCTCCCACGACCTGCATCGTATGCAGATCGTATGCTAAAAATCGCATTGCATCGCATGTGGCATACGATGCGATGCGATGTTTTACCGATTTTAGAGCCATTTTAGCTCCAAAATCGTATACGATGGCATCCGATGCGATGCGATGGCACCCGATTTTGCACTGAAATGCATCAGAATGCATTGAAATGTGTATTAAAGTAGTGAAATGCCCCCAAATGCCATTTTTCATAGTGTACCACCCCCACTATCAACGTCAACCCGAAGCGTGGCGAGCGCAGCGAGCCCGCGAGGGGACGCGGATACCTTCACAGCTATACGCGTCTCCTCGCGGGCTTTACAGGTATCCGCGTCCCCTCGCGGGCTCGCTGTGCTCGCCACGCTTCGGGTTGATGTTGATAGTGGGGGTGGTACACTATGAAAAATGGCATTTGGGGGCATTTCACTACTTTAATACACATTTCAATGCATTCTGATGCATTTCAGTGCAAAATCGGGTGCCATCGCATCGCATCGGATGCCATCGTATACGATTTTGGAGCTAAAATGGCTCAAAAATCGGTAAAACATCACATCGATGGCATACGATGCCATGCGATGTTTTACCGATTTTTCACAATTTTTGCTCTAAAATCGGTAAAACATCGTATCGCATCGTATGACATCGTATGCCACTACATATGGCATACGATGCCATACGATGGGAGCCGTGATACTCCACAAGTACCCCAACCAGTGCTTAAACAATGTTGACAGTATGACCAGTCGACCTTCCTCATGTCGACCTTTATGCAAAATCAACCTTACGGCATGTCCACCTACCTGCCACTAGAACTAATGGGGTCGACCTAATGACTGTAGCCCGAAGTGCATTCTGACAGATGTACCGATTCCATATATATATATGTGTATCTGTGTGTGGTTTATTTGCATTTGCTAATGGTTTCTTTTCCCTTAATAGGTGTTGTATGGTGTGAATACACAGGTTGATTTCCTTTGCCTACCTCTGGATTTTATATGATGTGAATGTTACATGTGATAAATGTAAAATTGAGATGTTGGTGTATGTGGGTGAACACATACATTGGACTGTTTGGCCCATGTGTACTGGGAAGAGCTTTCCATAGTGTTTAGTACTCCTTGCAAAATGTCACCATAATTTCGGTGTATGTGCTGGGGGTCAATAAAGGCTAATAACAAAGCGATGAGGTCTTTTGCAAACTTATTTACTTGTGGATTGACAATTTGTTAGCATTTACGTAAAAACACATCATTTGCCCCCACGCTTCGAAGCCCCTGACCCCTTTACATTGGGGGTTTCTTTGTGGCTTTGGCGGGTCAACCGGCGTGGTGGTGAAGGGAGGGGAGTTGACGCTGGTGTTGTGCTGCTGCTCTGGGAGGTAGGGCTTTGGTGCTGTGCCAACAAATTCCGCTCTCTAAAGGAGACGGAAATGTCCTCAAGTATGCGGGTGTGGCTGGTATGCTGCTGGCATAAAGCCTCCATTATGGACATCATGCGGGTTTGATAAGTGGCCTGCTCCAGCCGCATTGCCGCCACAGATTTTAACAAGGCCCGGTTGTCCTTATGCAGGAGTGCCTGGGTCCGTGCAATGCGTCCGGTTTCTACATATATGTTCTCGAGATGAGCAGCTTGCCGTTTGAAAGTTGCCTCGCAGCGGGCTTGATGGGCAGCCCAATTCATAAAGAAATCAGCAGCAACACCACCAGCCGGGGGTTCGGGGCTGAAAGTCAGCTGGGGGCTATGTGGCATTCGCCTGGCTCGGGGAGATGGGGTGTGTTCCCGCATTGGCCACGCATCGTCTTCTGCCTCAGGCTCCGGATTGGCACCACCTATACAATTGACAAAGATAACATTAGTGTTACAACATTTGCAGTGTCCAGTCTTACAAAAGCAAGATCACTTGACTATAAATCAATTATGTAAGAATAATTATTATTAGTGCTCCAATATGTTACAATGCTAATGAAGCCTATGATGACAATAACATCCGAGATGTGATAATAGCACCTACATCTGTTGTATTTGTACAATGCACTGACACTACTTAAACGTTCCACACAATGTCAATATGGTCAATTATGATGTGGGGACAATACTACATTTCATTACAAATGTATCCCCCCCCCCAGCCCCCCCAAAAAAATTTGCTTTCCTTTTAAAGGTGTTGATAATTGGTTTACTGTGAGTGTGGGTCCACAAACATTGATATGGGTTAATGACCATTAAAAAGGGGCTGTGGGAAAAGGTCCTTATAGGTTTGACGGTCCATTAACAAATAATGGGTAATTAGCCAAGCAGAATTATGGTCAGGTATGGAAACATGCTGTGCTGCGGCCGGAGTCCATATACCATTTGTACTGTCCAAATTGTGTGTGTGTTACCGTTGCATAATGGCTATTACTGTTTTATGATGGGAGTTCACATTTGTCAACAACATGGCTAAAAGCATGTGCAGTGCAGGTGGGCCAGATGTAACATGTGCAGAGAAAGATACATTTGACTTGGGTGTGTTGAAGCCGAAATGTAAAGGGCCGTGTTTATGACATTAAAATGATTCTTTAGCCTACACATGAATTGTAACACATACACAAATGACAAATGTTTGTATCCATGTTACATCTGACCCACCTGCACTGCACATGGTTTGGGAATTTGCTAATGTGACATTTTTGTGTGCTGTGGCCAGAATAGTGTCTGTCCAGTTATAAGGATGGATCATCCAAACAACACATGAAGCACTCACACAGTGAACCATAAATGTATGTGATTTAACCTGTGATTCCAAAAAATAAAAAAACAAAATCATGCACACCATTCATACACATTCAATGAGCAGGTCACATGTTCAATAAAAACTACAGGCAGTGGCTATAATGCCGACAACACTCTATGGCAAATGGCTGAAATTAGGATGAAAAGCAGTAACCTTCACCACTTTCACACTCATGAATAAATTATGGCAGCTGCTGCAGTGATGAGCTCTGCAAACAAGGGTGTGTCAAATTAGGAGTGGACAAGCAGTAATTAGTAGTGAAGGTTATGAGCAACGATTATGTTATTTGCTGTAAAGGGTTATAAGTTCGTTACACACTTTTAGATGGTATTTTTGATGTAAATGTTGTGAAATAAATCTGCAAAAGTCATGTAGGTAATTACAAGGGCCGAAATGGTGGCAAACGGTTGGAAAGAGGGATGAGTCAGCCAAATTGGTTCCTACATTAGGATATATGCCATTTGTCACATTGTTATGGTATAGGTTGAGCATTTAAATTATTGTAGTACTTTTGATCCAGAAATGCTACCATAAGGCTCATGTATTTTGTACACAACAGATACATCAGACAGAATATCTGTGTGTGTGTATGCAACTATATTGTGCGCACATTAGCACAACCATACAATAACACCAGGTGACAACATTGGCCACTACAGGAGGGGCATAATGTTATGTCCATGCACTTCCCTAGTGATGTATGATTACCATCACCTGTGCTGAAGTAGCGAGATCATACATTTGGGACTTGAATACAGCTTTAAACATACATGAGATGGGAGTGCAGGAATGAAGCATTGTGTATCTCCTGGAGCGGGTAGTGTTATGTGGTATTTGCACCATTATATATTGTTACCTTCATGGGTGTCTGCTTCTTGTGATCCTTGCTGTGGTGGGCTCATGACCGGTGTCCTGATGTTCATTGGCCCAAGTGTGGGAGATGATTCAGGCTCACATTCAGTTGCTACATAGGAAGCAAACATTGCACCACATAAAGCAACATAAAATACTTGTGTTATCACATGTAATTTGTATATTTAATAAATTAGGGATTAATTTACCTATAATTTCAACATCACTGTCCTGAGGGGCCACCGACACAGTAGCCGTTGCAGATGATTTCTGTGAATGGCGAGGAGCAGTAACAGTCCGTGATGCTGTGCATAGTGAACGAGAAAAATTGTCAGTCATGTGTTGTTAAACAAACAATCCACACATCATATGTATGCAGGGGCGGATTTAGGGATGAGGGCGCCCCTAGGCACAACAATAATGTTTACTAAGTAGGACAGTTTATAGGGGCAGTATCTGCATGTCCTATCCATTTACACTCTATTTAAGATGGAATATAGTACAGTACAGTGGATATTTTGCAGTTATTGGTACATTTTGGGCTGACAGTACTATCACAGGCATCCAAGTGCCGCCCCCAAACATGTGCCGCCCCTAGGCCGGTGCCTCACGTGCCTAATGGGAAATTCGGCTCTGTATGTATGTATGTATGTATGTATGTACATACACACACACACAGAGAGAGAGATACACACACACACACACACATATATACACTTTCATAGCGACACACTTGACAGGACAACAATTTACCAATCTCCACATTGAAAAAATTCCCATGGCCCACTTCAAAATCATAGGATGACGTGAGCGAGTGCGATGCAGGATGGGATGCTGTATGGAGAATAAAGCAAACATAATTTACTATAGAGCGCAAGAAAGAGAGAGAGAGAGAGAGATAGAATGAGCAGAGGGTGTCTATGTTGGTGTACGCACCGGTCTCCCCAACATCTGACGTCTCCAACTGGCGACGTTTGCCATCAGTGCCTGTTGAGCGTCTGTGTGTGTCGGTGCTGGCCGACTGGGATGCTGCATGGAGAATAAAGCAAACATTATTTACTATAGAGCAATAGAGCGCAAGAAAGAGAGAGAGAGAGAGAGAGAGAGAGAGAGAGAGAGAGATAGAGAGAGAGAGAGAGAGATAGAATGAGCAGAGGGTGTCTATGTTGGTGTACGCACCGGTCTCCCCAACATCTGACGTCTCCAACTGGCGACGTTTGCCATCAGTGCCTGTTGAGCGTCTGTGTGTGTCGGTGCTGGCCGACTGGGATGCTGCATGGAGAATAAAGCAAACATTATTTACTATAGAGCAATAGAGCGCAAGAAAGAGAGAGAGAGAGAGAGAGAGAGAGAGAGAGCGCGCAAGAAAGAGAGAGAGAGAGAGAGAGAGAGAGAGAGAGAGAGAGAGAGAGATAGAATGAGCTGAGGGTGTCTATGTTGGTGTACGCACCGGTCTCCCCAACATCTGACGTCTCCAACTGGTGACGTTTGGCCTGAGTGGCCGTTGAGCCTCTTTGTGTCTTGGAGCTGCCCGACTGGGATGCAGGACGGGATGCTGTATGGAGAATAAAGCAAACATTATTTACTATAGAGCAATAGAGCAATAGAGAAAGAGAGAGAGAGAGAGAGAGAGAGAGAGAGAGAGAGAGAGAGAGAGAGAGAGAGCGCGCAAGAAAGAGAGAGAGAGAGAGAGAGAGATAGAATGAGCTGAGGGTGTCTATGTTGGTGTACGCACCGGTCTCCCCAACATCTGACGTCTCCAACTGGTGACGTTTGGCCTGAGTGGCCGTTGAGCCTCTTTGTGTCTTGGAGCTGCCCGACTGGGATGCAGGACGGGATGCTGTATGGAGAATAAAGCAAACATTATTTACTATAGAGCAAGAGAAAGAGAGAGAGAGAGAGAGAGAGAGAGAGAGAGAGAGAGAGAATGAGCTGAGGGTGTCTATGTTGGTGTACGCACCGGTCTCCCCAACATCTGACGTCTCCAACTGGTGACGTTTGGCCTGAGTGGCCGTTGAGCCTCTTTGTGTCTTGGAGCTGCCCGACTGGGATGCAGGACGGGATGCTGTATGGAGAATAAAGCAAACATTATTTACTATAGAGCAATAGAGCAATAGAGAAGAGAGAGAGAGAGAGAGAGAGAGAGAGAGAGAGAGAGAGAGAGAGAGAGAGAGAGACAGAGCGCGCAAGAAAGAGAGAGAGAGAGAGAGAGAGAGAGAGAGAGAGATAGAATGAGCTGAGGGTGTCTATTACGCACCGGTCTCCCCAACATCTGAGGTCTCCAACTGGTGACGTTTGGCCTGAGTGGCCGTTGAGCCTCTTTGTGTCTTGGAGCTGCCCGACTGGGATGCAGGACGGGATGCTGTATGGAGAATAAAGCAAACATTATTTACTATAGAGCAAGAGAAGAGAGAGAGAGAGAGAGAGAGAGAGAGAGAGAGAGAGAGAGAGAGAGAGAGAGAGAGAGAGAGAGAGAGAGAATGAGCTGAGGGTGTCTATGTTGGTGTACGCACCGGTCTCCCCAACATCTGAGGTCTCCAACTGGTGACGTTTGGCCTGAGTGGCCGTTGAGCCTCTTTGTGTCTTGGAGCTGCCCGACTGGGATGCAGCACGGGATGCTGTATGGAGAATAAAGCAAACATTAGTTACTATAGAGCAATAGAGCAAGAGAGAGAGAGAGAGAGAGCACAAGAAAGAGAGAGAGAGAGAGAGAGAGAGAGAGAGAGAGAGAGACAGAGCGCAAGAGAGAGACAGAGCGCATACCTGTATCATCATCAGATTCTGCCGAAGAGGACTGTTCTAAAATCCTTTTTGACCGTCGGCCACTTGAATCCGCAGGGGATGTGTGCGGTTGCTTATGTTTAGCTAGTTTTTTTTCACTTGCAGCTGTGATGAGAAATACAGAAGCACAACACATCCGAATTAGCATCACAAGGAGCAACCACAATAAAAACAGAGAATAGCAACATCCAAACATAAACATCACACCTTAATTACAAGAGTAGTCCAGTAATGGTGGCACAATTGCAATTATTAATTAATTATTTGCAATTTCAGGGGAAATCACACAGCTGTTGCTATGGGATACCAAAACAAATGGTCGCACAACAATTACTGCTAACACATCTACAAACAAATAATTATAACACAATGAGGAAAAAACATAAGCGCAGCATCGGAAAATGCAGGAACACACATTATGAACAAATATGTGTACACATGTGAACCGGTTCCCAAATTAGACATAAACAGGATATGCTTGTCTGCTGATCAATTTAATCATAGAAGAGAACAAATGACAACATGTGGGGAAGCATTATTGTGGTTAGTCAACTTGAGTTTAACCCCACCAAATAATTATTACAAGGAGTAGACCATGTGCACTGCTGGTGGGGCAGATGTTACTGGTGCAAAGAATGTTTGTGGTGTCAGTTTGATAAATTTGGTGCCGCCTTCATACTGTGTGATTTATGCTGACACAGCAATATAGATCTCACTTTGAAGTACCACAGTAAATTTATTTTATTGCTGCACATGTGACATCTGGCCCCCTGCAGTGCATATTGGTTTGATTATCTAACAAGTGTTTTGTCAGGTTACAGTGAAGTCAAATACCACTACCTTATTCAACACAAAGGGAACATTAACATGACTGTGAGGTATTGTGCTTTGCAGTGTTTGTACAGACCTAACCTGTGCAATTGTGTTATAATGCTAACAGCCTGCGCTATACAGTAACCCACTACACAAAACATGTGTGCATGAAAAGTTTGAACCTTCACATGTCAACATACTGCATGTGTCGACCAAATGTCTTTACAATAAATACAACACCAAAAAAAAAGACCATGTGAGGTGTATTGCATGTTTACATGACACTGATGTCATGGGTGTGTGTCTCATTGGTGACTAAACAATGGCTGTTGGTCCAAAATGTGATGTGGCATCATAACTATGAGCAAATTACTGCACTGACCACTACTCACCAACATGTCGCCTATCTGTGTCAAACACACCAGGTGGGTTGGTCACTTCCTTCGGAATGAGAGTGGCCATTGCCCTCTCATAGTTTTTCCAATCAATTGGAGATGGGACATTGGGGCCAAATCGCCGGCGAAACTTGTCCTCCTTTGTGATCTTCTCTTTCACCAGCCGGCGAATGTCGTAAAAACGCTTTTTGCAATTAGCAAAGTCACGGACAATGGTCCCATGTGCATTGACCGCCTCCACTACCTGCTTCCATATAGTGGCCTTCCGTGCTGCCGACACAGGCTTAAAGAATAGGGGATCCTTATACTTTATAATGTTATGCACAAGGGCACTGCTCTCTGCTGGTGTGAACATTGGCATCTTCTTCAAAGTATTCTGCGAAGATGCCTTCTTCCCCTTTTTAGAGGCAGCAGGGGTGTCAACAGCCACATCATCCTCATCATCATCATCATCATCCTCACCCTCACCTTCCTCAGCCACATATTCCTCCTCCTCCTCCTCCAGCTCCTCATCAGCCACCATCACATCAGGCACCTCCTCCACCTCAGCCATGGAACTGTCACCACTCTCAGACATGACACAAAAAATTAAACACAAACAACACAAAACACACTCCTACTCCTTCCCTCAAACAAACACACACACACACACACACACACACACAAACACACACAAATATCGACTATAGGACAAAAAAAAAAAACTAATGGGACAAACTTTGAAAAGGACAAGACAAACAATAGCACAAGACAACTTTCAGAACAATACACACTCAGAAATCACTTAGAAACAACTCACCCAAAAACACCAACCAAACTCTCCACTGCACCTCTCTCCTCCACACTCCAAACTACACCCACAACAAGTTTTGGCGCCTCCACGACTTATATATGGGTCTGAGAGCCCTCCCCAGTGTAAAAGAGATACACCAATCACGCTTGTACTTTCATTTTCGTAGTGAGCCATGTGGTTGAATATACGAAAATTCGTATTTCATTTCACGACAAAGTCGTGAAATAACTGGGTTTTCGGACCAAAAACGCTACGACATTCGTATTTCAGCTACGAATCTACGACATTACGAAAACATGCGTAAAACAACATACGAATGTCTACACCATCGGAAAATACGAATTTTACAAATACGACTTTGTAATAACTTACACTCCGGAACACGACTTTTTTAAGATCACTAGCATTCGTACACATTCGTATTTCCTACGCATACAAATACGAATACGAATTTTTAGGGAATCCATTTTGGTAAATGTCCCCCTATGAATCTATGAAATAGCCAGACAATCTGGCATGCCGGAACCCCAAATTCCAGCATGATGTGTAATGTCTTAACTCTAATACTTAAACACATAACTATTATTATTGTGTTGGATTTCAAATAAATATACAGCTGTATTTATTATATAACGTGACCAGAGGCGTACCTAGATATTTGTAGGCCCCATAGCAATAGTTTGTAAGGGCCCCCTATTTAGCAACTGATGTTGATAAATGTATGTAAAACATATTACTTACACAGCAAAGATGGGGGCCCCTTCATCTCTGGGCCCATACCCCTTACACCAGGGCCGGCCTTAGGCATAGGCAAACTAGGCAATTGCCTAGGGCATTTGGAATGCCTAGGGGCATCAGCAGCTTCTGCTGATTAAAATGATATGCAGCATGCCTATATTCTGTGTGTGAGTGAGGCTGTATCTGCATATGAAATAGTGTATTCATGGAAATCACTGTAACATAGCATTCTGTATGCAGGTACAGCCACAGTCACACACAGAATATATTCATGCCACATATCATTTTAATCATCGGAAGCTCCTTGTGTGTGCTGGTCATAACAATGCAAATAAGACGAATGTTCAGTAAAAAAGGCACCCAACATTAGCAGAACTGGCTAGGAGCTGCATGGCCTATTGAGGCAAGATGTATGAGGAAACATCTTTATCCAAGCAGAGGCAGAGGTCACAGTAATAGCGGCTGTGCGAGTGCTGTCTGCGGGTGGGTTGGTTGTGCAATAGTGTTCAGCATATGTGTAAGGGTCATTATGTGTGTCATGTATAAATGCATTAATAATGTGCGACATATGTGTAACAGGCATTATGTGTGTCATGTGCATAAGGGCATTAATAATGTGCAACATATGTGTAATGGGCATTATGTGTGTCGTGTATAAGGACATTAATAATGTGCAACATATGTGTAAGGGGCATTATGTGTGTCATTATGTGTATGAAGGGCATTAATAAAGGTTGGCATAATGTATAAGGGGCATTATGGTTATAAGGACATTAAAAATGTGTGTCATGTGTAAGGGGCACCGAGAGAAAGGGGTGCCGAGAGAAAGGGGTAGGGGTACAAATTACCCAGGCCAGCAGCAGCAGCTGCAGCTCTTCTCCTCTGCCCAGCACACACTGATTTGTGCTGGGTTGCAGTGTGGCCATGGAGGTGGTTAAAATACAATATTTTCTCAGGATTTTTTTCTAAAGGTATAATGTCAATAATGTGAGGAGTAATGTACATAAGGTAAAGTGGTAACTACTGTGTGATGTAACGTGAATAAGGGACAGCATCGCATGATATAATGTGAATAAAGTTGCACTACTGTGTGGCATAATTTGAATTGGGGGTAAAATTGTGTGGCCATGCCCCTTCCCAGCAAGAACACACCCCTGTTTGGGCTGCGCACCAAATGTGTGCACTGTTTCTATTTAAAATATTGCGTGTAGGAGCACCAAAATGATGACTGCTATGATGAGGGTTGATGGTGCTGAGAAAGGGGAGCAGGGTCAGAGGCCGAACTAGTGGTGGTGCTAGGGCCACTAGCCAAAATCTTGCCTAGGGCATCATTTAGGCTAGGGCCGGCTCTGCCTTACACCTATGGTAGGTACACCCTTGAACGTGACTACTGTGATGGGAAGGATGGATGGAAGGTTAAGACCTAGTTACCTTTTAGTAACCCCATCTTATTCAAACTATATTTAACATTGCCTGTATCATGCTAATCATTTATTTATATATTCTATGTCGAGCTACACATGCCTTTTATTTGTGTAGTATGCCTTTTTATGAAATATGAAAGCAGCGTGAATCCTACCCAGTCGCATCCAGCATTAGCAGACATGTTAAACACTGAAGAGTAACAATTGAAAGAGATATAATATACATCTGTGAAACACACATATGTATACAGAAGCAGTGCTAGAACAGATGAATGATTCACAATTGTAATTCAAATTCCATATAACAATACACTATGACAGTGGTTCCCAACCTGGGGTACTAGTACCCCTGGGGGTACTCTGCAGACCAGTTGGGGGTACTTGAAAATAATATTGGTAATGGCGGACAATGAAAAGCTCTTTTGATGGCTGAAGAAGACCCATTGCCATGGTGACAAACCATGTTGTGTCATATGCCTGACCAGCAATCCACTGGGAGCTTCCCATGCTGCCCTCAGACATCAGCAGTCATCTGCCCAGCACTGACAAAGGTGGAGGAAGCAGCGGCATTAATCCTACCGGTGTTAGCGGGAATCCTGGAGATAATACACAACCAGTGTCTAGACACAGAAGGGCATGATTCCTTGCTGTATACTACTCCTCCGCTCCTCCTTAATATAAGGACATGCATAAGGATCCGCATACCGCTAAGTACTGTCCATATTTCAAAATGAGAGGAGGGGGTACTTATCAATGAAAAGCCTAATAAAGGGGTACGGGAGAGAAAAAAGGTTGGGAACCACTGCACTATGAGAACATATAATAAAAATATACATAAAATATAGGAGATATACAATAATTGGCCGCTTGTACCGAGTGTGCTTGGGAGCAGGTCATTTTGCCCCAAACTGTTCAATAATTACACATGGTGGTAAGACGAAGTCTCTTGAGATTTATAGTTACCAAACTGGTCGCTACATAGGTAAGTTGGTGATCGGAGTCACTTGTATAATGAAATCCTAATTAGCTTGCTCCTATTTGGATAGTAAGTATTCAGTTGGTGATGGTAGGCAGTTTCTCCAACAGAGAGTCAATACCTCGGCATAGGTTCTGTTCATCCTATTGGGGCTTCAAAAAGTAAGTGTCCCAAGGCTGGTTCAAGAGGCAGTCCTTCATTGAGGTGTTGCATCACCTGACCCATTTCACTGCCCTCTATAGCAACTTTCTCAAAGGTGAAGGTGCTACACACTGAAGGGTACCTGCAGGTAAACTGAGGAGGACTGGAGGAGGTTTGTGTACAGTCCCTGGTAAACGATAACATGAGAGCGGTTTAAATAGATACAAATGCAGGGAAGAGGGCAAATGTTCTTCTGAAAGTGGGTTGTGAAACCTCCTCATACTGTCTAACTGTGTATAGAGTAAGGACCATGGCTCAGCAACTATAATTGCCCATTGAAGTGACTGGGACAAGGATGCTGCTGACGTACAGTATAAGAGTGTGTAATCTTTCAGGTGTGGGCTTCTTTCACAATCCAATTCTCATTCTCTGCTTAAGTCCTGGGGTCATAGGGAGCAGAGAGAGGGGAGGATACACTAACATCCACCACCCCACTTCCCCGCATCGATAATAATCGCATATGCACTAATATATGCGATTAGTATCGCGAAGGACAGCTTTTGTGTTAAGAGCTGCCCATTATGACATGTGCCAGCGGGTCCCCAGTGGCTCTCCCCCTCCTCCTGTGGCTGTGCCTGTCCCAGCTGCTTGCGGCAGGGAGTGGGACTCCACCGGCTCCTCCTCCTCCCTGCACCCGGAAGGGGAAGTACGGTGCTAGGGAGGAGGTCACAGCAGACGGCTACCCGGACATCGGTGAGAGGGAGCGGTGGGGTGGTTGGGGTCGCGAAAAGAAGCTCATAGGCATCTATAAGGTATCGGCAGGTTTTGTTACAGATACCCCCAGCAGCTGTAACCAAGTGTGTGGGTTTTAATGTGGTAAAAACCAAGTTAAAGAGTTTTTTTTACCGCATTTTTGTGTTAGAACATCCCGCCCAGAGTGTGAATAACTTTCTGTATTACATATATTTATCTCTCATATAAATACCATAAGTGGCAAGGAAAGGGTAAATTATTCCATAATATATAATACATATACATAATTATACCTGTTGGAGACAGAACTGATCTTTCTGAGCACACATTCTCCCATCGTATGGGATGACACCTTGCTCGTGTGCAGTTTTAAAGTTCAGATCCACACATACATCAGACTTGATAGGTGCAGCTCGTGCTCCCATGCTTGTTCTGGCAAAATCATATTCCTGTATGTTCTATGCTGTTGCGGACATGATTGAGACACTTACCAGTAGCAGGGGGTTTCCCGCCAACTGGAACCCTCCAACGTTTACTTATGGAAACGCTTCACACAGTCTAGGGAAGGCACCCATCACCCCTGGGTCTGTTGGAGCAGTTTGCCCAAAATGAGTGGGCCCAACTACCCACTGGCAGGTGTAGGAGTCTCAAGCTACAGAAATAATTTGACCTCTTTAGGAAGGCATGTAGTGAAAGCTGTGTGATGTGGAGATCTACATTAATAGCATGATTTCTTGTTTGTGTTTTGCTGTAGCAAGGTACTTTGCAGCAGGTACAGTAAGTAGGACTTCCTTTTCTCTCTGTCAGCACAGTCAGACGTCCCTATCTTCCATGGCACCCAATTTAGGAAGACATGTTCTGTGTGCTCCAGCTGCTGCTGGTCATGTTACAGTGCAGCACCCAGCTTACCACTTAGCTGAGTCATTAATTTGGTGTCCTGGCTCACTGGGTTACACCCAGTTTACAGCCAGCACCCCATAGTGTCACCCACGGTTCCGAGCAACCTTTAAGTTACCTGCACCTGCAAAGAGGAAGTGACGGTTACACCCCCTGGGTCAGCTCGCACACCCCTAGTTACGGCCCTGCACAGAAAGCTAGCTTGTACTCTGCTTAGAGCTGCTAAAGAGTTGGGGCTGCAGCACAGTTCAAAATTCAAAAATAGGAGAAACACCAACTGCCAATGAGTAAGTTTAAAATGGCAGTTGGTGGTAGTAGGTATGAATCCCCTCTTTGAAATCTGAACTTTGCTCATACTTGCCTACTTTTGAAAACTACCGTGTTTCCCCGATAATAAGACACTGTCTTATTTTTTTTCAACCAAAAAAAAACACCATAGGCCTTATTTTCAGGGGAGGTCTTATTTTAATACGGTACACATTGGCAGCAAATGTCAAAAAACATGCTTCTTTTAAACATGCCCCTGTACTCCTTTTAAACATGCCCCAGGGCACCTTTTAAACATGCCCGAGTGCTCCTTTTAAACAGGCCCCAGTCCGCCATCTTAAAAATGCCCCCAGTCCGCCATCTTTGACATGCCCCAAACCCCCTTGATATGGTAAACATGCCCCAGTCCTCCTTTTAAACATGCCCCCAGTGCTCCTTGTAAACATGCCCCAGTGCTCCTTGTAAACATGCCCCCAGTTAAAGAGAGGGAACGTACCGTAGCCTCCTTTACACACCTCTCCTCCTCTCTGTCGCATCTACGCCAGCGATCCGTGCTCTGCTGCAGCCGCGATCGTCACGCCGCTCCCGCAATGCATCCCTGGGACCGGGAGCAAAGTGGCATCTGTAGAAGCCGGAGGTCTCTAAATACCTCAGAGGTGAATGAGGATCACCTGGAGGTTAGCGGAGGTTAGCGGGGGTTAGTATTTATTGTTTGCAATCCACTGGATTGAAATTTGAATCAGCCTTATTTTTGGGGGAGGTCTTATTTTAGACACATGTCCAAAATCTGCGGGAGGTCTTATTTTCGGGGGAGGTCTTATTATCGGGGAAACACGGTAGTATCAGTTAGATTATAGTTGGTAATAGAATTTTGCCCAGCACCCCATTGAGGAGGCATGTCATGCTCCACCCAAAGGGCGTGTCTAGTTCCATATATGGAGAGATTGTGAAAAGGGATTGTGAATGATTGCTAAAGTGCTGGGAAATGGTGCTGATGATTCAATGTAAATGTATCTGTCTCTTATTCCTTTTTTTCCCCAAAAATGTAACAGTGTAATGTGAGTTAGGTGAAATGAGGGAGATTGGTAGACTAATGAGGGAGAGATGAAGATTGCTGCTATGTCAGGGAGTCTCCTGCAGAATGCAGGAGGGTAGGCAGCTATGACTTTGCTGCAGCCCCACGTCTGGAGCCTCCCCTGACTTACAGTGTCATGCACTATTGTCTTAAGCCTCGGTCATTGCTGATCTGGCTAGCAGTAGTAACAGCCTCCAGCAGTGTCACACCACTTAGCAGTGATTATCCTTACAAGACAGTCATGAATAACTACTGTGCCATTCTCTTACATTCACATGTGACTACCATCTCCCCCCAAGTAGCAATGTATTGTTCTGTGGATTCTGCATTTTGTGCCCTAGCTGGCAAAGCATATAATGTTCAGCAACAACATTTACTTTAGGAATAATAAAGTCCTTTATTGCTGTAAGGGGAGCAACCTATCTCATCCACTGACAGATGTGTGTAATGAATTCCCTGGCCTTCTCTTCCTAGGCACCGGATCAGTAAAGCACCTTTTCTGGCTGCGGAGAAACCTGTTTCATTAACTGCAAGATGGTTGTTTTCACTTTAAGCCACACAGAACAATAAATTGTAGCCAGTACTGTAAGTACAGTATGTGGATTTTAGTGAAAGGAAAGTTATCAATGTCACCAATATGTTGTAACTTTGTCAGCATACAGAGAAGGTGCATACACACACTGGGCGTTTCATACTAGTGTATGGGCACCTTTACTTTGGCTGAGTGGCATATACCTGACTGCAGGGCTCTGCAGTTTAGCAGAGCAGTGACCAGGTCTGAATATCCCCCTTAGTAAATAGACCCTATATTTTATAGTACAAAACAAAAGAAGTTGAGTTATATTAAAGTAAAGCTCTCCTTAGTGCATACCTCCCAACTGTCACGATTTTAGAGGGACAGTCACGATTTTCGGGTCCTGTCCCGCTGTCCCACCCGCGGCAGGCATTGTCCCGCTGCGGGGGGGTGGCAGTTGGGAGACCCCCAATCTAGTAGAATAGACGCTGTGCGCATGCGCACAGCGTATATTCTCGTATAAAAATGAGGTTGCGGCTAATTAGCATAAATCGTGCCCTCATTTGCATACGCCCCGCACCCTTTTCGGGCGCTCGCGCGGCTTCGCCGCGCGAGCGTCCCTATTTCATACGGACAGAAGTTGGGAGGTATGTTAGTGAATTGCACGTTGCTACAACACACCTTTTAGAACGCGAGCAGTAATGATTACAAACAACCTACTTTATGGGATATGATTATCTACAATAAATAATATGAACACACAAATTAAAGGCATTACTCACAGGTGTCAGAAGCAGACTCATTATTTCATTTCTCCTTGTGGCTCCTAATTAATATATGCTAATGGGCCTTCTCTTTGCTGTCACGGTTTTTAAGATACAGCTCTCGCAACGTTAATTACTATTTTGTTGTTTAGATTAATTACATAGAGATCTACAAATAACTTTTTTTTTTTTTTTCTGGAAAAGATGATCATTAGCTTTTACCTTGCAGAATTCAATGGCTTTTAGATTAAAATGGATCTGAGGATTAAATATTGTTTTGCTGTAGCCTTCATTGTTTCCATAAGCTGGGTGTGCCATCCCTGCCCAGTGTGCTTGTTACCTGTGTGTTCCGTGCAAGCTACTACAATCTTTCTACGCTACAGAGATACGTTTTATTCTAATCAACATGATGATCATAGATATTTACTGTACCGGGAGATCCTGAAGAGACAAAGCAAGATACTGTGCACTGTCGTTACTAAGGGCTCTCGTTTGCATATTAGTTTTTAAAGGAGACCTACATGAAGACATCACTAGAAATGTCATTGCAAGATATATTTTCCTCAGGAACAGGGTCCTTTATGATGCACCATAGTGATTGCATAGTTGCTATGACTACAGTGATACCTGGGATACACAGTAGTATTCAAAGCCAAATGCAAATTTAAAGAGTACTGAAGAGAGATTAAACCTTCTAAAGAGAAGATGTCCAATCAGCTTCTGGCTATAATGTTATCAAGTACATTATATAAAATAGCTGGAAGCTTATTGGTTGCTACTTCTCCACATGGACTCTAGAAAGTCTGATCTAGGGAAGCTTTGAGGATGCGGCAGGTTCCATGTTGTAGATTTGCTTGTTTACTGCTTAATATAGTTACTATAGTTACGGTATAAATGCTTCTCACTTTTCAAAGGCTACGAGCTGAGTGCCCTCAAACTTATCAGATGTTTTAAGCCCTATACATGCTAGACCAGGGCTGGCCAATCCAGTCCTTGAGATCAGTTAATGTATTTCTGGCCACCTGTGGATCTGTAGAATGTGTCTGGAATGAATACAGCACATTTGAAAATGAGCCAGTTGGTAAGAGTGGCGGCTATTACCTCTGTAGATGAGGAGGGCTGCCGCAATGCTGGCACCTCTCCACTGCCGCTGCTGCTGCTCCCCCGCCGCCAGTCCCCGATCCCTTTGTGGTTATGGGACTGGCGCACGCGCAGTAGCTTTTTCAGTACTATGCATGCGCTGGCCTCTATTGGCTGCTTTAGCAGCAGTTCATAAAAGCATATTCATGATGCCAGGTCCGGCACATGCACAGTATCGTCCTTGGTACTGCGCATGAGCAGAACCTGTTTTTATTGGCTGCAGCCCATAGAGGCATCCCGGAGGGAGGGAACACCTCCCAATGGGACTGCCTTGGGTGACTGGCAGGTCAGACTTCCAATAGGAAGTCAATGCCAGTCGCAGTGAAGCCAGTGCAGTATCACAGACTTCAACTGGCGTCACACGGTGGTGGATTTTACATGGGAGGACAATGTTAATTCAGGGCATATACTGGTACCAGAAAGGGAGAACTAACGCGTTTCTCCACCTTTATCCATCGGCGGCTTCCTCAGGGAGCCAATGGTAGACAACTGTCTCCAGACAGCAAAGGACAAAAAGGGGACTCTCTAGAACATAGATTAGTACCGCGGCACTGCAGTAGGGTATTTGCTCTGTAACGATGCAGAGAGCTTTCTTTCTTCCATCTTTCTTCCCCCACCATGGTGCCGGTATTGGTTACATTGGTTACAAGAGTGGGCTGACGCGGTGTCCCAGGAAATGACTGATGTGGAGGCTGAGGTGCTGAGCAGATCCCAGTCCTGCGTGGAGGAGCCCCAAGGACCCGGCAAACAAACATAAAGGCACAGGAGATGGACTGACAGCTCTGTCCTGCCTCAAGGGGAAAGCAAGCTACCCGGCGGTGCAGGCTCGTAATGTCTAGTAAAGATTTAAGTCTCAAGTTTTTATTTTGGTGCTGAAACTTATACTTACATTTTAAGGAATGTAGTATAAGTTTCAGCACTAAAATAAAAACTTGTTATTAATTACATTATAGATATTTGATTTTGTGGACCTCGATCAAAATAATTCAAAATATCCGGACTCCGTTAAAAATGACTTGCCTACCCCTGGTCTAGGCAATGCCATAGTGTTTGGTCACAACTATAGTAACATTGTTGTGTTCATACTCATCTGTGTGTTTAAATTTACAAAGGTCTTTATTATTGTTTCCCAATAACACTCACACATATGGTGGTTGTTTTGAAAAAATAATTAATATGGCAAAAAATGTGGTAAAAAAATAGTTGATAATGGTAAAATAAAAAATATAAATAACTTATAATAAATTATATACATTGCTTTATCAGGCAATGTTGTGTAAATACCTACAAAAAGCACCACAATGCTAGTAGTCCAAATCAGCAGGAGTGGGATACAGATTTGGACAACTCAATCATATACATAGGTTTCTCAGAAATTGTTGTTGGGGGGAAAACATTCATCAGAATGAGACATGGTAAATTCAGCATGAGTCGGATACATTATGGTCAAATGCAATCATATACATAGGTTTCTCAGGAATTGTTGAAAAACAAACATTATTCTTTAGAATGAGACTTGGTCAATTCAGAATTTTTGTAACATTATGGGCCTACACAACAATAAACATTTATTTCACAGACATTGTGGTGTAAAAAGAAATTAAATTCATCAGAATGAGAGTTGCGCAATTCCCCATTTTTGACAAATATAATTCCCAATTTTAATCATATTAATTTCTCCGCACACACCAAAAAAAGGGTCATTCTGCAAATTAGGAATGTGAAACTAATATATTTAGACCTGGCAGGCTAGGGCAAAACCAATACCACCAGCCCAAAACAATATATATATATATATATATATATTTATATAATGGAGCCCATACACGGTCCGTTGTGTACGGCTCCGTTCTGTACTATGCGATGCGCGCTCCCGCGCATCACATAGTACGGTACAAAAAGTATGTGCTGCACATACTTTTTGTACTAGGTACACATCGGATCAGATCGCAGTGCACACTGCATGCACTAGGGATGCGATCCGATCCGATGTGTACTATTTAAGTCCCAAACGGATCCGTTAAACGGACCGTGTATGGGCTGCTTAAAAACAATGTGGGTGAGGTGTTTTATTATTATAATGTGGTAAAAATAAATAAATGAAGTTACAAACACAAATAGTTTAATTCTTTTTATGGTTAGTGTTAAGCCCTTTACACATGAAACGACTAGTTAACTGTATCGATGTGCAGCTGGTCAAATGATATTGACTGCACACACTGAATAATAACGTTAAACAATATCATTCAGTGAAGACACAATATCATTCGTTGGTTATATAGCCAAAGTCTACCTACATGTTTAGTGTTTAGCAGATGGGGGTGGGTGGTTGTTAATGAATCCCCCCACTTCTGCTGAATATTGAGTGACTGCTGAATATTGAGTGTCTAGACTTTCTTTTTATAAAGATATCACTCAGAAGGACTTTTTTTGAGCGATATCTTTTAATTTCTAACATGGAGAAGGTCGAAATGAGTTTTTCGTGATTTTTTTTTCAACCGACTTATTCATACTTTACCATCCCAGTGGACATAGAAGGAGAATAGAATAGTGTGCCCGAAGCATGGTGAACATAGGCCCTTATTCTGGTTGGTGCGGTTCTGTCCGCGTGCGGTCGGACAGATGATGTTTGGTGTTTGCGCATGTGCAGAGGCGTATCTGCGCATGTGCGAACGCCGCGCATGTGCGAACGCCGGACATATGACATAGCCGGATGCCAGCTGCCCGCCCATATCCCTGTGTTTGCACGGAGAAATGCCCGAGTGGTCTGGAGCACTCGGTGATGCCTGACCACTCGGTCCTGCATTCGATGGTCTGCGACCATGGAGTGATGGGGGTTTCCAGAGATGGAGGAGGTGTTCACATGAGAAATCCACTTGCGGTCCGTTTGGTCGGCGTCTTACCGCATTCGGACGGAGTGAGCGATCCGAATGGAAGGCGGGCTAAGAACGCTCGGTTCCTGTCCGAAAATACACATCCGACCGCACCAACCAGAATAAGGCCCAAAGCGAGCCATGCCAAGGGTACACGTATACAGTGTCCATGTCGACTTATCTCGACGCTGACACCAGAAATAGAAAGCTGAATACATGTCGACATTTTTCCATGTCGATTTTGTGCTTGTGTCGACCTTTTGACCATGTTGAAGTAATGCATGTCGACCTTTGTAAGGTGTTGACCTTTTGCCTGTTGACCTATAGTGGTTAACCTATTGACTTTTGACCTAGACACTGTTGACCAAACGATACACACCTATTGGAAGATGTGTCCATTGCTTCAATAATTGCAAAACTCCATGCGCACTGCATTAATAAATGCGATTTGCATGCTCTCTACTCACGGGCACCATATCACAGTAACGTCGTGTCAAATGAATGGCGGAGACCAATGTCCAACAAACTCTCATTTGCTGTGTAAATTGTGCAACTGTGTAATTCACACCTGTGGTGCCTTAACTCATCCCGTTAGATCTCGCTCTTATTCTGATCCGAGAGTGTCATTACAATCTATTTCCTTATTTAATAAAGGCTGCTGTTGACTAAAGTGTAGAAATATATGAAACGCATTCATAATTCATAACAGTCCTCTGGAGCGCATTAAGCATTCTTAAATGAATAATATATTATCAGATATTACTTGTAGCTGAATCACAGCACTGGCTCTTCTTTCACTGGAATTAAATATATTCAAGTGCCGCTGTTTCCTAATCTCAAGAAGCGTCATTGAAACAATCAGCAGTGGATCACATAAGACTCGTTCGAAGCTAGAACAGAAGAACCAATGTTAATTAAGGAGTTTAACAATGGTAGAGATTATTACTTCTGCTTTATTCTCTAAATAGCATAGAACTGTATAGCCCGTATAACATCGTAAGTAGAATAATGCAGCATTTCATCCTGCGTGTCTCCCGGTAGGACCCTAATTGGGAACGTTTACTTAATGGAAAACAAAACCGAGAACATGCAGGAGATTGCTCGCAGGGAGCGTTTATTAGGGAATGCCCCAGTTCTGCTATTTCATCTTCCTCTTTTGCAGGCTTGTGGTCTGGGACTAAGAATACGCGCCGCTGCCAAAAGCAAAAAGGTCATCTGGATTTTCTATCGACTAAAATATTTGGATTACTCTATTAGAGCCTGATTCAGACTTGTTTCATACTTACAGCCTACCAAACAGTTAAGTACCACCCACCGCACAAATTCGCAACCACCAAACCCCGCCTTGTGAATGGGGTTTGCGAAAGGGCAGGGGGAACCTCCAACATCTTTCGATGGTCTCCAACCATGTGGAAGATGCACACATATAAAAGTGACTTTCAAGTCACTTACATAGGCATGGATGCTGGGAAGGAAATGGGGGGTGGGGGAGCTGACATCTGTGATGTCACATCTGTGATGTCAGCTGCCCGCCCCCGCATCACGGCCTCATTAGCAGAATGCCCATGAAATGCTGGGTGCTCCCATATGCTCCACCATCGGTCCCCGTGCGAACGCATTCTGGTTCAAAGCAACTTCGAAGCCAATTGTCTGTTCATTTTTATTTTTTAACCCTTTGAGTGCCAACATTGCTGTGAAAGATGTGCAAAATATCCACTTTTGGTCACTTGATCTGATGGATCAAGCCAGGAAATCGGGTGAAAAGTGTCTCAATTGGATGTGTTTGACATCAGATCTGCTATGTGGTTCTGTGCATAATGGATCAGATTCAGAGATCGGACCTACAGTACTTGCAGGTCCGACCTTCAACATGGGCAACCTCTGTGCAGCAGGGAATGGGATTGCATGCAAGATATTGTATGCAGAAGGACCACATGCAGAGGCAGAACTCTGGGCGGCAATGGAGTCATCTGCCGCCGGGCTCCTGCTCCCAAGGGGGCACCTCTCCTCCCCTTCAAGTTTGAAGCAGTTTTTTGAAAGCAGTTGATATTGCTTATGTGGCTGACTCCCCCTTCTAACAGCATACCTCCCAACTGTCCCGCTTACTGCGGGAACGTCCCGATATTCGGGGACGTTCCCGCGTCCCGCCCGGGGCCGCCATTGTCCCGCGGTGGGGGGGCAGTTGGGAGTCCCCCCAGCCTGCCAAGAATAGATGCTGTGCGCATGCGCACAGCGTCTATTCAACACCGACGAGTGGCGGAAAACGGGGGCACGGCAGGAGGGCACGTCATCCCGCGAGGCCACGCCCCCTTTTCCCGAGGCAGCGCCCCCTTTTCGGGAACGCTTCGCCGCGCAAGAGTCCGGACCTCCCAACTACAGAAGTTGGGAGGTATGTAACAGGTATCACACCCTGTATTAGATAGATTCCATGACCTTCTTGAAGACAGGCACCTTACTGATTGAGCTATTTGGGGGGGCACCAATACTTAACTTGCCTCCGGGCAACTGGGATGAACTTTCGCCACTGACCACATGTGACATATCCTCGGCGACTCAAGGGAGATCGGCTGTGTGGAGAAGTGGCAGTAATGCATGGGGGTTCTTACATTGAAAATTGGCTTAGTTATATGACTGTCAGAGATCCGTGGCATCATGCACATGCAATGACAACTAACCTGTCGGTGATTGGAGCTATGCCCACTAACACAAAGGGGATGATGATCGATACCAATGGGGGTCGGGGGCTGAAACACACTTTTATTAACAGATTCATTTTTTTATAGTCATTTTTAAGTATTAGAAAATGTGTGAAAATGCTAGGTGATTGTTCAGTGATCTTCTCTTATGTACACCCTTTGCTGCATATAATACAGTGTGAGGGCTGGAGGTGCGGCATGTCAGCTGAAATCAGATTTTTTTTAAAAGTGGCAATCATTTACAAGATTGGCACTCAGACTGTATTACATCATGCCCTCTGTGTGAAACATCGGTTCCTGACCTCTGGTTTCCATTTTGACCACTTTTCTTTCTGCTCACATATTGGATTACCATGTACCAATTTGACTTGTTTATGAATCCAACTTTGTAATATCTTTATCTGCTTCATAACTTGCTTCCCGTTGGGGCTGTATGGATGGTTAGCATTACTGGCTCACAGAGCTGAGGTCATGGGTTCGATTCCCACCATGGTCCTAACTTTGTGGAGTTTGTATATTCTCCCCGTACTTGCGGGTACTCCGATTTCTTCCCACAATCCAAAAATATATACTGGTAGGTTAATTGGCTCCTAACAAATTGAACCCTAGAATGTCTGTGTGTGTGTGTGTGTGTGTGTGTGTGTGTGCATGTGGTAGGGAATATAGAGTGTAAGCTCCACTGGGGCAGGGACTGATGTGAATGTTCAAATATTCACTGTCCGGCACTGCAGAATATGTGTAAGCACAGAGGTGCTTATTCTGCTTGATTTGCAAGGCTGTGAATTCACAGCCTTGCGAGTCCACCAAACCTAGCCTTGCGAATGGTGGCCCGGATGCCAGCCATTCGCAAGAATGATTCGCTTGCAGGGCCTGCGAATGGATGTTACACAGTAACATATACTCGTAGCCTGCAAATGGGTGTAACACAGTAACATCCATCCGCAGCCTTGTGGGATCCTCCCACATCATTTGATGGTCGGTGACCATCGAATGATGGTGAAGGCACATGCATAAAAAAAAGGGACTCTCAAGTCACTTATATATATGTGTGGACGCTCGGGAGGAAGTGGGCTGGAAGTTGACATCCAGTGATGACAGATGCCTGCCCCCGCATTCGAGTCATGGGCCCATTAGCATGAGATCACCCAACGTTCTCATGGGAACGCCCATGAAAAGCTGGGCATTCCCATATACAAATGGGCCACCCCGCTGCCCCTCTCCCGCACCCGGCGTATGCACATGCCTAGAAATGACCCTGCGCACACGGCCACCATCAATGCCCTTGCGAAGATTCTGGTCTTTGCAAACGGATCAGAATAAAGTCCAAGTTCGCCCGGAACAGAATCTTCGCAAGGATATCCATTCTGGCCGCATGCCAAGGTCATTTCTGTGCATGTGCATATGCTGGGTCCGTGCATCCACGAGGAACAGGGTGTCCACCGGGAGCACGCACCCAAATGTGCGGGCGTGGGGCAGCGGGCCAGTCCATTTGCATATGGGAACCCACTTCCTCCCGAGCGTCCACGCATATACTGTACAAGTGACTTGAGAGTCACTTTTACATGCATGTACCTTTGCCATCATTCAATGGTCACCTACCATCGAATGATGTGGGAGGATCCCCCAAGGCTACGAATGGATGTTATTTTGTAACATCCATTTGCAGCCCCTGCGAGCGAATGGCCCTTGCGAATGGGTGGTGGCCTTGCCAATCAACCAGAATAACCCCCAGAGGGTAGAGAGAAAGACAGACGTCCCTCCAACAGGGCTGACATCTGAGGAACGCTGGGATCAGTAGCAGTGTCAAAGAGGTATCAGCCGACAGAGTGTTGGCCAAGTCACCCTGCGTGATTGGACAAGCAAACCGCACAGATTTTGGCCAGGCGGGGGAATGATGTTCAGGAAAGAGAAGAATATTGCAGCTGATTTAAAACTAATTTTATGGTTCTGATTTTACAATAGCATGATGGGATACGGGACATGGTTATTAGCAGTGTTATTATGAACCTCTAATTAAATATGACATAACCAGGAACCTGTTCTGGGCCAAAATGTACTTTCCATAAGATACAGTAAGGTTTATTATAAAGTCCCCTGTGAGTGCCTTTGTTTCTAAATACAATATATACATAACTCTATCTATCTATCTATCTATCTATCTATCTATCTATCTATCTATCTATCTATCTATCTATCTATCTATCTAACCGACCCACCCCCAGAGCCGGAGTTCATGGACCTATTTTTTCCAGAAAAATAGTACTGGTTACTAGACAAGTGATCTGATAAATTGTGTAGCACTGATTTTTTTTATTATTATTATTATTATTATGTATCACTGTGATCTGATGTACTGTAATGCTGGGTACACACCAGGACGACTAGGGCCCGATCCCCACAATTTAGATCCAATTCCGATCAATTGGATGTAGATTGTGTGCTGATTGGGCCCTTTTCTGACCTGGTGTGGACCGATACCGATCCGATGCGCGGTCCCGCGGGTCGGTCGGTCGTTATTGAGATCCTACCTGCTGCAGGTAGGATCTCAATGACGACCATACAGCCGGGTGCGGGTCGCCATCGGATCGGACCCGCTCACGGTGCACATTGTGAGCGGGTCGTGCCCCCCCGCGTCACCGTGAGCGGGTCGGACGAGACACTGACGACCCGCTCACGATGTGCATCGTGAGCGGGTCGTCCTGGTGTGTACCCTACATAACTTGTATTAGGGGCAGTACTGTGTTATGAAATGTTAATAAGGTTGATCTACTGGGAGGTGTAAATTGAGCTGGAGCATAATTGTGGGACCATCCCCCTTTTCCACAAAACATGAACCTGTTTTTGCTGTCCCTATCCATAGTATGAGGAGAAGATGCACCAGTCTTGATGTCTTGACCATGGTCTTGATGCACTGCACCTTCAGTACCAATGGTAGTTCTGCCTCTCCATAGGATAAACTCTGTGCAAAGAAAGAGAACTCAAATTAAAGGTAAACTGTTCTTACAGTGATGCTAAATAAAAAAATAAAAAAGAAACCTAGCAACAAAATGCGCCACTTCTACAGGGAGACATACAGAAGACCAGCATTGGGGATGCTGGTGGTGAGACTACCAACACCAGCACCCCAATGAAGGGAATCCTAACAGGGGAAAAAAGGGAGCAGCTATAAACTTGTTTGACAAAGAGTCCCTTTGCCACCAGAAAAGAGTCCTCTATTGTCTTTCCGGCATCAGCTTATTTAGCCTGCCTGAGGCCGAAGAGGCAGTCCGACAGCGGAGGAGGAACAACGAAGAGCTCCTGAAGATACAAGATGCCATGGAAATCCTGGATGGGCGGTGACCATTGAAAGGAGCTCAAAGGCTGCTGCTCAGCGGGTAAGGAGAATAAAAGAGGCAGTTGAGTCCAGGGGGAGGCGTGGCAATATAAAATAATAAAATATTGCACTGCCTTAAAAGGTTAAAGCAGCTCCATGAATAACAGTTGAAAAAAGTAAATGGTGAGTGCCAGGGCTTAAAGTGGTCCTGGAGAGGTGGTGGAACTCCGCTCCCCTAACACCGCCCCCTACCCCCATTAGGCAGAGCCGAGAACAGTGCTAGGGAATTGTGCCTTACCACCCATAAAGGGATAATGGTCCCACCATACGTGGTAGCACAATCGTATACACATTACACCGCATGTAGTGCCCTTGATTCATATTAAGTCACACAGTAATTCCCCTTATACACATAATGCCCACAGTTGTTCATCTTAACTTTACATTATGTATGCCGTGACAGAAGAAGAAGCCGATGGGACAGGTTTTTCTGTTGGAATTACTGTTCAGGGCTATGGTGGAGGTGGAACTCAGTTCCCCCTACCATTAGAGGTGGTGGAACTCAGTTCCACCCAGTTCCCCCTCACTTTAACCCCTGGTGAGTGCTATTTGGGGAAAGGTAAAGGAGACAGAATAGAAAAGAAACAGGAAAGAAAATACACCTGTAAAAGAAAATACCATAAAAACCATCTCTATAAGATTAAAATGTTTACAGTGCTCTTTAAGAGCCTTCGGAGGCCGTATTTTGTTTTACAGGTGTATTTTCTGCCACCACTTACTAAGTGAAGAATGAAGAAAAAGCCCATTGGTGTCCCCCTCTGCCTGGCCCTAAACAGGTTGTGAAACGCCTTTCCTAATGACATACAGAAATGTTTCAAAAGAATGACGTTCTGAAAAGAGCCAATAACCCACATTTTGTAGTACAGGTTGAGTATCCCCTATCCGAAATGCTCAGGACCGCGAGCATTTCGGATAGGGGAATTTTCCGGTTTTTGGAATATTTTTTTGCAGCCATACTTACCTATCCCCTGATGGTCCCTGGGCGTCCCTCGGCGTCACCGGCGCGCGCGCACACTCGCGCAATGCATTCCTGGGACCGCTGGAGACCCTGGAGAAGATGCCGGAGGCCTGCTGTGGACGCCCGGGGACTTGGTAAGTATGAAAAGAGGGTTAGGGGGTTAAAAAAAAAAAAAAAAAAATTCGAATGATTCCAAAAACCACGGTTTTTGGAATAATTCGGATAAGGGATGTCCGGATACCGGATACTCAACCTGTATGAGTTTCTAATCATTTGTGCCCGATTTCTGCTGATGGTTCAGGTAAAACATCACCTTTCTCAACAGTAAATTGCTCAGAAAACTGTATGTGAGACGTGCAGTGGAAAAAAAATCACTCCTCTGCCTATGTCAACAATTCTTCCATCTCCTGAATAATGAATCCTGAATTAATCATCAGCGGACTGTATACATTGCTCTGATGATCCAGCTCCGGCCCAGAGACCTGAGAATTCTGGGTGTTATTAAAAACTGATCACTGCTCTGCGATCGGGGATATGTCAGAGTGAAATCAGCTTGCTGGATCAGCGAGTAGCAGTTAATCCATTCGCAAGATGTTCTCCATCAAACTATTTTACCAGTGTGTGCAGTCTGTGCATGGCCCAGGACTTACTCGGCGGCTACGATAGAAGCAGTCGAATCAGGGCTGGACCTGACGTTGCACATCCTCAGCTTAAATGTCTGGGCACACCTGTGTTTAACCTGACACTCCCAGGAACGGCTGGTCGACACCCACAAAACTCAGCTTTCTGTCAATCAAATTATGTACGGCCAGCCATAAAAGCCATTAGCAGCATTTTATCGCAGGGTGGCCTCGCGCACTAGGATCCGTGCACTTTCGCAGTCTTTTGATAATCGCCCAGTCCTGCGAATGGTCAACCGTGCAATAACGTTTCAATAACCCCCCCCCCCCCTTCCTTCTGCTCTATGATGTTTTGGAAGCAGCCTAAACACCTGTCTTCAGGGCCAGTGCAAGGCACCGGAGCACCCCAGGCTAGTCGGGGTGGGGGCGCCCCGGTGCCGGGGGAGGGGGGGTACCTGTCCTGCGGCGCTGTGTATTTAAAGCTGGCGGCGGTGGCAGAGAGGGGTCCCTGCAGTCAACGAGCAGCGTGCGGACAGTGTTTTCACAACAGAAGCGCTTCCGCATAGCCCGGCGGATAGCGCTCGTTATTTCTTATTGACTGCAGGGACCCCTCGCTGCCTCCGCCGCCAGCTTTAAATACACAGCGCCGCAGGACAGGTACCCCCGCGGCACGGGGGGCAAAATGCCGCCCTCCAGTGGCCGGCGCCCTAGGCAAATGCCTAGATTTGCCTAGTGGTGGCGCCGGCCCTGCCTGTCTTCAGTGATCTGTAGTGACCGCTCACATGTAAAGTATCTCATGAGGAAAAAAAATGCTTTCCTTAGGAACTTTAATAAATGGGAAGTATTTGATGCTGAAGAACGCAGCTCATAAAAAGGTCTCCTTAGCAACAGAGAGGAGAGATTGTGTTTTACTATAACTTGTAGTGTACTAAATGATATTATTATTTTTGGTACTCTTTACCTAGAACGGCGCCCGCGATTAGAATCGCGGGCGTCGGGGGTAAAAAATCGCGGTCATCGCGGGCATCGCGGGTAAATCGCGGGTACATAAAAATCGTGTACCCGCGATCACCGCGATTTTCCCATAGGGAACAATGTTAAAAAGCCTGATTGACCGCGATTTTACTTTAAAATGCCTCAATGCCCGCGATTTTCACATAGGAATCAATGTTAAATGGGCTACAGAGCCCAAATAGTCACAATTAACCCTTAAATGTCACCCCAATTTTTGTACGCCACCCCACGATCCACGCCAACCCGAAGCGTGGCGAGCGCAGCGAGCCCGCGAGGGGCGGAGGTACGCGTCCTCCGACCTTTTCATGCCCTACTATCCACGTCGGCGTGGAGTTGAGAATAGAATAGTGTGGCGAGCGCAGCGAGCCACCGAGCCCGAAGCGTGGCGAGCGCAGCGAGCCCCGCGAGGGGACGCGGATACCTTCACAGTTATCCGCGTCCCCTCGCGGGCTTCACAGGTATCCGTGGCGAAAAGCGGACACCTGTGAAGCCCGCGAGGGGACGCGTTTACCTGTGAAGGTATCCGCGTCCCCTCGCGGGGCTCGCTGCGCTCGCCACGCTTCGGGCTCGGTGGCTCGCTACGCTCGCCACACTATTCTATTCTCAACTCCACGCCGACGTGGATAGTAGGGCATGAAAAGGTCGGAGGACGCGTACCGCCGCCCCTCGCGGGCTCGCTGCGCTCGCCACGCTTCGGGTTGGCGTGGATCGTGGGGTGGCGTACAAAAATTGGGGGGACATTTAAGGGTTAATTCTGCCTATTTGGGCTCTGTAGCCCATTTAACATTGATTCCTATGTGAAAATCGCGGGCATTGAGGCATTGAATGCAAAATCGCGGTCAATCAGGCTTTTTAACATTGTTCCCTATGGGAAAATCGCGGTGATCGCGGGCATCGCGTCGCGGCCGTTTATGTACTGCCCGCGATGTCGCGATCACCGCGATGGGCGCCGTTCTAGGTAAAGAGTACCTTATTTTTTTTGTCAGAGTTCTTCCATAATGCTTTGTTGTGTATGTTGTCTTGTTATCTGTGAAGTGGGGATTGTTTGAAAGCCACAGACGTAGCCTCTACAGAGCTCGGTAGCAATAACGATGGCTACCTAATTATATGAATTACACAGTTTAATTATATTTAGCTGCGCACAATACAATAAATAACTGCAGCAGCATATTCATTATTCAGCATCGCTCTTATTAATTCTTTTGTATAAATCAGACTGCGGCCTTTCTGCATATTGTTCAGTTATTCTCCTGTGACATGGTGCTACTAAACTCATTGTTTAAAACTAGGTATCGGCTCTGGCATAATTTGTTTCCATAGATTACCCCTAAAGCTCCATACAACCACTACTACGCCCTCACTTCTTCCTCGGGGGTTTCCCTGAATGGTCTGGTCTCTCCCATTAGCTGGTTTTTGCTTTTTGTTCCTCCTTCTCCAAGGCCTGCCAAGACTTTCCAGATGTGTGCCCAGATATTTGTTGGCGTCCTAGTTCTGTACGTATTTTGGAATCCTAGTTCTGTACGTATGTTTGGTAGCCCCCCCCCCTCCACAGAAATACTTGTCAGACAACCGGAATGAGGGCCAATATATTTATTTACCTACAAGTGCCGATGTTTGCTTATTGCTATTACTATATAGATATATAGATATCATATCTCATAAAAAATATTACTTTAGCAAGAACAATTGTTTTATGGCATATAATTGATTTATGATTTATCAGTGTTAAAAATCTAAAGAACACACGAGGAGAAAAACACCTTACAATTGTTATAAGTGAAGAAAGGACTTTCCCAGGTACACGGACCATGGCAGTGACAGTCGCTGGCAGAACTTACAGCAAGTATTATTGGGAATAAGTAATAACAATGTAGAATTCGCTCTCTCAAGAGTAATTGTAGCAGAGTTGAAATGACAGTGATGGCGCACATCAGATTTGATGGCTAGCTACACACACACACAAGAGGTGGCCATTATGGGGCTGGCGCAATACGTGTCATCCTGCTGTGTGTAAAATTACTGTGATACTACAGAGCTAAGAACATTGTATTTTTCCTGCAATGAAATCGGTCTTCATTGATCTGAAATGGCAGATATTGGAATCACTCTGTAATTGCATAGGTAATGTACACTGTGAGGCATGACCTGTGCGGTGTATCGTTAATGCAAAGTGTGCAGATTTGACATTTAAACCAGCTACAGAGACTCATCACATTCCACAGAAAATCCTTTTCAAGTGAAATCCTTTGCTGTCATAAGGCGCAGATTTTCTCAAGCTTTTTTTAATAGGTCAGGCAGAGAAGTGTGAGCATCTAATTAGCATGAAGCTTAGTCTGCTGATTAACATTAGCATTTTGAATATACATCCCAATTAAATATATCTTGTATCTCTTTATTGTTATAGCTCTACTGAATATATGCTGCATTTTACAGGCACAATGTTCTGATATAACCAATACAGTAGGTTTCCCATATTCCCACTTTTTTGCAAACCCAAGTCTTTAACATAACAGTAATGGAAAGCCTGAGGGTTATTACACCCTGAGGTTGAGACGGATGGGCTCCATTTGTGGAATGTTGTAAGAAGGGCTGGACTGGTCCACAGGGGCAGGGCCGGTAAAATGGGGTGTGGCCATGCCCTGTGGCAGCCATATTCTTTTCATTATTATTATTAGTAGTAGTATACTACTCTTCCGGTGGGGTCGGGGATGGTCGCACGCACATGGAGCTCCCATCCCCGGCCCCCGCAGGGGTGCTCCATCGTGCCGCCAGAGGTGAGGTCAGGAGGAAGGAGGAGGCCCCTGGCACAGGACACAGCCATGGCCCCCAGTGGCAAGATGCGGCAGCCCCCCCCCCCCCCATCAAGCTGGACTGCAGGTAGTGGGGTAAGATGGACGGAGGGAAGCGGATGGCTCCTGGCGCAGGACGCTGCCCAAGACCACAGCGGATAGTTGCAGCGCCCCCCTCCCTTCACCAAACCGGGAGGACACCTGGGCGCATCCCGTCCAGCAGACAGCAGGATCCCCGTCACGGCCCCCAGCGGCTAGATGCGGGGGGGCATGTATATCTGTACTGTCACTGTTTAACTGTACCTAACTGGCTGTTGCACAGCAATCCAAATCTAATTCCTAGTATACGCAAGTATACCTGGTCAATAAAGCTGATTCTGACAGTTGTTGTTGTGTATTAATTAACTTTGTTATGGTGTTACACAATGGGAGTCTCAGTTGTTCTCCACCAATTAGAGAGTTTATGCTTTATTTCTGGACTTTAAAAACTACCAACTACCTTTAAGGAACGGCACAGAGATAGCTATCTGTAGTGTGAGAGATGAGGGGTCTCCGGCTTGTACATCATATTATAGAAGAATAAATAACTACAACACTCTAAATAATTAGCTCATGCTGCAGCACAATACAAATTCTAATAATTCTATGCATCCGAGTGCTGTGACTTGTACAATGGCATGACTGCCTCTGCTCGCACCTCCAGAGTTAATGAGGTTGCCAAATCTGACCAATTAGCATGTCACTTATCTGGGACTTTTCATTTTTATCCAGTCAGTGGCAGATATTTACAGCAAGTTCACAGTCAGTGCGGTCTGATTCTGTCAAGATGGCATTATATATCACCCAATTACTATATCTACCTGTACTTGTTTCATAACAAATAGAGGAATGCACCCTCTGCAGTGAACCAGGGGAACATCCCCTGGAAGGGAGTTCTCTGTAGCAGCTTAAGGTTCTCAACTAGAGAATGTGGCAGAATCGTTATATAAGGAGCCAGAGGAAAATTTAAGCATGTTTTAAACTTAGAGGAAGAAATCTGCAGTTGGCATATAATCCATATGTTTATAATTTAGTGAAGACAGAAGGTGAAGGAGATTAGGCGGTGAGTGCTTATGCTTACAATTGAATAATTATTTATCCACAGGGGAGTCACAGTGGGTTCTGCCTCCAGGATACAATTTAGCGAGATATTTATATGTTTAAGGATAAATTAGGAAAGCCATAACATTGAAGGGGCACAGGAGGGGAACTGAAATAACCTTAATCTTGTTATTAGTGAATAAATTAGATTCTACATTCCAGCCCACCCTTTACTGCTGCTCTTCTGCTGCCTTTAGGTTTAAAACCTAAAAAAATATATTCTAATTAGAGATAATTTTACTGCAGACAGTACAAACATACTACAGTTTTATTTAGATGACTTTTACTGCATTTAAGTCTATGTGATGTAGGCTAAAGCTGGGTATTTATTCTCATGTCAGATCTGTAAGCACCAATCTAATGCCCCTTTCCCACTGCAGGTCTTAAACGGTAAATTGCAGTTTTTTCCCCATTTCTAAACGTTTAAGGTTGCAGTGGGAAAGCGCCAGAGTTGATTTACCAGTTATAGTTAACCGGTATTTCAACCCGTTTAAAAAGCAGATTCCTAAACGTTTCAAAGCCATTTTTTTCTGCAATGAGAATGGCTCTGAAACGGTATTTAGTGAAAACAACAGTCTGCAGACCTGTGATAGGCTGTCGCCAGCGTTATGACACTCCCCATATTTTCTTTAGCTTGAAACGTGTTGAGGGGATTAAACGGTTTACTGTCATGTGAATGGTACTTAAACGGTATTTAAAACGGTAATCTACTGCAATGTGAAAGCTAATACCGTTTTAAATACCTTTAAAAATACCGGTTCTTTAAACGGCTTGGCAGTGGGAAAGTAGCATAACATTTTTCTTTCCTTCTGTAAACCAGTGCATTATTTTTAAAACCCAATAACAAAACATAAATAAACATAAACTACCAATCGGATAAGGTGCTTCTTGTTTCCTTTATGAGTGTTAGTGCTTGCAGATAGAGAGGCACCACTATGGTGGCTGCATTACTGGCACTTAATACTATATAGACCTTATTCAGGTCCGTTTACAGCAGAGCTGCATTCACAAGGGGACCGATGTTGTTTTACTGCGCATGTGCATACGTAGGGTGCATGCACTCACGGCTAACAGACTGTGCATGCATCCAAAACAGAGGGCGGAGAGGGGTGTGGGGCGGCGAGCAGCTGCATTAGCATATGGGAGGGCCCAGCATTTCATGGGCGTTCCCAGGAGAATGCTAGGTGTTCTCATGCAAATGAAGCCATGACCTGGGTGCGGGGGGTGGGCCGCTGACATCACCGGATGTTAGTTGCCCGCCCATTTGGTTCCCAGCATGCACACATATGTAACATTGCTCAGAGCAACCTTACATATGTGTGCACCTTCCACATCTTTCAATGGTCAGCGACCATCGAAACATGTGGGTGGATCCCCCTGGCCTGCGAATGGATGTTACTGTGTAACATATATTCGCATGCCCTGCGTGCCAATTGTGCTTGCGAATGGGTGGCGGCAGCCAACCATTTGTAAGGTGTGGTTTGGTGGACTTCGCAAGGGTTCGAATTCGCAGCCTTGCGAATCAACCAAAATAACCCCCTATTAACGGGGAGATGCCCCATTGCTAAGTCAATGGCTGTACTCGCCACAGATTCTATTCTCCCTCTATGGGGGTCAAAAATAGCCCGTTAGTTGGAATCCTGACTGTGGGACATTTGAACAGTTGAGATTCCGATGTCAGTAAACTGACCGTCGGGATCCCAACTGTTGGGCTGTCATCCGTCAACCGCCTGGAAAAAGTCATAATTTCACAATTGTATTCAAAGGTACAAGCACTGGCTCCCAATTCCTGCCCTGGAAACTGGACTTGGGTTACAAATCACTTTATGAAATAACTGCTAGAATGAGGACTTGTAGGCATTTACTACTGTATAAAGTCAAAAAGAACATGGCATTTTATGGTAACAAACAGTTAGATTATAATTATAAATATAGTTTATACTTAATTATATCTTAATTAAGAAGAAACTACTATGTTACAAATGTTGAAAAAAATTAAAAAAGGTATTTATTAACTTCTGCAAGTGAATGATGGAGCTCTCTTATTCTTCAGTTTGGAATTCAATTTTAGTAATAGTGATAAAGCCTGTGCTTTAAGCCTCAGAAAACAATTTGTCTAATGTGATGGTGTCTGCTTAATGTGGGTGATCGCTATAGGAGATTGCAAAAGTTACAGGCTGTACAAAAAAATGCAGGAATTGTTTTCCAGGACACAGTTTGATGCGGATCGCGTGTAGACTGCCAATGTCCACTTCCAGTAAAGTAGAAACCCATATATATATACAGGTTGAGTATCCCGTATCCGAGTATCCGTTATCCGAATTATTCCGAAAACCATACATTCCAGAAAGTGAAAAAAAAAAAAATTTGCTAAAAACTCACTGGGGACATATGTAACAGCACTACTGGTGACATGATATGTAACTGGCACTATATATGTGCAAGAAAATGATTGCTTGGCATTCAAATTCAGTGCTGAGATAGTACACACATTTTGTTTCATGTTTTGAAACCTTGTTTTTTGAACAAATAAAATATATTTGTGTGTATTTTATGTGGTAATAAAATATATTTGTGTGTATTTTATGTGTTTATACAGAAAACATGCAAGATACTTCAAAATACATAATTGAAATATTAAAATATTCCGAAATACGGAATAATCCGTTATCCAAAATTCTCCTGGTCCCGAGCATTTTGGATACGGGATACTCAACCTGTATATATATATATATATATATATATATATATATATATATATATATATATAATAAGAAACAAATTCTGTGCACTTGCTGAAGATCTGTATTTGAGTGTGATATGAACAAAGATTTAGCAAATCAAATTTATGGTACTGACCTAAATAGACATTAACAGATGTTTCAATATTTATAGATGTTGTTGATGCTTACAATAAATCGTATTACACTTACCTTTGGCAGCTGTCTACAAGATTAAGGACCAAACAGACAAAGGCCTGAATTTTGGAGAGAGTGTCCTATTACAGGCATCTGGCGCTGCACTGAATGCTCACCACAGTTTCTGTCTGTGAAGGAACAAGATGGGTATTATGGGATAAGAGCTGAAATTACAAAATATACATTTCCTGTGTGAATATTTCCTAAGGCGGCCCATACACCTACAGATGGATTGTCAGATTGGGCTGGTTGGAACAAAAAATTGGTAAAATCTAAATGACAGTTTTTGGCAGTTTTCCAGCATTTCAAAGCAAATGGTCAACTGTCATTTGCACTCATTTATTATTTTGTTCCAACCAGCCCAATATGACAATCGATCTGTAGATGCATGGCCAGCTTTAGAGTATACATTTAGACAACATATCGTTCCGACTCGGTTCTCAGCGATATATTGTCCGTATTGCTCAATGTGTACCCACAATTGTGTGCTATCTGTCGTAGTCAGTGGGGTTTCTCTATCTGACAGGCTGCACATTAGATAGTCCCGATATTATGCGGTATGATTGCATTGATCATCAGATTGCAGCACACAAGATGACTCGGACTCGGACAATCAGCTTCACAACGCAGGTGCTTTTTAGCACCTGTGATGTATTGCATCCTATTTTCTTTGAACTCCTCCGGCAGCTCCTTGGGTGTCCTTGCACACGTGATTTATGTGTATGACCACCTTTATACTTTGTTGGGTATGCTGGCCATGACTTGGTTTTTGGCTTTAAAGGGGATTTAGAAGGTGGAGCAGTCAGGGGCACCGACATTTCAGCCGGCCCCAGTAAAATGAAGGGGCGTGGCTAATGGAGGGAGCCGTGCCCAGATACCAGGATTGTGCTGATTTCTAATCTTGCAAGGGGGGGGGGGGGATTGAACCCCTAGACCAGGGGTTCCCAAACTTTTTTGAATCACGGCACCCTAGCCTATCAGAATTTTTTCGCGGCACCCCTAGGCCCAAAAACAATTAATTAGATTGGGTTTATATGCGATTCTTAGGGTCAGTTATGTGCTAATGGGCAGGATATAATTCTGTTTGTACACATTTTATGATTGGCAGCCTCCAGCACTGGTTTTACCCAGAAATAATTAACCATAAATAAATTGAATTGGTCCTGGACCACCAACCTGGGGCACCCCTGCAAGTGTCCCGAGGCACTACAGGGAGCCACGGCACACAGTTTGGGAACCACTGCCCTAGACAGTAAAACGTAAATTATTTACTAATATATGATATTTTTTATATACATTTTTAATGGTTGATACATTTGTGTTTTCGCCCTGTAAACACACCATTAAATGATATCGGACCAGGTAAGTGCAGGAATTGTACTATAGGCTGGCGCCCGATCATTGAACATTTTATAAATACCAGCATGTTAGAAAAATTACACATTTCACCTACACAGAGGGCCTGATTCAGACCTGATCACACAGCTGCTACTAGATGTGCATGGCTAGCGTATCTATAGGCAGCTGTGGGAATGTTCCCAAATCCATTCACCATCAAATGATTCCCAGTGTGTGCAGGCTGTGATGGAAACGGTCACACACCTTTCACCAAAACACTTGGGCGCACCTGCGTTACCCTAGACACGCCTAGCTTTTTTTCTGGCACTTCCATAAAACATCTGATTGCCACCCGCAAACGCCAGCTTCCTGTCAATCACCTTGCGAATGGCTAGCGATCCAAAAAAATATTGGCAGGATTTCATCGATGGACGGTGTCGCATTGAGGCTCAGACGCATGTCTATCAATAATCGGCCGCTGTGCAAATTTGCACAGCAGCGATCAGGTCTAAATTAGGCCCATAGTGATCTCTGCCCCATCTTTTTTTCCATCAACTGTTTCATCTGCAAATGTCTGAGTTAATTTCCTCCCTGATAAAGGCATCGGAAATGTTCACTATTTAGGGATCAATTCTATCAGCCTCCTGCGAAAACCTGGGTATACTGTACATGAAAAGACATGTCTTAACAACGTGCACGATAACTATTTATTTATTTACAGTTTCTTATATATCGCAGCAGATTCCGTTGTGCTTTACAATAGTAGACAGTGATAAAACAAACTGTGTAACAACAGACAGACTTGGACAGCGGCGTAGGTACGTTTTGGGTGCCCCCCCGCCGTTGGGGGGGGTGCCCCCGCCGCCCATTCAAATCCCCCCAATCCCCCACAGCCTTACCTTTCGCGCTGGCCCCATCGGCTCCGTTCTTCTGCTGAGGACCACCACAAAATGGCCGCCCCCATACAGCAGACAGTTTCAGAGAACTGTGTGCTATATGGGGGCGGCCATTTTGTGGTGGTCCTCAGCAGAAGAACGGAGCCGCCGGGACCAGCGAAATAGGTAAGCCTGCGGGGATTGGGGGGAGGTGTAACTATAGCACCTAACCCCCCGGCGCCCCCATATGCACAGCGCCCCCCCCCCGCGGTGGCGGGGGCTGCGGTGCTATAGTTACGCCAGTGGACTTGGAGGTAGGAGAGCCCTGCTGCAAGCTTACATAAGTGCCTCAGAGGGTTTTGCATGTAGAACTTAAATATGATAGGCTTGCCTGAAGAGGTGAGTTTTCAGGGAACACTTGAAAGTTTGGAGGCTAATAATAATATCATCCTTAATGATATTATCGTTCATATTGTCTAGTGTGCATGCACTATATCGTTAACAATGCGCATTCGCGCGACTTGTTAATGGCCACCCGTGTCCTCTGAACATGCACTTACATTTTTCTATATCATCAAACACTGCATGTTCTGAGTGGGGGCAGGGTGACGTCACTGAACGACATCATTCAGTCTGTAAGCTGTAGATCATTTTAGCAACATCGTTAATGATATCGCTCATGGAGGAATCATATAGTGTGTACCAAGCTAAAGTGCGCTTCTAAACTGCATTACTCGCACATATTTGTTGGCAACCCTGGTGATTGGACCAAAAGGGGAGCTAGTAGTGGTGCCACTACTGGTGTTACTATACCAATGCAACAGCAAATCGTCCCCCTCGTATCTAATAGGATTAATCATTTACGGTTATATCCAAAGGGTAGGAGGTGCCGTTGCCATGGCATATACCTGCTAGCAACGGCACACAAACATGCACCCCTCATGGTCCCTTTTAGTGCCCAACTCACAGTCCTGTGGGACTGCACAGTTGTCTGTACCATAAAATCCCCATACACTAGTGTGATTTGGGCATGTTTCCTCCGATTTTGATGTAATGGGATGATAAATCGGATGAAAAGCGTAAAATCGCATGTGTTTCACCTCCGATTCTGATTTGATGCATGGCCTCCTGCGAATTGCATTGGATCCTGAGATCGCAGGGGCTGCACTCAAGATCATTAGCCCTTACTGGGATCACATGCAATATGTTGTATGCAAAAGGACGGCGTCCAATATAATATATCGCAGGTGATCCAGCCGCCAGGGAGCTGCCAGGGTAATGCCTTAGCGTAGTGTGTGGGGGCCTAAATTGTGACATAGCGCTGCAGTAACCCGCAGCAACAAAAACATAACGAGGAATAGGATTGACGCGATTAAGTACCATGTCGATTTTTGCTAGTAATAACTGTATTGCACATAATTCCTCTATTAGACACATGACTTAAATCCAACAATATACACTTTATTTCTAAAACTTGTAGCAATTACAAGTACATTAAGTACATTTTTCTGTAGATAGTTTTCAAAAACATATTTTCTATTTCCTTTTTCTGGAGGCTGGGGGAGGGGTGTCTTTTGCACAGTGCAATGTGCATATAATATTCATGGAAGACAGTTCCCCAAAACAGTTCCTATTTCATGTGTTGGTAATGAATACACCTATTATAACGCAGGCACTCAGCCTGAGCGCCGAACTCCGGACCAAACCTACATTTATTGTATAACATAATAGAGAAATTACAGTGCAATGCATCTATAGCAGCAGCGGGTTTCCCTGTGCGCTTTCCAGCTTTCTGTAAGCGGCGCGCCGCGGTGAGTGAGCGCGCTCTCGCTTGCAGGCTGGGCGCGCCTCAGGCGGACGCCTGGCCGCGCCCCGGGATTCCGTTTCCTAGCAACCCACTACAACACACAGTACAGCAGCCTCCGCAGCGCAGACAGGTGAGTGTGAGGCAGCGAGTACATGCCAAATACATGCATGTTACAGTGACACAAACAATACAGGCAAATGGGAAAAAATATACATCAGATACTGTTATAGTCTTTATCGTGTTTAAATAGTAGATTCAGCTAATAAGATATGTGTGCAGTGCATGTAATACGGGGGTCTGATTCAGACATGCATGTCCGAGCAGCGCATTTGCAGCCTGATCGATAATCGAACAACCATGCAAGCGCATGGTACATAGGCCCTTATTCTAGTTGAATCGGACGGATGCATATTTTCACACAGGAACTGAGTGTTCTTAGCCCCGCCTACCGTACGGATCGCTCACACCGTCCGAATGCGGTAAGATGCTGACCGAACGGACCGGTGAGTGGATTTTTCATGTGACCACCTCCTCCATCTGTGGGAACCTCCCCCATCATTTGATGGTCGCCGACCATCGAATGCTGGACCGAGTGATCAGGCAGCTCCGAGTGCTCCAGACCACTCGGGCATTTCTCCTTGCAAAAGCAGGGATATGGGTGGGCAGCTGGCATCCAGCTATGTCATATGTCCGCCCCCCACACGTGCGTCACGGCCGCATTACCACACATACGCCCAGCGGTTTCATGGGAACGCCCATGAAACGCGGGGCGTACGCATATGGCAATGAGCCCAAACAGCCCTTCACGCCCCTCTCCACCCCCTGCTTGGATTGTTCCAACTGATTGTTTTCTGTACAGAATTCACGCCATGTTCGGACGTGTGCGACGTTCGCACATGTGCAGATACGCCTCTGCACATGCGCAAACTCCAACCATCGCCGTCCGTCCGCATTCGGAGCCATCCGACTCAATCAGAATAAGGGCCATAGTGCCCATGCGCAAGCCATCCACCCGGGAAGAGGGTAAAAGCCGGAATCACAGTAAATGCATTGAAAAATCCGGAAACCGTGTAAAGTTTATTAGGAAAAGCTGGAAATCATAGTAAGTGTATTAGGAAAAGGTGGAAATTATAGTAAATGTATTGAAAAAGCCAGAAATCATAGTAAATGCATTAAAAAGTCATCCACCATGTAGTGTATCAGAAAAGCTGGAAATCTTAGTAAATGCATTGAAAAAGCTGGCCACCATGTAAAGTGTGTTAGAAAGCCGGAAATCATAGAAAATGCATGTACAGTGTATTAGAAAAATCGGAAGACATAGTAAATGTATTACAGCCGCCGGCTCTCGCCAGGGGCGAGCACGAGACTCTCACGAGCGTCCTGTGGCTACGGTGATTTCTCCGCCGCCTTCCTCGCCGCCTCCCCTGGTGCCCCTCGCTGCCCTCCATCACCCCTATACCTGCCCGTCTCCCTGAAGTGAAGACGGGCAGGGTCCCGCCGCGGCGCCGTCCGGAAACTGGGACACGCCTCAGATGGAGCGCCTCTGCGTCGGTGATCGCCAGCGCAGGCATGCTGGCGATCCCTGGGCAAGGACCAGGGGCTCTCCATCTGTAAATGCATTAAAAAGGCCGGCCACCATGTAAAGTGTATTAAAAAAGCCGGAAATCATAGCAAATGAATTGAAAAACCTGGAAATCATAGCAAATGCATTGAAAAAGCCAGAAACCATGTAAAGTGTATTAGAAAAAGCTGGAAATCATAGTTAATACATTGAAATAGCCAAACACCATGTAATGTTTATTAGAATAGCTGTAAATCATAGTAATTGCTTTGAAAAGGCCAAAAACATAGTAAATGTACAGTATTAAAAAAGCATATGCAATCTATAGTAAATGGGCCCTGTTGTATTGAGCAGCAGCAGCTTCTTGTATATAACATTGGCTAGAGGGTATAGGGTCACGAACCTATGTCAGGTAAGTTGCAAAAATATTATCAAAATCCTACTGTAAGGTAAGGTCGCTGCCTTTTCCGGCTTTATCAATGCATGCACTATGATTTCCGGCTTTTCTAATACACTTCACATGGTTTCCTTCTTTACCCGAAGGCAGTGAATGAAGGCTGGTCTTTGTTTGCTGCCTGAGGGTGATTGACACCCCGTGGGTGCTTGGGGGTGTTCCACCAGCGTTTTCTGGGCATTTCCCAGAAAACGGAGACATCCTCTGGCCGTTGGGACAAAGGGCCGCTGAGTCCTGGCTCACTCAGTGCTGCAAGCAGGGGAAAAATCATCCGATGGTGAATGATTTCCCCCTTGCGTGCACAGGCATAGCTCCCAACATCAGGATGCTCGTGGGGCGCTTCCCAAACAAGGGAGCTATGTTTTGTTTCTGTGCATGGCGCAGGCCCTCTTGGCAAATGGACTTGGCGACTTGCATAGTCGCCAGCCTGTTGGCATGGAGCAGTGAGGGGTGGGGGGTGGCGGGCCTGGGTGTTGCCCATAGGAATGGCCAGCGTTTCATGGGCATCCCCAAGAAAACGCTGGGCGTTGCCATGGGAATGCGGGTGGGAGGAGGTGTGTTGGGGGTAGGCGGCAGACATCAGTCGTCCGCCCTGTCAAATATAAGTCAGTCTCCACTGACTTATATTTGCGTGACCTGAAGAAATCATTCGGTGACCATCGAATTATTTCTCTGCCAGCACGACATTCAAAGTGGCGTGTCTTCACGACGCATCCCCATGGTTGCAAGGGGATACAACCGCGGAGGGGGGGGGGGGGCACTCGGCGGAGCGGTGGGGAGGAGTGGTGGATTGGGGAGATTAGGGACAGACTCACAAAGCGGCGGTTGCACCATCACTTGTTACAGCATAGGCTGAGTAGGTACCAGACAAGAGCCTTCCTGTCCCTGTGAGACAGGGTCGAATAACTCTGCATCATGTTGGGTCCCACTGGGAACCAGAGATGCTTATGTGAATGCAGGTGCACTTTCAGGGCTTGGAGTCTGAAGGCAGGCAATTCCATTGCCCCTGGAAGCTACACCCCTGCTGTTTACATACCTCCCAACTGTCCCGCTTACCGCGGGAATGTCCCGATATTCGGGGACGTTCCCACGTCCCGCCCGGGGCCGCCATTGTCCCGCGGTGGGGGGGGGGCAGTTGGGAGTCCCCCCATTCTGCCAAGAATAGACGCTGTGCGCACAGCGTCTATTCAGCACTGACGAGCGGCGGAAAACGGGGGTACGGCTGGAGGAAGCGTCATCCCGCGAGGCCACGCCCCCTTTGCGCGAGGCCGCGCCCCGGTTTCGGCTTAGCCGCACAAGAGTCACGACCTCCCAACTGTAGAAGTTGGGAGGTATGTGTTTAGTCATCCAGTGCCAACAGAGTTCCCTTATTTCCACACCGGTACCCGAACAAGGTACTCATTCCAGTTCTCAGATGCTGCAGGCTGCATCCTTACTGCAAATGAGAACATAAATATTAATTTTCCAATGAAAACGTTGTATAAAAATGTAACTAAAATGATGGAAATAACCTCAGGGCATTAATGCAGCGCAATTAAATCCATTTTCTAATCGGAAAGCCCTTTACAATTGTTTTTGTCACTGCCATGCATAAATTGTAAACGAACGTGTACAGTATAAAAAATGTAAATCTTCAATGTGAGAACAATTCCCTTGTATGAACATGCAAATTATTCTCAGGTGCTAATTGAATAAGATGTAAAATATGACACATACTATAGAATGTGAGCAAGACCATAGTGATGGTTTGTCTGTATTCTAATGAGACCGAGTTCTGTGCAGAAAGGGACTGATGCCGAGTCTGAAGGAAAAAAGCCCCAAAATGGCGCAAGTTGAAGTCATCTTAGTTCCCAACTTTCCCCAACGCACATTGGCCCCTATTCTAGTTGAATCAGACGGATGCGTATTTCGGACAGGAACCGAGTGTTCTTAGCCCCGCCTACCGTACGGATCGCTCACACCGTCCGCATGCGGTAAGACGCCGACCAAACGGACCGCGAGTGGATGTTTCATGTGAACACCTCCTCCATCTGTGGGAACCTCCCCCATCCTCCGATGGTCACCGACCATCGAATGATGGACCGAGAGGTCAGGCAGCACCGAGTGCTCCAGACCACTCGGACATTTTTCCGTATGAAAGCAGGGATATGGGCGGGCAGCTGGCATCAGGCTATGTCAGCTGTCCACCCCCCACACGTGCGTCACGGACGCATTACCATACCTACACCCACATTGACATGCCTCCCAAATTGCACGTCCTCAAATTTGCACATTTTCATGACTAAAATTTGCACCATATCGCATTTATTTTTGCTGCGAATTCACATCTCATTAAATAGTCGAATTCTTCCCCCCAAAAAAATGAGTTTTTGAAAAACGCAATAAGGTGCGATTTCGGAACCTTACTAAAAATCGCATCCCATTAAATCTCACCCATGATCTTTATCTTGCTTTCCTCATAACATCAGCTCAGCGTCATGGCGCCAGATAACTGATATTGCGTGTTGACCTGATATTATGATACTAACGGTGAGATGAATTGGTCCCCTATCTTATTTGCATGCCAAACAATGATGAGTGGTTGCTTTTCTGTCCTTCGCTAAAGCTATATTCAGATTTATGGTTTGTTTAGGGTCTACAGGGAACAAATTAATGGAAAAAATGATGTTTACTGGAGTGTAATTTACAAATTGTTATGTTGTGTTAGTTATTTTCCTCTGATCTAATTTCCATTATATTAGCGCCATTCAAGGCGAGTCATCTGTAAGCATATAAAACCTGGTAACGTTTTCAGTGACACTTCTTTCAATTAGTGTTTTGTATTTAATTGATGGAAGGTTATGAGGAAAAGCTTGTTTGGCTTACGAGGCAACACTGACAATATTTGCTGGTTATGTTATATTATTTTATTTTATTATCAAACCGCACATATTCTCTCAGTCTCGCAACTGTTACGTATATTATTGTCAGTGAGCATTCACTATATATCCCCCCAAATAGTTGTCAGGTTTATCAGTGTCAAAAATATAATTGCCTGTTGGTATGTTGAGCCATGGTAATGTTCTGTGCCCATGATTTGATGCCTGGGTTATCATTTATCATCTTGAAAGGTAAGGCATAGAACTCTGTGCGAAACAAATAAGAAACAGCAGACATAATAATCTCACTGACACTATGCTTGGGCAATGATGTGTGAGGAAAGGATATCCGGTCTTTTCACCCATACACAATAGAAGACTAAACATGTTCAACCTGCGGCCCTTCAGCTGTTGTCAAACTACACATCCCAGCATGCCTTGCCATAGTTTTGCTATTAGGGAATGCTAAAATTTGGCAAGCCCCTTTCTGAACCAAAGTTGGCAAGCCCCTTTCTGAACCAAAGTTGGCAAGCCCCTTTCTGAACCACATTTGGCAAGCCCCTTTATGAACCAAATTTGGCAAGCTCCTTTCTGAACCAAATTTGGCAAGCTCCTTTCTGAACCAAATTTGGCAAGCTCCTTTCTGAACCAAATCTTTACAATATCCTCTATTGTGTATGGGACTTAAGACAACGAAGAACATTAAAGATCTTGTATGAGGAATATTCAAGGAATAGTTATTTGTACCTGATTAGTTGCCAATGAAAGCGGAAAAGTGTGTATAATATGCATATTAGCAATTAATTTCTATCAATCAAGTGCAAGGTAAAACGTGCAAGCAAGTCACCTATGTATTCCATTTCACATTTTACACTTTAATCTTTATATGTTTATAGGGTGGTGGGAATGTAAGACAAAGTGTGTGTGTGTGTGGGGGGGGGGGGGGGGGGGGGGAAGGGGGTGCTGTCTAGCTGCCCCCACTATGGGACTGGGCAATGCAAGTCCAGCAGTGTGTAGGGTGACAGTGTATATTAGAATTTAAACCAATGATAAATATCAGATTTGAACTAATGGTTTAATAATGTTTGGGTACTGTTTATAGCTAAACAACCTTATAATGCACCAAGAAAAAGAAAGTCTATAATTAGTCTTGTCAGATGCAAGAATAGCAGCAGCCTCTGTATAGTCTGTATTACATGCATAGGCATGCACACATTTGGCCTGATTCACTCGCAAAAGCAAATTCTTTCTCTAATAAACAAAACCATGTGCACTGCAGGTGGGGCTGATGTAACATGTGTAGAAAGATTATTCAGAACACAGGTGCACAGGTGAAATCCCTGGGGGGTGCACAGGTGAAATCCCTGGGGGGCCCCACTTCTGGGGGACCGACCCCACCTCTAGGGGGCAATAACTTTGAAGCAGGATTAAGGTTTATTTCTATTGAATTTACACCAAGATTAGCCCTCTTCCAATCAAAATGGGGAATCCTTATACACCCATTTCCTCCTTTATATAGGTGCCCTGTTCTTTGCATGTGCTTTCTCTTTAAGTTTGGGTGGCTACCATTGCATTCCCTGGTGGGCCCCTTACTACCTCAGTCTGACACTGTCTTTAACAGAATTCATGTCACCAGATGTATTTGTTTTGTCTAAGCTCTTTGTTGATGCGAAGCTGCGAAACGCGTTAATAAACTAATAATTTTTGGGAAAGGAAGGAAAAATTACTACAATTTAACATTTTAAATACCATTGTGTTTCTCTACCCATGCCCTCTTTTGCTATAAACTATAACAGATATTTTAAAATTAAACTATTGTTTATTTGTAGAATGGGGAAAAAAGTAAAGAAGGAAGTTCAGCCACCTTCAAAGGATGTGGTAAGTAGCCAGATTTTTTTAAATAAAGTCCTATAGGAAACATACGGGAAACATTGGGATGCAGAATGTAGCACAATATAGAGCCGGCTTTTATGAACTATGGATGGCAGGTAAAGGTAATCAGATTTCTAAAAAAGTTTCTTGTCACTGATGTACAATATACCTTTGTCAGTTAACAGTGAGTAGCTGCCATATGTCAAATAACTCACTTTAACTACCTAGATGTGACTTTCATTATTTACTGCATATCAAGTGATTATGATTGGTTATAATAATAGGAAGCGTGATATCCCATTCAGGATTAGACAAAAGAATGCTGACATTGTGAGGCGAGGGCTGAGCGGTGAGAATTTTCTTCTTTAGTCAAGTAAGGAAATTGTCCCCATCTAGACTTGCAAGAACGGTGAAGCTCTGCAGGAAAGTCAAGGCAGCAAAAGCATAGGAGGGTGCACTGATGGATATACAGAGGCAAGAGGAGGTTCTGAGTCATATAAAGGGGCTTGAGAGTCCCTGGCCTGGCTCATAAGGGGTCTCAAAGGCAGGGCAACCGAGAGGGGGGGCCTGGTCCGACCCCTCCCTTCCCCCTCCGTCCCTCCTGGGTAGCAACAGCAGCACACACTTTTACAGCATGTGCTGTGCTGACAGCAGGCTCACTGACAGCGTGAGAGGGCATGCTGAGCCTGCTGTTAGCACAGCACATGCTGTAGGTGTGTGCTGCTGCTAAGATTACAGTTTTTAGACTTTTCTTTCACCCTCCTCTAAACATTGTGTGGGTGTGGCCTAAGTGTGGGAGGTGCCCACCCCCCACACTTATGCCATGCCCCCCCCCCCCCCCCACAAATTTTACCAGGGCCTGGCATTCCTCTCGGCTGCCCTGCTCAGAGGCATTTATAAAGGGTGCAGGGATGCTGTAAGGCATATAAAAGTGTATGATGCTCTGGGCTGGCCTGGCATATAAGGGGGATCTGAGGCATATATAAATGTACTGTATCAGCAGGCTCTGAGGCATATATAAAGGTATGAGGAGGCTCTGAGGCATATATAAAGGTATGAGGAGGCTCTGAGGCATATCTAGAGGCACCAGGGGCGGCCCGCCTCTAATGCTAATACATGGGCATCGAGAGCACTGATGCATATTAAGGTGCATGAGGGTCTCTGAGGCAATTATAGAGGCATGATGGGGCTTTAATGAATATAAAGGAGTATTTGTGGCTTTGAGGCAAATAAAGGCGCATGAGTGGGATCTTAGTAATATAACAGGTCAAAATTAGTCTCTGTATTAGCATGGAAAGAAAATGACCTGTTATATCACACATAAAATGGTTGTAACCCTCTTGCGGGTTTGACCATGCCCCCCACTCTGTAGACCCACAATTTACTGTGACAAGGCGGGGCCTGATGACAGTTGTCACCTGCAGTTCCAGGCTTCTCCCAAAGTGTTGACTTTTAAAGTCAGAAAGTATGGTGTGAATTTCTTTCTAAGACCTTTATTACTTACTGGAAAGCCTAAGTTAAGTTCAGGTTGAGTATCCCTTATCCAGATATCCCAAAACTGGAATATTTCAGAATATTTCGGGATTTTTTTCTACCCCAGCACCTTTTTTTCATACTCACCTCGTCCCCGGCGACGACAGCGGCCATCGGATTTGTCTTCAGTGGCAACCTCGGTCCCAAGGTTGCATTGCGCGGACATGTGCAATGCATCCTTGGGACCGGGGATGCCGCTGAAGACAAATCCGATGGTCGCCGTGGACCGGAATGCCTCTGAAGATGAACCCGATGGTTGCCATGGACACCAGGGCACACCGTGGATGCAGGGGGAAGGCCAGGGTACTAGGTGAGTATGTAAAAGAAAAAAATCCAAAATCTGTAATAATCCCTTATCCAAAATGCTTGTGGTCCCAAGCATTGTGGATAAGGGATACTCAACCTGTAATACTAACCAGGTATAGATACTTTATGCAAGGCCTTACAATAGTGTCAGATGGGGACTAATCCAACCCAGCATCAAACTGCTCCTTTAACCCAGAAAATGGTGCCTGTCTGACACCACCATAAGTGTAATACTCCATTCACACTAGCATACCTCCCAACTGTCACGATTACAGCGGGACAGTCCCGATTTTTGGGTCCTGTCCCGCTGTCCCACCCGCGGCAGGCATTGTCCCGCTGCGGGGGGTGGCAGTTGGGAGACCCCCCAATCTAATAGAATAGACGCTGTGCGCATGCGCACAGCGTCTATTCTCATATGAAAATGAGGTTGCGGCTAATTAGCATAAGCCGCACCCTCATTTGCATACGCCCCACCCCCTTTTTGGGCGCGCAAGTGTCCCTATTTCATCAGCACAGAAGTTGGGAGGTATGCACTAGCCTTTTTTTCCCGGGATGGCCCCGGGTACAACCCAGGTGTAGTGCTGATGTGAATGGGTCCCAGGCCAAAATCTCGGGAGCCATGCCCCAGCATTTACGGGATCTTTCTGAGGCATGGTGCAATGTGAATGGGTAACCCAGATCGAGCGACAGGAGGCAGCGCTGTCAGCTTCAAGCAATGCCCATTGAGGATGTACCCGGTCGCTACTGGAATGGACCCGTGTCCTTATTGCGGGTGCGGCCCCGGCATTTACGGTATGAAAGGGGTATAAGGAATCCTAGCCCCGTGTTAAAAATTAATCATGAGCAGCAGGAGATGTTCCACATTTTTTGCTTCTTCTTTTCTTACCAAGTCACTAGTGTTATCTATGAGAAACTTTATTAAAGTAATATTGTTATCACAGGGTCCTAGTGAGATCATGGGGATTATTGCACTTCTAGTGCAATCCATTTAGGCTGACTATGCTGGTTGCAGGCAATAACAGTGTTACTTATTGGTTGTGAGAACAATCCTTCTGGAAAATAGGGATCACAAAGTAAAAATACAGCACTATGTTAATGTCGAGTGAGGCAAGGACAGAATTCGAATCATCTTGGTCTTCAATGCCGCTTCTAGTGTCATTGAGTTCCTGTTCCAAAATAGCACAGTTCATACATACCGGTCATACAGTTCACATGTATCCCTTTCCACTTCCTATGTTTGCAGTTTGATTCATTAGCAATTGAAAGCAGAAATGCAGAAACCGCAGTCTTAATGTTGCAGTCGCCAGAAGAAGAAATCCTCGCCAAAGCCTGTGATGCTTTATATAAATTTGCACGAAAAGGTACCTACTGTACTCTGCTAGTTACCTACTGTGCTAATTACCCGTTCTAAAGTAAATTATGTGTTTTCAATACTTTACTAGCTCCATGACTTATGTCTTATTAGTGTACGGAACATGTTCATCTCACATGCAAGATTCATCTGTGAAACACTGCCACCCACTGGGTCCACAAGTTCCTACTTACCATCTACCAAATATCTCTGATATACAACCCAATCCACAGAGAAAGAGTAACCGTGATACTGACATCTGTCATTCTTTACATGAGTCCCAAACACTACCAATACAGCATGCAAGGGTCCTGAAATATCCTGAAATACTCTGCACTCCACATTCACTAATGAAATAAACTACACTCCACACCACATTAACTCCTGAAATACGGTACACACCACATTCACACCTGAAATACGCCATACACCACATTCAATATACACCACATTCACTGCTGAAATACACCACATTCACTAATGAAATACACTACACAGAGCATTCAGGGGGAAATTTACTAAGATGTGAATTCTACTTCACATGTGAGGTTGCTATGGGAAACCAATCAGAATCTACTTATTTATTTAGCACCCTCTAGAAGATAGTAGACAGGATCCGATTAGTTTCCCATAGCAACATCACAAGTGAAGTAGAATTCACATCTTAATATATTTCCCCCTCACTCCTAAAATATGGTACACACCACATTCACTCCTGAAATACACCATACACCACATTCACTCCTGGAATACACCACATTCACTCCTGAAATATACTACACACCACATTCACTCCTGAAATACACTACACACCACATTCTCAACTGAAATACACTACTACACACAACATTCACACTTGAAATACTTTACACAACATACCACAATCACTCCTGAATTACACCACATTCACTCCTGAAATACACTACACATCACATTCACACCTGAAATACACTACATATTACATTCACACTTGAAATATACAACATACCACATTCATTCCTGAAATACACTACACACATTCACTCCTGAAATACACTACACACCACATTCACACCTGAAATACTGTACATAACATACCACAATCACTCCTGAATTACACCACATTCACTCCTGAAATACACTACACACCACATTCACACCTGAAATACACTACATATCGCATTCACACTTGAAATACAAAACATACCACATTCATTCCTGAAATACATTTCACACCTGAAATACTGTACACAACATACCACAATCACTCCTGAATTACACCGCACTGCAAGTACAGGCCACGCCCCCTTCCCGGTGGGCCACGCTGTAATAGGACTGCCTATGCACAGCATCAGGGCTGTATCACAGGCTGATTTAGACCACCAGGGCTTCCGTAGCACCCTGTGGGATGCAGCGTTGCACGTATCACATGACTGCAGTGCTGACAATGGCAGATCGCAGCTGCTGCTATAGCCACAGGACACACTGGACCATTCGAGTTTTCATTCTAGAACCTGATACCTAGAGGAAAAGGTGGACCCCCTGCTCTATGTACAACATTCACTCCTGAAATACTCTGCACACAGCATTTACTCCAGAAAATAATAATAATGTAACTCCATAGACAATGTTCTGCTCCAATATATATAGTCCATACTTTGTATTCAGTTTTCCAAATAATAAACCAATTTACTGATTTATTGATTTTTTTATACTATATTTATTACTTGCCTTTGAAAATGCTGAAAATGCTGAATTGTAGCTTTGGTTATACTGGTAAAGCGTAGGCAAAATGGATAGCAATGTGCTCCCTAGGGTGCACGGACAGGCGCTACCATGGGTGCTGTGCCAAGAGCTGCCACTTAAGAAGGGGGTAGTCGGCCCCAGAAAAACCGGAATAAACAAGAAAAAGAAGTGGCGCTGGTATTGATTAAATAATCATACAAATATTTAATAACAATTAAAACAACATGTCATAAATCAATTACATACAACAATAAAAAGGTGAATCAATAACTGGACCGGAGGCTGAATGGAATGGACCCAAGGAATGGTGGAAGTGGGTAAATAACTGGAATAATGAGGGTTGCCCAATAGTTACCACTGATGGTGATTATGATCCAGTCCCGAAAGCTGAGTAGCAAATGGTCCTCAAATGGATGCGACTTTGGGGCCACAGTTGGTTGGAAACCCAATTGATGTTGTAGGGCTGCGAGCTGTTTAGGCCACAATGTCTCACGTCGCTTAGAGGCTCCAATATTGGGGATGGGATCGAATGGCAGGTGTCCTCAGGGTTGGAAAATTTTAAGACCAACTGATCAGTGATCTCAGTTCGTTGTAACCAACCATGATTCCTGCTTGGAGATATGTCCACGTGGTGTCGACAACAATGAACCGCAAATGCGGGATGGTATATGGGCAGCTGTCTCTCAAGATTTGGAAATGGGCACCCAGAACACTGGAGAATCTGATGGGTAGGGTCCAAATGTGTTCAGCTGGTCCTGGTCCAGGCGATAGACTAACGCGTTTCGCTGCTTGTGGCAGTGCAGCTTTATCAAAGGTTTATCATTATTCCAGTTATTACCCACTTCCACCATTCCTTGGGTCCATTCCATTCAGCCTCCGGTCCAGTTATTGATTCACCTTTTTATTGTTGTATGTAATTGATTTATGACATGTTGTTTTAATTGTTATTAAATATTTATATGATTATTTCATCAATACCAGCGCCACTTCTTTTTCTTGTTTAAAGCGTAGGCAATACTGATACAACTGGCCACCTATTTTGCATATTGTGTAATCTGAGGTGGTTTTGGCTGTCTTCATTGCTAAGATCTGATTAATGTGTTACTTATCTAGTGTAAGCAAGATTTATAATGATAATTACTACGATTGATCATGTGTACTGTGCAAAGCTATTAAAATCTAGTCACAACATTTCATTTTCATTCACGTATTTCCACCTGCTACTGCCAAAATAGATTTCTGATGTCTGTTTCAAGGTGACTAAATCTGCAGTAAAATGCTTAAAAGTATTCTGCAACATTCAAAAACAGTGCAATAGTTGCCAACAGTCCTTAATATACAGGAACGCTTTTAGTAGTCTATTTAATTTATTGACTTGTAATAAATGATGCTGCTTTGCTGGCCAGCATTTGGGGCCTAATGCATGTTTGGCTGATATTCACACAACAAGTGAGCAATTCTCAGCAGACTGAACATGCGCTCACAGTGTTCCTGCTCCAAGGTGCTGCTGCGATCGTGCTGCTATGAGGATTTCACGGGAAAGTCATTGACAGAAAGCGACCAAATTGAACGTTGCATAAAAAACACCAACGTGTTTTTACAGTGTCTTTACAGTGTCTTTACATGGTTCCAGGGATGCCAATGCTGTGGACAGCATAGACGTGTGCAGGAGCCGACACAGTGGTGCCACTCTGGAACTTCCCCCCTCCACTGGGTTACAGACTAACTCCAACACCCCTTGCTCTGAGACATATATTCAAATATCGGCACTCACCTATTCAATGCTGTCGTTACTGACAATATTAAAGGCTGTCAGATCCGACTTTTTAAAGTCAGATCTATTTTGTCGGAAATGGCCCTGGATTGTCAAATTCACATCCATTCTCCGACAATTTGCAGCCGTTTTCGACGATTTCAGGATTTTATGACACTCGACTGTCGGTATATTGAATACCAACAGTCGAATTAGTGTTGTAAGCCAGTGAAAATGTGCGGGATTTCGACTGTCGGGACATTACGACAGTTGGAATCCCAAATTGAATACCCCCCAAAGTCTACTCACCAGGGCTGCCTGGGTAAGCAGTCTATATGGGGGGTATTCAATGTCGGATGCTATTTGTACCGGAGGAAATAGCGGCAGTTGCCTATTCAATGCTACCGTTTCCGACAGCATTGAAGGCAGTTTCTGACAAAACAGATCCGATTTTAAAACAAGTCAGATCTGTTTTGTCAGAAACCGTTGCGGATTGTCGAGTTCACGGCCGTTTTTCAACAATCCACAGCCGTTTTTGACAATCCTCTGACTTTCCGACACCCGACAGTCAGAACAATGAATTCCGACGGTCGAGTTCCTGTCGAACGGAATGAAAATGGACAGAAATTCCGACTGTCAGGACGGTCTGGCAGTCAGGATCACGGATTGAATAAAGCCCTACAGTATGTCCTGAATGCGGGAGAGAGGGTCCATAATGCGGCAGAGGGTAAAAGTCCCAGAGCCCCTATGTTGGCTCCTGCACAAGCTTATGGTGACCAGTCTGCTTAGCCATAGGGCAACCCTTAGCCTGAATGTTCTCATTTATTGCATACAGACTCTTACTGTGTACGCAATTGTGAATGAGTTTGCGTTGGCTCCAGTGGGCGTCTCTTTTAGTTCCTGGGCGACAGCTTCACTTTCAAGTATTAACAGCTCCATAGCCTTGGTAAATTAGGCCAATGATTGCATAAAACATACCATGAAAGAAAACTGAAATATAATTTATTTTATTTTTTTAAAGTACAGAAGTAGAATTTAAAAGTTCAATATAGTCCTCTGAGTGATAAGATATTTATGAAGTTGTATTTTATTTCCTACCAACATATAATATAATGTCTCATTCAAGGTATCCAAGTACCAACCTACTGCATGCACATACAGTATGCTTCGAGATGAGGCCTAGAAGCTTATGTGTAATGCGGAATTGTGGCACACAACTATAATGCAACAATGGTATATGTTATCATCACTATTGCTTATTATTTTTTCACGAGATTAATTTTGTTGTTTCATCTTTTAATGGTCACATAGATATCTACACCTTTCTTTGAATAACATTCTTCATATTCCTTAAGGAGATGAAAATAAATCCAAACTTCTTGGGCTTGGAGCATTGGAATCATTATCTAAACTCATCTACCATGAAGACAAGCTAGTGCGCAGAAACGCCATCATGGTGTGCGGAATCATGGCAGCAAACAGTAAGTCATTTATCAGCAAGCAGTGTTTATATAAGGTAAAGATCAGTTTGCCAATCTCAGCTCATCTCCTGGCCACTCCCACTGATCATGTTTACCCTGAGACACTGGTTCTCAAACTTGGTCCCCAGGACCCCACACAGTTCACATTTTCCAGGTCACACAGGACCTGGGGACCGACTTTGAGAACCTGTGCCCTAAGTTGACCATGAGTTGGATGCTCTAAACCGAAAATGCGGTAAAAACCCTGTTATCGGGAGTTTTTACCGCATTTTCCTATGCTCTAATGCTCAGATTTTGCTGGCGATACACGTTAGAAGCCTTTGGGCTTCTTTGCGCAGTGCTGTGAGGGGGATCTGTCACGGATCCCTCCCAGCATGCCCCAGGGCCAGGCCGTCACTGTACGCATGCACAGGACCAGGGATGGAGCCGCATCGCAAAGGACAGTTATTGCAAGAGCTGCCCTTTGTGTTACTAATCGCATATGTTAGTGCATATATACGATTAGTATAAATGCGGTAGCCCCATCCCGCCCCATGATAGTTACTCACTATGTGGGTGGCCAAATTAGGCATCATGGCACATCTTAGCTGAGTGGCGAGTGTAGCCAAGCTCTATGGCCTTTGGCTAATGCAGGGCAGACCTCCTGACTTTCCACACATTTAAATGCCAGAATCACAAATCCACCTTTTTTGGATATATTGGGCCTGATTCAGACTTGATTGTTAATCTGCAATGCTGCGGATGACTGTAAGTAGACGACAGAAAGAAAACCCGCTTTGTGTAAATTTGCAAGGGAATTGCAAATGGATCGCTAACCGGTATCGACTGTAAAATCCATAAGCAATTCCCAAACCTTGGATAGGTTTTTGCAGCCTGTGCAAATGTGAGTAGCTCTGATCCTTCAGCTAATCTGTGAGTGAGACGGGCTGATCGTGACCAGCACTGAATCACAGGCTCTCCTTTAAAATGTTTGGGCACGTCTGCATTTTTTAGTCCCAGAAAATTGAAGTTACCACCCACAAATGCCAGGCTCCTGTCCGTCCAGCTCCGACCACTTGACGTTTACTATCCAGAAGCATTTCAAGTTGCTAATTGTGCTCCGCACAGAGGACCGATGTTGTGCGTATGCGCGGTTCTGCACATGTGCAGACAAAGGGTGGGTGCACCCACTGCAATCATTCTGCTCGCCGGGTGCATGCACCCTACACAGCGAGCGGGTGGCGTAGAGGGGCGGAGGGCGCTGGGCAGCCCCATTACCATATGGGAACGCCAGCGTTTCATGGGCGTTCCCATGGGAATGAGGCGGTGGCGCGGGTGTGGGGGGGCTGCCAGCTGACATCACCGGATGTCAGCTGCCCACCCATATCTGTCCCAGCGTACACGCATTTGGAAGTGACTTAAAAGTCACTTTTATATGCGTGTACCTTCCACATATTTCGATGGTTGGCGACCATTGAAAGATGTAGGAGGTGACCCGCAGCATACGAATGGATGTTTATGCTAAACATCCATTCGCATCCTGTGCGGTCGAACCCGCGATGCGAGGGGGAGGGCGGGCTGTCGGACATTCGCCGGGTGGGGTTTGGTGGACTCGCAAGGCTGCGAATTCGCAGCCTTGCGAATCAACCATAATTACCCCCTATGTAAGGCAACATTTTATAGTCATTATAGTACCAGCAACCACGTTTAAACAAAACATCAACTTGCATGCAAGCTAATAAAATACATTATGTTAAGAACTCTTTCCCACCTTTAACTCTTCCTATTTTTCACAGATGACGTTAGGAAACTGATACAGAAGCTGGATATTATACCTTCGCTAATTGCTCGGCTCTCCCCAGAAGGTAGAACCTGCAAAATGTTTTGCTGACAAAGCCAACCATCTGTTCAGAAAGTCCCACAGTAATTAATAGCTCCTTATAGGATTACATAAGCGGTGGTGCAAAATGTATAGGTGCGTTGTTCCATGAACCACCGGAAAGGAGACTAATATTGAGAATCAGGATTTGCATGTCAGCTACTTGCGAATGCTAATAGTTAATATAGCTGGACAGAACATTTGATTTATTTATACTGAACAAAAATATTACAATATCCGTTATAAAAGAAACGTCACTCTTTGTAGAGCTAACAGTACGAACAGGCTTATAGGAAGCCCCAATACTGTTATTATGGTGTGTTCCCCTTATGCACCCACCACAGTTATATAATAAATATGATAGCGATCCGTGCTTAATTTCCAAGCGATCGCTTAGTAATAGGTCAGCGAGCATGTAGTTTCTGCTCTACTGAATGGATGCCCCCTGCACCTGCAAATTATTCACCATTGAATGATCTTCCCCCCTACTCACAGGACCTAGGGACATATGTATGAAGCAGTGGTAATGGAGGAGAAGTGAGCCAGAGGAGAAGTTGAACATGGCAACCAATCGGAACTGAACTAACATTTATAATTTGCATAATAGAATATTATACAGAGCAGCTGATTGGTTGCCATGGGCAACTTGTCCACTGGCTCACTTCTGCACCCTTATCACTGCTTCAGACGTCTGCCCCTTAGTGAGCCAGGCCCTGCTTTCAAGACTTGATTTGTCCAGGGTCTGTCTCATTGCAGCTTCAGTTTACACAAGCTGGCCAGTGCCTGTAACCATCGCAAATCGTGACCGATGGTTACAGACTGAGGACGCAGAATCTGCTTTCTCACTAATGAGATAACAGGAGTTATCTATCTCTTATAACAAACATCACCATTAAACAAATGGTTTTGATACACAAGAAGAGCAATGTTTTTGTTTTGTTCTGTTGCAGAAGAAGTCGTCATCCATGAATTTGCCACTCTTTGCCTGGCACAAATGGCTGGCCAGTACACAAGTAAAGCAAGAATATTTGAGCTGAATGGGCTGGAGCATCTGATCCGCCTGTTGGGCAGCCCAGACCCTGATGTTAAGAAGAATTCGGTTGAGTGCATTTATCTGTTGGCACAGGTAAGGATTTCTTACCAACCACACTGCATCCATATGGCACAGTGGGGCAGATGTATTAAGCCTTAACAAGAGATAAATGCAAGGGTGATAAGGAGAGATAAGCGTCCAGCCAATCAGCTCCTTACTGACTTTTTTCAAAGACAGCCTGTAACATGGCAGTTAGCAGGTGATTGGCTGGATGTTTATCTCTCTTTATCACCCTTGCATTTATCTCTTGTTAAAGCTTAATACATCTGCCCCAGTATCCTATAGCAGTTCTCAAACTGTGGGTCCTGACCCCAGAGTGGGTCCCGACCACCTCAGCATGGGGTCACGACTCTGTGTTGCTGATCATCAGGCTGATGTGTCTGTGGAGGGGGGACAGGGTATAACTCATTAAGTAAACACCCACAGCTTCCCTCTTCCATCCCCCTGTCACCCTCTTCCATCCCCGTCACTCTTTTCCAGCCCCCCCCCCCCCCCCCCCCATTACCCACTGCCTCCCTGTCACAAAAGCGGTCACTTCACTTTACTGACCACACGTTGCGGCCATTCAGTAGTAACTTGCTGGAGTACTGTAATATTTTTTAATTGTTACGGGGTCCAGAGCAAAATAGTTTGAGCACCACTGTCCTATAGCAATAATGATGTGGGTAATCCTCTTAAGAGCATACAGTATTTATTGTTTATCTGAAATTGGCCCTGACAGATATAATTCCTTAACCTGCATTATTACAGTAATAACAAATGAAGGATTGCCAGCATTTACCAATACACATTTGAACTTTTGTATGTTGCTTTGCTATGGATTGGACTGGAGGTTGTACTGGCCATTTAAGGGTGATTTTTGGCTGCAGGATTTAGTGCATTTTGTACTATATAGTTTTGCCTGTACAGTCTATTGTTCTATTTGATTTTTATGTGTATACAACGATCTCTACTTCGATCCATTTACTTCTGGTGCTTGGATACTGATTGCACTACTGCACATGCATGGTCATCAGTATGGGGCCTTATTCTGGTTGGATGCGTATTTGCAGACAGGAACCGAGCGTTCTTTGCCCCGCCTTCCGTACGGATCGCTCACTCCGTCCAAATGCGGTAAGACGGCGACCGAACGGACCGCGAGTGGATTTCTCACGTGAACACCTCCTCCATCTCTGGGAACCTTCCCCATCATTCGATGGTCGCAGACCATCGAATGCAGGACCGAGTGGTCAGGCAGCACCGAGTGCTCCAGACCACTCGGGCATTTCTCCGTGCAAACGCAAGGATATGGGCGGGCAGCTGACATCCGGCAATGTCATATGTCCGCCCCCTACACGTGCGTCACGGCTGCATTACCATACGTATGCCCAGCATTTTCATGGGAACGCCCATGAAACGCGGGGCGTACGCATATGGTAATGAGCCCAAACAGCCCTTCACGCCCCTCTCCACCCCCTGTTCGGATTGTACAAAATTCACGCCGTATTCGGACATGCACGGCGTTCACACATGCGCAGATACGCCTCTGCACATGCGCAAACATCGGCCGTCCGACCGCATGCGGACAGAACCGCACCAACCAGAATAAGGCCCTATGGGCCAGGGACTGGCCCATAGGGGAAATCTCTGGTGGGCCCTAACTGCTTGACAGCCCCACCTTTGTGTCCCTACCACTGCCTTACCCCAATGGGCCCTGGATGCCCCAGTACAACACTGGCTTGCCCTTATTAACTTTAAAGCTAATGTAACTGATTTATAGATTTTGTGCTGAGCTATACAGTCACGTATCTTTTCTTTTATTTCTCCAATGTAAAAAAGACCTCCAAGGATACAACAAATGTTTTTATTATCCATCCAATGCAGGACTTCCAGAGTCGCTGTGCGATCTGTGAGCACAATGCCGTTCCCGCTTTGTTGGAGCTGCTGACATCAGATTATCCTCTCATTCAGCTGCTGTCTCTGAAAGCTCTGAGCAGTATCAGCTGCGAGGCAGAGTGCAGACTAGCTCTGAAAGACAACCAAGCTTTGGATCACCTCATAAAAATCCTAGAACTAAAGGTACGTTCATGCAATTTATTTACAGACATACATGTAAATGTCACTTGCAATTCAAACTTTGGGGCTTTATATATGCAATCATTTGCAATGTGATGTAAAACTTGTTGGCTCCCGCCAATCAGCCCCTAACTGTCACCCGATTGGCTGGAGCATCGCGTACCATACACAACAAGTTTTAAAACGTATTGCGTATGATAAAACTCGTTACTAAATAAGTCCCTTTATTTTAACCCTTCGAGTGTCATGTGAATTTGACAAAATTAGGTCTGAAAATTGCCAAGCAAACCTTTTTATTCATCGTAATGACCTGTAATGTCTACCTCATATAGGAAATATCTATTTTTGCATAAAATTTTTCATTTGAATTTGTATAACAAATGTGAACGGCGCTGCCATTTTTAGCGGTTATTTTGCGCGTCTCTCACAGAGATGTTGACACTCGAAGGGCTTAAGGGCATTATTCTAGTTCACTCTTTCTGACAAAACCATGTGCACTGCAGGGGGGCAGATTTAAAATGTGCAGAGAGAATTAGATTTGGGTGAGTTATTTTGATTCTGTGCAGGGTAAATACTGACTGCTTTATTTTTACACTGCACTATAGATCTCACTTTGAAGTAAAACCCCACCCAAATCTAATTATCTCTGCACAGGTTACATCTGCCCCCCTGCAGTACACATGGTTTTGTCCATCTAAGAAGGATTTTGGGTACTTGTGTACTTTCACGGCTCCCATCGCATGCCATCGCATGCCAAATGTAGTGGCATGCGATGGGATGCGATTTTTGCAGTTTTATGCGATTTTTAACAGAAATGCATCCAAATGCATTGAAATTAGTATCAAAGATGTTCAATGGCCCCCACATGTCATTTTTGAGGCTGTACCACCCCCACTATCAATGCAGCGAGCCACCAAGCGGACACCTGTGAAGCCCGCGAGGGGACGCGTATACCTGTGAAGGCATCCGTGTCCCCACGCGGGGCTCGCTGCGCTCGCCATTCGGGCTCGGTGGCTCGCTGCGCTCGCCACACTTTCTATTCTCAACTCCACACCGACGTGGATAGTGGGGGTATGAAAAGGTCGTAGGACGCGTACCGCCGCCCCTCGCGGGCTCGCTGCGCTCGCCACGCTTCGGGTTCGCGTTGATAGTGGGGGTGGTACAGCCTCAAAAATGACATTTGGGGGCCATTGAGCATGTTTGATACTAATTTCAATGCATTTGGATGCATTTCTGTTAAAAATCGCATGCGATGCGATGCGATTTTTTACTATACGATGGACATCGTGGGATCCGTGATTGTACACAAGTACCGGATTTTGTCAGAAAGAGTGAACTAGAATAAGGCCCTAAGTGCTCTGCTGCATAGTAATAAAGTCAAGCAAATAATCTCCAATTTTCTCTGTTAGTTTCCTACTAAGATATATGTTATATTTCAGCATCACTGAAGACTGCAAGTGTGGTAATACATGATGATCTGTAGAATGTTATTATGTATCACTGCATGTATTTATAGAAAGGTCAATTATCCAGAAATTTTTTGCAATATTAGCTCACACGCCCCCTAGTTGAAAACAAACCCAATACCGGTATTTTAAAGAAAATACTGGTAAAGTGAAGGCACTGACACTTGGATGATGGTAGCAATAATGCTGAATGTAGGATACAGGGAGATCCAAGTAATGCAGTGAATTATGGCATGTTCAGTATGTACGTGTGTGCGTGTATATGTGTGTATATATTTCTATGAAATGTCTGCATTCATCCCTGCTCCATGCTTTTTCCAAGTCCTCCCCCACTGCCCTCTATCCTACCTCCCCACCTAATCTCTGCTCTGTGTCTGTCCCTGCTCCACATTCACCCCCTGTTATGCTCCTCTTACACCACCATAGGCGAATCTAGGGGGTGGTCCGGGGGTGCACCGGACCACCCATTAGCCCATTTTGTAGCTGATGGGGCTTTCCAACGAGCCCAGCCCCATGTCTCTAGCCCCCTGGGAACCAGAGATACTGCCAGGCAAAGCTGTAACGTTTTCCCTATACGATAACATGGGACCCGCTAATTCCGACCCCCACCCAGTTCAACGGCTGCCAGTTCCCCCTTCGGCATCACTGAAGCTCGTGGTTGATCTCGAACCCAAATCGCTGGGCCTTCAATCTGATACCAGGCTGGATCCATATGGGTTAATTGGTTTCAGGGATATTGAGGTTAAACCGTTTTTTTTTTTTTTTCATTTCCTAAATGTAATTTCATGACTGTTTATGTTCTTTGAGGGCAGATTTCTCTGGAACCAAACAGCCCAGTTTCACTGGACCAAAATCATTCGAAGTCAACTCAAAAGTTCTTCAATATGATACTGGACTCATGTAAATGGGTCAGTTGGTTCCAAAGATATAGCTGGTTGGTTAAAGGGGGGTAGGGAGAGGGGAGTGGTTGTCTCTCCCCCTCACACCAGAAAATGCAGGGACTAGGCTGGTGTATAAGGGGTCAGCCTGGGAATGTCCCTGCATGATCCTGGGACTATATTCCCGGGTAAATCCCTGCATTTTATGTTGTGAAAGGGGTATTATTTCAAACAGCCGTGACCTGCAGTGCTCTGAATACAGCCGGGCAGCCCCCTGCTCTCTGCCTAGCTGTCAATGAATGTCACCCCTGCAGCTTCCGCTCCAATTCTTCTCCCCACTTTCACCTCAGCCCACCCCCCCTTTAATCATGTGGAGCCGGCGCCCGGCGTGCTCCCCCGATGTCACGCACAACAACAGCGCACACAATATTTCAAATGTCCACTCGGCTAGAGGGGACACCAGGAGGGGAGTGGGAGCGTGCTCTGCGCTGCACTCTGCTCCTCTCCCCATAGTAGCAGCTGCACCGCTCTCCATCTCTCCCTGCAGCAGCAGCGAAGGCTCATATAAAAATTTACAGTAAGTGGCACTTTTGGGGGCATTGCTTAAGGGACGCTACAAGTGGCGGTATGTGGGGGCATTACGCATATTGTGTGGCTTAATGTGTAAGGGGCATTACGGTGTGCAGCATCATGTGTAAGGGGCATTATGTGTGCAGCATCATGTGTAAGGGGCATTATGTGTGCAGCATCATGTGTTAGGGGCATTATGTGTGCAGCATCATGTGTAATGGGTACTATGGTGCGCGGCATCATGTGTAATGGGTACTATGGTGTGCGGCATCATGTGTAATGGGTACTATGGTGTGCGGCATCATGTGTAATGGGTATTATGGTGTGCGGCATCATGTGTAATGGGTACTATGGTGCCATCAAGCAAGAACCCCCTATCAATGAGTACGTAGGTAAGCAGCACTTATGTGACAAATATGTAATGGGCATTACGGTTTGTTATATAGTATGTAATGGGCATCATGATGTGTGGCACAATGTGTAATGGGCATTATGGTGTGTGGCCTTATGTGTAATTGGCATTACGGCGTGTGGCTTTATGTGTAATGGGTATTACGGAGTTTGCTAAAATGTGTAATGGGCATTACTGTGTATGGTCTAAAGTGTAATACCACACCCCTTTTTGTGATGCCACGCCTCCTTGACATGAGGCCACGGCCCCTTCTTGAACTTTTTACCGGTGTGGCATGGCACATTATCCTGCTGAAAGCGGCCAATGCCAACAGGGCCTTGTATTGGTATGGTCAGCCTTAAATGTACAGTAGCTGCAAGATATTTTCACTGTACTGTACCATATCCCATCTTTAACTATTATTAGTTCCACCAAATCTTTGGGAAGGGAGCAAGAACGCATGGATTGCTGTGAGCCACACTGACTCCTTTAATACATAAGAAATTAAGAATCCATCTTGCTTCTAGCGTAAGGCAAGAGGGAATGTTCAGTGGAGGGACACTTTACTACAAGTAGGGGGCAGTACTAAGTGCCTAATTCAGAGGTTACATAAATTGACCATGAGCAAGATCTGGTTTTGCAACATTGGTTTTAATGCCCCAAAGCCACAGATTAACTGACATGCTGCTGGTGTTTGGGGACCGCGACATGGAGCATTCAATAAATGAGGGCATGCCGGCCCTATTGTCTGTGCATGCTGAAGCCAGTGATTGTAACCTTGGATGTACCTTCTCTAGCTCCAGGAACGTGAAGGAGTGGCCACCTCCCACAATTAGGCTACGATTCCAAAATGTTTAAGGGGGGTGAAAAAACGCTCTAAAGTCGAGGGGGGAGTGGTATTACCCCCCCCCCCCCCACCTCAGCAGCAACACAAACCTACAGCATGTGCTGTGCTAACAGCAGGCTCAGCATGTGCTCTCACACTGTCAGTGAGATGCTCATGTTGAGCCTGCTGTCAGCACAGCACATGCTGTAGGTGTGTGCTGCTGCCCAGGAGGGAAGGAGAGGAAAGGTATGTGGGGGTCAGACCAGGGCCTCTCCATCAAGCCCGGGCACGGGTAATTAGTACCCGCTCCCCCCCACCTCTCTGCGGCCCTGGATGTGATGGTTTCATCTTCAGACACGTCATTGGATCACAGAAGACATAATTTGAGATCTTTTTACTTAAGACACCTCATGTGCTTTTTGCACGTTAGCACAGCCGCTGCATATGAAGATGTAGCACATGTGTTATAGCACACTGATCTGATTCAGGCCATAAACGCTGGGTGGTTTACAGTACCCCTTTACAACTCTATCCACAATATGTTCTGATCATCTCTGGAAAATGTCTACATTTCTTCTCTATTGTATGTAACAATTTGTATTTTCTTTTGACGTCCCTGAAAGTTGGGTGAAGCTGTGTGTAGCTATAACCTAGGATAATTGCGGAACGCTTTGACCACATATGTGCTTATTATCTGTTATTAGGAGCTTAATGACTTACATGTGGAGGCACTTGTGATAATAGCAAACTGCCTGGAGGATGTGGACACTGTGCAGCTTCTTCTGCAGTCAGGAGGACTTCGTAAGATATTGACCTTTGCAGAGACGTCTCCCCTGCCTGACATACAAAGAAATGCTGCCAAAGCCATCACTAAGTCAGCTCACAATGGTATGTGACATTCAGCGTAACATTACATTCAGTGTCATTCAGAATAATGCATGTGGACGGTCTCCGTTCAGAGTGATTTCTCTTTCACTCGCCACTGTTTGTCTTTCCTTTATTCCAGACAATGCCAGGGATAGATCAGAGAGGAGCAGAGGCTTCTGGGACTTATTGTATAGCAAAATCTATGTACAGTATTACTGAGCAAAATACTATATCCAAAAGATTATATCTGCTACCTGTACACAGGGATGCCAAAAGAGAGACGGAAGAGGGAGTACCTTGGTCCTAGGCCTAGTAGGAGCTTGGTAGCGCAGGGAAGGAATATTAATGGTGTGCGCACATTATAATATATATACATTACAAACTGCAGCAATGTCGGTGCTGACGGCTGTGCGCATACAAAGAGAGCAACACTTGAATTGATCCATAGGGCCTAGTTGATGCCGTCGCACAATACACTCCCCCTATAGTGGTGAGGAGCAGCGTATATTATATAGGATAAGGGGGTGTATCTGCAACCATGCCCCTCCTAGCATCCGCTCCCCCCCCCCAAAGTCTTGATGGCCTAGTAGTCTATACATGTCAATGGTTGTTCTATCTACTGGAGAAACTTATCTTTGCTTGGGAAGTTGGTGCAACTGCATCATGATGATGCAAACATTTGGAATAGTTGAAAGCCAAACCTTCTGTGTTTGTCTTTGAGTAGCCTAAGTAATATACATGCACAAGGACAACTGACATGATATGCTTTGTTATTTAAGCTTTTTGTAGTCCATCAGATCCCCTTTGCATTGCATCTAGATAAGCATGTGCAGTTATAAATGAGGAGACAGCATTTTATAAGAATGACAGTCCCTGACATTACAGAAACTGTTGGGAATACACAGTCATTAAACAAGCTGAGTTTTGTAGCATGCGGTTTTAGAAAATGAATATAGAGTAATATAATAATTGTATGTTTAATGAGTATATGATACAAAAATAAGAAATAGAGTGAACATTATCCCGACCCTACTGCCAGTAGGAGAAAGTCAGGAGTTGCCTAAATGCTTCATGCATTTGTACACTTTTGGGTGCAAGCGGTACTAAGGCAGTGCTACTGGCTTGCAAGCCACATGCAGGGTCCATGGGGCAAGAGATGGTTCCACCCCAAGGCCCTGCGCAGCGTCACTGCTCACACACCACTAGTTATAGCACCTACGCACCACTCCGTGTAGGCCTGGATATGAGTGCGATTGAGGATCAGGTATGTTACGTGCACATAGGATTATTTGCGCTGCAGTACACTAATTTGTGGCCTATGTGATGGGGGGTGGGGCTGTGATGGTGCTTCTTGGTTCGCAGCCACCACCGCATGTCACTGGTATATACATACTAAGTCTAAATAATAATAATAATAGTAATAGTAAAAAATAAATATAAGGTGTGAACAGGATGCCTCTGGTGGTTGCATATGGAACTGCAGTTTTTTTTCTTGAAATATTTTTGACATTCAACTCTGTATACTTTTTGTAATATACATTAAACTAATACAGTCAAAACATGCTGTGAAAAATGCAGTATGTAGCACTTCTACTCGCACAACATACTTTGTATCCTAAGTTTTCAAGTGCTTAAAAAATCTATTTTACTCATTATATGTTGTTATTTTTATTATAATGCTTTAATTATACAGCAGAACCACGTGATGCTGCACCTTACAGACAATGCTTTTAATCATTCATATCAGTCCCTGATTGTTGCTTACAGTCTAAATTCTTGCGCACACACATGTCCATTTCTGCAGAAGCCAATTAACCTACCAGTATGATTTTGGACTGTAGGAGGAAACCGGTGAAAACCCAATTATACACAGGCAGAACATACACGTAATGCCTGAACTCGAATCTAATTTGTTTTTACTTGTTTATAACTGTTGATTTGTCTTTTAAGTATGCCCACTCTCTGTTAATGAGCCATAACCCCTGTAGCGCAGCTTAGGAGGCCTGGTGGGAACAGCATGATATCAGATCATCCTCGGCACAATTATCACGCTAATTGCCTGACACCATTGATCTAGAGGCAAAATGTCAGTTCCTTAAATGGAGCTGTGTTTATTTCCTACATTCCAGCTTGGGAATGTGCATTGAGATACTGTACCTTATTTCAGGTACTCTAGGTTACAAGGAATTTACATCTGTTTTATTAAGTTTAATTGTGTCATTTATGTCTCTTAAACCAAAGCTTCTAGATTTTATATTGGCAAAATCCTTTAGCCCTTGTGTACAGTACTTTACAAGTTATAGTCATGAAAATGTCCTAGAAAAGTCATAATAATTGAACACAAGTGTGTCGGACTCTCATACACTATAAATACCATAGTACCGATGCTAGAGCTGCCACTGTATCCTGAAGGTGCCCACACACTAGAACGATTTTTGGGCCGATTGGCCGATTTCCGATAAATCGGCCGATATGTCGTTCGATGTTTATCGATAATCGGTCGAAAATCGGCCGATATCGGTCCGATGCGCACTCCCGTGGATCTTTAGCTGAATCTTCTGATCTTACGTGCTGCACGAAAGATCAGAAGATTTAACAAAAGATCCATAGGAACGCACATGGGATCTTAAGAAAAATCTTTGGTAAAGATGTGCGTTTGCCTGAAATCTTTTGTTCGGGACAAAAGATTTCAAGGCTAATTTATGCGCTCATCTTACGATCGCAGATCTTTCTAGTGTGTGGGCACCTTGACATCCATTTTATTATTTAACAATTTATGTAAAAGCCCTTAAGGTGGAAATAAATACAATTAAACTGATAGCATTTGTTTATTTCTTCATGCATGTCAAAGTCATACAATTGTAAATCAGTACGCTTTATTTATATAGCACACTTTTTTCTCCAACAGGACTCAAAGCACTTTATAGACATCAAAACAATGCACCTAATGCATAGGATTTAGATCAGGGGTGGGGAACCTTTTATGTGCCAAGAGCCGTTTGTATGGGGAAAAAAATCCTTTGGGGGCCATATGTAAAAAATTCTCTTACAAATTGTCTTGCTGCAGCCGTTCTACACTCCGGCCGCTGCCGCTGAATAAGACTGACAGTCTCCGGCTGCTAACTTCTCGCGAGAATTAACCTGTACTTGACTCCCGGCAAAGCCGCTAGGCGGGTGGGCGGGCCACTCAAACTGGCGTATGCGGCCCCCTGGCCTGAGGTTCCCCACCCCTGATTTAGATCAATAGACATCTCACACAGACATAAAAGAAACCTTTAAAGCACAGTAAATAAAATGCAGGATTGGTGTAGGCATTTTGGATACTAACTTCCATGAGTTGCGTATTCCACCCTAACAAGGTACCAGGAGAGGCAGCCATCTTGGTTGCACTGTGTAGGATTACCCTGGGTAGAAAAGGTTACTTCTAGAAGAAATTACCCAAAATGGGATGACTGCAGTGTAGAGTAGGGTCCCAATAAGACAGTCAGGTCCATGTATTTTTCATCCCATCCACTAGTGTACCAGAAGAGGCAGCCATGTTGAGTGCGCTACAAAGGTTACACTGTGGGAGATGAGCCATATAAGGACACGGTCAGATATGGGAATGTGGATGCTTGTGTAGTAGTATGATATACAGTGTATGGAAACATCCACGTGCAGCACATCCTGCCCACGGAGGAACCATCTGAGGCAACTATCTAGGGTGTGTAGGTCACCGCTGGCAGGGTGTGCAAACTATGGAAGTACACATTACAGGAATAGCACATGGTGGGGTAGAAGTAAGGACATGATAAAAACATATTTACAGGGGACCACAAAAGGGGGGAAATGTGGGAATCATTATTTTGATAATGTCATATGGGAGCAGTACAGGCGAGTGTGCGAAAGGGGGGAGCACATTTAAGTACACTGGAAGTGTGACTATGTAGGCTGGCCCTGGCACTTCCCCCCACAGCTCCCTGCTCACCATAAAGGTTAAGCCTAGGAACAGTCCCAGTGTTCTCAGCTCTAGGGGTGGTGGGCCTGGTCCAGGTGTTCTCATGGCAAAGGTGAGGAGAGGCCACGTAATGATCTTGAGGTTTGTGATTGTAACGCAGTCCTTCTGTAGTTATGTTGGTTTGTTCTTTTGCTTCTGTTTTCCTTTGGTTTAATGCCGGTATAACACTACTATTGATTTAGAGCTGACCCTTTCTAACTAGACCCTTCATTTACTAGACCCCCTAGCATCCTAAAGGACTAGCGTCCAAACCTATACTGAATGTATATTAATATGAATACTCTCATTGTCTAATTATTTGTATAAAGGCCACCAAACATCTACAATGGATTGTCTCTATTTCCTGATCCTATGACGCATGGGTCAGAGAATTGGGAAATCTCAACAAATTGAAGAATCTTAAGTCCCCAATACCTACACAAATGGTCGGGATTTGCTAATCAGCAATTTTTAACATAAAGAATTTTCATTGGTTCCTCAACGGGATGCTGATCATTAATGACTGGGGAACTCTAATCCTCGTCATTTGGGGAAAAGACAGACAGATGTATAGGGTCCTTTTGGTTTGTGGGTGCCCTAGGGCAATGAAATTGAGGGGTAATCAGCAATAAAAATGTCACAATCCTGGCAATATTATTAAAAAGGTACAAGGTGTGTTACACACTGTGGGTGAGATTTAATAGGATGAGAGATTCAGAAAGTGAGAGATTTGGGAAGAAATCTCCAGTTTTTTTTAAAGCGGCAATCATCTACACTGCAAAATCAAACTAAGTTTGCCGTGTAAATGATTGCCACTTCAAAAAAAACCTGGAGATTTCTTCCCAAATCTCTCACTTTCTGAATCTCTCATCCTATTAAATCTCACCCTGTATTTCACCCAGTTCACATTAGGCCTCACAGAAACCCCAGGTAACATGTCACAGTGCCCCCTGCCCCACTGGTCATGTGTGGGGGCCCCTTGGTGACTACCCCAGCCACTGTGTTGTTTATTTCGACTCTGTATGTAAACTGGCAAGAGTCAATATTTCCCTACAGCTGCATATATATTGTAGTTAGCAGATTTGTCCTGATCCTTAATTAAAGTAAATACAATATTTTGTGTACATGGCATAAAAACACAGTGCAGGCACAAACATTACAAGCACATTATTCATTTCTGTTTAAAATGTTGAAAAAGGATCATCTGCTTCTCATATATTAGCTTGTTGATCATGTAGAACAGAATGGCATCCGCTGTACCCGCACATGGGAGGAAAGCCAGCGGGTCATTAAGCTTTAATTGCACAGTTACAGTATACAATGCCCTGTGTATACAATATGATTGGTTTAATTTACATACATTCCGCTGAAACCATCTGGCTTAGGAGTGGATTTGGTCATCTATATTTCATCTTTGGATAAATGATCACACACACCTGACAATTTCGTCATCTGTAGGAATTGCATGATGTGGGACTACTTTCACAGAACGTTCACAGAATATCAATACTGCAGTTCTGACATTCCACAAAAGATAAGACAAAACTGACATACTGGTGTAGATGTATTAAGCCTGGTGAAGAGATAAAGTGGAGATAAAGTAGAAGGTGTAACGATCAGCTGTGTTTGAAAAATGACAGTTTGGAGTTGATTGGCTGGTGAGTTATCATCTCCACTTTATCTCTTCACCAGGCTTAATACATCTGCCCCAGTGTACTTATATACTCTCGCAAAAAGAAAGAAGGCTCCCACGTTTTGGATAACCCCCCTGGACTACCGTCAGAGTAGGCCATCTTCCCGACTCCCAATTCACTGTCTTCTAGAGTAAGCCAGACATTGATGATGTTAATGAATACAGATTACATCATCATGGGCTGTTAAGCTGGTTGTACATGAACGAATGCACGATTTCCGATGGGTCATGCGATGCATTTTTGTGTGTCTTGAGTGCACGTCGTTAGGTGTCCTAATGTATGGCCAGCTTTATTATTGTTCTGTAATTGTTTCTGAGCAAGGTATGGCATATCTTCTGAACTCTGCTCATATATGAAAGGCAGTGGTGGTTCTTATTTAGGTTGGGGTGATATAATGCTACAGGTATGGTGGTGGTGGGGGTAATGATAGAATTAGGGCCACTTAGTGGCAAATGCAGGATTTTTAGAGAGGAGTTTCCAAATGTAATCCAAAATCTCCCACTCTGCAGTGCATTGGAGTAAGCATGGAGTCTGGGGGAGCAGTAACAGCCCTAAAAATTGGTATTTTTTATACATTGGATAGTGTATGGAATACAGTATTAATATTTAACAGTACAGGTCTATAGTATAGGCTGTTTCAAATATTTCAATAAGATAAGTGGTCAGGAAAAGGTTAAACATATTTTAAATAAATACACACACATAATAGAAACAGTACTGCACTTTCTAAGCTCACAATCTCCCACTTCATGGTAAGGCTCCTGTCTCTTCCTCCTGGCAGCTGCTCTCTGGTCTATTGCGATGTTTGAGGGATCAGATCCACACTCACAGTAAATGTGGTAGAAGAAGCTGGAACACTAGAACACTGGACATGTGCAGCAACTCTGCTCTGTTACACTGCATTATGTGATGGCTGCTCTAATAGTCATATTATATACCAGTGCTATTGTTGTCATCATTTAACGCACTTGCCAAGAGGAGGGGGGTTTCCGGGCTCCTCACAGTGACTATAGAGGGAAGGTCTCAGTGATCATCTATGTGTGATGTCAAATCTGAAATGCTGCAGGTATCTTGCGCTTATTTATGTCTGCTCTTTGGAACATTATGTTTGATTACATTGTGGAGATCTCATACCTGTAGATCCCAATCCATTTCCAGAAGATCCAGCGCTTCACATTGTTCAGCAGTTCTACTGTGTCTGTGACATATTTCTGACAAGATGAGCTTTGCAGTCTGCACTGATTACATAAATTAACAGATGTACCAGTCTGGAATGCAACCCTTGAACAGTACAATGTTACAGTATGTTTTGTAATTAAAACTGTGCTCCATTAGATAACATATGTTCCTGTGACATGTTCTATTACTTTCCAGCTCTGTTATATATATACACAGGGACTGCCTACTGCCTGGCTGTCCCTATGACAGCAATTGTTTGCATCTCATATAATTGTGGGTAAAAATAATTACATAAATATTCGGTACTCTTTACCTAGAAGGGCGCCCACGATTTTGATCGTGGGCATCGTTAGTAAAAAAAAATCGGGTCGGTCGCATCGCATGCGACCAAAAAATCGCATGCGATGCGACCGACGCGATGCCCGCGATTTCCCATAGGGAACAATGTTAAATGTCCCAATTGACCCGATTTTGCTGTTCAATGTCTCAATTGACCCGATTTTTCCATAGGAAACAATGTTAAATGGCCCACAGAGGCCAAATAGGCACCCTGAAGTGTGAAATGGCCCCCACAATTGTTAACGCCACCCCACGATCAACGTCAACCCGAAGCGTGGCGAGCGCAGCGAGCCCACGAGGGGCGGCGGTACGCGTCCTACGACCTTTTCATACCCCCACTATCCACGTCGGCGTGGAGTTGAGAATAGAAAGTGTGGCGAGTGCAGTGAGCCACCGAGCCCGAAGCGTGGCGAGCGCAGCGAGCCCCGCGAGGGGACGCGGACAGCTGTGAAGCCCGCGAGGGGACTCGGATACCTGTGAAGGTATCCGCGTCCCTTCGCGGGGCTCGCTGCGCTCGCCACACTTTCTATTCTCAACTCCACGCCGACGTGGATAGTGGGGGTATGAAAAGGTCGTAGGACGTGTACCGCCGCCGCTCGCCACGCTTCGGGTTGACGTTGATCGTGGCGTGGCGTTAACAATTGTGGGGGCCATTTCACACTTCAGGGTGCCTATTTGGCCTCTGTGGCCCATTTAACATTGTTTCCTATGGAAGAATCGGGTCAATTGAGACAATGAACAGAAAAATCGGGTCAATTGGGACATTTAACATTGTTCCCTATGGTAAATCGCGGGCATCGCGTCGGTCGCATCGCACCCGATTTTTTAGTGCATGCAATGTCCGCGATGGCCGCGATGGGCGCCCTTCTAGGTAAAGAGTACCAAATATTCTCTTAATTGTTATTGGATGTTTCAAATACTGGGGCAGATGTAGTAAGCCTTAACAAGAGATAAATGCAAGGGTGATAAGGAGAGATAAATGTCCAGCCAATCAGCTCTTTACTGACTTTTTTCAAACACAGCCTGTAACATGGCAGTTAGCAGGTGATTGGATGGGCATTTATCTCTCCTTATTACCCTTGGATTTATAGCTTGTTAAAGCTTAATACATCTGCCCCAATGTGTGTTACATATTGCAGATTGTAACTGTAGATTGTAATCTCTTGCATGCAGAAATCTCTAAACCTTATATATATATATATATATATATATATATATATATATATATATATATATATATATATATATATATATATATAGTGAAATGCTGACCCCTTATTAAGTTTATCTGCAATGTTACATTTAGCTCTATTATGATTGTGATTTCTTGTTGAAATCTATTGCTGACTACACTGTTTTGTTGGCATAGCAAGTTAATTGCATCCACTGGTGAGTTTGCTTTGTCTTTTATGTGCATGCAACCTTGAACACTTTGATATGTTCTATAATAATTGTTCTTTTATTGCTTTTTCTTAAACGACTGCTAGACCAACAATGCTAAATGCGGTTTTTATAGATAGACGTTAAAATAATTTACATATGTATGTGCTATAACACAGTTCAGCTTTATCACTGACAATTATTGACATCACCTATGTCTGATGAATGAACAATGTGCAGCCTATCAGTTCTTTAAGAGCCAGGGCCGCCGAGAGTTATGCCGGGCCCCGGTAAAATTGGGGAATGGTCAACTCCCACGATTAGGTCACGCCCAAAAAATATTACGAGGGGTGGGAAAACCCTCTAAAGTCGAGGGGGGAATGTTATTATCCATCCACACCTTTAGCAGCAGCAGCAGCACACACCTACAGCACGTGCTGTGCTGACAGCAGGCTCGGCATGACCTCTCACGCTGTTAGTTCATGCTGAGCCTGCTGTCAGTACACCACATGCTGTACGTGTGTGTGTGTGTGCTGCTGCTGCTGACCGGTAGGGATGGAGGGTGAGGGGGTTGGACCAGGGCCCCCGCCGGGCCCCTCCAGCAAGCCCGGGTATTTAGTACCCGCTCCTCTCCCCCCTCTTGGCGGCCCTGCTAGGAGCTGCTGACATCACAGACATATACAGCAGCTCACTCCACAGTGATGTCACTTTTTCTTACTGCATTAATCGCTGCGTTCTAATAAATTGTGTCTGAGGCTCATGCTGCCACTATATGCATTCTCATTTGTTTTTTTATGTTTGGTTGCCAACAGCTGAGAACAGAAAATTCTTTCATGAGCAAGAAGCAGAAAAGACTCTGGTGAACCTGCTGCTGACTGAGAATGATGGCGTTAGAGTTGCAGCTTTGCAGGCTATCTCTGTCATGTGTGCAAATGCAGCTAGCAAGGACGTATTTAATAAGAATGGTATGTATACAAATAAAGACCTGTGCTTTGGTTTGGGACCTATAAATAAATTAAACCTTACTGCCTACTGAGTTAAAATTGTTCTCTCATATAGGAATTCCTCAAATGATTAATTTATTGAGCAAGGACAGTGCAAACGTACGTGAAGCAGCAACATTTGCCCTGGCAAACCTTACCGCCGACTGCCCAATCAATGCCAGGTGAGTGCCCAGCCTTCCACACACAAGAGCTAAGGAACTACAGCCATATTCATCAGGCTGACCTATCTGTACCCAGCTCATGCTGGCCAACAATATGTGGGATTCCCACAATGCTCTGCACTTGACGTCTGTGACATTTGCTTGACCTTTAGTCTGTGCGATAGGAACATTGCTTTCTGCATCAAAGCAACGTTGGGCAAATTTACCCGGTTTCATGTGTAAATCCCTGCTCATCACATGTCACTGCGGAGAAATGTTATAAATTACACAAGACAAGGCGTAAGTAGGTGTGTAGGTGACAAGTGGTAGGTCAGTGAAAGTGACACAACAGAACAAATGTGTGTCTCTCATGAGCTTTCCACACCTCACTCGTTACCACTCCGTGTGCGGACTAAAATGCAGTGATCATCACATCTGTGTGTCCCTCGTTAATTTATAGAATATAACGAGGTGGGGTGAGGAGGGGGGTTGGAGCTGTCCACAGCGATCGTTAATGGGGAAAAAAAAATTGCATCCTATTGTCACTACTGTTTGCAGCCCCGATTCACTTGTTTCATTGTAGGGAAATAATTGGTGGAGCTATCTTTGTATTTATTTATTAATTGAAACTTTCTTATACAGTGCAGCAGATTCCGTTGTGCTTTACAATAGTATTTGCATATTAAGCACGTTTCATTAGATACATACTAAATATATAGGACACACAAGTGTTTTGAAATTACTTTTTTTTAAATAACATTCCATTTTTACCCGGTTTCTTTTTAGTGTTTTTTCCTACTTTTTATTTCTGCTTTGATTCGCTTTCATTTTTCTCATTCATCGGTTTATTTTGTGGTTTTATTTTTGGTTGTTTAGAAGAAATTAAAAAAGGAGACGAGTACAGGACAGGTTTTTTAAATACAAGTGACACAAAAGAATAGAAAAAAAAATTGCACTGTACCGTATACAAGGAAGTGTAGTTGGGATGTTAATTTTTTTTTTTTTCCAAATACATTTTTATTGAAAATTTTCAATAGTACAAATAAGAAAAAGCTATAACTTGGAAATTAAACATTGTCTGTAATATTTTCCTCATACCAGACATTAAACAAAACATTACAGACATTTTATCAGAGGGACATCCCGATCTCTCGATATACAGGAAGAAATAATGTATACAATAATGGAAGAAAAACATAGGAGGCTATAAGATTATCCCATTAATATAGTCGGAACCACAGCAAAATTGAGCTTGGTCAACTTATATAGTCGTCAGAGAGAAAGTATGACAATATATATATTAAATTAAGCGTCAATTAAAATATAAACATTTCCAACTCAGATAACATAAAAAAGGATGGGGGAGGAATGAAGGAGGGGTAGGGGGACACAGGACTGAAAAGTACATTAACCTGGATGTTACATTTTTAATTAAAAAATAAAAATATGACAAATTTATAAAAGTATGATAATAATTATTGTGCATCCAGGCATAATAACTTATTGCTTGGTTTTCTGTTCTCTAACACCCAGATAGTATTTCAACAAGGGGGAAATTTACTAAGATGGGAGTTTTATTTCACGTGGGATGTTGCTATGGGCAACCAATCAGAATCTACTTTTTATTTACTTAGCACCCTCTAGAAGATAATAGACAGGATCTGATTGGATGCCCAGAGCAGCATCCCATGTGAAATAAAAATCCTGTGTTAGTAAATTTAACCTCAAGTGTCTTTCTGAGGAAGATGTATTACAAATATTATACCAAACATTTGGTTTCTGAAGGTCTTGACAAACATTATTTAGGAGTCCCTTGTCTTTAAATAAATATGATAATACCTTTTAGGCGGATCTGGATGTGTGTTCAAATTACCTCTAACAATATTTACTTAAGAGGTGAAGCCTAATGAATACACCTATAGAAAAATAGACAATGATCTTCAAAATGAATGGGTAAAATCCTTCAGCTGTTCTTCAGGTTAAGTGCAGGGTTGCAATGAACAGCAGATTCTCCATAAAGCCATGAGAGCGTAGTACTCATTAAATTACTATTTCTCTCTCTCTACTACCAGTGTGGTGGGAAGAGTGGTATTAGCTAATTATATTTTTTGATCATCAATCATCTGTTTACATCAGGTTCTGGAACTAAGGCAATACTAAAATTATCCTTAGTTTTAGCTGACCACCTCAGTACTCGATTTAACTGAATTGAACTTAACATTTGCTTCCGTAATATAAGTGATCCTGCAATGTGACTATTGAATATTTTTATAATACATTTATGCAATTGCTACGTTAGAGCTTTACTGCCATCTATTGGTAGGTAGGGTATGTCACTTAATGCATCCTGCTGCCAAGAATAAGCACATTATTCTCAAAGGCTGCTTCTTCCTGGACCCCAGCATGCCTTTCCATGATTTCCCTGTCGATGCCTGCTCTCTGCCAGTGAGAGAGTATTGAGAGAGTATTACTAATAAAGTGAAAGTTTGCAAACTTCATTATAATCACACTTTAGGTGAAAACCGTAACATATAGAGCCTACACACAGGCCCTTATTCTGATTGAGTCGGATGGCTCCGAATGCGGATGGACAGCCGATGGTTGGTGTTTGCGCCTGAGCAGAGGCATATCTGCGCATGTGCAAACGCCTCACACGTCCAAACACGGCGTGAGGTCCGTGCAGAAAATGATCGGTCGGAACCATCCGAGCAGGGGGTGGAGAGGGGCGTGAAGGGCTGATTTTGCTCATTACCATATGTGTACGTTCCGCGTTTCATGGGCGTTCCCATGAAAATGCTGGGCGTACGTATGGTAATCCGACCGTGACGCACGTGTAGGGGGCGGACATATGACATAGCCAGATGCCTGCTGCCCGCCCATGTCCCTGCTTTTGCACAGAGAAATGCCCGAGTGGTCTGGAGCACTTGGTGCTGCCTGACCATTCGGTCCAGCATTCGATGGTCGGCGACCATCGGAGGATGGGGGAGGTTCCCACAGATGGGGGAGGTGTTCACATTAAAACATCCACTCACGGTCCGTTCGGTCGGCGTCTTACCGAATTCGGACAGTGTGAGCGATCCGTACGGAAGGCAGGGCTAAGAACACTCGGTTCCTGTCCGAAAATAGGCATCCGTCCGATTCAACTCGAATAAGGGCCACAGTGAGATATGAACTATTTTTCTATTCGATCTTGCTTATAGAATCAAAATCAAATAGAAAATCGAATGGCTTTCTACATTCGATGCAGATTCGATGCAATGCGTGCACCCGTGTAATGTAAATCAAATAGAAAAATAGTCTTGGCAGCCAAGACTATATATAGTGGAAATTTAATAGTACGTAGATAGTGCAAATCTGCAGCATTTGATTCTGCAGCAGCAGAACTGCAGCATTCGATTTGATGTCCATCTCCTGCCTGAAGCCAGTGTTGATCTAATAGAAAATCTAATATCAAATCTAATAGTAAATCAAATGCACATCAAATGGAAAATCAAATAGAAAATAGTGGAAATTGAAAAGGAGTAGAAAAAACTTCAGAGCTGGTCGAATAGTCCATATATATAATAGAAATGAAATCGAAAATGGAATCGAACCATGTGTACGCACCTATGGAGATAATTCGGATTTAACACTAACCAGGTGAAAGTGAAAACACGATTAGCAATCTGTTGTATATTATGTTAAAACATTATAGCACAGGTATCACAGAAATCCCTCTTGTAATTATAAGCAAAGAATTTATTTTCGCTGGCTTGTCACAGACGTCTCATATCGCACCTTACTTGCTAATTTAATTAACAGCACTCCATCATCTACAGTATCTGTGGTTATTACAATATTGCAGTGCATTTGAATGGATAGAAAGTTTCACCTGGAAACTCATTTTGTCGAGAGGATTCTGTACAGCAATGGACATTATGATTAATGATCATATTTCATGGTAGAAAATTAATTAGCATTAGTGAAGATCATTTGTCAAATTCTGAATTCAGCCTGAAGATTAAACTGCTCATTTAAGTAACCATATGCTAAATTTGTTCAGTATATTTAAGGATATATAATATAATTTTTTTTTTTTTAATGACAGCATTGAAGGCCGTCTGATCTGACTTTTTTTACAGTGAAATCTGTTTTGTCGGAAACGGTCATGAATTGTTGAATTCACGGCCGGTTTCCGACAATTTGCGTCTGTTTTCTCTGGTTTCAGGACTTTCGGATACTAAACTGTTGGTATATTGAATACCAACAGTCGAATTGGTATTTGAAGCAACGGAAAATGTTTGAGATTAAATACCACCCTTAATCCCCAGCTTTCCTTTCTGTTCATCCATCAGTATATGTTACTCTGTAAATCATTAGATTTATCAACAAAATACCGCAATATTACATTTGAAGATAAAAGGACTGTCATTATTACTGTTATTATTTGTACAGGATCTTCTTTCATTGTACTTTTATATTATTAAATAAATTGCATTGCCTTATTAACAGCATAGAACGCTCTGCACCTACAGTAGTCTAGTACACCTACTCATTGCTTTATTATATATTTAGTTTTAAAAACAGTGGTTATAGTATGTTGCTAGTATAACCTAGTATAAAAGATATATATATATATATAGATATACACGTTTTATATTTATAACCACTTTGTGCAGATGTTTTCCTTTGTGGCTGTGCAAAAACCATATATGCTCTGTAGGCACATATTAAATCTATACTTTGCAGGAATGTTTTTCTTTGTGGGGTTTTATTAAAATCTGAAATATGGGAATGTCTTTCAACTAAATATCATATTTTGTTACGTTGTAGATTTAAACCTTTACTTTGTAAAATGAAGAATTCCAAGTGGTATACTTGCGAATGCGGAACAAGTAAGGGGGAATTAAGAACACGTTTTCTTTATGAAGACATAAGTGTCCCAATGTGGAAACCACTAATGGGGGTGATACATTACCTCCCACAAGCCAAGGACGCCTCTGGGAAACCAAAGAGATTAGGCAGCGGGAAGGTGGCTTGCAGTTAGCAGACAAAAACTATTTGGCAACGTTTGAGATGCCTAAAATTGCAGTGGTTAGCTGTTGGCGGAATTGAGTTGTGCAAATTATTGTTTTAAAATGTCCTGTCTGAAGAATAAATTTTATTTCATAATAATAATTTGATATTGTATAGATGTGTGTGTTTAATACCACGCACGGGATGCAGTCAAAATCACGATGGTCAAAATCCCGACGGTCAAAATCCCGACAACCATTGACCGACGGTCAAAATCCCGACAAGGTCAAAATACCAACAATTAAAATCCCGACATGGTCAGAATCCCGACAAGGTCAAAATCCCGACATTTAAATCCCGACAAGGTCAAAATACCGACATATAGAATGTAGACAGGTGAAAAAGTCAACATTACTTTTGGTCGACAGGTCGCAAGGTCGACATGGGTTTTTTCACTGTTTTTTGATCCAACATGTGCCGACAGGCGGTATTTCATGCCCTACCATCCACTAGGGCGTGGTGGGAGAATAAAATAGTGTGCCGAGTGCAGCGAAGCACCGTGCCCGAAGCATCGCGAGCGAACCGAGCGTTGCAAGGGGCTGCGGTTGACTTCCAACTGTGTCCATGTCGAATGTGTCGACATTCAGGTAAAAAAACTGAAAAACCCATGTCGACCTCGTGACCTGGCGACCGAAAGTCATGTTGACTTTTTCACCTGTCTACATTCTATGTCGGTATTTTGACCTTGTTGGGATTTTAAATGTCGGTATTTTGACCATGTCGGTATTTTGACCGTTGGTCAATAGCTGTCGGTATTTTGACCGTCTGCATTTCTTTCCGAATTCCCACACACTTGTATGATGGTTACCCCTTCCTGTACCTAATTCCCAGTGTGTAACAGGATGGATGGCACAGGGCATTCTGTGGAATGTATAGCCAGAGTTGTGCATATGGATAGTGGATGCCATTTTTAGTCCTATTTTCTGCACCAAGCGTGGAATATTTGTAAGTTCCATTGTTAGTGATGACAGCTGCTTTCACAGCCAGAGGGGGTGATAGAGATGCTTATGACTCACAATATCAGCAGATAGTCAAATAGGGCTTATGGTCGTTCTAGGTGTCGCATCCCATGCAATTCAGAATCAGGCTCTACGTGGTATAGCAGCGCTCCTCACTGTAACAGAGTTTGTAAGTGTATTACATTCCCACCAATTAGCAGCAATTATTTGCTCTTATCTTTCTGGTAAAGAACCTCAGAAAGCTATATGTGTAACATACTGTATGGTGTGTACACACTTGTACAATTTAGACTATATTACATTTCAGACTATCTGCATACAATATATACAATTTAGACTATCTGCATACAATTTAGACTATATAGTGCAGATCTGCACTATATAGTCAATGCAGCCAAGACTTTCTGGCTGCGATACGGGAGCGTGCATCGGGATCGCAAGGGTTAAAACCTGTGCGATCTGCATGAGATCCAGATGAGATTTTGACTATATAGTCAAAATCTCATGCATATTGTACAAGTGTGTACACACCATTACACTATTTTCCACTACTGGAAACTAAATCTGATAATGTGTTGTTAATATGGCAATCTACTCCTAGGCTCTGCTCATACTTAATCTAGGGCTGCTATGTTTCTCAATTGATGATAGGCCGACAGTGTTTAGGGTGGCGTGTCTTTCATGTTTTAAATTTTTTACTTTTTCATACTTTACCAACCATGTGCACCGGTCAATGGGAATGGTCAAGTGCCCGGAGAGCAGCAGTAGTAGAGCAAGGCAGCAGGTCCGAAGCCTGACGAGCGAACGTGATACAATAATTGGGGTCCACATGCTCAGATGTCGACATTGACACAAAAAAGTAAACACTCATGTGTCAACCTTTTTTATTTCTGACCTTTTGCTTGTGTTGTCAAGGTCGACCTTGTCATGTCTAAAGGTGGCCATACATCAGAAAGATATTGTACCCAATCATACAATCTCAATTGATTGTAAGATGGATTGTATGCAGATTGTGTGCACATCTTGTGTACACAATCATACAATCCATCAGCAGATGGATTGTATGACTGATTGTATGATGGATTGTGAGTAGATTGTGTGTCCAAAAACCACCAAGGACTGCCGGGGATTTCAAGGGAAATTGTACACAATCATGAGCGCAATCGATCTTAAGATCGATCTTTCTGATGTATGGCCAGCTTAAGTTTTGGTGTTGACCTACTAATGATTTCGGCCTAGACACTGTCAATCCTTTAAACAACGCCCATCTCAGTGATCCCAGATTGAGAAGTGGGCGGTAATCTTGCAGCCGCTGTTCCATATTATGTAAAAGCCATAGGTGGTGTTTTAAATAAAAAGATGCAGTATTGGGTCACCATCCTGAAGGCATCGGCCATCTGAGTGACCCCAGAACTCCGCTACACAGGACAGTAAGTCTGGCTTTGTGACACCTACAAAATGGGGCTGGCACTCCCCTATTTGTCAAACACTCCCTGCCGCCATCCTGCCCCCAAATGGTCTCAGCATGTTTGGCAGATTACATCGTCCAGGACACTGCAACCACAGCCGCAGCAACACCATCACTGGACATGTTCACCCTGGTTCCGACGCATGCCCAGTGTAAACAAATCAATTGCGTAAATATCTATGTAATGTCCACCTCTGAACTTGCCGCAAAGTCTCCTTACTGCGTTTCCTGATATACTCTAGCAGAAAAATGGGTACTTGTGTACTAGCACGGCGCCCACGATATTTGGTCGCACACCATATAATCGCATCGCTCGCATGCCATACACCCGATGCACTGCAAAGCGATTTAAAATTGTATAAGCCCCCTATACGATGTTTAAATGTATAAGCACCCTAATGGGGGCTTACAATGTTAAATGCACCCCCACGCCACCCCCAGTATGAACGTGAACCCGAAGCGTGGCGAGTGCAGCGAGCCCGCGAGGGGCGGCGGTGCGCGTCCTCCGACCTTTTCATACCTCCACTATCCATGTTGGCGTGGAGTTGATTTTATATAGTATGGCCACCGAGCATGGCAAGCGCAGCGAGCCCCGTATTACTTTACATGTATTCCGCGTCCCCTCGCGGGGCTCGCTGCGCTTCGGGCTCGGTGGCTCGCCACACTATATACAATCAACTCCACGCCGACATGGATAGAGGGGGTATGAAAAGGTCGGAGGACGCGTACCGCTGCACCTCGTTGGCTCGCTGCGCTCGCCGCGCTTCGGGTTCACGTTCATAGTGGGGTGATGTGGGGGTGCATATAACATTGTAAGCCCTCATTAGGGTGCTTATACAATTTAAAACCGCATTGCATTGTATGCCATATACAATGCTATACAATTTTAACATTGTATGACATCGGGGGACATCTCATCGCATCGCATACCATTGCATGTCTTATGGTATGCGATGCGATGGGCGCCGTGATAGTACACAAGTACCAAAAAATGGGATGGATTCTGTGGACTGTCCAAATTTAAAACCAGATGAGAAATCTGTTTAAAAATAGTTTTTAATAAATTTTAAAAAATCAAAAACAGTCAAAAATGAGTTGAAATGAAAATGGTAAATTCACAATAACAATTGAGAAATTATCTGGTCACTGAGAGAAAATCCCCCCACTTTAACTTCCAGCTTGGGTAACGAGAACATCAACTTTTCATACAAGTAAGCATTTAAACGTCAAGCTGTCTGTTTCCAGGACAAATGATTTAGGTGGAATATACGATGTCTTGTTTGCTTTGATAAATCTTCTTAATGCAAGGTTAAGGTCAAAGTAATATCCAGGGTATTTCTGCTTGCGGTGCTCATTCATCTTCTCTTTTTTTCCCCTTGGGCCATTTGCAGTTTTAAGTATTTAAAAATAATCATCAATATATGTTCCAAAAATACACAGCGTCTGACCTTCTATGTCATTAATTCACTGACATTTTAAAAGTAAGAAAACAAACGTGGCCAAGTCTATCCTTTAGGTCTGTAGACATTGTTATTCTACAGTACAGTTTGTGAATGGATCTGCACGTGTGTATCACCAAGTGTTTCCATTCTAGGGGTGAATGTAGCAGACAGCTCCCATTGTCTTATGTATGATAATATACATATACTACTATATACCAGTCGCTGATTTTTGCTGAATATTATGCTTTAGGAAAATGAATGTAGGATAATATAGACACCATTATTTAGAATATGTTACTTCCTATCATCCATATATATATCTAGTGTCCGTGTGTCCCTGAAACACTGCCATCTGTTGGCAGAAAGTGAAACTATATCTACTAGCTTTGAAAGCATTAGCATCGAGCGGGCTTCCTAGTTCATTTATATTTACAATATGGTTTCCCTTTTATCTTTTATTTAAATGTATCTGTAGGTCTTTAATCTTCAGGCCACATAGATTGATTAACAGCCCCTGCACTACTTATTACTTGCATTGCTGTCTGCATTGCTTACTCATTTATGCCCATAGTAATGTAAATCCCGAGTTAATTTTGGGACTCATAGTATTGCCCTAGTTTATATAATGTCACATATGGTCCAATTCAGACCTGCTCGCTTGGCTGCGAGGATTTGGAGCCCAGCAAGCAGGTAGCTGCTTCCCCACCGAACGCACTGCATCCTGCCCCTGTGCACGACTGCGAGCGCGTTTGCAGCTGTGCACACAAGGGAAAAATCATTCACTATCAATTGATTTTTCCCCCTGCTCACAGTGCTGAGTGAGCCAGAACTCAGTGCTGCGAATGTGATGGGGAGAAGGAGGCCACTTATAACGTCAGCAGCCTCCCTCCAAAGGCTGGGGGATGCCAGCATTTTTCTGGGGGATGCCCACAGGGTGTCAGTCACCCTGAGAGCAGCAAGTGAAGCCTAGCCTTTGCTCACTGCCTTCAGGCAGACGGCTCGTGCATGCGCTGACGTTCAGTAATCGATTGGGCTGCAAATTCACAGTCCGGCCAGCGGGTCTGAATGACCCCCATTATACCATTAGTTCACATTGACCCCCAACTTGACCCCACTCCATGTCACATTGTAGATCCCCCATTTCACATGATGCCACACAGTGCCATCAGTTTAAATAATGCCACACAATGCCCCAGTACACTAATGCCACTGCCTTAGTTTACATTGTGCTACACAGTTCCCCAAGTCCATTTTATGCCATATATTACCCCAGTTCATATTATGCCACGTTGTAGTACTCCATTTACATTTTGGGGGAAATTCACTAAGGGGAATTCGTAAAAAATAGGTGTATTCGTATCCAGAAATACACCTATTTTTACACATTCGTATTTTCGGGATAGTAAATCCCGAAAATACGTCAATTCATATTCGTATTGATGGCACATTCGTATTTGTATTTACAAATACAAATGGATACACCATCGATAGAATACGACAGGAATCACCATTCAAAAGAATGGTGCTTCCTGATTTACTAAGCAGTGTATGCAACATGCAGCCATTATTGCACAGAGCATTCAATTTTATATTATGCCACATTGTAGTGCCTCCATTCATATGTCCCCATTCAGAATATGCTTCCTTGTAGCGCCCACGTTCACATTATGCCACAATGTAGTGCCCCTTGTCCATATCAGGCCATAGTGCCCTTTGCTCACATTATGCCACATGTAACATTAATAATAGCCCTTTCCTCTTTGATAATCAAATAGCCAGGTACTAATAGCTGCTTAGAAACCCATCGTGTAAGGAGGAGGAGCTGCAAGAGCAGAAGAAGAGGCTTAGTACTGTTAGGAGGAAGAAATGTGTTTTTTTTAATCATTGGCCAAGATAGGGGATGAAATATTATTGTATTTACAGTATATGTTCCCAGGACATACAAAGTGTATTTTAAAGATTGAACCAATGTACATAAACCACTTAAATGATAGATCAATACACCTGGGTTAAATTGCATCATTGTTGCTGCACCTAAAAAAACATTCTGCAGTAGAATTATTAGTTATCCCGGATGATGGTATCAGAACTTGGCCACACGGCTGAAATCCTGTGTTCTCACAGTAGGAGTCAGTATCCGTACAGGTGTGTGACATATCAATATTTGATCTACAGTTAAGTTTTATATAATTCTCTACTACCTTAGATAACAGCTGTGCTGTAATGCAATATGCTGTGTCATCTTATATTTCTGAGTGGTGTGATACAGAAATGTATTATCATTAAGTTTTTTTTTTTTTTTTTTTACTTTGATAGATTAATAGAAAATATATTATTTTAATCTAGAAAAAAAGACTGTTCCTGATTTTTGCATACAAAAGCTTAAATATCTCCAATTGTGCTGTTTTGACCCTTTCAGTTCTGCAAGAGCAAGGGGCTTTTCCTCATCCTATACCTGTAAAATGCTGAGGATAAGTCACACTTATCCTTAGCACTGCAGTGTCAACATGGGGAAATATAGTTACAAGTCCCCTACTGGCTGTAGGGTGCCGGATGACGCTCTGACTGGGGGGATCCCGACAGTAAGTATCCCGACTGCCAGTGCTCCAAAAGGGGGGATCTCGACTCACAGGGGCTATTTTCCTTTGTGGGGGTCCACGACCCCCACAGAGGGAGAATAGAACCTGTGGCGAGCATAGCGAGCCACCGAACCCAGAGCGCAGCGAACGCAGCGAGCCCGCAAGGGGCTACTTTGCGCTCTTTCCCCTGTCGGAGCACCAGCAGTCGGGATCCCGACGTCAGGATACTGACCGTCGGGATCCCCCCTGTCGGAGCGCCATACCACAACCCTGGCAGGAGTGGTTGATGAAGTAATATTGGCAATGCATAATTACATTAGGGCCGGATTCTGGTTTACCCGGTACCAAGCACCAGAGACGCTGCCTGTCCGAATGCCCGCCCCCTGCCGCCACTGATTCCCCTCGGTACCATGCAAGGGGATGTGTAACGAAAACACATCCCCTCGCATGCCTCCGCTGCAGGAGAAATCATTTCATGGTCGTCTGAACTGATTTTTCTTTGCGAGTGCCAGGATGAAGACGGGGTGGGCGCGCTCTGGCACACATCGTCCTGCCCGCAACCATGTGGTGTTCCCATTGGTGACCCCCACCGCCGTCCGCTCCCGACCAGCCCCGATCCTTGCGAACGGCTCGATGACTATGCAAGTCGCCAAAGCCGCTCACAATGGGGAGCTGCACATGCACATAATATACCATGGACATGCGCAGAGCCCCAAACATCAGAGCGGGGCCGAATTCACCCCGTTTCGAGGCAATCAGAATAAGGGCCTAAGACCCAAGTCCACTCAAAACTATAACACACATATTTCTTACTAGTAACCAGCGGCGTAACTATAGCACCGCAGCCCCCGCCACCGCGGGGGGGCGCTGTGCATGTGGGGGCGCCGGGGGCTGCGGTGCTATAGTTAAACCCCCCTCAATCCCACGCAGACTTACCTATAGCGCTGGTCCCGGCGGCTCCGTTCTTCTGCTGAGGACCACCAGAAAATGGCCGCCCCCATATAGCACACACTGCTCTGAAACTGTCTGCTGTATGGGGGCGGCCATTTTCTGGTGGTCCTTAGCAGAAGAACGGAGCCGCCGGGACCAGCGCTATTGGTAAGTCTGCGGGGGATTGAGGGGGGGTTTGCATGGGCGGCGGGGCAGGGGTGCTCGGCGGGGTAGGGGTGCTCGGCGGGGTGGCGACGGGGGGGGGGGGCGCTCCCCCCCCTAACGGCGGGGGGGGCGCCCAAAACGTAGCTACGCCACTGCTAGTAACCTGCTTGAAGCAAATGCTTCGAAAGCTAATCTGCTACCTTGTGATTGCCTCTGTGTTTGTGCATGTGTGTGAGAGAAAGAGTTGTAGTTTCACTCGCTGCCAACAGACGGGAGTGTTTCGGAGACACACAAACGCACACTAGAAATACAGTATATATAGATGAAAAACAAGGAATACCTTGCAGATACCCGGCGGCTCTCTCATTTGAGTTATGACTAAAGTAATTTGTTACATGAATTTTTATAACTACTTGAAATGAGATATCCAAGTTGTTTGTAATATTTAACATTTTAATACTTTTTCTTTTAAACCAGTGCAGTGGCAGAAGCTGACGGAATCAATTCACTAATCAATCTCATGTCGGATAAGAAGGATGAAGTGATCTGTAACGCATGCACAGTGCTTATCAGCATGGCTGCTCAGGAACCTCTCCGGGTCATAATGCTCGCTCATGGGGTTATGCATGCTTTTGTGGAACCATTGCAATCAACCAACAATCTGGTACTCAGCAAAGCCGCACTCACAGTAGCTGCTCTAGCCTGCGATGCCGACGCAAGAACCGAGGTGAGGAGCACTACTTATCTATTAGCAGTAGCAGAGGTGTGACCTGGCAGCTGTTGGGGAACTACAAGTACCACCATGACCTGCCTGCCCCTAGCACTTGTAGTTCCACAGCAGCCTTACAGCCTACAAGTCACTAAGGGCCTTATTCTAGTTCACTCTTTCTGACAAAATCCTTCTTAGATGGACAAAACCCATGTGCACTGCAGGTGGGGCAGATGTTACTTGTGCAGAGAGAATTAGATTTGGGTGGGGTTTTACTTCAAAGTGAGATCTATATTGCAGTGTAAAAATAAAGCAGTCAGTATTTACCCTGCACAGAAACAAAATAACTCACCCAAATCTAATTCTATCTGTACATTTTACAGCTGCCCCCCTGCAGTGCATATGGTTTTGTCCATCTAAGATGGACTTTGTCAGAAAGAGTGAACTAGAATAAGGCCCTAAGCCTGATTTAGAAAAGATTTTCAGTTTCTTGATTTTAGAGTAATGTTAATAAATGTCTGTAAAAGTCAATTAGTATATAATGAATTATACTCATGACAGAGGTAATGTATATAAAAGTTAATTATCATGGGCCTACACCCAGTATTATGTGGATTTTGGCTCAATCTAACCTCCTATTTAGTCAGCCAGCAGACTAGAACACTTGGTCCATGTGATGTCTTCCATTGTGTGAGACCAGGTCGAGATTGCGGCTTGGCCACTCTTACTGTGAATTACACCCAATCGGACGAGTCAGGCAGCATTCTCTACCTGTCTCCTAGCCTGCAGCCTGACAGTGAATCTGTAAGCATGCTGATTGGTGGATGGCTGAAGCTATCCACCAATCAGAGTGCTGACAGCCATTCACTATACATAAGCACGTGGGTGCCCAGGGACTACAATGCTGCTTAAATGCCCATGATTTATAATCTGCTTTTTTCTTTTTTTTTTAGAATGCCATATAGCCTATGCCAAAGAGGCTATGTTGCAATGTTCTAGTCATTATCCTGCAATTTATTGAGAATTCAGCCAATCAGCATCCGGCCAGTCTTTTCAAAATCAGCTTCCCGCCCGCCGCCTGGCAAATAGCGCAGTGCTACAAGCTTCCAGCAGCTGCTGCCTGGATCCTGCTGCCCGCCACCACGCGCCGCAGCAGCAGCTCCCTGGGGCAGTGTCATTTTCCCCATTGGGGTGGGCCCCTAGAATCCTTGGGCCCCTGGGCAACTGCCCATTAAGCCCAATGGGAAAGGCTGCACTGTCATTTCCATCTAACACCCAACATTTTGCTACCCTTTGTTTAAGAGTGCAAACCTTTGCATAATTAATGTTTCTTTATGTGAACAAGAGAACACTCAGTTCATAGACATTAGAATTATTTCAGTCAAATTATTTTGCACTTAGTTCTTGTTTTTGCAGTTTGCGCTCATGCACCTAGCATGCTTTTAGCATCAACTTCCTCAATTTGACCCATTTCTCCAGTCAATCACTGGAAACAGCTGATGCCACCAGCTCTACACTTCTCCATGGCTTAATCACAAAATTTGTTGCTCAACAGAATCTGCTGTTCAGTTTTTCTGTTTGGTAATGCCTAGTTCATATTATGCTACATTGTAGCATACATGCCATATTGTTGTGCCCCCAGTTCACATCGCACCATAAAGTGCCCCAAGGTCATACTATGACATGCAGTGTCCTCTGTTCATGGTATTCCACATACTTGGTAATTTTCCCTCTTATAATGCAGCGGTGCTCTCATTAATATGTATTGTATGTTTTTTAGGTACTTGTGACTTATCTGGGCGCCCGATTTTCTTCATCGCACCTAAAAATCGCGTCAAATCGCATCGCATACAATCAGATTGCATGCGATGCGATTTGCCGCGATTTTAATATGTGAAGGCACCCAGATGCCTGTTTCATATGTGAAATGGCCCCCCAGACCCCATTTTTAATTGTATACCCACCCTGATGGCTAAATGCCCCCCATTGTTAACGCCACCCCACTATCAACGCCAACCCGAAGCGTGGCGAGCGCAGCGTGCCCGCGAGGGGTGGCGGTACGCGTCCTCCGACCTTTTCATACCCCCACTATCCACGTCGGCGTGGAGTTCATTTTATATAGTGTGGCGAGCCCGAAGCGTGGCGAGCGCAGCGAGCCCCGCGAGGGGACGCGGATACCTGTGAAACCCGCAAGGGGACGCGTATAGCTGTGAAGGTATCCACGTCCCCTCGCGGGGCTCGCTGCGCTCGCCACGCTTCGGGCTCGGTGGCTTGCTGCGCTCGCCACACTATATAAAATCAACTCCACGCCGACGTGGATAGTGGGGGTATGAAAAGGTCGGAGGACGCGTACCGCCGTCCCTCACGGGCTCGCTGCGCTCGCCACGCTTCGGGTTGGCGTTGATAGTGGGGTGGCTTTAACAATGGGGGTCATTTAGCCATCAGGGTGGGTATACAATAAAAAATGGGGTCTGGGGGGCCATTTCACATATGAAACAGGCATCTGGGTGCCTGTACATATTAAAATCGCATCAAATCGCATCAAATCGCATCGCATGCAATACAATAGCATATAATGCAGCGCGATTTTCTCTTCAAGGGAATTTCAAGGGAAATCGCATACAATTTCAACATCGGGCGCCCAGATAAGTCACAAGTACCGTTTCTTACGTACTTGACCATGTTTACTATGAAGTAGTTGGTGTTTTCGTGAAACCAGCGCCCCCTGTACTATGGCTACTTTTCATTTCGCATTCATGCTAAGCTTTTGACAAGAGGGTAAATCACCTTTTTAGGAATGACAAGATGATGAAGATGATAAAGTGCTTTTTGTAGGAACTTTTATCTCTTTCATCAGGCACATAGATCAATCAAAGTGAAGTGTACAGTGCCTTAGTGCCCTAAAAGCCTGCGATGATGTCCTAGCCAATTTGCTGTTAATGCGATACATTTAACAGTGTAAAGTGATATATTTGCCTTTGATGTAAGCCAATGTTTATTCTTAGCAAAAAGTTTTTTTGTTCACAATAGCAAATATTATGTCATATAAAAGTATGAAAGCCTGACTGACTTATACCCATAAAGGTCACCCCTACCAGGACCGTAACTACGGGGGGGGGGGCTAGGGGGTCATTGGGCACTGGATGGGGGGCGCATAGTTATGCAGTCAGTGATGCAGTCGGTGTCTCAGGCTCAGCGGGACACTGACTGCCTCAACGGGGAGGGAATAGATGGCTGTCCAGGTCGCCCACCTCGAGGACTGCCTGGTCTCCCCAGCCTGTGTGTGCCTATGTGTGTCAGCCGGACAGAGAGCGTAGAGCTGCCGCAGTTCGGCTGCCTTCACTCAGAGTGGGTCTGCTGCTATTTGAAAACTTGCGTCGAGTTGCCAGCCAATCTGTTGGCTCGTGACCTGGTGCGAGATTTCAAATAGCAGCAGACCGGCTCTGTATAAAGCTGGGAAGCGGCAGCCCTCCGCTCTCTGCCTGGCTGTCACACATACGAGCACACAGGCTGGAGAGACCAGGCAGTTCTCGTGTGGGGCTTTTTGAGGTGGGCAAGCTGGACAGCTGTCTTCTCCCTCTCGCTGAGGCACTCAGTCCCTCTTGCAAGGCAGTCATTTGGTGCTCCCCTACCCCTGAGTCAGAGGCAGACTGGGGGGGCACCAAATGACTGCCTTGCCCCGGGTGCCAGAAACCCTAGTTTCAGCCCAGCCCCTACTCCTATATAATCTCTAGCCAGTCATTTTAGAGAAGATGGTCACAAAATAAGACATAACTTGGTTTAGCCTAACAAGATATAGCAATCCCACTTGATTGCTGTAACCTCCAAAATGTTCTTATTTAATTGTGTTTTATATTTTCTCTCAAGCTCTTTCTCTCATTCTTTACCTGACTTTTTTTTTGTCCTCTGGATACTTGTAATGCCAAAATACCATCATACCTTATGTCCAGTTACTTGACAGAAAAGCTCTGGGAGATGATAATAAAGGCATTATGGGAAGAGAAGATAAATAATGGTACTTTTCTGGGTGCTAACACCATAATGGAAACTAGGAAAAGCCTTCTAAGAAGAATATTTCAATGTGTTCACTCCTTACATTAAACATTCATTATTAGTTCCCTTAAGTTCTGTAATGACTAAGGCATGTCTGATTTTTGTTCATGTCTAACTAATACTGTACATGTCTAACGGTTGTCAAAGTCTAACTAATGCATGTTTCACATTTGGTGCCAACCTTTTGACTAGCCATTGTCTGTCAGCCGTCTGGAACCCATAAGATGACACCCAGCCAAAATTCTGTAATTTAGTATTTGCTAGTCCTGGAGTCATTGTGACAATCTAGCCACTAAAGTTGCAATTAGTTACATTAAAAACAACCTGGTTTTTTTCTTAAAACTAATTGCCACTTAAATCTAGTGGTCGCTAATCACCAAAATGACACTAAGACAACATATTCAAGTTCAATATTGTTTTGTTTTTGTAGAAGGGACATAATGTTGACGCTAAATATGTGGTTCATGTAGTTTAGAAACACAGGTGGACTGGGCCATCTTGTAAAACTCCTTCAGTCCAATCATGACGAAGTTAGAAGAAATGCATGCTGGGCTATAGCTGTATGCGCAAATGATGAACTGACTGCAGCCGAACTGTATAGATTGGGGTAAGTAGGACATTATCATAGTATTTGTTTAAAGTGTACCTGTCAGCAAAGTCAACATTAGGGGTCAAGTTGCCACTGGCAAAACATTATTGTACCTTTCCTCTTCCTTCACATCTGCCCTTAGTCTTTGCGTTCATGGGCAGTTAAGCCCCGCCCCCTTCATGACAATGGTCCTTAAGTTAAACCTTCCAACAGACAGTAATTAGGCAGGAGGGACAGGATGGGGAACAGGGGTATTGTTCTGCTGTATGTGCCTAGTGGGAAACGCAGCACCGTCTGACTTCATTAACTACTGTTCTGTAAATTAAAACAGGAAATTAATGTAAGTGTTCATTACATAAATATATTACAATTACATATACTATAAATAAGCATTTTAGAGACCACATTTACATTCAGCTATTGTACAGCACTGTATTCTTGTATCCAGGAACCTTGACTAGAAAGGTGTAACTATAGCGTTAGCCAATAGGGTTCAGGGACACAACAGAGTGGGCTGCCTTAAGCAAAAACAAGCTAAAACTCAACATAACTTCAGAATAACTATATCCAGACAGTTATACAATTTGGAAGATAGTGATAAAATGACTGTACAGTATGTATTCAGACCAGTGGAGTATATATAATGAATGTAAGGATCCCTGAATTTAAGGGTGAACACACCACACACCCTGCCCATTTTCCCAGAGATATTACGCATGCATAGATTTGAAGAAGGCTCCTGTAGTTGAAATGTGTTCATCCACAGCAATGAAACTGGGGCAGCACCTAACAGGCATCTCAATGCTCCAAACAGAGGCCTCTGGGAGATAGCAGAATTTATATACAGAAGACTCTCTCTGATAGGCAAAATCTGGATACCCTTGGGTCAGTAATCTACCGTTATGCCTGCACACAGATATTGTAAGAGACCACTATCTGAAATCACACCCTACCACTGATAGTGTGCTTATAAAACCTGCCGACACTGGCAGCTGCAGACGCCATGAGCCCAGCTGTCAGGACACCTGACCCCGCAGCAAGGAAGGTCAGGGCCTTAGGTTGGAGCCAGAGCTCTCACAGAGATCCTACATTATACAAAGACCTCTCCCACTGACAGCAATACAAGCTGTCACATTCTGGAAAAGCTTTAGGAAGCTTACACTACAGGTAGTAGGCACTTCATGTGTAGAATATACACTGCAGAGCACCCCCTGCTCCTTCTTTGAAACCCTACAATTTACAATGAAGTTTTTTTTTCTTTTTCAACTTTTTGAATTCATTCATCTTACAATCTTCCAATGCATATATTTTATGGTGCTCACTACTTACTCCAGGATGCTCTGAAATTAAGAAATTATAAGACTCCATAGCACTGCATCTGTCTGTACCAAGCTTGATCCAGCTTGATTAGCACCCTCCCACCTGCCCTTAGTGTTTTCAATTAGCAATGTGTTCCTTGCCTTTGCAGAAAGCATATTGAAAAGAGCACTATGAATGGTAAGACCTTGATAAATGTATACAATATGTCATTATTAGGGATCTCGGATTTCGGGATTGAAAAATGCTCAATCCCGGGATTCTCTGGATCCCAGGATTGGCATCCTTAAAAAGAAAAACATGCCCCGTCCACCCCACAGATTTACTTACATGGGCAGACAGGCGGTGGCCGGGCAGAGAGCAATGTCTCCGGGTGGGTAGCCCCTACATCAGCTGGGCAGGAGGGGAGGCCCGGAGTTACAGTGCGGCCAGGAGCGGTCAGCTGTGACAGGACGCTGTGGCCTTTACAGCGTAATGGTCAGGTTACACTGCGCAGGCCGCATACCAGGGTCGGGAAAAGCCAGGTAGCTTCTGAGCGGGTGCTCAGAAGCTGCCCGGCATTAGACTGCACATGCGCAGTCTAATCCCGAAATCCCAGGATTAGATAATCCATTCCCAGGATTGAAATCCCGGACATTTTGGGGCCAAATCACGGGATCCCACCGATCCCGATCCGGGGATTGGCCATCCTAGATTGGGGGATGCATTCAATTTACCAACATTCAAAATACCGACAATCAAAGTACCAACAACCATTCGCAATTAGATGGCATGTCAAACAGTCATCATGATTTTCTCTTTGAAACCGACTTGTCTTTCTTCACGATCCAAGTGGGTGAGTTAGATTATAATAGTGCGCCCAGAGGCTAAGGGAAGTGGTGCACTAATTCGTGTCCATGTCGACCTATGACAACATAGACACAAAACAAAACCCATGTAGACTTTTTTGACATGTCGACATTTTAAATGTCAGCATTTTGACCATAGCAGCATAATGAATGTCGGCATTTTGAACATGTTGTTATTTTGACTGTCTGCCAATGCTTGTCGGTAGTTTGATTGTTGGTATTTTGAATGTCGGGAAATCATACTGAACCCGGTATGGGTTTGGGTCATGTGCCCCCATGGGCTGATGTGGCTGGGCTACTCTAGGGCTTCATATTGTATTTTTGAACACCTTTATCTAGCACTTTTAGCATTCTCCACACGACAATCTGATTCTCGTTGAACTCTTAAGGTGTGTACACACGGGGGCGATTTTGTGTAATATCCCCGGAAATATGGTCGCTGAGCAACCATATTGCCCGCGATGGGAGTGTGCACCGGCGATATATTGCCGGGTGTGTGCTACCGTTTTTACCCCTGTAGTGATCGCTGGTCGCAGGAACATGCTCCTGCGACCAGCTGATTTCCACTGCCGGGCTCCCCCGGCAGTTTCTTTTTCATCAGCGACCATCTCTGGTCGCTGATGAACAGGAGACACAGAGCAATATATTGCTCAGCAATATATTGCTAGAAATATATTGCTGAGCAATATATCTCCCCCGTGTGTACGGGGCTTTAGAGTTGAGTCATTTCTTAACTGAAATTACAGTGTAAAGCTTGGGTACACACTGCGATATTTGCAAACGATGCATGATGATAACGATATCGTCAACAATATTATCATGCATATCGTCTAGTGTGTACCCACTATATTGTTAATAATGCATACTCCCATGGGTCATTAATGCCCCCCCCCCCCCCCTGTTGTTTGAACATGCAGTCAAACCTGCCTATACCGCCAACGACTGCATGTTCAGCAGCGGGGAGTGGGGTGACGTTGGCTATGAGTCTCTGTGTCCCCCATTGGCCTTATTAAAAACTGACTTTTTATTGTATGAAAAGTTATCTAAGCTGAATTGTTGCATTTTTCTATCTATGCATCTAGGGCCTTCAACATTCTCCAAGAGATAAATCTTTCAGCCAGGCGCCAAAATACTTTTAGTGAATTGGCTCAAAACAAGATGCTGGATAACAACCTCTCTCTAAAGTACAATCAGAAAGGCTATTTGTCCGACAGCAACCTCATAAGTGACGGCTTTTATGACCATGGTCAGGTATGTGAGTACTGAGGAGATGATGGTCAGAGGACTGCTCAATGGGAGAAGGATTAGACCAGGCAATAAACAGGTGTGCAAACATAAAAACATCAAATTCTAGCAGTTTGCCAAACAAATAGGTGAGTTAGGAAGGATGTTGGGAAACAGATACGATCTAGTTAGTTGCCAGAATAAAAAAACATGAAACAGTGACTTTTACAGGGACAGAAAAATTGAATATGTTATTAATATGTAAAATTCCGCATGCCAAGTTCCGTAATGTACAGTCCTTTATGAATGTGCTTAGAGATCTGGCTGAAGGATGGATATAGTAAAGTCATGGTCATGCATGGATTATAATGCTGGACAGACACTTCTATTTGGCTCACCCTGATCCGTCCCACTAATACTATTACTTGTGTGACTGCTGCAATTTAGTGTTGACTTGTAAATGAAATAAACAGTTGATCCACAGTAGAAAAGCAAATTCCCATTTCAGTTTTTTAATGAAAAGACAATACATATATTTCATTATATTTACATGTTAAATGTGACTATTTCTTAAAACACAGAGAGACAGACATAGACAGATTTATGTTTTTGACACTCCATTCAAGTACGTACTATATTGTGTATAAATAATGCCATGGAACCTGTGTAAACTGGGTACGTATACTAGTGTTCTCTCCTGATGTAAACCAGACACATATACTACTGCAGGGTTGCCGACTTTATTATTCTCCTCTCCGGGAGAAGCCCGAAGAGGAGAGTTTCAGCAGCTGCTCGGGGGCGGGGCTTGAGCGCAATGCCACTAAGTCCCGCCCCATTATGTTAAACAGATGAATGCACGTATCTCCGTGGAGGGGGCGGGGCTAAAATTACGCGATTTTGTCATTTTAGCTCCACCCCCTCCTCTGAGACCCAAGGATTGGGGCATTTAAATGCCGCGATCGGGGGTGCAGCGGGGGTCCCCCCTGAATCCGGGAGGGTTGTCCACCCTTCCGGGGGGCCGGGAGGGGGACCCGATTTTCGGGAGACTCCCGGCCATTCCGGGAGGGTAGGCAACCCTGTACTACTGCTCTCTCCTGGTGTAATCTAGCCACGTATACTACTGCTCTCTCCTGGTGTAATCTAGGCACGTATACTACTGCTCTCTCCTGGTGTAATCCAGGCACATATACTGCTGCTCTCTCCTGGTGTAACCCAGACACATATACTACTGCTCTCTCCTGGTGTAACCCAAGCACATATACTACTGCTATCTCCTGATGTAAACCAGACACATATACTGTACCGGAAAAACAAAATGTCTGGCGCTGTATATCTGAATTAACCAAATTAAAAAGGTTCCTATAACCAATAGCTGCTGTTCTGATGAGGAGTTTGCTTGGGCTCCTCAGATTAGCATACACAAAAAGACACAACAAAACAGAACTGCGCTGAGGTAAAGGTAAAATTAAAACAATGAATTTATTTAATAAAAATTCATAAAATAATTATGGCATTTGTCACAATTGGCCTATAAATGCTACACATACTAAGTGAACCCTCAAGGAAATAAAGATGGCTGCAGAATTAAGTAGATGCTTTACTGTTCCTTATCAGAGTTTTAGTAGGCGATGTTAGTTGCCAGGGGTTACTTCGGTAAATGCAGAGATTAGTAAAAAGTTAGTAAAAACTCCTTTGTTATTGTTTGGATGTCTGGCCAGACATTGTATGGAGGGTACCTGCTGTGTTGACACGCAGTATCAATTTCTCCCAGCCGCTGGTGCCGAATCACCTAAGATGTGCAGCTTCATCCGGAGTTTATTGTTTGGAGATCGTGTCCACTGGAGGTACCTGCCAGCAATGGATGTGACTGGATATCCGAAAGATGTAGTGTAGTTTTCTGATTCCTTTGAGAAAGCCGCTGACAGCGCAGAGCAGGCGGGGAAACGCGTCAGGAACTACACTACATCTTTCGGATATCCAGTCACATCCATTGCTGGCAGGTACCTCCAGGTACCTCCAGTGGACACGATCTCCAAACAATAAACTCCGGATGAAGCTGCACATCTTAGGTGATTCGGCACCAGTGGCTGGGAGAAATTGATACTGCGTGTCAACACAGCAGGTACCCTCCATACAATGTCTGGCCAGACATCCAAACAATAACAAAGGAGTTTTTACTAACTTTTTACTAATCTCTGCATTTACCAAAGTTACCCCTGGCAACTAACATCGCCTACTAAAACTCTGATAAGGAACTGTAAAGCATCTACTTAATTCTGCAGCCATCTTTATTTCCTTGAGGGTTTACTTAGTATGTGTAGCATTTATAGGCCAATTGTGACAAATGCCATAATTCTTTTATGAATATTTATTAAATAAATTCATTGTTTTAATTTTACCTTTACCTCAGCGCAGTTCTGTTTTGTTGTGTCTTTTAACATATACAGTACTACTGCTCTCTCCTGGTGTAACCCAGGCATATATACTACTGCTCTCTCCTGCTGTAACCCAGACACATACACTACTGCTCTCTCCTGATGTAAACCAGACACATATACAGTACTACTGCTCTCTCCCGCTGTAACCCAGGCATATATACTACTGCTCTCTCCTGGTGTAAACCATGTGCATATGCTATGGGCAAAGATGAAAGCATCTTGCAATGTGCCCAGCTCTCTATGCAACCAAAGCAAAACACGTTTTTTTTTTTGCCCATATTTTTGGTGCCCAATGCGTGTCCCCCATAATGATCCTCTCCCATGTTACAATGTATAACATGTGCTCCTTATATTAAGATGTGTATAACTTTAAGTGACTGTCACCCATTCCATCATGCAACTCTCCCAGATCCACTGGTGCAAATTGCCTGAACACTCCAAAAATCACATTCATGTGGGTTGGTTTTCTCACAGTGTTTTGAAAATTGTGTAACATCAACAAATACTTCTTTTGTACAGATAAAACCAGAAGCGAAGCTGCCATCTCTGGAAGAGCTCAGCAAGCAGGAGCTGAACCAGAACCGAGCGGTTATTTTAGTAAATACACGACTTCCTGAGCCGTAAGTGCTGTGCTTTCCGGTTGTTTTAGACAGAGCCTTTATATATGGCAAGCCTTTTGTAATGGAGGCCTCCTATAAAATATCATTGCCTCACCAACCAAAAACTGAGGGATTTCACCATAACCTGAGGAACTCTGGAACTTGAATAATGGGAACCATTTAAAGGGGCTTTTACTGTACATTATTTATTGGATTGTTAGCCCATCCAACTATGATGGCTGCTCTGTAAGGTATAAATGCCACACTGCACAACTCTGGATTCAGTTACAGAAGTCTAGAGTCAGATCTAGGGGCTGATTCAGGACCCATAACAGACCCAATGTTAGGGGTTTGCGCATGTGTATTTCTGTGCATGTGCAAACCCCCGGCAGTGAACGGCTTTAAAGTGTTACACACTCGCTGGGCCTTCGCTGTGGGGAGGGAAAACACTGGCCGCACGCTGATTGGGAGGGCCAGGGGCGGACAGGGGCCGACACCGAGCAGGAGCAGAGGAATGCCCAGCGTTTTATGGGCGTCCCCATGAAAGCCCTGGACACTCCCCTGGGAACGTAGATGGGCCGAGGCCTGCTCGGGGCGGGTGGCTGACATCACTTGCCTTCGTCGACCGGCGTAGGAAAGAAAAATCAGTTTAAATGGAGAATAAGTGTCAGAGACCAAAGGTGTCTGGCACTTTAAGAAGCGCAGTCCTGCCCAGTAATTTGAATGTCCTTGCAGTTTTTAGTACAAAGTATAAATCATTTATTTAAAATAACACATATAATGGAAACAGCTTCCATATAATACAACAGTCAATTAACAATTGTGCACAATATAACAGACAAACAGGACAAACAACATATAACATATAATAAAAGCTGATAATAGCTGGGATTGCCGTTTTTTTCAGTCAATCAATTAGAGCATATATGAGGATTTTAGATTGATTCTATTAGAGGCAGTGAGTGATTTCTCATAATTACCAGTCCTGCATACACTTGAATCCTTTTGTTGTTGCGCTTTGGTAGTGGAATATAACCTCAGGTCAGTCTCTCCAAGTTGTTTTACTAGAGATGCACTCCGGAAATAGGTTGTTTGGGGACCTTCTCCTGCTGGACCAGCCAGCTAGATGGTTATTTGTAATCCACAGATATCACGCTGACAGGATACAGTGCAGGACCAGCACTTGTGGGGCTCAAAAAATCAGTTTAGACTAACTTTATTTCCAAAGTCCTGCTAGCGGCCACATGCAAGGGGATGTGTTAGCGAACATTCGGGTGCCGGGGGGTGTCCGTTCGGCGGGGCGGCGATAAGGTGCTCACTAAGCAGTGATCGGCCGCTGCTTAGCAAGCCAACCTGAATTAGGCCCCTAGTACATACAGTGATAGGGTGCTCATCACTGTCCATTGTGTGTTGTACTGACGGTGTATACTAGAGCTAAAGAGGATGCCTTGGGGCTGATTCACGAGTCGCACACTTCTGTTTTGTGGACAGACTTTGCGATTTGTAGCTCTGCGCATGGTCAATAGCCAAGCATAGGGGACTACTAGTGATTCAGCGTTGTTCTACGCAACCTTTACAGCAACTGGGGGATGTAGTTAGTGTACAGTGTGTGTGTGTATCCATCTATCTATCTATCTATCTATCTATCTATCTTTGCCATAGATGCATGTAGAAGGGCACTCTTGGACTATTCCTTGTAATGCCTGGAGTACCTTCCTTAAAGTAGCATACAGGTTCAGACTCCATGACCAACGGGATTTGGTGGTACTCCAACAGACTTCATACAGTACAAAAGTCACTGATGTATTCTCCGCATTTCAAGGCCTAATGTCTTTTCACACCCTGATTAAAAGGTAAGACCTTGAAGCCATGGCAACAAACCAGTATCTTTTGAACTGTAAGAACCTGTTGGAGTGCCGCCTATTCCCTTGGTTGTAGAGTTTTGAACGTATAGGCTTGCTGTACCATCTGTTTAATCTGGGACACCTATGATTTACACTGGTTCTGTAGGGTACCCTCCATGCATCAACAACCGCAGAAATAATACATACAAATAAGTATATGGTAGCGCCAGTTTAGTGCGGCCACAATAATAAAAATATGCCCTTATCTTGTGCTAGCACAATATCTTTAATATATATTTAAAGCTGCATCTCACAGTAGATCACCTGTTCGTAAGGATCAAAAGATGCAAATACAAAGAAAATCAAAGGGTGCTTCGCCATGTAGTAAATGTCCAGGAATGATGATAAATATGTATATATTCATAAGATGAAAACATGTCTTTGTGAACCAGTGTCCTTTCTCAAATGATTTCGCAAAGTACACTCAGTTTTTGAGTCTTTATAGGTACTCAATAGAAGGAACTAACACTCCGAAAGTATATCCCTCCGCCACATCACTCAAGGCAGAAGGGCCCATGGACAATTGTTAATTGATATAAAAAAAATATTATAATTTTTTTTTTTTGTTATAAAATCATATACAAACTATAAAATTAGCTTACAGCGATTAAACAAGGTGTCTGGATATCCAATACTGCTAATATGAAAGATGGTATTGTTTCTGGTCACCCTCCTTATGGGGTGTGCTCAAGGCAGGAGGCACACAGCAAATGGACATGGCACCCCATATACATACTGTACAATATATGAGACAGGTTTTAAAAAATTGGCATGATATTTTGTACAAGTACTTGCACAAGGCCGTAGTGCTGACGGCTGTTTGAACAACTGTGCGGATAGGTGGGTGTGGTCACAACTCTGCATGAGGGCGAATATCCATATTAAGTTCTATGCATGCAGCACGAGTGTAATTGCTGCTGACATGTGCTCAGTTCTGATTGGGCCTCAATAAATTCCAGTGCAATTGTAAAGTTAAAATAGTACAGCAAAAATCCATTATACACTTATCTGAATTTTAATTTCGGAACTTCCAGTGCTGTTTGTTGTGCTACGGCTTTTGTTTTGTAGTGGTTGCTTATTATTTTATCTCTTGCAGGGCTGCGTCTCCACCACTTCCATTAGAGGAAAAGCCAGAACCAACTACTGGCAGGTCTCCATCTTCGCACAGCATAAGTGCTTCGAGAGAGAAAGGAAGGTATGCGCTAGTTATTCCTCTGCTTTCTTCCTTACACATTAATGGGGGCACACACAGGGCAGAAGTTACTACAGCTTCTAAAAATGAAAAGCCCATAGCACCCAATCAGATTCTGTGTAGGATGCAATACTGAAATGATTCTGATTGGTTGGTCTGGGCAACATCACCTGTTTATTAGAAGCTTTAGTAAATTTACCCTTGTTTTAGGATATTAAAGATGTGGACCTATACTGGAGATGTGTGGGTTCGGTTTTCTGGACACCGAACCACCTGGTCTTGCCGTATCCGAGTACATCCAAGCGCCGATTCACTGGACTCTGAATTAGACAAATGACATCTTCCTACCATGGGCATTATCCAATGATGCTGATTCGCCGGTTTTCACAGGGAATGTATTTTCATGCTCTCTGGCAAATTTTTTTGACTGGAAAAGTCATTCGCCCTATTCAACACTCAAAATTCGCAGACAGCGAACAGTGAATGACGGCCAACTCGCCGTCTGTTAGTTGCCGCAATTCACTGCTGTTTTCCAATGGGTTTTTTATTGTTATTTGCTGTGAGTGTATTCAATGTTAGGATGGCGAATTGCTTTCAGTGATTTTCGCTGTGTGTCACCGTGTAGCAATCGCCATCTTTTTAAGGTGAACTGGAATGTTATCTTTTAAAGTACAGGGTTTTGTTTTTTTAATTTGGTGTAAAAAAAATCAGTAATTTTTTTTGGTGAAGGGGCATGCTATTTTTATTTGTGTGCGTGTTATATATATATATATATATATATATATATATATATATATATATATATATATATATATATAGTAGTCGGGATCCTTGAGAACAGGAAAACACGTCACTGCAGCATAAAGTTTCAAAAAGAAGTAGAACTTCGAATTTATTGCATAGCCCCAACGGCTCGTTTCGGGGTTTTCATACCCCTTTATCAAGAGGCAATAGCATATACAGCATAGTACAGACAAGGTATAAATAGCAGTCAGTTTAGCGCCAAAACGCCCCTTCAGGCACTCACCTGACTCTCAGAACACCTGTAGGCAGGGCGCATAGCAGTGACGCTCGTGTCTCTCACACACACAGCGTCCACTGCCATAGCAACCCGTCCCACGGTCCTGACGTCAGAGTACACTGTAGCCAATGGATTACCGTAACTACTGAGCGCGTTAACACATGTACGGGGGCGCGGCTCACACACGCGTCTCCCGCCTCCATGGCAACCCGTCAGAGCAGTCACGTAAGAAGCCATCAGCCAGAACGGGACGTTACAGCGATCATATATATACTGTGCAAAACTGCAGAAAAATTACATACATACGTACAGTGATAAATCTAAAACAAAAAACTTGGTGTCAGCGGTGCAGACGCAGTGGGGGAACGGAGCAAGTCTCACACCCTGGCTCCTCCCTCCCACCAAACCACAACACCGACACCGTAAACATAACATAAAAACACCTCAGGTCCCCGCGATCAGAGCACAGTGGTACCCCCCACCGCACCAGGCCACTTCTCACACCAGTGGCATAGTGCAGTAGCCGGCACCAAAGGCACCAATCGCAGGGCACCATCGGTGAAGCAAGTAGAAAAAATTTATTACTACACAGAAATATATCAAGATATATATCACAGTCATGGATATCAAAAAAGAGCAGACACAGTTGTATAATTTACTGTGTATCGAATTACAAAATCAGCAAAAGCATAAAGGTAAACATTACATAAAGGTACTCCAGACAATCCTTTCATTGAGGCCATGGGGTGCAACGGTATTTAGCCGATGAATCCACACGGCTTCAAGCTTCAATAAACGTTTCATTCGATCACCCCCACGATTCAGTGGTGGAATGTGATCAAAAGCCAGATATCGAAGTGATTCAATGGGGTGATTAAATTCCTTAAAATGAATGGCAACAGGTTGGTCGGCTTTTTTGCCAAGTAGAGCAGCTTTAATAGAAGACCTATGCATCCCCATCCTTTCTTTAAATTTCCTCGATGTCATGCCTATATAAAATAAGCCACAAGGACAAATGATAGCATAAATAACAAATTGAGAGTCGCATGATAATACATGTCTAATTTGGTATGTTCTATCTGAATGTGGATGTTTAAACTTATTGGTGGCAATCATAAATTTGCACGTCTCACACTTAGGACATTTGTAGCACCCTGGTTTCTTAAATGTCGTATTTGGATGGACAGCTGTATCGAAGCCTGTCACATCTGAGTGAACCAGCAGGTCCCTCAGATTGCGGCCACGTGAATAACACGTCAGAGGCCGTACTGATTTAAACACAGGGAGTTTGCTATCAGTGGCCACAATTGACCATAAGGCTTTACTGGCAATGGGGACAACCATGCTGGAAGTGTCAAATTTAGTGATAAAAGGAAAAACGTTTTCACGTTTTTTACTTTTTGGTTTAAGGAGATCGGCTCTAGATAATTTAAGAGCACGATCCTTACAGCACAGTAAATTTTTTAAGAGGTATCCCCTAGTATGGAATTTTTCAACAATCAAATCCAGTTCATCATTGATTTTGGATGGGTCATTGCATATCCTACGCGCCCGTACCATCTGCGAGTACGGGAGACCATTTTTAAGTTGAGGAGGGTGATGACTGCTAGAGAGTAGGAGGGTATTCCGATCGGTCGGTTTTCTAAATACTGATGTCATTATTTTACCCTCAGACAGAGAGATTTTTACATCAAGAAAGTCTATAGACTCACCACTAGTTTTAAAGGTAAACTTAATGGGCGTATCTGCCACATTAATCTCATTCATCATAGTATTGAATAGCTCTTCTCCCCCGGTCCAAAACATAAATAGGTCATCGATGTATCTGCAGAACGTCTGAATGTGCTGGCCAAAACGATGTTTAAAGAAAAATTCATTCTCAAAATTAAACATAAAAACATTAGCATAGGCCGGAGCGACCGCCGCCCCCATAGCACACCCAGACGTCTGCAGATACATCTTCCCATCAAACAAAAAATAATTTTTGGTAAGAACCAATTCCAATAGCTGTAAATACAGTGTAATATTGAAATCAAAGCAGGAAAGACCATTGAGAAAATCGCTCATAGCAGATAAGCCTAATTCATGTGGGATGGATGTATATAAACTGGACACATCCATCACACACATGATAGTGTGTGGTTGCAAGTCAGGAGTTAAGGCAAGGGCATTCAAGAAACTGGTGGTATCTTTAAGAAAGTGGGGCTGGGATGTCACATGGGGCTGAATCAGCATATCCAGAAGCTGAGATACCGGTTGATACAAACTCCCCCTGGCAGAGATAATTGGTCTACCAGGGGGGTTTTGTAATGCTTTGTGGATTTTAGGAAGTGAGTATAATACCGGTATCACAGGATCCTTTACCTTGAGAGCAGCAGCACATTTCGAATCAATAGGCCCATCACACACTGAAACATCAATTAAACGGAATAATTCCAATTGGAATTCTTTAGTGGGATCAGATGAAAGAGCAAGATACACAGTATTATCCGCCAGCTGGCGGTACAATTCAGCCTTATACTCACATAGATCCTGAATCACTATACCGCCCCCCTTATCGGCGGGGCGGATAGTGATGGTCCTATCAGAACTCAAGGTTTTAAGGGCATCACTTTCAGCACGAGAGAGATTACAGTGTATCGGCTGATTTGCCGCATTAAACCGTACCATAGAATCATTCATTAAGCGAGTATAAGTCTTAATAGATGTATTGGTGCTTGGAGGGTCATAGGTAGATAATCGTTGCCGTCTAATGAATGCACCTGTAACACTGTTGTCCTGTGTTGATACAGAGTTCTGGAAATGTTCCTTAAGCCTCATATTTCTTCCCAACCGATGGAGGCTGCACTGCCATTCAAAGTCATTATGTGTAGTAGTAGGAATGAAGGCTTCTTACGTGACTGCTCTGACGGGTTGCCATGGAGGCGGGAGACGCGTGTGTGAGCCGCGCCCCCGTACATGTGTTAACGCGCTCAGTAGTTACGGTAATCCATTGGCTACAGTGTACTCTGACGTCAGGACCGTGGGACGGGTTGCTATGGCAGTGGACGCTGTGTGTGTGAGAGACACGAGCGTCACTGCTATGCGCCCTGCCTACAGGTGTTCTGAGAGTCAGGTGAGGGCCTGAAGGGGCGTTTTGGCGCTAAACTGACTGCTATTTATACCTTGTCTGTACTATGCTGTATATGCTATTGCCTCTTGATAAAGGGGTATGAAAACCCCGAAACGAGCCGTTGGGGCTATGCAATAAATTCGAAGTTCTACTTCTTTTTGAAACTTTATGCTGCAGTGACGTGTTTTCCTGTTCTCAAGGATCCCGACTACTACCTATTATACAAAGGCACGCAGCGCACTTGTACCTTTCTTCGTGGGAAGTGCCGGTCCACAAGCTGGATATTGAGAGACGACCTGTTGGCTGTCTTAAAGGGACAAGGCACCCCTTATTTCTACTTCCTATTTGGAATATTGAACTTTTCCTTCTGTCACTGAGTGGCAGTTGGTTGGATATATTACCACAATGGATTCACCTACTAACAGCGGTTTGGACAATACCTATAACCCAGGTAACACTACATTGCCTAGGGGAGAAACACTCAGTTACACCGCTGAAGAAGCCTCTAACTTTTTGTTTTCTGAACCTCTGCGTGATACTTGCCTCAATGAGGATGACATTTACCAGCGTCTTTTGAAAATGCGCAAACGTGAGATAGACTTTATGCTTCACGGCCAATCCCTTTCCGACTATTACAGAGAAAGACTTATACCTCGCGGCTTTAGGGCACGCAATGTACCAACGATTGGTCGCTCAAGCCCCGAATTCTGCCGCCGCTGGGTGGCAGTATTGAATAAGTGTGGATTCGATTTGATGCTGTTGGTGATCGACCAGGCTGGTCGCGAATTGAAAGTCACCAAAGAGAAAATTGAGGTCTTTACAACCACCCATGAAGCTATCTTACGTGACAAAGAACATGATAAATTATGGCAAAAACTGAATACCCAGTGTGAGAATTATAGAGCTGAACTACTCCGATTCAAAAAGAACAAACTCCATATTGTCCAACAGGACTACGAAGAGAATACAGTTTACCGCTGGGTTTCAGGTGTCAATAATCCTAAACGCCAATTCAGATCAAGAAATGCCAATACCTGGCGTAATCGCAGAGATAATCGTGACCAACAAAGAGGCTCTTCACAAAGCGACAGCGATTTTGGCTGGCCTGAGTCTGATGACCCATCTGCTGCAAGGCCCCCTTTAGGGGTAGCTACCCGAAAAAGAGGGGGCGTTATATCCAAAGAACCCGCCGCAGCGGCCAAAATGAAAGGCTCTTTAAAAGCAACAGGCAAGAAGAACAGCTAATCTTCAACCTGTCCACCAGATCCCTGTCTGTTACTGAGGTACAAGTTCTCAACAAAGGACTTTCCTTCATTCCTACTACTACACATAATGACTTTGAATGGCAGTGCAGCCTCCATCGGTTGGGAAGAAATATGAGGCTTAAGGAACATTTCCAGAACTCTGTATCAACACAGGACAACAGTGTTACAGGTGCATTCATTAGACGGCAACGATTATCTACCTATGACCCTCCAAGCACCAATACATCTATTAAGACTTATACTCGCTTAATGAATGACTCTATGGTACGGTTTAATGCGGCAAATCAGCCGATACACTGTAATCTCTCTCGTGCTGAAAGTGATGCCCTTAAAACCTTGAGTTCTGATAGGACCATCACTATCCGCCCCGCCGATAAGGGGGGCGGTATAGTGATTCAGGATCTATGTGAGTATAAGGCTGAATTGTACCGCCAGCTGGCGGATAATACTGTGTATCTTGCTCTTTCATCTGATCCCACTAAAGAATTCCAATTGGAATTATTCCGTTTAATTGATGTTTCAGTGTGTGATGGGCCTATTGATTCGAAATGTGCTGCTGCTCTCAAGGTAAAGGATCCTGTGATACCGGTATTATACTCACTTCCTAAAATCCACAAAGCATTACAAAACCCTCCTGGTAGACCAATTATCTCTGCCAGGGGGAGTTTGTATCAACCGGTATCTCAGCTTCTGGATATGCTGATTCAGCCCCATGTGACATCCCAGCCCCACTTTCTTAAAGATACCACCAGTTTCTTGAATGCCCTTGCCTTAACTCCTGACTTGCAACCACACACTATCATGTGTGTGATGGATGTGTCCAGTTTATATACATCCATCCCACATGAATTAGGCTTATCTGCTATGAGCGATTTTCTCAATGGTCTTTCCTGCTTTGATTTCAATATTACACTGTATTTACAGCTATTGGAATTGGTTCTTACCAAAAATTATTTTTTGTTTGATGGGAAGATGTATCTGCAGACGTCTGGGTGTGCTATGGGGGCGGCGGTCGCTCCGGCCTATGCTAATGTTTTTATGTTTAATTTTGAGAATGAATTTTTCTTTAAACATCGTTTTGGCCAGCACATTCAGACGTTCTGCAGATACATCGATGACCTATTTATGTTTTGGACCGGGGGAGAAGAGCTATTCAATACTATGATGAATGAGATTAATGTGGCAGATACGCCCATTAAGTTTACCTTTAAAACTAGTGGTGAGTCTATAGACTTTCTTGATGTAAAAATCTCTCTGTCTGAGGGTAAAATAATGACATCAGTATTTAGAAAACCGACCGATCGGAATACCCTCCTACTCTCTAGCAGTCATCACCCTCCTCAACTTAAAAATGGTCTCCCGTACTCGCAGATGGTACGGGCGCGTAGGATATGCAATGACCCATCCAAAATCAATGATGAACTGGATTTGATTGTTGAAAAATTCCATACTAGGGGATACCTCTTAAAAAATTTACTGTGCTGTAAGGATCGTGCTCTTAAATTATCTAGAGCCGATCTCCTTAAACCAAAAAGTAAAAAACGTGAAAACGTTTTTCCTTTTATCACTAAATTTGACACTTCCAGCATGGTTGTCCCCATTGCCAGTAAAGCCTTATGGCCAATTGTGGCCACTGATAGCAAACTCCCTGTGTTTAAATCAGTACGGCCTCTGACGTGTTATTCACGTGGCCGCAATCTGAGGGACCTGCTGGTTCACTCAGATGTGACAGGCTTCGATACAGCTGTCCATCCAAATACGACATTTAAGAAACCAGGGTGCTACAAATGTCCTAAGTGTGAGACGTGCAAATTTATGATTGCCACCAATAAGTTTAAACATCCACATTCAGATAGAACATACCAAATTAGACATGTATTATCATGCGACTCTCAATTTGTTATTTATGCTATCATTTGTCCTTGTGGCTTATTTTATATAGGCATGACATCGAGGAAATTTAAAGAAAGGATGGGGATGCATAGGTCTTCTATTAAAGCTGCTCTACTTGGCAAAAAAGCCGACCAACCTGTTGCCATTCATTTTAAGGAATTTAATCACCCCATTGAATCACTTCGATATCTGGCTTTTGATCACATTCCACCACTGAATCGTGGGGGTGATCGAATGAAACGTTTATTGAAGCTTGAAGCCGTGTGGATTCATCGGCTAAATAACGTTGCACCCCATGGCCTCAATGAAAGGATTGTCTGGAGTACCTTTATGTAATGTTTACCTTTATGCTTTTGCTGATTTTGTAATTCGATACACAGTAAATTATACAACTGTGTCTGCTCTTTTTTGATATCCATGACTGTGATATATATCTTGATATATTTCTGTGTAGTAATAAATTTTTTCTACTTGCTTCACCGATGGTGCCCTGCGATTGGTGCCTTTGGTGCCGGCTACTGCACTATGCCACTGGTGTGAGAAGTGGCCTGGTGCGGTGGGGGGTACCACTGTGCTCTGATCGCGGGGACCTGAGGTGTTTTTATGTTATGTTTACGGTGTCGTTGTTGTGGTTTGGTGGGAGGGCGGAGCCAGGGTGTGAGACTTGCTCCGTTCCCCCACTGCGTCTGCACCGCTGACACCAAGTTTTTTGTTTTAGATTTATCACTGTACGTATGTATGTAATTTTTCTGCAGTTTTGCACAGTATATATATGATCGCTGTAACGTCCCGTTCTGGCTGATGGCTTCTTACGTGACTGCTCTGACGGGTTGCCATGGAGGCGGGAGACGCGTGTGTGAGCCGCGCCCCCGTACATGTGTTAACGCGCTCAGTAGTTACGGTAATCCATTGGCTACAGTGTACTCTGACGTCAGGACCGTGGGACTGGTTGCTATGGCAGTGGACGCTGTGTGTTTTAGAGACACGAGCGTCACTGCTATGCGCCCTGCCTACAGGTGTTCTGAGAGTCAGGTGAGTGCCTGAAGGGGCGTTTTGGCGCTAAACTGACTGCTATTTATACCTTGTCTGTACTATGCTGTATATGCTATTGCCTCTTGATAAAGGGGTATGAAAACCCCGAAACGAGCCGTTGGGGCTATGCAATAAATTCGAAGTTCTACTTCTTTTTGAAACTTTATGCTGCAGTGACGTGTTTTCCTGTTCTCAAGGATCCCGACTACTACCTATTATACAAAGGCACGCAGCGCACTTGTACCTTTCTTCGTGGGAAGTGCCGGTCCACAAGCTGGATATATATATATATATATATTTTTACACATAACAGCCTGCTCCCGCTCATTACATATGCACTAGCGGGAGCAGTGCAGCGGCTCCCTACCTGCGTCCCCTGCCAGCTCTCCCGGGGGGACAGCTTGTGCTGCCTGTGTCCCAGGGAGCCCTCCTCCCCCCCACACATTCCGGTGCAGACAGGGAGACTTCCATCTCCCTGCCTGTCACCGCCCCCCGGCTCCCTGCGGCAGCATTGAATAGTGTGACAGGGAGGGCTGGCAGCAAATGCTCCAGCCCTTCGGAACGTGGCGAATGTGCAGTGAATCCTAAACCGGATTCGCTGCACATGCCGAAAATCATCATTGAATACTGCCCCATGAGTATGGGCCTTATTCTGGTCAGTCACTCTGACCCCTTCGTTCGCAAGGGGTCCGATGTTCGGCGCATGCGCAGCAGCCTTTCTGCGCATGTGTATAAGCTGGGTACAACTCGGCGAGAAGTCTGGTCGCCGAGTCCACGCTCCCAGCATTAGCATATGTGCATGCCCTGCATTTCATGGGCGTTCCCATTAAAACACTGGGCGTACATATGCTAATGCGGTCGTGACGCACGTGCAGGGGGCGGACAGCTGACATAGCCGGATGTCAGCTGCCTACCTAATTCCCTGCATTTCTTTGCTCATTTGTACGAGTGGTCTGGGTCACCCTTACATATGTGTGCACCTTCCCCATCATTCAATGGTCGGAGACCTTCGAAAGTTGGGGGAAGTTCCCACTGGCATGTGAATGGATGTTCATGTAAATCATCCGTTCACAAGCCTTGCGAACAAATTTGGCCTGTTAATGGGTGGTGCGGGCTAACCATTCGCAAGGTGGGGTTTGGATCATTCGCAAGGGTGTGTGCACGCGTCCAAACAAATGAACCAGAATAAAGTCCTATGTGGGGATAAGCAGTACAAGTAAAGATTGTGAACTAGAAATTGAGTATACTGCTGTGGAAGTGCAACAGGATGAGGATGATATGTATCTGTAGCTAATGAGGATGTTGTTGATGAGCCTTTTTATGTCAACATTACAAGTCAGCCATCAGTGGCGATATTTCTTACCCCTCATAAAAATAAGACCAATGTTGTGAATGGGTACAAGACAAAAAAAACACTGGTTTTGAGTGGAATTATTTTTAAACATTTCTTGATAACAATTTTCAAGCCATCTGTAATGTTTGTAAGACAAAATACGTAGAGGTAGGGACGTTAACCATCTAGGAACCTGCTACCTGTTATTTACAGCAAGTTCATGTATGTTATTTAACAAAATCTAAAAAATGCCTGTGAAATAATAACAAGTAGTCCATCATCAGCTACCAGCATTTTGGACGAGTGCATGAAATCTCCACCACCAACAACCTCGCCATTAGTGATCAGTGAGAGCCCAAACAAACCAAGCAATTCATCCACAAAAGTGGCAGTCCATTGAAGTGCTTAGTTTGTTAAACTGTGCATGCCCTTTTTCATAGACAAAATATAGGTGGGTGGAACGGGCCAAGAACAATTATATCTTGCACGACTTTTCTTTCATGGTGGCTATTGGTAACTGTCTTTCTGCATAGACTAAAATTTTTATTGGTTAATGCTCTAATACAGAGGTTCTCAAACTGTGTGCCGTGGCATCCTGCGGTGCCACGGAGTCCTTTCAGGGGTGCTCTCGGTTGGTGATCCAGGACCAATTCAAATTACCCAGAGGGTGGTTGTGGCAAAACCAAAACATGTGGGTCCGCACACATCGCTAGTGTAATAGCCCGATGTCACTGTTATTGTTGCACTCTGTATTCCATTTTGCAGGCTAAATCATCCTACTAAAATATACATTTATTGTTTTAGTGTCAATGCTCAATCTCCAGTAGATGACAAGCAAGACCCTCATCCTGGTCGGTCTCCTTCCCTAAGCAGAAGTGGTTTAAAAGACAGAACTTCAAGGTATTTTGATATATATCCTATAGCCGTAAAATATTGTTGCAGGTATTTACAAATAAAGCTCTATTATTTTTCTCATTCGCATATTCGTCATATAATTTTCTAAAAAACTATGTGGAGGAGCAAGGGTTCTCAAAATACTTTCTATAAAATCAGCCCAGTTATAGTGTTTTCACCATCGATGGTGGCCCACTGATAGTGAACATCGGTGGAAAGCCCCTGGTGGTTAGTACCAGCCATGGATAGTGGTGGCTGCAGGTGCTATCTGCGCTTATGATAAGCTAAGCATTCTTGGTTAACCATTAATATTTTTACCATTGGCTATAAACCTGTCTACCATCGATGGACATCCCTGTTTGTTTGTTTGTTTGATTGAGACCAAAATGTATCTAAGTTTCTGCTATGTATAATTGGGGTTGATAAAATTCTGATCAGGATCAATCGGAAGTCAATCTAGACAGACAGAAAACCTGGTCACCCGATGACTGCAATTCTCCAGCATGAAGTCCTCTATGTGATATCGGTCCATGCCACCAGATCCATCCAGCCATGTAAGCGGTCACACTGGGCAATGAGCGTGTTCCTATATAGCAGGGCTGGGCAACACCGGCCCTCCAGATGTTGATGAACTACACATCCCAGGATGCTTTGCCTTAGTTTTGCTATGTGGCCATGCTGAAACTGATGCAAGGCATGCTGGGATGTGTAGTTCATCAACATCTGGAGGGCCGGTGTTGCCCAGCCCTGCTATATAGCATGAGTACACTACATGCTGCAGACACTGCCAGCATCTGACGGTGAGCTATCTCACTGTGCGCCCAGCTATCATTTTACTTTCCATGCGCCACCCAAGGAACCAGAGCATATGTAACACGGTGCTCCTGGCAGATGTTTCTGCTTTATGCTAAGTAATGGAAACCGTGTGTGTTTAAATCATGTACTGTTTTCTAGAGCACCCACGTATCCTCTGCTGAAAGACATATGCGCAGTGTCAGATGATTCTTTTTCCTGAATTCACAGATCCCTAAATAGAAGCACATGTGGTCTGTAACCGTAGGGCAGCGTGTCGTAGCTTTCAGGGCAGCCCATTAGCCTCTACAGGGATCCCTGCTCTATAAACATGCAATGCGTTATTAAATACCGTCCATTGGAAATATGTCAGATTTTTGATGTTCATATTTTTGGGGTGCATATTATTAATCTGAAAGGTTATTTAAATATATTTATCACCAAAATGTAGCCAGCTGTCATACCCAGGATTTGCTGCCATTTATTTTTTCTGAATTAAGGGGGTTATTCTGATTTATTCGTATCACCCGTGCGCACGCACCCAAGACTGCGGGTGGCGGGCGTGGGGCATATATTCGCACCCATGGGAATGCTAATTGTTTCAAACCCTGGGTGTACCCATGGAAATCACCCCGTGATGTTGGTGCCAGGGGCGAACAGCTGACATCACTGGACACAGCCTGTGAACTAATAACATACTAGTGACATCACTCATGTCTCATTTCCTGCTACTTCCCTCAGGTCCTGGAGACCGTATAGCCTGAACATTGGTGGGTTCTGCCTACAAAATGACTGCTGACATATTGACAGGTTAACAATTACATTACATATCATCATTGAAGAGAGATACAGAACCAACCAATCAGCTGCTACCTTATATTTTATCATTGCGATTGAAAAAATGACAGCTTTGATAATCTCCTCCGATAGTCATGCATACAAATAGCTGAGCCCTATATAAACATGAATTAAGGTATTTCTGTTTGTTTAGCTCTTTGCCACACAGACCATCATGGTATTTCTTGAATGTTGGAAGGTGACAAAAGACTGTGAGGTCAATTTACTAAGCCATGGAGAGAGATAGGCTACCAAAAACCAGCTCCTCACTGTGCTAAATTACATCACTGTAGAACCCCCCCCGCGCGCACGCTTCGCAAAGCCTGTAATACTAACATTGTAAAGCAGGGGGCGGGGCCACAGTGATGCAATCGCGACTCAACGCCCCTGGGCTGCCCCCTATTTATCCACCATGCCCCCCCTGGTGTGTGTCTAGGCTGCTCCCTCCTAAAAGCCACAAAGTAGGCAAGTATGACTGTATCTCACTCGTTCGGGCAGCATACCAATGTTGGGCGTATATGCAGAACCATTTCTGTACGCATGGATAGTGAGAACTCGGCGAGAAGTCCGGTTGCCGAGTGCTCGCTCCTGGCCTTCCGAGCAGGGGGTGGAGAGGGGCATTGCGGCCTGATCAGGGTCATTACCATACGCGCATGCCCTGTGTTTCGTGGGCGTTCCCATGAAAACACAGGGCGTGTGTATGGAAATGCGGTCGTAATGTGCGTGCGGGGGGCAGACAGCTGACTTAGATGTCAGCTGCCCGCCCATATCCCTGCTTTTCTGCGCTCATATGTAGGAGTGGTCTAGTCAACTCGTGCATGGGCGAGCGCTTTCCACATTATTCGAATGATGGGGGAGGTTCCCACAGGCATGCGAATGGATGTTCACATAAAACATCCGTTCGCATGCCGAGCGGCCGAATTCGGTGTGCGAATTGGCGACGCGGGCGATCCATTCTCTGGGCGGGGTTTGGTACATTCGCTTTGGCCCGTGCACATGTCCGAGCGAAGCAATCTGAATATGGCCCTATATATTTATAAGGAATTATTGCAAATGAATAGGACATTCTACATTTTACAGATACAAATAAGTCTTGTACATAGTTCCTGGAACACAACAGCAATTGTTATTTTTTTTATTGTTTTTTAAATCGATCAGAACTGACCTTTACGAAATTAAGCCCTTGGAGAGAGCTACAACGGAGAGAGTTACAGTCATACTTGCCTACTTTGTAGCTGCTCCCCCCAGAAGAGGGCAGCCTAGTCACACAGCGAGGGAGCGTGGTGGATAAATAGGGGGGCAGTCTGGGGCTGAGGAGACACCATTGCATCATTATTGCCCTTTTACAATGACAATTTTACATGCTTTCTGATTTGGGGAACATGGCTACAATGACACGATTTAGTGGCAGTAAACGTGAAATGATGGGGGAGATCGGTGGGTGGCAACTAGATGCGGGAGACTTGCCCTCTTTTATTGTTGGCTGAGAAATGCAGGCAGGGGAGGGTATTGGTCGGCAGATTTGGACATTGTTATGTGCAAGTTATTAATTGACTACAGTGATAGGACCTTGTGGGATCTGGACATTTCCCTGACACAGGTCTGATTTGTCTACATTGGCTCAGCAGGATACATACTGTTAAATTCAGCCATGAATTTGAATGTATATAGACCTTAATGTGTGTGACAATGTAACTAGCATTGGGATCAGAAATCAGCAATCGCTACAAGGAGTACATGCCCATATGTTTAGGGCTGTGCTCATATTGAATATCTTCTTTTATGTACGGAAAATGGTATTAAAACTGTGATGAATAAAATTCCTTATAGCAAAGGGAAGAGTAAGGCGAAGAAGGAGGAAGAAAAGACAAAGGAGGAAGATGAGGTGGCCCAGATACAAGTTCTGCAAGAGCCTTCTCCCGACACCACACATTGGTTTCCACCATATGATCAAGAATTAGTTGACTATATCTCAGAGGCATCTAAAACGATCCTTCCGCTCCCCCATCTTAAGGAGCAAGTTGTCGCTTTGGCTCAGTAAGTAAAATGCGACCTCAAAAATTATTTCATCTAAAGAATAACAAAATACAAACAACTTGTAATTTTTTGTGTTTTGTAATATTTTTTTTACCCATACTTACCTGGTCCCCCGACATCCACGATGGCCTTCAGGATCCTCTTCAGCGGCATCTCTGGTCCGAGGAGTGCATTGCGCGAGTTCCCGGGCATGCCCGCGCAATGCACCTCCGGGACCGGAGATGCCACTGAAGAAGTTTCTGAAGGCCACCGTGGACATTGGGGGACGAGGAAAGTATGAAAAAAAGGTACGGGGGAACCCCCAAAAAACAACAAAATATTCTGGAAGAACCACGGTTTTCGAAATATTTTGGTTTTTGGAATACACGGATAAGGGAGACCTGACCTGTACTACAAGATGCTTACCATAAATTGGGCAAAACCAAGACTTGCTTAATCACTCTATATTACTGGCTATACATTATGCACATATTTTCCGGTTGCACGTATTATCAGCAGATTGGGCAGAAAGTCTCATATTGTAACTACTGTATGTGCAACCAGTCAGAGATGACTAGACAGTTGGGCATGAGAAATCCTCCAACATGCCTGACAGATAAGATCATTGGTCAGCTGTATTGGGCAATGTATGCGTGCCGCAGCCCACTGGCCAACATTTCTCCTGTTCATGTATGGGGGGTGTAAATGCACTGGCCACACCCACACAGCACTGTCCACACCCACACAGCACCGGTCCTAGCACTTCCTCTTTTCAATAAGATGGCCGTTATTCTGGTTCTATCTCTTGCCATTTCCTAATTTTTATATGAGAAAGTAACTAATGCCAAACCAATTGCTGGCAATTGCGTCACTTTTCCTCTGTGCTCTAAATTGATTGTAGACATCCCCCTTTGTGAAATTGGACAGCGCAACTTATGGTGTTGTACCCCCAGCAGCTCACAATCATTAAGGGTGTCCTACCTTCTTACAAGAAGATAACTATGGTTTAAAAATTGTAGGGTGCTCTAGGATACTTCTATACAAGGGGCGGGATGTTCTAAACCAGAAATGCGGTAAAAACCCTGTTATCTAGTTTTTACAGCATTTCTGTATTCTCTAACCCCCCTCCGCAGTGTGGGCTTCTTACCACAGCGCTGTGTGAGGGATCCTTCACAGATCCCTCTCAGTATGCCCTGCGGCCGGCTCCGGCTCCGGCACTCTGATCATGCACAGATGGACTCCCGGGTCTCAGACCCGGAAGTCCAGCGCCGGCACCGCATCGCAAGGTCCCTTGCTTTAATAAATCGCATATGTTAGAGCATATGCGATTATTAACAATGCAGTACCCGGCGTAGGGGGGCGTTAGAGGGCTGCGGATGTTAGAACATCCCACCCAAAGTCACAACTACCTTAGGTGCAGGGAGTACAGCTGCTATGGGGCCCAGAGTTGAGTGGGGCCCACCTTCCCTGTGCAAGTTACATGTGTCATATACATATATCACCATTGGTTGGTATACAGGGGCCCTTACAAACATTTGCTATGGGGCTTACACATATCTAGTTATGTCCTTGCTTGTATATGAAATATATATTGGATAATAGTAATTTGTCCTTTTTTTTTGTCCTCTATATATCAGAGGACTACACAGTATTTATAACATACTATAATTTCAGGGTTACTTGATGCTCTTTATCATGAAAATCAGCTACAGGGAAGGGGATTTATTACGGAAAACAACAATTAGTAGTGAACAATATACAGTATCGTAAAGCACGAGAGGCACAATTGTGACGATCAAAAATAGAAATCTCTTAATTTTGTAGGTTAAGTATTGACACAAAGGATTAACCAAGCAGTCATTCTTTATCCTAACCCTGCACTGATAAACCTCCGTTCCCTGCGTAACTACATAATCATTATATTCGCTTAATTTGTACAGGCTTCAAAATAAAATTGATTTCATTTTAAGCTTTTATGTCGGCTTTTAATCTCACGTAAAATGCAGTTGAACAGGAAAGATGCTTCCATGCCTGCATACATTACCATTTTAATTCATTTAATGATCTGCACATAATTGCAGCAATCACTCAACGGCCGTTTGCGTAATGCTACTTTTGTTTTTTGATGACACTTGAAAAATGTCACCAAATTCTGAAAAGTGACGGATCTGCTTACATTTCATGAAGGCTCGTTGCCGAGAAGATGGGTGGCCCTATTGAGAGAAGTCAACTGCATGAATTCAGCTGGGAGCTCCATATAAGTGAACTCAAATATGAGCGAAGGTGCAATGTGATACCCATTGGGAAGATTAAGAAAGGGATTTTCTACCATAGAGCTCTGCTCTTCAAGGTATGCACACCATGTTATTTTGTCTACCTGTTATGACAACAGCGGTCCCAATTTTCTTTTTATCATGTGGAACTTTTTTTAAAAAAAAAATTAAAGGGACAATCATTTTCAAGGCAGAACCATGCCTTGTAAATGATTGCCCCTTTAAAAAAACATTCGAGTTCGGCTGACATCCGATTACTGCAGTCTGTAGATGAAGGACTTTTGGCAGTACCTAGGATCTCCCGTAATTCATCTGGGGGTCGAGCTTTTAGCCATTCAGCTCCGACTTTATGGAACTCACTTCCCCGCACAGTTCGAGAGACCCCCACTCTAGAATGCTTCAAAAACAGACTCAAGACTTTCCTATTTATTCAAGAGTTTCCTTCAGTTCCTTAAGTATTGTTTATGAAAAGCTTTTCTTTACTTCGGTGTTCCTGTACTGTATTACATTCATTCTATTTGTTAAACGCCTTGAGTCCTATTGGAGAACGAGCGCTATATAAATACAATTATTATTATTATTATTATCCCACTGAACTCGGACGCTATTACATCTGACCCCTTGTGTTTTTTTGCTTTATAAAGTCATATATATTATCATATCTATTGTTAAGGCTGATAAGCTGTGGTGTCGTGTTATAATATTGAAGTGCTCTTACAGTTCATTTATTCTAATTCTAATAATTCCATACCACTTATTGTAAATTTTAGACCTAGGTATGGACTCAACTATCCCGAAAGTTGAAAAAAAACATAAAAAAAAAGGAAAAATTAAATAATTACTATTATTAAGAAGTATATATATGAGAACTTGGAGAGAGATAACCTGAACATAAAGTACCATCCAACTGCCATGTTACATGCTGTTAGAAAAATGCCATTTAGGAGCGGAATGGTTGGTAGGTTATCTTTCTCCACTTGATCATTTTCCTAGCTTTCATAAATCTCCCTCCTAGTGACAAAGACATGATGACCATCCATTTTCTCTGGGTGTGGTATCTTTTTTTTTTTTTATTTTATTTTTTTGAGGTCTCAAACATTTAATAGAAAAATATATACCATCAGGGAAGGTTCTAAAGGCACTCTACACATCCTATATTATAAACATCTTGCACTGCTCCTCACCTCTATGAGGGGAATTATGTGCCAGTGACCACTAGATAGCGCCAGATGGAGCAATTCAAGTGTTGTTCCAGTCAGGCACATACAGCAGGAACTGATATTACGGTCCTTGTTGTTCCATCATTTTGACATACAGGTAACTAGTTGGCAATATCATATATTACATACAAGTACTAAATATATATAAGGTTACAGGATAGACGATAGACAATCACTAATGTTCGACAGTGACAAGGTCGACACAGAAAAAGGGCCAACATAGCCAAAAGTTCAACACGAACTTATGGTCGTCATTGGCAAGGTCGACAGTCAAAAGCTCGACATGAGTTTTCAGGATTTTTGGGTGTGGTATCATATGTCATCATTCACAATGTCAACACAATAACGTCAATGCCGACATTCAGAATGTTGTGTATTAAATTAACATTATGTTGATGTCAATATTGCGGCTGTCAACATGTTATTTATCAACATTGTGTCAACATTCGGAATATCAACATCATGTCCGGGACCCATGCCTTCTACGAGGGGGCAATAATGGGAAAACAGGGGTACTTTTATTAGCATATAAGTGTGTATTATGCATGTTTTTCCTCCTCCTGCCAGGGAAGGGATCAGAGATCCCTCTCCGGCTAAACTACAATTTGTAGGCTACAATAGATAACACCATTTAAAGGTGGAGTTAGCTGCTGGGACAAGATTGTATAAGCTGTACTTTATAAACTGGCCAAGACCGCAGAGCACATTGAGAATTTTGTGCGCCACAGTATTCAGCAATAGATTCAGTCTATACAGTGATATAAATAATCCAGGGCTCGGGCTATGGTTGCCTTTTTTGGTACTCTTTACCTAGAAGGGCGCCCATCGCGGGCATCGCATGTACTAAAAAATCGCATGCGATGCGACCGACGCGATGCCCGCGATTTCCCATAGGGAACAATGTTAAATGTCCCAATTGACCCGATTTTCCTGTTCAATGTCCCAATTGACCCGATTTTCCATAGGGAACAATGTTAAATGGCCCACAGAGGGCAAATAGGCACCCTGAAGTGTGAAATGCCCCCCCCCCCCCCCCAATTGCTAACGCCACCCCACGATCAACGTCAACCCGAAGCGTGGCGAGCGCAGCGGTACGCGTCCTACGACCTTTTCATATCCCCACTATCTACGTCGGCGTGGAGTTGAGAATAGAAAGTGTGGCGAGCGCAGCGAGCCACCGAGCCCGAAGCGTGGCGAGCGCAGCGTGCCCCGCGAGGGGACGCGGACACCTTCACAGGTATCCGTGTCCCCTCGCGGGCTTCACAGATGTCCGCGTCCCCTCGCCACGCTTCGGGCTCGGTGGCTCGCTGCGCTCGACACACTTTCTATTCTTAACTCCACGCCGACGTGGATAGTGGGAGTATGAAAAGGTCATAGGACGCGTACCGCCGCCCCTCGCGGGCTCGCTGCGCTCGCCACGCTTTGGGTTGACGTTGATCGTGGGGTGGCATTAACAATTAGGGGGGCCATTTCACACTTCAGGGTGCCTATTTGGCCTCTGTGGGCCATTTAACATTGTTCCCTATGGAAAATCGGGTCAATTGGGACATTGAACAGGAAAATCGGGTCAATTGGGACATTTAACATTGTCCCCTATGGGAAATCGCGGGCATCGTGTCGGTCGCATAGCATGCGATTTTTTTGGTCGCATCCGATGCGACCTACGCGATTTTTTTCCCCTAACGATGCCCACGATCAAAATCGTGGGCGCCCTTCTAGGTAAAGAGTACCCCTTTTTTAATGTTGGGAGGTGCACCGTAGCCCAAGTGAAATGTGAGTAGTATAACTGCTGTTGCACGTGTCTGCTGAATGTGTATATTATGGTTATTGCCCATGATGAAGGTGCATCTCCTTGCACCGAAACGGCCGTCGGTATGATTGCTTCTAGGAGTTCCAGGGTGACTTTATACATTATGCTCTCCTCCTCACCGAGCTGCTAAGTATCCCCCTGCTCCTGATATTTTTATGTCTGTTTTTTGCACTTATGCCATTAAAATGATTTTTTGATACTTTTTCACTAAAATCCGGATGCTGCTGGTTTTTTAATACTACATATTATGGTTATTCTGTATGTAGGCTATTGCAGACAGACTTGGCATCGGCTGTTGTCTTATACGGGCTGATTACGGTCGAGCCTGGAACGAAGTCAAATTGCTGGATGTCTCGCCACAAAAAGGAACAAGAGGTCAACCAGAGACTTTCGTTGTGGACTTGATGCACGAACCGGGCCACCTGATGAAACACGGCAGCGTGGAGGCGGATAACTATCAACATATCTGATACAGGAACTTTCTAGACTGTCAAATATTCAATATTTTATTTCAATTGTTTCCTGTATAATAAACTATCCAGATATTTAAGAAATATGGGGGGTATGTTTCTGTAGTAGAACATCTGGATGACTATTAGCTATCGAAGAAACTCTACCGTAAAACATTTCTTTGCTTAACTTTGTCTAGCAGAGAAGGATACATCTACTGGACATTAAAAAGAAAGGGAATTGGGGATATGGGAGCTTCAAAGCGTTCTGCCTACAGTATACACTCTGAGGTCTAACTCCTGTAGCCCCTAAAGATATGGAAATATATAGCTGTTGTACACTGCCTGGTGCTCGCTTGTTGATACAAGCTTTAGATCATAGGCTTTAAAAGGTAAGTAAGGCCCAATGGTGGGGATGGGAATTAGAAAGTCAAATTAACAAATTATAATACCATATGTCCTGTAGGTTTGATGTAGTCCTAAAAGTCTTGAGTTTCTCCTTCCTTTACTAAACGATGCATATGTTCGGGTGTTCCTCCTAAGAACACGTCTTATGTCCTGAGATATGGGGTGACTACAATATATTAATAAAAGCAATGAGTGATATAAAGCTCATACCAACAGGGGAGTGCCAGGTTTTGTACACCATCTATATATTGCCATATCCACTAGACTTTAGCATTATATATAGGGGCACTGTGAGGAGATGTTGGGCACAAAGTACTTGAGTAATGGCTGCTGAATTGTCCTGTTGGCTGACATAAAAGAGACAGTCTTGTGGAACTTGATTGCTCTCCTACGTTGAGTCCCTGATGTTATTATTGCCACAGTTGTGGTCACAGATCTGTGCTAGGTAAGTAATGTTGGTACCTAAAGATGCAGGAAGGAGAAACAAAGGGCACAAGAAACTGCTGCATCAGGGGCTTGTTGGCCATACAATACACCAGTGGATCTCAGCTGAGGTCCTCCTTGACCACCAACAGGTCATGTTTAATGGATTCCTTTAATCAAGTACAGATGAGTTAATCTATTATTTTGGGTCAGTAATTATATCCCCAACTATAACAGACATAAATCCTCACATCATAAACTGTTGGGAAAACTTGAGGAAGAACTTGAGACCTACGGCACTACACAACACCCCTGAGCGATAATCCTAGAGTAGCCGTCCCTTCATACACTGAGCGATATATACTCAAACTGTTTGCATCGCCGGATCGGAGTGATAATGCTTTAGAGCAGAGGAACAGATTGTGCTTTTGCCTGCTCTCTGTGATTTCATCAGACCTCCAAGCTGACCTTGCCCCAGACACCACACACACCGCAGTAATGTTATACTCCAGCCTTTCCTCCAGGCCACTCTTCCAAGCTGCGGCATTGTGAGAGGATTATCACACTTCTGTGTGACAGGAGAGCTCTAGGAGGAGAAAACAAACAATGAATGTTTTACTGAGTTTAGTTTGGCAAGAGATGTTACCTTTATAGAAGTGATGCAATAAAATATACATTTGCATTAGATGGTGCACAGGTGAAATAGAAAGAAAGGCTTGCTGTTTTCAAAGACTGAAATATAATGTAACCTTTAACAAGCATTCAGATATAACAGGAGATATATAAAATTTTGGAGAGAGATAATGTACCAGTCAATCCAGTGGCAAGTTAAGGAATTTAAAAGGATCTCTCTATCCTTCTCTCCATCTCTCTCTCATGGAATTGTTTCTAATTGGCTCTGCCCCCTACCAATTGAAAGGCAAATTACTGGTCAAAATGCTTGACCTGGTAATTTGCTGTCCAGTGAGAACGGAGTATAACTGCCATAGTGTAATTAATATAGTGTAATTAACACATGATTGGCAGGAGTGTGAGAGGACCTGGGGACTTATGATGCACTAAAGAAGAGGATATATCTAACATTCTATATTGCAGGGGTATACCCGATCCTCCGTAGATAATTTGTGAGTCATTAGGATGAGTAAGCTCCTAAGTAAAGGCATTCCGTGTGGAATAACATGCTGGTAATGTATGTATAATGTATGAGGACACATTACCGTCATGGCTGTAATTGGTGAAGTTTCAAAAATGTAATACTACTATCAATAATAATAATAATAATAATAATAACAACCAGTGGCTGACTTTATTATATATCATATATTGTACAATAACTGCTACGTCATTTATAAAATATACTAGGTGATTCATCGTAGGGGGCTACGCCCCATTAAAATGAGAGCACATTGTGATGCTAATGACACATTATGCTGCACACCTTGATGCCCATTACACCCCATACTGTGATGGCAATTACCCAATGCTGCCCACACCGTAATGCCCATTACGCCCCATACCATGATGCCCATTACAACGCACAATGTGATGTCCACAGTGCCAGATATGCCCCCACAGTGCCAGATTTTCCGTCACAGAGCCAAATACACATATGGCCCCACAGTGGCAGATATGCCCCCACAGTGGCAGATATGCCCCCACAGTGACAGATATGCCCCCACAGTGCCAGATATTCCACCACAGTGCCAAATACACATATGCCTCCACAGTGCCAGATATGTCCCCACAGTGCCAGAGACACATATGCCCCCACAGTGCCAGAGACACATATGCCCCCACAGTGCCAGAGACACATATGCCCCCACAGTGCCTGATATGCCCCCACAGTGGCAGACACATATTCCCCCACAGTGCCAGAGACACATATGCCCCCACAGTGCCAGACACATATGCCCCCACAGTGCCAGACACATATGCCCCCACAGTGCCAGACACATATGCCCCCACAGTGGCAGATATTGCTGGAGGGGAGGGGGGGGAGATATGCCCCCACAGTGCTAGATATTGCTGGGGGGAGCGTGGAGGGGGGGGGAGAGTGCTTACCCAGTCCCTGTATGCTGCCCGCACTGGACCTCCTCCAGGCCTCCTGCGCTGGCCGCGGCTTCCAGAACACGGACGCGGCTACAGGAAAATGGCCGCCGGCCTCCTGCACTGAGGACATGTCCTCAGTGCAGGGGGCCGGCGGCCATTTTCCTGCAGCCGCGGCCGTGTTCTGCTTCTGGAAGCCGCGGCCAGCGCAGGAGGTCCAGCGCGGGCCACAGACAGGGACTGGGTAAGCGTGCCGGGGGGCATATGGCACCCTGCCCCCCGGCCCAGCCCGACATTGGTCCGCGCCCTGGAGTAGGCACTGCTGGAGTGTGCGCTGCCCGCGCCTGCCCCGCCCCCCTGCCGGACATGCCCCCCCCGGCCTGCTGCCGTTGGCTAATTGGTCCTGACGCACTTTTTTCCATGACGTCGTGCTGTATGGCTATTTGGCTACATGTGTCAGCTGGGAGGGGGTGTGTGACCCCGCCCAGCGTTACGGACACAGTGTCCGGATGATTGACACATGTAGCCAAATATATAAGAGATGTACGCAATGTCTCAATAAAAAAGTTTTGAAAAAAAAAATAATAATAACCAGTGGCGGCTCCTGCCTTTAGACTTAAGGGGGGCTGCAATTGCCTGAGTACTGCTCGTTGCAAACGGAACACAACATACAGATAATCTACTTTAAATCACCTTAAACTATGGAATAAAGTAACCTTGATTGTGATTGCTCTGTAGCAGTGTTTTGTGCATATACAGATGGAGCGGGCATCATCCTTGGCCGGCGCTCAGCAGATCCCTTGCACTGGCGAGCACCAGCGATAGAGACCGGGACGCGCGTCTCACACGCACAAACGTCCCAGTATCATGGCGGCTGGGTAGTGTCTCCCTGCCCGTCTCCGCTTCAGGGAGACGCTGCCCAGTTCGGGGGGGGGGGAGGGGGTCTCGGTGAAGCGAGGGGGACCAGCGGGGGGGGGGGGCGGCAGGCTCCATTTGCAAAGGGGCGCGCAAGCGTCTTGTGCGCGCGCGCCCCTTGCGGAAGCCAGCCGCTGGCGGGGCTGGCGATTCTATCGCCAGCCCCTGCAAAGATGGAGCTCGCTCCATCTGTAGTGTAAACAAATAATGTACCCATATGCACACAAACACAGGTACAGAGCAAAACACACACTTTAATAACTTAATTAAAGTACAGAAAGTTATACTCCTATTAAAGATCTACACACAAATAATAGTTTAAATAAATATTATTCACAAAGGCTCAAATATTATAAAAATGAAAAAACTTCCATGCACATCTCTTCCTTCAGCTGCATCACACGGAGTGAAGTCTGGGCATGCTCACTGCAGAGGATTTGCTTCTGCTGGGCTGCACAGGCAGCAGCCCATGGAAGCACTGTAGCTCTGGTGATGTGCACAGAATGGCTTCCTGCAGGAAAGCTATTGCTGTCATCGCTCCATGTACTGGCAGCTCAAGTGGGGGGGGAGTTTTCAGTCCTCTGTATGATGGGCAGTAGCTGCTTTTAATAGGAAGCTACCACATGCTGAACTCCTCCCCACATGGCGCCTGGTGTTGTGACTCCTGACAGGAAAGACGTGATCATGTGACACATGAGGACTGGGAGAGACACAGACAGCCAGCAGAGAGCTCAAGAGCTAGATCCATTCCCCCTCCCCCGCCCCCTTCCCCCCGTGGGTAGAATGCGCACCCCTCTCTTGCGCGACCGTGCGTGCACAAAGGAGCTCTGATGCTGGCTGTTTTACACTGGAATCCTCCTGGTGTTCACTGGAGGGGCTGCAGTCCTGCAGCCCAATAGAAGGAGCCGCCACTGATAATAACAATAATAGTGTCTATTACAATACAGGTTGAGTATCCCTTATCCGAAATGCTCGGAACCACGATTTTAGAATACTTTTTTCCCATACTTACCCGTAGTGGTGCCCTTAGGGTCCCCCTATGTCCAAGGTGTCCCCCTGGGACCGGAAATGCCGCTGAAGTGGATCCTGAAGGCCACTGTGGACATGGGGGGACGACGTAAGTATGAAAAAAGGGGCAGGCGGTTTTCGGAATATTTCGATTTTTGAAATACATGGATAAGCATAACATACCATTGATGAAGAAACAGTTATAATAGTAAGTGTGTTGGTTATTTTAAAGGAAGGCTAACATACAGTAACTCCTGGGGCCAAATGTAATAGGGTGAGAGTTTCAGAAAGTGAGAGATTTTGGGAGAGTTTTCCCATGTTTCACCATCATTGCTGATTAAGCCAAAGGGGGAAATTTACTAAGATAGGAGTTCTGGTTCACATGGGATGTTGCGATAGGCAACCAACCAGAGTGTACTTCTTATTTATTTAGCACCCTCTGGAAGATAATAAACAGGATTTGATTGGTTGCCCATAGCAACATCCCATGTTAAAAAAAGAGTACATTTCCCCCAAAGTGCCAGGTGCTTGTAGGTACTGCAGCCATGGGAGTAACGGTGCATTTTCCCACATAGCTTTCACCACAAAGTGTTACTTACCTGTCACACAGGAGGTGCTTCATAACACTTCACAACACTATAACAATTCAGAATCAGTTCAGGTCCTTAAATAATTCAGCAGCCGAAATTGTTGAATTTGTGCCATTACTGAGTGCTTGGGTAGAGGAGTGAGCAGCTTCCAGCAACTGACTGATTACAGTAAAGACACAAAGTGTTAGAGTGCCACCTAGAGGACGTGATAGAATTATGGAGACAGTGCTATCCATATGAAGTACTTCAAGTGTTTCTTTCACTGCAAAAAAAAGGAATTCCACTTGCAACTGGAGTTTTGTATGGGTTACATAAGCAGGTTTACATTTGCACTTACAACCACTATTGCATCTAAGTCTTTTTTATATACACTCTCTTTTAGGGGTATTTTTTAGTAGTAGCGCTACTAGTTCCCATCTGCTGCAGGGACCCCTCCGCTGACTTCCCATCCGCCGCAGGGACCGCGCCGCTGACTGCAGTGCCCAGCTGCCGCAGGGACTCCCTGCCCACCCCGCACTACCTGACCCCGCTGCCTGCTACCCACTTGCCACCTCCGCTGCAGTACCGGTGTGGGGGGCCCTGATGTGTGGGGGCCCCGGGGCGACGGGCTTAATCCGGCATTGCACTATTTACAGGCATAATGGACTTTTTTTGTCATCATTTATAAGTAGGAACCTACTGACAGAAAACATAGAATAGGCTAAAGGATTAACCCTTGTACTGCCTTTTGGATTTGGTATTGGAATGTGTTGTTTAGCAATAACTAGTAATGCGATCTGGTGCTCTGCTGCGACTGCTTTAGCATCTTGCTAGAGTCATTCCTGCGACTTTCTGCTAACACTAGTATCAGCCCTTCCTGTGGTGTATAGCCGTATGCCCGACCGTGGAAGAACTGAGAGGCCATTTCGGACTGTTTACATCAGGCATGTCCAAACTGTGGCCCTCCAGCTGTTGTGAAACTACACATCCCAGCATGCCATGTCATAGTTTTAGCATTCCCTAATAGCAAAACTGTGGCAAGGCATCATGGGAATTGTAGTTTCATAACAGCTGGAGGGCCGTAGTTTATTTATTTATTATTTATTAACAGTTTCTTATATAGCGCAGCAGATTCCGTTGCGCTTTACTATAGTTTAATTCAGTAATTTTTATTATGATTTTTGCCTTAAAAAAAACATACAAAACCCCCAGTATAAACATAAAGAGTAAAAGTAAACCAGAGAGCAAAATTCTATACATATCCAAAAAAATAATGTCACAGGGCAGGTATATATCAAATGAGACATAGGATGACAATAATGGTATAATAGCATTAAGAAGTAACAATAGATCGGTGAAAATACCAGGTAGGATCAGTATAATGCAGGATGTGAAGTTTCCCATTGCCCAAAGGTGCCATTTGAGCTCCAGGAAAAGCGAGTGTATGTTACACATGTATGCAATATAAGCCCCCACACCAGTATATACCAAATAACACCATTGCAGATAGGCAATTCTAATTTAACAGTATATTACCCCATATAGAAAAGAGCACAGTGCACTAAATAGTAAATATAGGATGTAACATAGCATAAACACTCGTCTGGTCAAATCAAGGGAATAGGAAAAATAAAATCGACATTGCCCACCCAAAAAAAAAAAAAAACGCCCCCATAACCCCCCACCCTGTACAACCCACCCCCAACTAGGCATACCTGGATCCCTTAACCGTACCCCCCCCCCCCAACTAACTAACCTACCTATCTATTACCCTCCTCCCCCCCCCCCCCCCTCACACCCACATATAAGGAGAATAATCGGATAGTAGCGAGGGCAAGTATATCAGCCTTCCCCCATCAAATGTAAATATATAACGGCCAATTCAACCTAACATAACATTAATATAAAAGAGAGGATATCTTCCTCCACACCAGAGCATGGTGGAATAACAAACATAGATCCATTCCAGAACCCAGAGAACCATTGTGAGTAGGCATTATCTAAGGTATTAAAGCACATATAAACAGAAATAACATTTTGACGTGAGTAAATTGCTAATTTGGCCAGTGTTCAGTCTCATTGTAAAGCAGCAGGAGTTTCCTATAGATAGGATCAGTTCCATTGTAACTGTTAAGGTAGCGTCCAGAGTTCATATAGTGCCAAGGAAGGAAGGCAAATGCAAGCTTCAGTAAAGTATCAAGGATCTGAAGGCATGCTGTATTATTATTGGTGCATACAGGGGCAATATCCCAAACCCTCATATATTTGTGTAGGTCAGCAAGGTAGTATGGACTCGTGAAGATATCTAGACCCACATCAGGACAGACCAAAGGAGTTATGGATTCAGAAACATTCCATACATTAGTCTCACCATATCCTGTGCATTTGAAAAGAAAGGGTGGGTCTCCCTTCCCAACTTTGCTCAGGATTGTACAGTTCAGGGTTATGTCAGGAGGCTCCATAGGCTCGATGTTAAAAGGGATGTCTCCCACAACAGCCATGTCCCGATTTTCAGATAGACCTAGGAAGGGTGGATCGCCTTCCCATAGATTCTCCATCTGTCTACATAATCTATTAGCGGAGGATAAAGTGTACAGAGGAGGTCATACTGTATTTATCACTCCAGTAATCTATTAAGATGTGACACAGGAGCACTTGTAGTAATAGACTGGTAACGCAGGAGCTATACGTAGTAGATCACCACTCTCAGTGCTGCAGCCAATCTTCAAAAGAGGATAGGTGGCGTCCGCGTGCCAAAGAAATAGCCACAGCCACCGCCCACCGCCACTGGAATTATCAAGTAGGCACTGCTGTAGGGCAAAGGGCGGGTATAAGGTCGCTCTTGTAGTAGCAGATTTTACAGTGTTCCCCACACTGCTGCACAGACCGATGGACCCGCGAGTCAGGCAAGATGGCGCCGGCCCTCCCCGTGCGGACCGCAGCTGCGTGTCCCGTCAAGGACAGCTAGCCGCTTCCCCCGCCAATACACTCCGGGGATAGCACCAGCGCGTATCTCCCCAGCCCACTTCACCAACCGGAAAAAAGATGTCACACTCCGTGCAGGGCAGCCGACCGCGGATGATAAGAGTGACCGGGAGCCGGAGCTGCAGAAGGCCGCAGTAGGTGTTGGCACCGGAGCGTCAGATAGAGATCACACCGGCATTCCAGAAGAGGCACCAGGTGATCAGGCAGGTGTCCTTTCGGTAGTACCGGGTTCAGAGCCGTCAGGTAATATAAAAAGGATATTTGAGCAGGCTGGTAAAAACACAGACTTGAAAGTAGGAGGGCCCTGCTGCAAGCTTACAATCTATAGGGATATAGGAGGGAAACACAAGGACAGGCACCAGCAATAGCAATATTAATAGTTTGGACTTACATATTTATTCCTGGAAATGGGAGGGTAGGGGCAGGACTGCCTTCAGCTGACTGCCTTTGTTGGACTGGTGAAGGGTGGCCTTGCTATGTTCAGTGCCTACACTGCTGTTTATTTATTTATTAACAGTTTCTTGTGTAGCGCACATATATATATATATATATATATATATATATATATATATATATATATATACAGAGAATATTTAAACATTCACAATCAGTCCCTGCCCCAGTGGAGCTTACAATCTATATAATGCTGTTATATAGATTGGCTATGGGATCCATTTACTATTGGATATTTGGAGCTAATTCCCTCAAAACATCTGTTTTTGCGGATTCACGGCAAATATTAAGAATCCTCTGAATGTAAGGTAGGGGTCCAGCAGCAAGAATCTCTGATCCCTGCTGCAATTCCTCTTGCACCTCTCTCAGCTGCATCCCACATAGGTTTCTATGGGGGGATGTGATGCTGCTCGAAATACATCAGGCTGCAGTGCACCTGTTCCCGGGGCTACCATCATTCTGAGATGGCTGTAGCACATTATAGCCTATAAGCTACTTATCACACTGGCAGCGGGGCATTGCCAGCAGGGTCAGCAATAACCAAGCAGGCGCAGACCTCCCGGCACAGCAGATCGCAGGGACCTGTCATGCTGAATAATGTAATTGTAGCCCCATTTCTGCTGTACTGTGCAGCAGAGGCATGGCCATGATTACATGATCGCGTGTGCCATGCCCCCTGTTCATGTGACTCTTACCCCCTTACATTTTTAGAACCCTTTATACCTCAATTAGGGTGGCCAATCCCGGGATCGGCGGGATTTGGCCCCTAAAATGCCGGGATTTCAATCCTGGGATTGGAGTTTCCAATCCCGGGATTAGACTGCGCATGCTTCTCCTGTCCCTGGCAGTGCGGCTCTGCGCAGTGTGACGAGGTCACACGCAATGCCCTCCCGTCTGATCAGCCCGCCCTCCCACTCTGACTGCATCACCCGCCTGGCTTTAGTCTTCACTGCCTGCCCACTCTCCCAGCTCCTGGCTTCACTGGGGCTCCCGACTTCACTGCCCACCCACCTCCCGGCTTCACTGCCTGCCCACCTGCCCGGCTCTCTGGCCACACAGCACCACACATGTTAGTAAATATGGGGGGCGGCCGGGGTGGGGTTTTTTTTATTAGGGAAGCCAATCTCGAGAATCCTGGGATTGGGCATTTTTCAATCCCAATTTCCGGGACTGAAAAAATGCCCCGGGATTGGCATCCCTAACCTCAATCTCTCTGGAGCGCATTAATCATACATATTTGCTGCTATGTGTTTTCTAGGGTTGGCCGCAAATATTAAGTACGTGAAGTATATGTGGGGTGGGGTGGGGTTGGAATATTACTATCCCAATACTTCACATACACAGTTCTTCCATCACTCACATTCACATCATTTGAAGTACATTCCATCAGAACTTACACTCCTTTCTCGCTGCGTGTTGCAGCTATCTATCGCCCACCTGGGCAGCCAACACGATTTCTGGAAGATTTTTCTGCCTGGCTCCCTCACTTCCTTTCCTCTGACATCTCAACCATCATCATGGGTGACTTCAACATTGCTATTGATAGCCCAAAATCTGCTGCTCATGCCTCCAAACAACTCTTTCTAACCTGCTCTCTCAGCCTCTCCCAATGGACTGACTCCTCTACTCATCGGGATGGCCACTGCCTTGATCTGGTATTCACTAAGCTGTGCTCAGTGTCTGAATTCACCAATACTCCTTTCCCTCTCTCAGATCACAACCTTATCACCTGCATGCTGTCCTCTAGTACTTCTAACTCAAAAACACAGAAATCATTTAATCCACCTCAAGCCCGCAGAAATATTAAGGATATAAATTTTCAAGTACTCTCCTCCTCACTGCAACAACAGCTTGCTCCTATTTCTGCATTCACCTCTCCTGAGATGGCGGTATCACACCTAAACCTAACTCTCAAAACAGCCCTGGATAAAGTGGCTCCCACTACACTCCACGTAGGCCTAGACGCCAACCGTGGCAGTCTAAATTAACGAGACACCTACAAAATCTCTCTTTCAAAGCTGAGCGTAAATGGCGTAAATCTCACGGTCCAATGGATTTCTATACATATAAGACTATCTACCAGTCCTATAGTTATGCCCTGGAAACTGCAAAACAAACATATTTCCAATCTTTAATTTCTGCTCAAGCTTCTAACCCAAACCGTCTTTTTAATACATTTAAATCCATTCTCAACCCTCCCTCACCCAAGCCACCAGCCACTATCCCTACTTCAGGGATAAGATTGACAAGATCAGAGATGAATTGGTATGTTCCAACTCAGTTGGTGATCTGCTTAATTGTATACCTGAGCCCTCTGACGCATTTACTTCATTTGATCCCACAAATGAATATGAAGTATCTGCACTTTTCTCTTCCTCCCACTCTACTACCTCTTCTCTTGACCCTATACCCTCACAAATAAGTAAATCTCTGTCTCCTGTGCTCATCCCAATCTTAACCAAAATCTGTAACCTCTCTTTCTCTACTGGTGTCTTTCCTTCATTGTACAAACACGCAGTTAATACTCCGATTCTGAAAAAACTGAATTCTGATCCAAGCTCTCTCTCAAACTACAGTCCCATTTCTCAACTTCCATGCACCTCCAAACTACTTGAAAGACTTGCCTACACTCGCTTCACACGCTTTCTTAACTCGCACAACTTACTGGACCCGCTTCAGTCAGGCTTTTGTGCCCGCGGCAACCCCCCACCAGAACCTCCGTGAACCCCGCGATTCGTGGCACCCACCCCCCGCGACCCCCCCTCCCGCAATTCGCGGCACCCCTTCCCCCCCCCGCGCGATTCGCGGCAGCCCCAGGATTAAATGGCACATGCAAAACACTGACATGGCTATGGTCGACAATGAAAAAGGATAACAGGAGTTTTTGAAGATTTATTTTTCATTTTTTGAATGTTTTCATATTCATTGTCATGTGTCGACATGGACACCAATGAAGTGCCACATTTATGTCACCATTTACATGTGTTGACCTTTCTGTGTTGATTTTTTCTTGTGGCGATTCGCGTCACACCCCCACCCCGCAACCCCCACTCCCGCGATTCACGGCATACATATAAGACTATCTACCAGTCCTATAGTTATGCCCTGGAAACTGCAAAACAAACATATTTCCAAACTTTAATTTCTGCTCAAGCTTCTAACCCAAAACGTCTTTTTAATACATTTAAATCCATTTTCAACCCTCCCTCAACCAAGCCACCAGCCACTATCCCTACTTCAGGGATAAGATTGACAAGATCAGAGATGAATTGGTATGCTCCAACTCAGTTGGTGATCTGCTTAATTCTATACCTGAGCCCTCTGACGCATTTACTTCATTTGATCCCACAAATGAAGATGAAGTATCTGCACTTTTCTCTTCCTCCCACTCTACTACCTCTTGACCCTATACCCTCACAAATAAGTAAATCTCTGTCTCCTGTGCTCATCCCAATCTTAACCAAAATCTGTAACCTCTCTTTCTCTACCGGTGTCTTTCCTTCATTGTACAAACATGCAGTTAATACTCCGATTCTGAAAAAACTGAATTCTGATCCAAGCTCTCTCTCAAACTACAGTCCCATTTCTCAACTTCCATGCACCTCCAAACTACTTGAAAGACTTGCCTACACTCGCTTCACACACTTTCTTAACTCGCACAACTTACTGGACCCGCTTCAGTCAGGCTTTCGTGCCCAACACTCCACAGAGACAGCACTGACTAAAGTTGTGAATGATCTGGTCACTGCAAGTCTAAAGGCCACTATTCACTACTAATTCTTCTAGATCTCTCTGCTGCTTTTGACACTGTTGACCACACACTTCTCATACAAACACTACAATCTCTAGGTCTTAAAGACATAGCCCTCTCTTGGTTCTCATCCTACCTATGTAACAGCTCCTTTAGTGTTCGTTTCTCTGATTCTACCTCCTCTTCGCTACCTCTTTCAGTTGGAGTACCTCAGGTTTCAGTTTTAGGTCCTCTGCTTTTCTCAATCTATACCTCATCTCTTGGCAAACTAATCAGCTTCTTTGGATTTCAGTATCATCTGTATGCGGATGATACTCAGCTCTACCTATCCTCCCCGGACCTGTCCCCATCTGTCTTGAGCCGTATCTCTGAATGCCTTTCTGCTGTTTCATCCTGGATGTCATCTTGCCATCTCAAACTTAATATCTCAAAAACAGAATATTTATATTTCCGCCAATAAATAGTAGTTACCAACCTGATATCTCTATTGCTGTTGAGAAGATGACAATCACTCCTACCTCTCAAGCTCGCTGCCTAGGTGTTATTCTTGACTCTGAACTTTCCTTTGTACCCCACATTCAATCTGTCTAAAAATCATGCCACATGCACCTAAAAAACATATTTAAAATTAGCCCTTACCTTACACAAGACACTGCAAAAACTCTAATCCATGCTCTCATTATCTCACGCATTGATTATTGCAATTGTCTCCTTATTGGCCTTCCCCAATACAGACTCTCACCATTACAGTCCATCGTGAATGCAGCTGCGAGGCTAATCTTCCTAGCCAGACGTTCATCGTCTGCAAAGCTACTCTGTCAGTCACTTCATTGGTTACCTGTATTCTACCGTACTCAATACAAAATTATTTTACTTACACGCAAAGCCATAAACCAAACTACACCAACATACATATCTTCTCTTATCTCAAAATATCTTCCAACATGACCTCTACGCTCCTCCCAAGATCTGTGTCTCTCATCCACACTCATTACTCGCTCCCATTTCCGACAGCAGGACTTTCTTCGGGCTGCACCCACTCTGTGGAATGCCCTCCCAAGCACAATAAGACTTTCCTCCAGTCTCCTAACCTATAAGCGTTCCCTAAAAACTCATCTCTTCAGGCAAGCTTATTAAATTCCAGAACCAGTCACAGAACCTTGCATTCTGGTGGAATAGATGCAATAAAGAATACAGTATCTATCCTTATGTATCAATGCCTATTTCCCTATAGATTGTAAGCTTGCGAGCAGGGCCCTCCTACATTTTGACTGTCTGTAAATACCCTGTTTGTTGTATCACTGTTTCCTTTGTAAAGCGCAACGGAATATGCTGCGCTATATATGAAACTGTTAATAAATAAATAATCTCTTATATATTTGGCTACATCTGTCACTCAAAGTGTGTGAGTGTGTGTATAACGCTGGGTGGAGCCTCTGACTCACATGACTGACTCACATGACAGAGAACCAGCCCAGTGAGCCCACAGTGCCAGACACCATCTGCCTCCCCATGTTGCCCAGCACTGCTACTCCACAGACACCAGGTGAGCGCCCCCCGCACGCCACCACCCCCACCCCCCGCGCCCCCTCCCGCAATTTTCGGCAAAAACACACACACCCGCGCGATTCGCAGCAACCCCGAACCCCCCCGCGACCCCCCCTTGTGCGATTCGCGGCACCCCCCCGAAACTCGCAGCAGCCCCACGATTAAATGGCACATGCAAAACACTGACATGGCTATGGTCGACAATGAAAAAAGTTGACATGATTTTTTGAAGATTTCTTTTTCATTTTTTTAATGTTTTCATATTCATTGTCATGTGTCGACATGGACACCAATGAAGTGCCACACTTATGTCAACATTTACATGTGTTGACCTTTCTGTGTTGATTTTTTCTTGTGGCGATTCGCGTCACCCCCCACACACACACACACCCCTTCCACGATTCGCGGCACCCCCCTCGACCGCCCCCTCCCGCAATTCGCGGCAACCCCCCACCGGAACCCCCGTGAACCCTGCGATTCACGGCACCCACCCCTGCGACAGCCCGAGGATTAAATGGCACATGCAAAATACTGACATGGCTATGGTCGACAATGAAAAAGGTTGACATGAGTTTTTGAAGATTTATTTTTCATTTTTTTTTATGTTTTCATATTCATTGTCATGTGTCGACATGGACACCAATGAAGTGCCACACTTATGTCAACATTTACATGTGTTGACCTTTCTGTGTTGATTTTTTCTTGTGGCGATGCGCGTCACACCCCCACCCCGCAACCCACACTCCCGCGATTCACAACACACACACACCCCGCGACCCCCCCTCCCGCGATTCTCGGCACCCCACCCCGTGACCCCCCCTCCCACGATTTGCGGCAGACCCCCCGCGACCCCCCCTCCCACGATTCGCCGCAACCCCCGCCCCCGCAACCCCCCCTCCCGCGATTCTCTGCAACCCCTCCCCTCCCGCAATTCGCAGCAACCACCCCCCGCAACCCCCCCTCCCGCAATTCGCGGCACCCCCCGCGACCCCCCCTCCCGCAATTCGCGGCACCCCCCGCGACCCCCCCTCCCGCGATTCGCGGACACCCAAGTTGCAATACAGGGCATCTTTCAAACAATTCTAACCATATTTCTCATATACAAACGTTCACAAATTAAGGGGGCGCAGCCCCTTACGGCGGTGTGAAGAGCGCCCGTAGGGCGCGATGAATCACCTAGTAAATAATAATATTTGCTGCTATGTGTTTTCTATGGTTGGCCGCAAATATTAAGCATGTTAAGTATATTAATCAGGTTCTCATTAGCATTTAGCTAGTAGTTTATGTAACGTGATAACTACAATCTGATTGGTTACTATAGACAATTGACCTTTCTGTGTTGATTTTTTCTTGTGGCGATGCGCGTCACACCCCCACCCCGCAACCCACACTCCCGCGATTCACAACACACACACACCCCGCGACCCCCCCTCCCACGATTCTCGGCACCCCACCCCGTGACCCCCCCTCCCACGATTTGCGGCAGACCCCCCGCGACCCCCCCTCCCACGATTCGCCGCAACCCCCGCCCCCGCAACCCCCCCTCCCGCGATTCTCTGCAACCCCTCCCCTCCCGCAATTCGCAGCAACCACCCCCCGCAACCCCCCCTCCCGCAATTCGCGGCACCCCCCGCGACCCCCCCTCCCGCAATTCGCGGCACCCCCCGCGACCCCCCCTCCCGCGATTCGCGGACACCCAAGTTGCAATACAGGGCATCTTTCAAACAATTCTAACCATATTTCTCATATACAAACGTTCACAAATTAAGGGGGCGCAGCCCCTTACGGCGGTGTGAAGAGCGCCCGTAGGGCGCGATGAATCACCTAGTAAATAATAATATTTGCTGCTATGTGTTTTCTATGGTTGGCCGCAAATATTAAGCATGTTAAGTATATTAATCAGGTTCTCATTAGCATTTAGCTAGTAGTTTATGTAACGTGATAACTACAATCTGATTGGTTACTATAGACAATACTTGTCGCCTCCACAAGTTTTGATAAATCGCCCGCATACTCACATTCCTGAGAGTCGCCTTAAAAACAAGACTAATGCGGATCCCTATTACTTTGCTGATAACTCATTTCCACAACCAGCCAATATCTAACCCAGAAAATGACATATGTGCTATTAACCAGATGATGTGTATGCAGTAAATAGTGAGGCCCAAGGTCTAGACCCTGTAAGACAGATAACACAAGATTCACATCTTGGCTCTGCAAATGAATCATTACAGGGTCAAATACAGACAGTAGATAATTTACTGTTTGCTGATGAGGCTGAAACACATTTCTGCCTCACTAGATAAGGATTGTGTTCTATATGTAAATGGCGGCAATAGTTCCTGAAAGTATTGTATTATAAACATGAAAAGCGATACCAATTATTTAGGCACCAATTCATTCTGACTGATGTTTATTAGGACACTAGATTATATAGGTTATGTTTGACTTTTGAAACTTGGGTGGGTATTACCCTTTCACAACGCAAAGCTAGATCCGGCGCTTTCACATTAAACCCAGGTTACCTATTATACAGAGGGATACTGGGTTTAACCCTTCTTCTAACCTGGGTCAAATTGCGGGTTGGTCAACCCAGGTTATAAGCTGTGGTGCTTTCACACAGCACCTCAACCTGGGTCCATAGACGTCCCCAACCCGACGAAAACCCAGGTCCGAGGTGCGATGTGAAAGGGGTATAAATGGTGGAATCAAATAGATTCAGATATGGCAACAAATTATTTAATTTTTCTACCATTTGTAAATATATGGATCCAGTGGTGGTTTTTTCCTATAGGCTGCAGGGCTGCAGCCCTCCCAGGTAAAATCTGCCACTGTGTGAAGCCAGATGAAGTCTGTGTGTGTCTTTTTGGAAGTCCGACCTGCCAGTCACCCAAGGCAGTCCCATTGGGAGGTGTTCCCTCCCTCTGGGATGTTGCTATGGGCTGCTGCAGCGGCAGCCCATAAAAACAGGTTCTGCGCATGCGCAGCACTGAGGATGATTCTGTCCATACACTGGACCCGGGGCCGTGTATATTTTTCTATGGACTACTGCCAAATTAGCCAATAGAGGTTGGGGGCCAGCGCATGCGCAGTACCAAATAAGCTACTGCACATGCGCTGGTCATGCAACCGCAATGGGGGTCAGGACCAGCAGCGGCGACCAGCAGGCACCGGTGGCCGGGACCAGCTGGGAACCAGTGGTGGGGTCCAGCAGCGGCACCAGAGGGAGGGCGACATTGCAGTAGCCCTCTGCTCTACAGGAGTAAAAGCCGCCACTGATATGACCTCTCTGATAGTGAACCAGCATGGATCATAGCGGGGATAGGCTGCTGGTTGTGGCAGGCACCATTGATTTCCTAGAAGCATGACATGCTTGGGTGGGTGTCATGTCCTGGTAGAGAAATTCCAGTGATGGGGGGCTGCTCTAGAGGCATTTGCCCTGATAGTTGTTATGTAGACGACATTTCCACAATTAAAGGACAGGAACAAAGCAGTAGCCAGAAATCAGCAGCAGATTCCTACAGAGCTTGGAGCCTCGAAGCCTTCCATGATGTACTGGAGACCTCTGTGGGGGGAATCCCTTAGCAGCAGGTCTCCATCAGTACCACACTGATGTAGTGCTGGATACCCAGAAGGGTATGGGCCAAAGCTTCGGTTGACACCTCAAATAGGTCATAATGCTTAAGTTTGACATGGATGAATGTTCAACCTTTTGACTGTCGACCTAGACACTGTTGACTTAATGCTTGTGTCGACCTTCCAAGTCAACATTAAGCATGTCAATCTATTTCAGGTGTGGACCTAAGCCGTGTTGACCTTCAGTGGTCGACCCAATACATGTTGAACTTTTATGTGTTGACCCAACTACCGTATACCACCCAGAAGGAGAAACTGTTTTTTGGTATTATTTAAAACTTTTGACTTGTTTTATACCCTCTAGAACATAGACAAAGCCAGCAGAGTAAAGAGGTAAGAAAGAGGTCATAGAAGCGGACTGAATGCAATTTGGCAAATATAGAGATGTTAAGGGGACATGTGGGTATTACTTGATAGGTGTATAATAGGAAGTTTGTTGGAAGGAGGTTGTGCTATGAATGATGTCATAATGGTGACTGCCTACTGTATACCAATGCTTTGCTGTTGCTGCCTCTCTCACCTTCCCAGGACATGGACACAGTGTAACAATTGCTGTCATTACCATCCATACTCCAGATACGTCTTCTGCAACCTGATGTTTCCTCATATATACCTAGCCTTCTTGGGGAGAGATCCCCTGGGGAGGTAAGTATCTTGTCACAGACAAGGTGCCTTACTTGGATGTGCCTGCAGACTTGGAGCTTTACTACCATTGGAGGTTCTAGCAGAAAATAGCAGCTGTCGCCATTTGGGAATATTCGGTGCTTCTCAAAAGGAGAAGAGCATCCTCTCCTCTGAAAATTGCGCAGCTTTTTGAGGAATGTGAATTGGGTAATATCAGGAGACGTGGACAGGAGCGATATTAATGATGTCAGCCAATGTTAGCTATTAGGGTATAATGTACATTTCAATATGCAATTTTCATACGGTATTTAATAAATTTTGTTAATGTAACTCTGCATAGCCTCCTAATACCCTTCAGCCACGGGTCCCCAGAGGTTTCCCCCACAGGGGTTTTTTCCTCTCCTGAGTGCTGAAGTGCTGACTCTTTGTGAGTCAGGAGGCTACCACCAGCTTGTTCCTCCTATAGGACAAGCTTGAAAGAGCCGCCGGTCAGTCTTGGCCAATCATTTTGTAATTTATAATGCAGAGTAAAAAATATTAATTATACTTTGAAACTTTTAATATTTAATACATTTATTTGAAAATGGATTTTGCTTGATTGTGTCTTTGTTATATAAATGTATACTCTCACAAGGTGAAGAGGCTGTGAGGCCTAACCTGGCCAATGAGATCAGAATGGATTATGGGAAATAATACAGTAGCCGGGGAGCTGAGTAAGCTGTGCTATATACACTATAGAGCATGGGAAAAGGCGTACAGTTTGATGGTAATAAAAATGAGGATGTTAAAGGAAAAATGATGACAATGGATGGAGGCTGCTGATAGGTTGTCAAGAATTAGGTAGAGAAACATTTTATTTGTATGTAAGTAAGAGATATATGAAAAGTAATAATAATTACCTTATAACTGGGTGATAAACGCTTAAGTACATCTGCGGCAACATCATCAAGAAGAGGATCCAGTGACATTTTGCACATGAAGAAAGACAAAAAACAGAGAAAAAACTAAAAAAGACAAAGAAGAAAGAAACTGAATCTGGGCAAAAAATGACAACAAAATAAAATACTGTAAAACCAAAAATATTATATTAATTCCTTAGAACCGATTTCAATTGTTTATTTTGGTTCTACCTGGGAATATATTTCCATACCTATTAGTGTTCCTGTTTTACATGTATGCATGTTTTATTTAGAAACATAGGGGGAAATTTACTGCAAGTTGTATTTCACATGGGCTGTTGCTATGGGCAACCAATCAGATACTATCTATTATCTTTAAGAAGGTGCTAAATATATAATAACTAGATTCTGATTGGTTGCCCATAGCAACATTCCATGTGAAACAGAACTCCCATCATAGTAAATTTCCCCCATAGAGTTTGATGGAAGATGAGAACCACTTGGGCCAAATACCCATGTACACGCACACACTTACACACTAGGGTTTATTTGTGTTAGGAAACAATTACCCTACCAGTATATTTTTGGATTGTGAGAGGAAATCTGAGTACCCAGAGGAAACCAACGCAAGCATGGGGAGAAGTTACAAACTCCACACAGTGAGGGCCATAGCGGAAATTGGACCCATGATCTCAGTACTGGGAGGCATTAATGTTACACCATCCGTAATATCTATCTCAATGGTCAAAATCCTGATATAAAATGTACCAAGACCATTCTATTGAGAATGAGTGGAATAATTTTACAAATTGAGAGGTTTTATTACCTTATTTATAGAACCACCCTTGTACACAACAGTAACATTGTTACTATACGATGAACTGCACCCCACTGGCAAACCTAAACAATTATGCAAAATATATCATACTAGTAAGCCCACTAGAAACAAATGCTTTGAAAGCTAGTCTGCTACCTTGAGATGGGTTTGATACGAAATCGCAGCGGTCGGAATCCCGGCGGTCAAAATCCCGATGCCGGAATCCCGACCGCCAAAATCCCAACAGGGGGGGGGGGATGTGGATCATCATAAACATGCAATAAGACATTCCTTAGGGCCTATATAGGCTTCTTAGGACATACTGAACAGTTCCTAATGAACACAGCTAAGGTTCGGACAATGCCATAGAAGAGAAGGAAAGCAAACTAGGGCCCTTATTCTGGTTGGTGCGGCCGGAGCCGCATATGCGGCTCCAACGCACCAGGCGAATCCCCGCCTTCCATACGGATCGCCACGGCCGTCCGTACGCGGATATGTGGCGATCCGCATGAAATTGGACGGGGATACGCCTCCTCCATGGTGGGAGCAGCCCCTGCATTCGATGGTCGCCGAACATCGAATGCAGGGCCGCACGCTCCACCAGGTCCCGCAACACAAGACCACACGGACACTTGTCCGTGTGAAATCTTGTATGGGGGCGGGCAGCTGACATCCGGCGATGTCAGATGCCCGCCCCGTACCTACGCGTCACGGCCTCATTACCATGCATACGCCCCGCGTTTGCATGGGAACGCCCATGAAACGCTGGGCGTATGCATAGGGTAATGAGGATAAGTAGACCCTCACGCCCCTCTACGCCCCCTGTGCGGCGTATAGAGAATCCTTGCGGCGAAATCGCCTGCACATGCGCAGAGTGACCTCTGCACATGCGCAGAAGATAAACATCGGCGGCCCGTACGCAAGCGGGAATTTCCGCACCAACCAGAATAAGGGCCTAGGTCTGGTGTGTAGAAAGGTTCTTCTCCGGTTGCATATAGATAACAGCTATGGCCAGAAACCCATTCTTTCCGCTTCTCGCAAACTAATTGTTGTGTCTGGAACCTGCCATTTGGACAGTGCTGAGGAAGGCAGGTTGGACAGTGGAGGCTTTGTAGGACCTGGCTGTTGGAATGTAACAAATCAGGTGCCTGAGCAATAGAACAGATGTAGCTCAGGGTTGCCGACTCTCCCGGAATGGCCGGGAGTCTCACGAAAATCGTGACCCCCCGGAAGGGTGGGCAACCCTCCCGGATTCAGGGGGGACCCCCCCCTGCACCCCGGATCACAGCATTAAAATGCCGCAATCCTCGGGTCTCAGAGGAGGGGGCGGAGCTAAAATGACACAATCGCGTCATTTTAGCCCCGCCCCCTCCACAGAGATCCGTGAATTTGGCAGTTTGCCGTCATGGGGGCGGGGCTTAGTGACGTCACACTTAAGCCCCGCCCCCGGAGTGGCTGCTTGAACTCTCCTCTCCGGGCTTCTCCCGAAGAGGAGAATTATAAAGTTGGCAACCCTGATGTAGCTTCATAATAAACTACAAGGCAGTAACTGGTGGCCTAGTTGTGGTCAGAAAGTAACAATGTTTCAGTGGTTCCTCTTGGGGCAAAGGGGATTTTTTGTTTGCATGTACATTCTGTAGACACAAAAAGGTCAGCAGAAATGGCGCACTGAACCCTTGGCTGATATGTTGAAAATTAATCTGGACCCTTTTCAGGATTAGGTTAACCAGATATACAATTTTTATTTACACAATTTATGGATAAAATTAAATACATAAAAAAACAAACTTAACACCAAAGTGCAAGTGCAGATAATTTTCAGGCACAGTGTCCTGTAAACATTATAAAGACGGGGGTAACCAAACGTTTCTCTTACCATATGGGGTGGGTGCGGTGGGCTAGGTGCTTTAAAAGATGGTGAAGTCCCGGGTAGCAACGCGGCGCACCACCGCACAAGCTTGAAAAAACGTGGCACAGCTGTTATCAGATTCTCCCATCAGCGTGATGGCATCCGCATAACATGTGTCGGATTATAAATCCTTCTTCAGAGGTGGTGGACTCGCAAGTTTGCAGCCTTGAAAATCAAGCAGAATAACCCCCTCTGAGTGTGATGTCTCACCCCCAAATATCCAGTCAAACCTCTGAAAACTGCAGTTTTGGGAGGTTTGCCACATTTTCCATATGCACAAATGTGGCCCGCTGGTACTGCAGTCCCCATAGAATTCAACAGGGTTGCAAAGTGCCAGTATGCATCAAAGGCTGAAAAAGTAAAACTTTACAGAGCTTGTTCCTGATAGACAACACCATCTACAGACAGAGCTGGCTATAGAATCCTATGGGCTTATCAGTGACTTGCACGTGGACAGGGCGAAGCACGCACATGTGCAGAACACCCAGGCCACTTATCAATGCAACTTATCAGAAGAGCTGCTTCGGGCCTAATTCAGACTTAATCGCCAATGTGAGAATTTGCAAATCAAGCAACTATCGAATGACTGCGCATGCATACTGACCAGGGCCGGATTTCCCACTAGGCACGTGCCTATGGGTGGCACCTGCTGGGGCGGCATGGCATGGGGGGGCTCATTCATGATTGGCTCCTGTGCAGGAGCTCAACAGGACACCGTGAACGGGACAGAGTGACACCAATCAACGGGCGCCATGCACAGTCTGTACTTCCTGATGCAGCCCTCGCCCACCCCGAGCAGGCCAGGAAACAGTGCAGGGAGGAGGAGGCTGCAGCACTGTTACTGCACACAGAGGATGCAGCCCTCGCCCACCCCGCGCTGTACCTGAGGAGCAGTCCAGGAAACAGTGCAGGGAGGAAGAGGCTGCTGCACTGTTACTGCACACAGAGGATGTAGGCCTCGCCCACCCCACGCTGTACCTGAGGAGCAGTCCAGGAAACAGTGCAGGGAGGAGGAGGCTGCCGCTGTGCTTTTACTGCACACAGAGGAAGGAGCCAGGATAGCAGCAAGCACAGCAGTGGGCACTAAAGGTCCATGCTAAATGGTATGTAACAAGCACACAACAGGACATGGCTGACACAGGGGTAGAGTGACATGGCTGACACAGGGGAAGGGGGACATGGCTGACACAAGGGAAGGGGAATGTGGCTGACACAGGGGAAGGGGGATGTGGCTGACACAGGGGAAGGGGGATGTGGCTGACACAGGGGAATGAGGACTTGGCTGACACAGGGGAAGGAGGACATGGCTGACACAGGGGAAGGGGAATGTGGCTGACACAGGGGAAGGGGAATGTGGCTGACACAGGGGATGGGGGATGTGGCTGACACAGGGAAATGAGGACTTGGCTGACACAAGGGAAGGGGGATGTGGCTGACACATTGGAAGGAGGACGTGGCTGACACAGGGGAAGGGGGATGTGGCTGACACAGGGGAAGAAGGATGTGGCTGACATCGGGGAAGGGGGACATGGCTGACACATGGGAAGGAAGATGTGGCTGACACAGGGGAAGGGGGACATGGCTGACACATGGGAAGGAGGACGTGGCTGACATGGGAATGAGGACTTGGCTGACACAAGGGAAGGGAGATGTGACTGACACATGGGAAGGAGGATGTGGCTGACACAGGGGAAGGAGGATGTGGCTGACTCAGGGGAAGGGGGACGTGGCTGACACAGGAGAAGGGGGATATGGCTGACACAGGGGAAGGAGGACGTGGCTGACACAGGGGAAGGGGGATGTGGCTGATACAGGGGAAGGAGGATGTGGCTGACACCGGGGAAGGGGGGCATGGCTGACACCAGGAAAGGGCACATTGTTTACACCGGGGGAAAGGGGACATATTCATGATTATAACCTAATAATATAAAAAATTGAAATAGGCAAGGGGGTGGGGGGCAAAAATGTTGTGCCTACAGGTGGCCTGACACCTAAATTCGCCCCTGGTACCGACTCATGTGCGAGGTGAAATAGTGACTTAAAATGCGTATGGAATGTAATCACAAGGTGGTCGCAGTTTTAATGACAGGAAGCTGGTGTTTGGGTACGGAAACCTGACGTTTCTGGGTGTGTAGGAATAAACGCATGGTGCCCAGCCGTTTTTGAGGCAGGTCTGTAACATCAGCAATGACCACTTCCAGCCAGTCTCAGCCGCAGATTACTGGAAGCCTCAGACCTACTCACAATTGCACAGACAGCAAAAATGGTTCAATGTTTTGGAAATTTCAGATGGATTTGGGATTAGGCATTCATGGGTATGGGTAAAACCAGACCGGACAGGCTCCATTCATCAATAAAAAAACAGAACGGTCCGGACCACACGGGGATGCTGTAATGTCCCCTTCCTCATGTCCCTGGTGCACACAGGGACCCCACTTCCCCACGGACAAGACACCTCCTGGACAGGACACACCCCAGAGTTTGATGTCTGGCATTCCGGGGTCTTGTCCGGGTCCAGTTTTTACTCATAGTTGCCGATATTTATGAGGGCAGCCAGCTCACTGAAGCAGGGGGGCGGGCCATTACCGGGAGGGGAAAGGGGCGGCTTGGAGCGGAGCCACGAACGGGCTACACTATTGGGGGGCATGTCTAGAGCAACTGCTTCATTTTAGCCTGGCCCCCCCCACAGTGCAATGCCAGTATTTCAGGCATTGTACTGCAGGGGGCGGGGCTAAAATGATGCGATCGCGTCATTTCACCAGCGCCCCTTCACGGGTTATGGAAGGAGATGCGGCAGGGTTGCCCCCCTTTCCGGGGGGGGCGGGAGGAGGACCCGATTTCTGGGACCCTCCCGGCCATTCCGGGAGAGTAGGCAACCCTGTTTTTACTTTGTCCTGGCATTCATTCGCAATTTAGCAAGGGGCGTTTTCTCTTTCTGTCTGGGCGGCAGCATTCTCCTCGCAGTCCACTATAAATTCTCACATTAGAGTTCAGGTCTAAATTAGACCCCGATGGTGCTATGCTCTATACATCTCACCCCATGATTTTGAACATGAAAATAGAGAACTGCAGCAGCTATCTCCCGATAATGCATAAATAAAAATTTTTGGGTGCGAATCATCCAAAAAACAAAACTTACTGTTAATAAATAATCCCTGTATCCTCCCTTTCTCAAACACTGCAACAATGAATTTCTTGTGCAGCGTTATGCTGGAGCTTCTAGTTCCACAGCAAAGAGCCAGCATTTGCCCACCTTTGCACAGTATGGGGAAAATTTACCAATATGAAAAACCTAGTTTTTCGTATTAGTATTTTCCCTACGACTGCATACGACTGTTTAAGTCGTATGCAAAGTCGTGTTCCGGAGGGGAAATTACAAAGCAGTCATATACGACTGCTTTGTAACCCTCCGATGTCGTATTCATTCGTATTAGCTGGCCATATATATGGCCGCTAATACGAATTTTTCTAGCAGTCTGCACGGATCAGTCAGATCCGTGCAGGCTGCAAGGTGTAAAAAAAAAATAGAAAAATAAATAAATATTGAAAAAAACCAGCTGTAACTGTAGAACTATGAGTCCCAGCAAGCCTCCCCTGCAAGCTGGGACTTGGTGAACCACAAGTCCCAGCCTGCGGGGCATTAAATGGCCCGCTGGGTCTTGTAGTTACACAGTAAAAAAAATAGTTAAATAAAAACACACTGACACCTGTAAAATAAAAGTTTAATACATACATTACACACACATTGATACTTACCTATCTTGATCCCGTAGGTAGGTCCCAGAGTCTTGATCCGGTGCCTTGTCCTGGTTCTGGATCCATGTCGCCATTCTTCTTCATGTCGATCTTCATGTCGGCGTCACCGTCAGCTCCGGGTCCGAAGAAATCCATGGTGGACCTGTGGAAGGAAATCCAACTCACCCAGGTCCTCCATGGAAGTTCTTCTGGCTTGGTCCAGGGCTTCTTCCTTCTTGCTTTCATCTTCTTGCTTCTTGCGGGCCATTTAATGCCCCGCAGGCTGGGACTTGTGGTTCACCAAGTCCCAGCTTGCAGGGGAGGCTTGCTGGGACTCATAGTTCTACAGTTTAAAACAATAGTTTATTCTTCTATTTTTTACACCAGAATCAGCCCGATGCCCACCGCCCAGGGGCATCGGGGACAGCACCAGGCTTCAGCCTGGTCAGGTAAGTCCTGGAGGGGGGGACCCCTTTATTGGGGGGGTCCCCACTCCCCCAGAACCCCTGGCCAGGCTGACTGGCCAGAGGGCTGAATGCTTTGGCCGGGGGGACTTGTATAAAAAGTCTCCCCCCGGCTGTGGCATTACCCTGCTGGCTGGTTTGGCCTGGGGCTGGTTCTTAATATACGGGGGACCCCTAGTCATTTTGTCCCCCGTATTTTGGGAACCAGCCCCGGACCTGGAGCCTGGGGCTGGTTGTTAAAAATCGGGGAACCCCTATTTGTCGGGTTCCCTGATTTTTCATTACCGGCCCCGGCTCTTTCAGCCTGGTGCTGGTTATGGCTGTGGGGGGGACCCCACGCTGGTTTTTTTTTTTATATTTATTTTTTTTTCTATTTTTTTACACTGAAGCCTGCACGGCTCTGACTGATCCGTGCAGGCTAAAGCCAAATACGACAGGGAAAGCAAGGTGTATTTTCCTGTCGTATTTGTGTGGGTGTTTCACACCACTTAGCAGCCGTATTATCAGTACGGCTGCTTAGTACATCAGGAACCACCATTCTTTTGAATGGTGATTCCTGTCGTATTCTATCGATGGTGTAGACATTCGTATTTGTAAATACAAATACGAATGTTCCATCTTTAGGAATACGAATTGTTGTATTTTTGGGATTGTAAATCCCAAAAATACAAATGTGTAAAAAATAGGTGTATTTCTGCCTACGAATACACCTATTTTTTACGAATCCATTTTGGTAAATTTCCCCCTATATGTTATATTTTTACGCTATTCTGCTAGGTCCCCGGTGCTCTGCATTTCAGCATTACTGCAATCACATTTATCATTACCCCCTCCATAGGGCTAATGTAAACACTGCTAGTACAGAGGCATCATACACTGGGAACTGTACAGTGTCCCTTTAACCCACTTACTAGGCACTGGCCGGGTCTGTAGATGACATCACGGGTGGGAGTGACAGCTGAGCCTACTGTGTGTGTATGAGCAGGATACTGTAGCACCCTCAGCGTATTATTATCCACTCCTGAGTCCTGACTGCACTCAGACATCCACTACCACAGTGTCATTCTGCAACATGGCCAGATTGTTGAGAAGCCTTTGCATCCTAGCGATGAGGCACCGGAGGCTCCCACCTTTCACACACCCAGGGAGCACAGCAGGAATAATGGGGCATCCAGTTGCTGGTAAGATGTATGCTATTTACAAGTTTATATTTGGGGGGGAGGGGGGAACTCCCTTTGCTGAGACCTTGTGCAGAGAAATATGATCATGTGTTTATCTTGCAATCCCACAGCCTTAGTGCATGACTGGCATGCTTTATATGTTATTCCTATACATATTATTATTATTATTATTTTTATTATTATGTTTTTTACTTGTGCTACATGAGATGCATATGATGCTCCAATACTGTGCTGCAGACATTGCTATTACTGTAGAGTCCATTATGTATTGCTATATCTGCTGTATCTGCTGTAGTGTGCACATCCCACTGGATGTATGGGCTGGAAATTTCCACTGTCTGCACCATCTGTGGCTTCTTCCAGGGAATTACATTCGGGAGGTAATTAACCCAAATGCCCTGTGTTTTTAATCAACAAACTTCATGGTTGAAGAGAAATCACTTGTACATATACCACTGGAGATCAGTACAATGAGATATTCCCAGTAATGTCATATATTGATTATGGATTTTATTGATTTCTGCAGCCGGGATGATTAAGATGGCTTTTAGCTATTAGTTGTCACTATCACTCAAGTAAATGACCCGGGTGCTATCCACTTTCTCATCCATGAGATTGCCAAGTATATATACTGTAGGGTTTTTGAAGCCTGTGGTTCACCAAACCCTTATTATTTCTGGGCTACAGGCATAGGAACTATCCCCGTGTCATGTACTCAGATGGAAGAGGTGTTATGACCTGTATCCATTTCTTGGGTGGCCCTTTAAATGACACCCTGTACATCCGGACTAGTGAAATACCCCAGTATCGCTGTTATGGATTATTTTTACAGTTGTCGCTGCTTAGTATTATACAGGGTGAGGCAAAAAAAAAAAAACTCCCAGGTCAACAGTCAATTTAGGTGGAACAGTATTGGTCGAAAGGTTGACACAAGCAATCGTCGCCCTGGAAAAGGTCAACATGCATTTTTTTCAAGTTTTTGGTGTCTATGCCGACATAGGTTGACATGGGGATACAGCATACGTGTACCGCATCCCCTCGCTTCGCTCGCCATGCTTCGGGCACATTAGTATAAACGCTATGTCCACTTGGATGGTAAAGTATAAAAAAAAATATGTCTAAAACTCATTTCGACCTTTTTTATGTTGACCTCTTACTTCTGTCTACCTGTAGACCTAAGCCAGGTATGTTGAACTTTTTCATGTGTCAACCAATGACCTGCCGAACGCATTACAAATGTAATGGTTAGCAAAAAAGACATAGGGCGAGATGTTCTAACATCTGCACCCCAGCTCCGCCCCTCTTCACCGCCCATTGCATACATAATTATTGCATATGCTCTAACATATGCGATAATTATGGCAAAGGACAGCTCTTGTGTTAAGAGCTGTCCTTTGTGGTGAGTCAGCGGGTCCCCCCTCCCTCCCTTTCCCGGCGCTGCTGCTGCGCCGGGCTCTCCTCCTCCTTGCACCCGGAAGAGGATCATAGTGCAGGGAGGAGGAACACAGGTGAGCAGGGGGCGGTGCGGGGCGGCAGGGGGTCGGTGTGGGGCGGCGGTGGGTCGCGGTAGAAGCCCATAGGCTTCTATGGGGCATTGCCAGATTTTTCTGGCGATGCCGGCCGTCGCCGTAATCTCTCCCTCCCCACCACCCAGTGACAGCTGTCACAGACACCTCCCAGACAGGACACCCCCTGACAGAATGACAATGTTTGCTGCAGGGAGCCAGTCCGGTCCAGCGTTCCTGATCTCAGTCAGTTCCAGTTTATTTACTCAGTCCCCATAAAAATTCATGCAGATACAGCCTTGGTGGGAATGGATTAATCCAAGATTAATCCAAGACCTCTGTTGCTGGGCAGTGGTGCTAACCATTATACCATCTGCACTGCCCTATACTAAGCATCGTAATAATAATATTGTCATTACATCCCATTTTAAACTTCCAGCTGGCTATCCGCCCGTCCCGATATACTGGTGGGGGTAAAGTTCTTAAGGTGAACGCCAGATGGCTGCGCCAATGTAACTTACTGATGGAACCATTACTTTATGTACATTGTGCTACAGCGCCAGGCAGGCAGCCTAAAGCCAAAGTCTCCTTCCCACACAGCAAGCATTAGATCCTACATCGCAGTTGTATACCCTTGTTACATGCATATGGGCAGTATGACTGGCGAATTCCTGAGCGACCATACACGTGTGTTTAGCAGCATTACATTAGGGTTTCCTACCCTCCCTGAATTGCCGGGAGGCTCCCGAAAATAAATCGGGTCCTCCTCCTGGCCACCGTAAAAGGTGGGCACCCCCCCAGATACCCGCCCCCCCCCCCCCCCTGCATCTCCCCAGCGGCAGTTAATGTCCCGTGATTCGCTGCTATCCGGGGGAGGAGGTGGGTGGGGCTAAATATGCAAATCTCTCCATTTAGCCCTGCCTCCTTTTCGAAGACCCGCAAATTATGGGATTACTCGTACTGGGGGTGGGGCTTGATGACATCAACATCAGGCCCCACCCCCAAAGTGCTGCTGATTCCCAGTGAGAAGACTTTAAAAGCAGGCAACCCTGAGCTACATGTGTATTAGCCTAGGGCACATGGAACCTTTAATCAGACTCTGGGTCAGTCAGTAGCCATTTTGTGACCTGCCCTGAACCAGGTTATTGTTAGAGAAAATTAGTGAATATCGAGTCACTCCCTGGCAATAAATATCGGTACTCTTTACCTAGAACGGCGCCCACGATTGAAATCGCGGGATCGCGGGTAAAATCGCGGCAATCGCGGTAATCGCGGGTAAATCGCGGGTACATCAAAATCGGGTACCCGCGATTACCGCGATTTTCCCATAGGGAACAATGATAAAAAGGCAGATTGACCGCGATTTTAGCGTTAAATGCCTCAATGCCCGCGATTTTTACATAGGAAACAATGTTAAATGGTCCACAGAGCCCTAATAGTCCCCCTGAATTGTTAAATGGCCCCCACAATTTTTAACGCCACCCCACGATCAACGTGAACCCGAAGCGTGGCGAGCGCAGCGAGCCCGCGAGGGGCGGCGGTACGCGTCCTACGACCTTTTCATGCCCTACTATCCACGTCGGCGTGGAGTTGAGAATAGAATAGTGTGGCGAGCGCAGCGAGCCACCGAGCCCGAAGCGTGGCGAGCGCAGCGAGCCCCGCGAGGGGACGCGGATACCTTCACAGGTAAACGCGTCCCTTCGCGGGCTTCACAGGTGTCCGCGTCGCCACGGACACCTGTGAAGCCCGCGAGGGGACGCGTTTACCTGTGAAGGTATCCGCGTCCCCTCGCGGGGCTCGCTGCGCTCGCCACGCTTCGGGCTCGGTGGCTCGCTGCGCTCGCCACACTATTCTATTCTCAACTCCACGCCGACGTGGATAGTAGGGCATGAAAAGGTCGTAGGACGCGTACCGCCGCCCCTCGCGGGGCTCGCTGCGCTCGCCACGCTTCGGGTTCACGTTGATCGTGGGGTGGCGTTAAAAATTTTGGGGGCCATTTAAGACTTCAGGGGGACTATTTGGGCTCTGTGGCCCATTTAACATTGTTTCCTATGTCAAAATCGCGGTCATTGAGGCATTTAACGGTAAAATCGCGGTCAATCTGCCTTTTAACATTGTTCCCTATGGGAAATCGCGGGCATCGCGTCGCGGGCATCGCGGGTACATTTATGGCCGGCCGCGACGCGACCGACGCGATTTTTCAGGTTTAACATGGTTTTCAATGGGAAAATCGCGGGCATCGCGTCGGTCGCGTCGCGGGTAGCCATAAATGTACCCGCGATGCCCGCGACGGGCGCCGTTCTAGGTAAAGAGTACCTAAATATCTTGTAACAGCGATTAACACAATACATTAAACCAAAGATTAGATAAGGACCTCTGAAGAGGCAAAAAATCCTAGATATACAGACGTGAGGACCAGACATGGATTACATTGAATAGCATTGGTCCAAAGTCTGTGCTGTGACTGAAATTCTTCCCATGGGATCCCTTTGTATAGATAAAGAGCATCGCACACCTGGATTATGGAATGTAGCGAATAAAAGATAAGTATGAGCGTAGCCTCGGTGGTAATCAGTGTTTAATGTAACTTGCTTTCAGTTCCAGTTATGTAGAGGCCAATAGGCTGTTGCCACGTAAGGTTCGTTCAACAACTTATATACAACTTTGCATTTGGAATAAGAATGTTTGTAGTTTCAGATTATGCTTTGGTATTTATTTGTGAATTCGTGATGATCAATTCATTGGGTTCTATCCAATTAGGTGCGAGTAATTGCAAAGTTCTGTGAGTCTGGGTGGGATCAGCCTGCAAGGAAGGGGTGGGGGTGGCGAGATGTACTGAAATTGGGAATTTACCCCCTTTGGAAGTGAAGTAAAAACAGCAAGAAACGGTCCACCTGGGTAAACCTTTGTTGCACTGCAGGTGGGGCAGATATAAATCAGGCAGAGAGAGTTAAGGTCGGGACACACCACACAATATTTGGTAAAGATTTTGCCGATTCTGATTCTCTCCGCTAGTACCTCACCCTACCTACTCCGCTAATGCAGGGTACACACCAGGACGACCCGCTCACGATGCACATCGTGAGCAGGTCATCAGTGTCTCGTCCGACACGCTCATGATCACGCGGAGCGCACGACCCGCTCACGATGTGCAACGTGAGCGGTTTCCGATCTGATGGCGACCCGCACCCGGGTGTATGGTCATTTCCAGATCCTACCTGCTGCAGGTAGGATCTGAATAACGACCAACCGACCCACGGGGCCGTGCATCCGATCGGAATCGGATCCGAACAGGACAGAAAAGGGCCCAATCACCACACAATCTACATCCAATCGGTCGGAATTGGATCTAGATTGATGGGATCGGACCCTTATCGTCCTGGTGTGTACCTAGCATAACCCATTTCCCGACCTTGCCTAACACTATCATCATCAACATGTAATTGGGATGCCGGCAGTAGGGATTCCAGTGTTGGCATACTCATCCATGTCTACATTTTGACATCGGTCTTCTGACCGCTATTTGGGAACCGGCATCAGTATTTTGACCTACGCCATCCCTTCCCCCACATCCCATGCATACTGATACTAAAAGCCGCCATGCATGCGAGATGTATTGCATTCAAAATAACATGCATGAAAAGTGAACCTTGAATGGTAATATATTTTATGGTCAATATACATGAAACTCAGACCGCACCATTTACATAGCCAGTATATAAACGATCATGTGACGCTCTTTGCTCATTCCCAAGCCACTGCAGACACTTCCTATGGGAAATCTGTCTGATTTACGGCCGCAGCCTCCACGACTTTCTGAGTTACGTCACATCTGTGCTGTTATTATAGCCGTTCTCTTATGTTTATTTATACCTGGTTATAAAGTTTCACATTTCATAATTTGTTGTGATAAAACATGTAGTTTATGTACAAACTTTAACTCTAAACTGTGTATAAGCTGATAGTGTTATCTGCGTCCTTGCTGTAAGTGTTCTGACACACAGTTAAAATGTGAACAAGATGTGACCTGAAATGACTTTTGCTATTTCCTTTATTGGAGGATACATTGGGTCCTGTACATTCCATGTTTTAAAGGTACAGCTCAGGTAACCAACCAATCACATTCCAACCAGCCAGTCTGATTCGAACTCAACATGGCGGAGTTTAGGAAACGCTGGATTTTCAGAAGGGGGTTTCCAGAGAGGGGCGGAGCAAAGCACGGAGATGGACACTTAGGTGACCCAGTATATGCCGGGTCAGTTAAAGTATTATAGATAGACCAAATGTATATAAATAATTATAATAATATACACAAATATATATATATATATACACAACAACACAGACGGGTGGCACTCCAGAAATAAGGACAGTAGTCAAACGATCAAGTGATCCAACGTTTCAAATGTTATTACCACATTTTTCATCAGGGTGTAACAAAAACAAACAATAGGACGGTATATATACATTACCGAATCAGTGCAGGATGATCCCCGTCTGCAGAGGCTTCCGGTGTGCGCCAGGGGACGCAGCGCACGTCAGCTGGAGACGTTGCACGTCACGCTTCAGCGTGCCGGGATCGGAGGAAGCTTTCTGACCTGTCACGTGATCCAGCTTGCTGGGTTCAGTGCAGTCTTCCGGCTTCCCTGTAGCCTAGCAACGCCACTGCTATACGTCAGATCGTCAGCCACGGCTTCACCTCCTACTGACGCTACACCGGGTTATCTGTCAAGACAGGGAAAAATTAAACACATCTAATGAAACACATCTAAAGTGAACTTAATCCATACAGGCTATATGTGAGATGCTAATACAAGCAAAAAAGGGGTCTTGGTGCTATATAACTGAAACAAGCTATTGCTGGATTAGAGAGCAGTTATTTGATTGGGCTACATTATCTTCAAGCACAAAGCTTGTATTTGCTAGTTTATGGTCACTGCTTATATAATCTGCAATATAAGTACTTGTACTGTAGAGCGGCCACTTGGTTATGTGTGGCTACTAATACTATATAGATCATTGCGCAACAACTGCACTTAGACTGGCACTAACAAATACCTATCATAATGGGGGCAACATATTCATTTTGGCTCAAGTAAGATGGCTATATACATCAAAGGAAAAAATTATTTTCAAAGAACACATTTTTTAGAAAAAAACATTTTTTAAAGGGGCGGATTTCTGAGAAAAAAATCTTTTGAGAGGAAAGAAAATAATTTTTGAGAGGAAAATTTTTTTTGAGAAAAAAAAAAAGGGATTATCTGAGGAAGTTCATTGAGAGGAAAAAAGTTTTTTAAGGACAATTTTTGCCACGTCGGTTGGACATGTCCTGTTATTCTGTACAGGTGGCAGCATGTAGGTCTCGGGTCACGGTGAATTTTATAAAAAGCAGGAAAGGCTGCAGTTCTCGTTAAGCCCTTTAGGGGCGACGGTGTCCAGTCTTCTTATCCATTGGACTTCTTTTTGGAGCAACAGACGGCCTCTGTCGCCACCTCTTTTAAGACATGGTCTACCAGCTTATATCGAAGTTGTGCCAGCGAGTGGCCAGCCTGTTTGAAGTGCCTGGCCACTGGTTGGTAGACTTCCCTTCCCGCCAGTGCCAGGCGGATGGATGACCTGTGTTGGCCTGCCCTCTCTCGGAAGCTGCACACAGTCTTGCCCACGTATGCCAATCCACATGGGCATTTGATTACATATATTACGAATTTATCGTGGCAACTTAATATATGTTTGATGGGTAATCTTTTTCCGGAGAAGGGATGTGTGATATCAGGGCCTGTTTCTAAGTGGCTACATGTGGCACATCCAATACATCTGTATGATCCTGGTCTTTTTGTCATGAAGTGGCTCCTGGTCACCAAGTTGTTACTTGAGACATCGTTCTTAACCAAAATGTCTTTAAGGTTCTGACCTCTCTTCTGGCAATTTAGTAATCTAGTGTTCTGTAGGGATTTTAATCCAGGGTCGTTTTGGATGATAGGCCACAATTGTTTCGCTACATGAGAAATTTTTGTGCTGGCGGTGGTATATTCAGTCACAAAGGGGAGGATGTCTTCCTTGTTTTTCTCCTCCTTTGGTTTCAAGCAGGCATTTCTTGGAATTGACATGGCTTTCTTTTTGGCAGATTCAAGATCTGACTTCTTGTAACCACGTTGCAAAAACTTTAGCGTAAGATCATCCATTTGTGTAGATGCAAGAGATTCATTGCTTGTAATTCTCCGGATTCTAAGAAACTGGGAGAAAGGGAGGCTGCGTTTCATGGCTACAGGGTGGAAGGAGGAGGCATGCAAAAAGGTGTTTTTGTCGGTAGGTTTGTAATATATGGAGGTCGATAAATGACCTTCGTTTTGTTTGATTAGGACATCCAGGTAATGAACTTCTGAGAAACTGCAGGTGTATGTGAATTTTATCGTGGGGTCTTTTAGATTTATTTCTTCCATGATTTTGTGGAACTCGTCTTCCTCACCCGCCCACATCAACAGAATATCGTCGATGTAGCAGCAGAACAGTCCTATACCGTTTTTTAGTATTGGATTCTCCAGAAATAGGCGGCGTTCGATTTCGAACATGTATGCGTTGGCGAAGGCAGGTGCGACATTGCTCCCCATTGCGCATCCGAGTATTTGCCTATAATATGCGCCATCGAATAGAAAAAAAATCTTTTTGAGGGTTTGTTCCAACAGGTTGATGAAAAAGTTGATTTCTGGCCCCTTGTACTGTGCGTTATTTGTGACTAATTTTAGGACCGCATGTAGCCCCTTATCATGTGGTATGTTTGTGTACAAAGACGTCACATCTATGCAACACATAAGATGTCTTTCTTTCAGGGGGGTCAAGTTTTCTAGTTTGTTGAGCAGGTCAGTTGTGTCTTTCAGGAAGGTCTGTTGGCTGACTACCACCGGCTGCAGCCAGTAATCTAAATATTTGGCAATTGTATTGAACAGGGAGTCCCGGGCAGAAATTATAGGCCAGCCAGGCGGGCACTTTAAGTCCTTATGCACTTTTGGTAGAGCATACAGTAAGGGCATAATCGGAAACTCTACTTGTAGTGCCTCCATGGTCTTTCTGTCGATGATGCCATTGTCAACTCCTTCCTTTAAGATGTTATCTATTTCTCTTTTGTACTTGGATGTAGGGTCAGATGTTAACTTTTCATAGACCTTGCAGTCTCCTAGTTGTCTATGTAGTTCATGTTTGTATTTGTCCATATCTTGGACCACGATGGCTCCTCCTTTATCTGCCATTCGTATAGTGATCTTGTCATTAGATTTCAGGTCTTTGATGGCCGCCCTTTCTGCCTTACTTAGATTATTCATGAGTAATGGTTTTTTCTTTGTGTCATCGTGGACGATTTTCTCCAATGATCTGGAGTAGCTTTTTATTGCTGGGTTCAGGCTGGTTGGTTCAAAGTGTGATTTCTTTTTGAAGGGATGTTTGGGTACTTGAGTCTCAATTTGTGCCTCTTGGCTTTGGTAATATTCCTTTAATTTGAGTATTCTTTGGTGCTTGGACACCTCAATGCTCCAATCCAGATCCTTGTATAGTATTAGTAGCCACACATAACCAAGTGGCCGCTCTACAGTACAAGTACTTATATTGCAGATTATATAAGCAGTGACCATAAACTAGCAAATACAAGCTTTGTGCTTGAAGATAATGTAGCCCAATCAAACAACTGCTCTCTAATCCAGCAATAGCTTGTTTCAGTTATATAGCACCAAGACCCCTTTTTTGCTTGTATTAGCATCTCACATATAGCCTGTATGGATTAAGTTCACTTTAGATGTGTTTCATTAGATGTGTTTAATTTTTCCCTGTCTTGACAGATAACCCGGTGTAGCGTCAGTAGGAGGTGAAGCCGTGGCTGACGATCTGACGTATAGCAGTGGCGTTGCTAGGCTACAGGGAAGCCGGAAGACTGCACTGAACCCAGCAAGCTGGATCACGTGACAGGTCAGAAAGCTTCCTCCGATCCCGGCACGCTGAAGCGTGACGTGCAGTGTCTCCAGCTGACGTGCGCCGTGTCCCCTGACGCACACCGGAAGCCTCTGCAGACACGGATCATCCTGCACTGATTCGGTAATGTATATATACCGTCCTATTGTTTGTTTTTGTTACACCCTGATGAAAAATGTGGTAATAACATTTGAAACGTTGGATCACTTGATCGTTTGACTACTGTCCTTATTTCTGGAGTGCCACCCGTCTGTGTTGTTGTATATTGGAGTGGGTCTCATCCCCCTCTCCTGGGAGGGCACCCGACCCGTTTGTCTGCTGCTGCATGGAGTGCCGGCCACCTCTTGGACCCACTATATATATATATATATATATATATATATATATATATATATATATATAAATAACAGCAGTGTAGACCCCTGGTCATAGCAATGTATTGGGGCCCCTACCGATCCTTCAATGGTAAGGGTGGGGGAAGGTTTGATGTCCCGCGGGTGGTAGGGGGTATTATATCAACTGCTCAGCATGTAGGGCCTGGATCAGTAATTTCCACTAATTACCCCTTTACTGCACAGATGGTGGGAGATGGGTGGGATAAGGGGGCATTGGGCTGAATGAAGGGGCCCTGATACATAACTTCCAGGGTGGTAGAGGATGTTTAATACGCAGAGGAGGGATGTATAGTGGAGTGGGCTTATTATTAATAATTTTCTGGTGGGAGGACAGCTTGCTTGACTGCAGATATCTCCAGTTCCTGGAAATAGATTTCTTAGATTTTAATGGAATTAAAAACAATAGAATCCCAGCTACCAAATGGTATTAGGGACTAGGGGATGAGAGTTCAAGAGCAATCTGCCAATGAGAATATAAAACTACATACCAAGTGTGTGGAGCTGGAGCAGTAACCAGCTGCTGGAAGGCTGATATCTCTGGTTCTGGTAACAGTAGAGACAAACGACTAGTGTCCTTTAAAGGGGGAGAGTCCCAGCTTTTGGAATATACCCTCAGAAAAACTCTATGTCAGACAAAACCTGAAATATCTGACTGGGAAGAGCAATTAACAGGCTTGGATGGGGACTATTAATTTTAAGTCAGATATCTCCGGTTCCCCAGGGCCGATTTCTAAAATTCTTGTACCCATGGAAAGAGGGGACCCTCAGCTTTCAGCCTAGTCGCCCCCCTGCTTGCACCACTGGCTAGTATTGTATGTTATATGCAGCAGTGTTTCCCAGACCTGATCCCAAAGCTGCTATTTTCTCAAATGGACAGAACCATGATGGTTATTCAGCCCTGATCACAAAGCTGCTATTTTATCAAATGGACAAAACCATGGGGGTTATTCAGACCTGATCACAAGGCTGCTATTTTCTCAAATGGACAAAACCATGCTGCACTGCAGGTGGGGCTATTGTAACATGTGCAGAGAGAGTTATATTTGGGTGAGGTGTGTTGAAACTGAAATATAAATTGCAGCGTAAAAATAAAGCAGCCTGTATTTACCCTGCACAGAAACAAAATAACCCAAATCTAACTCTTTGCACATGTTACATCTGCTCCGGTTATGGCAGGCATGTCCAAACTACGGCCCTCCAGCTGTTGTGAAACTACACATCCCATCATGCCTTGCCATAATTTTAGCATTCCCTAATAGCAATACTGTGGCAAGGCATGATGGGACTTGTAGTTTCACAACAGCTGGAGGGCCGTAGTTTGGACAAGCCTGGGTTATGGTATATGGCATCGACTATGTTTAGGTTGACATTACCATGATCGACCACTAGAGGTCGATGGCATCTAGTTAAACGCCTATATTTAGTCGTCGGGGTTTAGATACACAGTGACGGGAGATTGACGGAAGGTAAGCATCTTTTGGCGCCGAATGTCAGTGGGGTGCCTGTGGGCACTATGGGCAGTATTCAATGAGCATTTTGGCGATGTGCAGAGAATCCTGTTTAGGATTCGCTGCACATTCGCCACTGCTCGCCGCGTTCCGGAGCCTCGCCGGCTCCAGTATTCAACGAGTCAGGGGCTCGCTGCCCCTGACCGGCGAATTTTAACTCCTGCGGCAATGCCGCAGGGAGCCTGAGGACGGCGGCAGTCAGGGAGATGGAAGTCTCCCTGCCTGCCCCAGAACGTTTGTGGGGGGGAGGTGGGCTCCCCGGGAGCCAGGCAGCACAGGCTGCCCCCCGGGGGTGCCAGCAGGGGACCGGGTATATTCACTACACCCGATCATGCATATGTAATGATCGGGTGCAGTGAATATATGAATATATAATGAGCGGCTCGGCTCCCGGCCCCCTGCTGGCTGGTCTGTGTAAAAAAAAAAAAAAAAAAAATTCAAATTAAATATATATTCATGTGCTTACAGCACATGAATAAAAATAGCATGCCCCTCCTCAGAATAAAATTCCTGATTTTTTGACACCAAATGTAAAAAACAAAACACTTTATTTTAAAAGTTCACATTCCACTTCACCATAAAAAGATAGCGATTGCTACTCGGTGAATCATGGCGAAAAAAACCTTGAAATGTATTCGCCATCTGGTCATTGAATAGGGTGATTCACCGTTTTAATCAAAAATTCGCCTTACAGCACAAAATCGCCATAAAAACCTGGCGAATCAGCCTCATTGAATACCGCCCTATGTATGTGCACAGTGTCCGCTCGCTGCGCTCGCTATGCTTGTCACACTATTATATTCCTACTCTATGTCTACTTGGATAGTAGAGTAGGAACCAAGTGGACCAGCACCAAAAAAAAAAAAGAAAAACCCATGTCAACCTTGCTACTGTCGACCAAGTTTCCGTCGATGCTTACCTTCCGTCGATCTTCCGTCACTGTCTATCTAAATGAAAATGACCAAGTATAGGCGTCTAACTAGACGCTGCTGACCTCTAGTGGTCAACCATGGTATTATCAACCTCCAACCTGTCGATCTGCCTTCCGGATACCTTTTGCCCCAGCTGCAGTGCACACAGTTTTGTCCATTCGAGAAAATAGCATATTTGCGATCAGGTCCGAATAAGCCCCTTCAGGGACTGATATGAATGACCAGAAAGTCTCTGTAAGGGCTGCAGAATGCGTCTGCCCTCTATAAATAACTGGTAATTAATATGTGCACGTTGTCCATATCCCTATTATCCAGCCACAGACACAAGGGAGGGGATAGGGTTGGGAATGTAATAGCCTGTAAGATGCAGGTTGGCTTTGCCTTTAAATAATTGACACTTTATAAAAATGTGTAGAATTACCGGAATCGTGCCCACGCCTTTATCTCGCTGTTGCATTTCCCCCGAGGTGTTATGCATAGGTTTGTAGTAGCGAAGTGGAGTTATCCCAGGCAGTGACTGGTAGTCGGTGTTTGGAGAAAATAATGGGGTTTGGCTAGAAAAACGCAGGCGTGTCAGGACCATTTTCTAGCCGTGCCATAGTCAGCCACTGGGACTTTGGCCAGATTTGATTCCATCGGTGATTTTGCTCTGCGCATGCTCATAATCAGTAATGCGCATGTGCAGGGCTTAGTAGTAGTAGTAGTAGTACGTTTATTTATAAGGCGCCACAAAGTGTCCGCAGCGCCGTACATAGCAAACAAAAAAAAAAAAAATTACAAGGTAACGTACAGGGTGTGTAGAAAGATACAGTATAAATAGGGGTATAGCTGGTAGAACTAAAATCAGCATCAGTTCAGAAGTAGGTGTCAAAATAGTCAAGGAGACCGAAGATGAAGTAGAGGAAGGGAAGAACAGGACAGGAGCACAGGTGAGGTAATGAGGTAGGGTGAGTACGTGAGGAAGGAGGGCCCTGCTCATAAGAGTTAACATACTAAAAATAGGTGGGTGGACGAATGAAATACAATAGGATAAGTAGGAACGGAGGGGAACGGAGGCAGGATAGGAGGATCAAAAGAGGTTAGGAGGAGGGATAGGCTAGTCGAAAAAAGTGGGTTTTGAGGGAGCGCTTGAAGGAGGTAAGGGAATCAGATAGCCTGATGGGTGGCGGGAGGTTGTTCCAGTGCAGGGGGGCAGCGCGAGAGAAATCTTGGACACGGGAGTGGGAGGAGGTGATTAGGTGAGAGGTCAGTCGGCGGTCAGCGATGGAGCGAAGAGGACGGGAGGGAGTGTGGATAGAGATCAGTGAAGAGAGGTAGGGAGCTGTGGAGGAGGAGAGAGCCTTGTAGGTGGTGGTGAGGAGTTTAAAGAGAACTCGGAAAGGAATGGGGAGCCAGTGAAGAGATAAACAGAGGGGGGAGGCGGAGGTAGAGCGGCGGGAGAGCAAGATGAGCCTAGCAGCAGCGTTAAGAATGGATTGGAGAGGTGCGAGGCGGGTGAGAGGTAGCCCAGAGAGAAGGATGTTGCAGTAGTCAAGGCGGGAGATGACAAGAGAGTGAATGAGAATTTTGGTCGCGTCAGTGGAGAGGAATGGTCTGATGCGTGAGATGTTGCGTAGGTGAAAGCGGCAAGACTGTGAGAGAGCACGAATGTGGGGGGTGAAAGAGAGGGAGGAGTCAATGATGACACCGAGGCAGCGCGTTTGGTCGGTGGACGTGATCTCGGTTTCACCAATGCTGATGGAGATAGTGGGAGAAGAGGGGATGTTCGGGGGATGGAAGATTAGAAGTTCAGTTTTAGCCATGTTTAGTTTCAGGAAGCGTTGGGTCATCCAGGCTGAGATGGCCGTGAGGCATTCGGAGACCTTGGACAGAAGTGATGGGGATAAGTCGGGGGAGGAGAGATAGATTAGGGTATCATCAGCATAAAGGTGGTAATGAAAACCATAGGAGCTGATGAGGGTGCCCAGAGAGGTGGTGTAGAGGGAGAAGAGGAGAGGGCCAAGGACTGACCCTTGGGGAACACCGACTGGCTGGGGGGTAGTAGGAGAGGAGGAGCTCGGAGTGGAGACGGAGAAGGAGCGATCGGAGAGGTATGAGGTGAACCAGGAGAAGACCGTGCCAGTGATGCCAAAGGAGCGGAGGGTGTTGAGCAGGAGAGGGTGGTCAACAGTGTCAAAGGCAGCCGACAGATCAAGCTGGATGAGGATAGAGAAGAGGCCTTTGGATTTAGCCGATAGTAGATCGTTAGTGACTTTGGTCAGGGCAGTTTCAGTGGAATGTAAAGGGCGGAACCCGGATTGGAGGGGGTCTAGAATGGAGTTAGCGGTAAGGTGGCTTAGGAGACGATTATAGGTCAGACGTTCTAGGAGTTTGGAGGCAAAAGGGAGGAGGGAGATGGGCCTGTAGTTGGATGGAGAGTTGGGGTCCAGATTTGTTTTTTTGAGAATTGGGGAGACAAGAGCGTGTTTGAAGGAGGAAGGGAAGATCCCAGAGGATAGGGAAAGATTAAAGAGGTGAGCCAGGTGAGAGCAGACTGATGGACTGAGACGACGGATAATATTGGAGGGGATAGGATCAAGCGGGCAGGTGGAGGGAGAAGCGGATTGAAGGATAGAGTGGACTTCAGCAGCAGTGGTGGGGTAAAATGAGGACAGGGGTTGGAAGGAGGGGAGTGGAGATGTAGGAGGGGAGGAGGGAGAGGGTGAGGTCATGGCAGCAGTGATGGCAGTCCTGAGAGAGGAGATTTTGGTTGAAAAGTAGGTAGCAAAATCAGCGGCTACGATGGAGGACGGAAGAGCTGGAGGAGGGGGGGAGAGCAAGGAGTTGAAGGTGGCGAAGAGCCTGCGGGGATTGGATGATTGGGAAAGGATGAGGGACTTAAAGTAGGATTCCTTGGCCAGAGCAAGGGCAGAGCTGCGCGAACGCCCTCGCCGACCTGCACTGTTGGCGTGGCAATCGCACAGGGATTGCCATGGTAACACCCAGCATTTCATGGGCATTCGCTGGTCGTTCCTATGCAAATGGAGGAGGGACGTGGCTGTATTCGGCCGGACACCCGCAAATACTGTATGTGTCATTCGCAGCTTACCGAGTGAACCAGAATGAGGGCCTTTGTACACAGCTGGAGAGGCCCCAGCATCTTAGGAGTGCTGCTCAATCTGAGACTGCTTAGTGTTGCTCAGAGGTCGATAGTGCAATCAATTTTCCCAATATTTCAGCTATTTTAGCAAAGTTTTTTAACACACTTTTAAAAAAAATAATTGCATTTTGCGATTTTACTGTTTTTTAAAAAGGTAAAACATCTGGATGTGATTTTTGAAGTGCATATTTTGGGTCTCGGCAAAGCGCACACTACTACATGTTCAAATTTTGGTAAATGCGCAAATTCTAACGGTTTTTACCAAAAATTTAAACGTACTAAGAACCGCGCCCTAAACAGTATACCTATATATCAAATACTTACAGATGACCGACAGGAAATCCCACCAGTCTAACACTCCATTCCCTTATACCCCATTCACACCGCACAAATAACCTGGGCCGATCCCATGTTATTGCCAGTTCGACCTGGGGCGGCGTGTGGTGTGAAAAGGCCATTTCGAATATCCCAGGTTTAGCAACCTGGAAATCCGACCTGCGATAAAAAAAGTGTTATTCCCGTGTCGGACCGGGGTTGCTGGGCAATGTGAACAGGTAACCCAGGTCGAAGGACCAAGGTCCCGTTCACTTCTATAGAGGAGGCAGCAGTGTCACCTCAACGCTACCTCCTCCCCCACCCTCTTCTGATGCGTGGCCGCTCCGCCCCCCCTGGATGACGTTAGCAATCCCGGGTGTGACCTGGCATTTGTGATGTGAAAAGGGTATTAGCCTGCTGGCCATAACCCTCCCCGATAGTTGCTAACCCTACCTTCTTCCAGTGGCTGACTTGGGTGTTCCCCAATGACTCACCATTCAGCATCCCAGCAGTCATGAATCTGGTGCCCCTATCCTTCTTGTTGGGATTCCAGTGTCGGTATTATGAACACTGGCATCCCATCACAATATGTGTGTGTGTATATAGCCACAAAGAGTAAACACAGTTGTTTGACAATAAATGGCTTCTCCCAACCACTAGCCATGAGTGAAAGAAATGTTTCATGAGTGAAAGAATTCATATTCTCTGACAAAGTAATAAATTCTACCAGGGTATGTAAACTTATGAGCACAACTGTATACATAGATATGTATGGGATGCGTTTAGCATCTTGATCTTTTTATGCATCTGGAAGCTTTCTAAAGCATGTATTTCAGGGTTGCCGACTCTCTCGGAATGGCCGGGAGTCTCCCGAAAATCGGGCCCCCCTCCCGACCCCCCGGAAGGGTGGGCAACCCTCCCGGATTCAGGGGGGACCCCCCCTGCGCCCCGGATCGCGGCATTAAAATGCTGCAATCCTCGGTTCTCAGAGGAGGGGGTGGAGCTAAAATGGCACAATCACATCATTTTAGCTCCGCCCCCTCCACGGAGATCAGTGAATTCGGTAGTTTTTCATCATGGGGGTGGGGCTTAGTGACGTCACACTTAAGCCCCGCCCCTGAGCGGCTGCTGGAACTTTCCTCTCCGGGCTTCTCCCAGAGAAGAGAATTATAAAGTCGGCAACCCTGATGTATTTGTATTCTACTTTATTAAAACTAATTTTTTATTTAATTTCATTAAATTACTTTTTCAGCTAGCTATTTACACCGCTCTTTGCAGACACTGCGAGTGGACTATTGCATTATTTGCTAGTTTATAATGTGCTGAGCATTAGTCACAGTGAGGATAAAGCTGCGCGGTCTATGCCAAGAGTGTTTTGGTAAATGCTTGTGGGAAAGTCTTCACTGTGTGACTGTTATAAGAAGGAGCGGAGCAGGTGCTGTGTGTTATCACAGCTGTCACCACATACTTCCGATAGACACCTAAACATCTTGTACAGAAGATTCCCCATATAGTTATATAGCACCGCAGTTTGATGTGGCCAATGATTTCGTATTATACAGATCTGTAAAAAACTTTACAGATATTGAACTGAAATATGTGGAAATAAACAAATGTTAAAAATTTTGGTTTAGGGCGACACATTTATTAAAACATAAAATTTGAAAACAATTTTTTTTTTTTACCTGTAAAACTAATCAATTTAGAATAAAACTGTCAGCCCTAAATTACTAAATTTGCTTATTACTGTCTGATTCTTTTGTATTTTGGGGGCAGATGTATTAAGCCTGGTGAAGAGATAAAGTGGAAGGAAATAACACACCAGCCAATCAGCTATGTTTAAAAAAATACAGTTGGAAGTTGATTGGCTGGTGCGTTATCGCCTTCCACTTTATCTCTTCACAATGTTTAATACATCTGCCCCTTTATTTGTTACCAGTTATTTATATAGCTCACACATATTCCGCATCACTTTACATAGAATATTTTGCCATTCACATTGGTCCCTGTCTCAGTGGAGCTTTCAATCTATGGGCCTGATTCTGATTCACTTGCAAAAGTAAATTCTCTCTCTAATGGACAAAACTATGCTGCACTGCAGGTGGGGCAGATGTAACATGTGCAGAGAGAGTTAGATTTGGGTGAGTTATTTTGTTTCTGTGCAGATTAAATACTGTCTGCTTTCATTTTACACTGCAATATAGATATTAATTTGAAGTACAAACCCCACCCAAATCTAACTCTCTCTGCACATGTTACATCTGCCCCACCTGCAGTGCACATGGTTTTGTCTAATAGAGCGGGATGTACTAAGGGGAAAATGCGGTAAAATCCCTGTTTTACCGCATTTTCCTATGTACTATTACCCGCCCCCCGCCTCGCCGAACCTCCTCTCCCCCTCCTTTGGGCTTACCTTCTTACAGGTCCTCCTGGACCCCGGAAGGTGAGCCCTTCCTCCCCCTAGCAACACAGCCGGATGTCCTTCCGGCTGCAGGGGGGAGGAGGAGGCGCCGGGGACAGCCTGCACTGTCCCCGGCGTGAAGGTAGTTTAGGTGGCAGGGAGGACACAGAGACCCACCCGCACACCACAGTACAGATATCGCGGGGGGTCTCCGTCACCGCACCATTACCGCATATGTTAGTACATATGCGCTGGCATCGCGGCGGGCGGGCAGCGAAGGGCGGCGAAGTATATTAATACATCCCGCCCATAGAGAGAGAATTTGCTTATGCGGAAATGCTGCTATGTTTCCAGTTGCACTCATTTCACGATATGTGTGGCTGAAGATATATAAAACCAAAATGCAGAGATCTCTCATTTAGGCCCACAGTGTACATGTGAATAGTTAAATACCAAAATGTGTAACCCTTTTTTTTAAGGCATAGGATCTCTTACCAGATACGATGAGACTGTTGTGTCTCCTGACTGGCAACAAAAACTCACCCCGGAGCAGTACTACGTAACCAGGGAAAAGGGCACGGAACTGGTAAGTGCTCTGAGAAACACGTGAATTCCTTGTTTATAAACAATGAGCAGATCTCGTCCATTGTTCCTCCAGCGGTTAAACTGGATAGAGAATCAATTTAACTTAATCTTAGTGAATTGTTTTTATCCACTTAACAGGATTTATTTTCCTCTCAATTTTTTTTTAAATATACCTAGTCAAATGTCACCGCCTATCCATGGGCCCCAACTGTAATAATATCACCTCCAGCACCCCCCCATCAGAAATATTCCCTTCCCCCCTCTCCAGTGGTAACAGATCCCAAGCATCATCAATTCCCAATCCCCTGGTAGTAATACTTCCCAGAATTCCCATCGCTTAATTGTTTTTGCTGGACAGCCAGCATAAGCAGCAACCTACCCACCCGCTGTACCAAAGGTGTCCCCCCCTTACTGTGATGTCATACCCCACTTACTCACCTAATTATGGAGCATGGGCAGAGGGGCTGTATACAATGGTATCCGGTCCCTGGGTCAACAATGTCCAGGTTGGCAGCCAATAATGGTCGGCAGTAACCACGTCAACACCTATAAATGGTCGACACTGGTTGACATTGACAGAAGGTCAACACAAGACTGTCGACCTAGACATTGTCAACCCATTATACCAAGAATGGGTAACCTTCGGCCCTCCAGCTGTTGGTGAACTACACATCCCAGCATGCCTTGCAACAATTTTAGCATGGCCAAATATTAAAAGTGAAACAGGGCATGCTGGGATGTGTAGTTCAACAACAACTGGAGGGCTGAAGGTTCCCCATCCCTGCACTATACCATAACCGTATAGAATGCTGATGTTTATGAAATGAAGTGCATTGTATATGTATCTAAGCACCGTAATAGAAATCCCGGTGCGTGAGACATGAGCATGTTATGGCACAGTAGCTGTGTACAGAGATGAAGCTGGGACTGTGTGACCAATCTGAATCAGGCCTAATTGTGTCAGGCTATTATTATTATTGTAACCTATCTGTTTCCGTAGCCTTTCAGTGGCATCTACCTGAACAACACGGAAGAAGGAATGTATCACTGCGTCTGCTGCACCGCCCCACTGTTCAGGTAAAACACAGTCATTTGGCTGATTGTCACCCTCCCTCCCCAGTGACAGCTCTGATCACTGCAATATGAGAATGCTGGGGGAGTAAAATAGAAGTGAAATCTTGGCTGTAAGAGTTCCCATTATGTCAGAAAAGATTCCTCTGCATTATTTGCTGTGAGGTAACAGAAACACTGACCCAATTTTTAAGGCTTCCCATATAATCTATTTAATGGAGTTATAAAATAAATATTTGTAGTGTAGCAAGAGTAGGGGAAGCTCCGCTATCAACTGCTGCTAAATAGATGATTCAAAATCATCGATGGTTTATGGTCGATGTAGAATAGATGGTTTGCCTCCATCGATGTCAAGCATAAACAAATATTTTTTTTTTAGTTATTTAATCTCCCTGCCGCCTGCTTCTCCCCTCACGCCGGGGACAGCTAAGCAGGCTGTCCCTGGCGCCTACTCCTCCCCCCCCCTGCAGCCGGAAGGATGTCCGGCTGCTTTACTAGGGGGAGAAAGGGCTTACCTTCTGGGTCCAGGAGGACCTGGACTAAGGTAAGCCAGAGGGAGGGGGAGAGGGGGGTCGGCGGGTTTGCGGCGGAGGCGTCGGGTGGCAAAAAGAAGCCCATAGGCTTCTATAGGGTATCGCCACCCAAAGGTGGCGATACCCTACAATGCGGTAAGGTGGCGGCAGGGTTTTAATACATAGGAAAATGCAGTGAAACGGGGGTTTGACCACATTTTCCCCTTAGTACATCCCGCCCTAAGGCTTGGCATGTGCACAGTGCTTGCAGGGCTTCATATCTGTATACACGTGTATACTGTATATAATATTTTTATCAGTTACAGTTTTATAATTAGCCGGCTGGCTGAGCGGTGTTACCTAGACCAATGTTAGGTGGATTTATTTCTATTGCTTTTAGACCAAATCTCAGAGCAGTGTTGTATCTATTGCCTATTACTTACTGTACATTAGACAGGATACGGTCACGAGGTCCACAAGTATTAGGTTGACACCACTAGGTCGACATGCATGAAGGTCAACATGCAGGAAGGTCGACATGACTGAAGGTCAATGTGGGTTAGGTTAACAGGGTCATTAGGTCGTCATTGGGAAGGTTGACAATCAAAAAGGTCGACATGTTTTTTTTTTTGAGCCGACATGTGCCGACAGCCGGTATTTCATGCCCTACCATCCACTAGGGTGTGGTGGGAGAATAAAATAGTGTTCCGAGCGCAGCGAGGCACCATGCCCGGAGCATGGCGAGCGGACGTGGTGCTACATTTTAGTGTCCATGTCAACTGTGTCGGCAATCGGGACAAAAAAAGTGAAAACCCCATGTCGTCCTTTTGACTGTCAACATTCCCCATGTCGACATAATGCATGTCGATCTAATGACCCTGTCGACCTAACCCATGTCCACCTTCAGTCATGTCGACCTAGTGGTGTCGACCTAATGCTTGTTGACCTAGTTGCTTTCTGTCCAGTGATCCATACCCCATGAGGCAGAGTGTTAGACCAGCGCCAACGAGGAGATCCATTTCATTCTAATAATATATGATGACATTAGCTGCAGATGAGTGACACAGAGTTGCAGAGCCGTTGTAGATAGGATGGCGGTTTAATAAGTTCTAGCAGAGGCCAAAGCCTCTCATCACTGAGTAATACAATAAATAGGCATTAGATATAAATGAAACAGAAAAGGCAGCAAGACCGTAGTTTTCTGTTGTACTCTTACCAGGTTCATGGTGCGGTTCCTTCCGGTATATTCTCCATTCACAATGAGGAGGACTCTGAAGATATCAACAAATGCACAGCTGTAGCAGAATGACATCAACAATTAGGAAAAAATATACTGGGCAATAATCTGATACTGGACGATTTATGAACCCTGGGGTATTTGATATTTCTGTGTGTTGTGTTTTTTTAACATTATTTGTAGTTCAGAGAAGAAGTATAATTCTGGAACTGGTTGGCCCTCTTTCTGGGAAGCGCATGGCACTGTCGAAAACAATGAAAGCAACACAAATATTCTCAGACGACCAGATAACTCGCTGGGATGCGCCGGAACGGAAGTTATCTGCAAAGAGGTAAACGTCATGATGTATAAGATGTTATACCTTCCACTGTACATAAGTAGTGTGACCAATATTGGTGCATCTGACGTTCTAGAAGTTTCCTGTATAATAAATGATTAGTAGTCAGCACATTTCTGGGACTTGTACATCTCTTCGTTCTTAGATGCTATTCTAATGTGTCCAATACGGTGGCATATAAAGGAGATTTCCAGCTTCCTTTCAGCTTTCTAGTAATTCACAACATAGTAATTTGCCAATAGGCAAATGGTGCTCTATATGCATTAACAACACTTCACTTGTAATATGGGTGGAGGGTTCCTCCTCTTTAACTTCAGTGAGATGGTTCACATAAAAAAAGGAAAACACATATATCCTCATGTAATGCAGTTTAAAATTGCATGCCAATTTTCTTTTGATTTTAATAATACCCCAAATGTTGTTATGAATTTGGCATGCGATTTCTTCAGTGCAAGGGGGTAAGGTGGTGCTATCCTGCCCAGAGGTATAAAGAAGTAGCAGGGAACAGACTACGGCAGATGGGCAGGAGATTTCCATTGAAATCAATAGGAAACCGCTGATTGGCTGAGAGCCATTACAGACCACTCTCTCAGCCAATCAGTGGCCACCCATTGAATTGAATGGGACTTTTTAGATCTCCTGCTCTCCTACCGGTGTTGCAGCCTGTTCTCCGTTGGAGCCACTCCTTTGCGACAGCCCTCACCCCGCAGTAGCCTCCAGGCGCAGGATCAAAGCGGGGAAAGCTTTGAACTATCAGGGAGAGTAAGGGGGTGCTCCCAGCACTGTCTGCTGTGGGCAAGGCCCCGCTGGCCCACACCTAGTTACAGCCCTGCACATCTCTCCCCTGGCTGGATTGCCTCAAGAGCTCACCTACAGCTTGGCAAACCAGATTGGCTTATAGTTTTGCTAGAAGGCATAAAACTCAGAAGACAAGCAGTATGCACTTACATGAACAACAGAAAAACGTGGGGTTGCAAAAGAGGAATCCAAAATATATATACTTTCCCCTGTGTTTTTTCTTTTTTAATATGTTACTAATGAGCTTAAACTAACAAAATCCTGTTATTTATGCTGTGTTTATACCTCTTTAGTGTGACGCTCACCTCGGTCACGTGTTTGGCGATGGCCCCGCCCCTACCGGTCAGCGATTTTGTATCAACAGTGTTGCACTTACATTCAAACCAAGTTAAATGGGAAGTTCCAGCACAAAAAACGTCAATTTATGGAATGTTTCTCAGAGTTTATTTTTGTTGTATTAAAAATGTGCTTGTCTCCCTGGAAAATCCCTTGATTTATATTTATTGTATGTTTACAGCAACCAGATATTAAGTATCACCCAAATTTATGTAGGCAGCAGGAATCTCCGGTCCCTGCTGTGATCCCTCCTGCACCGCCGCCGGCCGCATCCCCCATAGGTTTTTTATGGGGGATCCAAAGCTGCCCGATGTATCATCATCGGGCAGCAGCGCTTCGCATCCATGGGCTATCGCCATTCTGAGATGGAAGTAGCCCATTTCAGTGCGGTCAGCGGGGTGGGAGGGGGGTGGGGGGTCAGCGCTAACCGCGCATGCAAAGACTTCCTGGCTTCTGGCTCAGCACATTACAGGGACGGGCCCTGTCCCTACGTCTGTGCGGTGATACAGTCAGGTGATAGGATCTCATTTTACAATGTGATCCTGGGCGGTAATATTCCACCCAGATCGCATTGTAAATGCGATCCTTCATAAATGGGCCCCCAAATCTTTACCTTATAACATCCTCCAACTGTCACTGTAGGGAGCGGTTTGTTGCTATAATGAGTTGCTCCAGCATCAAGGAAGACAGGAGTAAATGTGTTGTACCTCATTATGCTGTACTATAATTATACATATGTCATATACGGAACACTGAGAGTCTCAAACATTCTCGATATACGGTCTGATGCCTGTTTATTGTATTGTATTTTATACAATAAAATTATTTGAGTACTTTCTACAAATGCCAAATGGCTCCATGATATAAAAAGTTGAAATATACCTGTAAATATCGGCTAGAGCAGTGATCTTCAACCTTTTTACCTTGCGGCACACTAAATAAGATTTTACAATTGCCAAGGCACACCATGAGATCCCCAAAGGGCAAAACACATTGGCCCCCACAGGAAAAAAACAAACCTATTGGCTCTCATATAAAAAACAATCACACTGGTCCCCACAGGTAAATAAAATACATTGGTCCTTTACATGAAAAGAAGAGACCGGTAAATAAGAGTTGAACTGGTGTTGGCTGTAAACTTGTTTGGGCATCTCTAGGTCTGGGGGCACACTTGAAAACAGCTCAAGGCACACTAGTGTGCCACGGCACAATGGTTAAAAAACACTGGGCTACAGGGTCCAATAACATGGCCAAGTGTGATCAACATGCACTAATTATGTCAGCTAAAATGATCCCTCATTATCTTTTACTGAGATCGTCAGCTTACATCATCGATCTATGGCACAAGTGGCTAAAGGGGATCTATCGAGGAGATTTATGTGGCCTGATCTTTAGATCAGTGGAGGCACTGGGGTTGGTGACTCCCGATGCGCCCAAGAGATCAGGTGTCACCAACCCCAGTGCCTCCACTGATCTAAAGATGACAGTGGGAGCATGGCTTTGGGGGAGTGGCCTCGTGGGGAGCTGAGGAGGGTGTGGGTTGCTCTTGGAGACTGTGTCTGCACTGACAGCTCCTTCTTAGTGACAGAAGTTATTGTCACACCTGGCTCCTGTCTCTATGGAGGTGTCGGTATTTGGCATTACCCACTGGAAGGGTGACACTCTAGTGCAGCCTGCACCACCCCCCCCCCCCCCCTTGTAATGCCACTGCTTAAGAGAAAAAGTGGAATAGTTGCCTGAGACAATCAATTAGCTTCTACCTATTATTTTATAGATTGTATTTGATAAATGATGGCTAAAAGCTTATTGGTTGCTATGGGTAACCTTTTTAGAAGGTTTGATACACCTCCATCTATCTCTTTTCAATTACCAGGGCAGATGTATGAGGGTGGATTAATAAGTACCTGTGTTAGAAGACAGGTGGCGTTGCTGAGGAAAGTTGGTGTTACTATCGTGTACTAGCATCTTTCAAACAACGCCATACCAAATTTCAGATCGATTCATAGGTTAGTTTTTTTTCCACCACGACAATGCCCCGGCTCCCTTATCCGGAATTGTTGCGGTCAAATTGCATGAATTGCGCTATGAATTGTTGCCGCATCCACCGTACTCGCCCGACTTGGCTCCCTGCGACTTCTTTCTGTTCCCTAACCTGAAAACGCGGCTCGTGGGGAAATTCAGCTCACACAAGGAGGTCATCATCGAGACAGAAGCCTACATGAGTTTGACAAATCGTATTTTTTAGATGGTTTAAAGAAATGGCAGCGACGTTGGGAAAAGTAGATTGTCGTGAAAGGAGATTATGTTGAAAAAGAAATAAAAATTGTTGTGAAAATTTTTGTCTTCATTCTTAACACAGGTACTTATTGATCCTCCCTCCTATTAAGCCTGGTGATGAGATAAAGTGGAGATCAAGTAGAAGGTGATAACATGCCAGCTAATCAACTCCTAACTGTCATTTTTCAAACGTAGCTGATTGGCTGGTGCGTTATCACCTACTTTATAACCACTTTATCTCTTCACCAGGTTATTGGTCACTGGACTCACTATATGTTTTCGTCATCTTGAAATTTAAAAATGTGTGAAAGCCGTCTAGCTTTATAGCTACGATTGGCCTGGACAGGCAACTGTGGCATTTGCCAGGACAACCGTAGTGTCTGAGTGTGTCGGTGGGATGAGATCAGTGGCGTAGCTATAGCTCCGCAGCCCCCGCGGTGACGGGTGTGAAGATACGGGGTTCTTCAATCACTCAGACACCGAGCAGATGAAACCAAAATATGGTTTATTTTTATCACAGCACACACATGTAGATGAAGACAGGAAAAAGATTCAAATGGTAGCATAAAAACATCCGGGTAGCAAAGTCCTTGTAGCATCACAGTCCAAATAACGAAACTATCACTTATTCCACACAGCAGTGATAGCAGATAAGTCCACACGATACCTAGACAGAGCATAACCTCTTAGTCCAGGACAGTCCATCAAAAATCTCTCCCTGGCTTGTGTGCCAGTCATTTTAAAAACTTCTAAATTCCCACGCGTCTCCATACCATCAGTGGGCTTGCACTCGATCTCGATTGGTGTATTCAAGAGTCAGGTATATCCCCCTCCCAGCTACTGCTGCTGCCCCCCCCCCCCTGCTGGGTCAGGCCCCAGAAAGTCTGGAAGGGGCCAGAGATATGCAGAGCAGTGTCAACACAAGATACAAAACACAGTCTGATTACATTATGTCCTGATTACCCCCTGTGAACATTTCCTGTTGATAGCAGGGGAATTGGATCACCCCCTGTGAAGATTGTCCCTCAGCTACCACCCTCCTGTGATAGCAGGAACAAAAGTATGGTAATTGGACATAACCTTTTGGTGAATTCTTTCCTGGGTATTTCCTGTCCGACCATATTTGCTTAACAGCATCTAATACTATGGTACACACAGATATGGGGGATAGAAACATCTGCAGTGAACAAGAGACCTAAAATGTACATTAATTACTGTGGAGTTCTACAGCCTAATACTATATGATCTGGAAATACACACAGATTTGGGGGATAGAAACATCTATGGAGAATAAGAGGGTACAGACGGACTAAAATAGTACATTAATTACTACACCTAATAAAATATCATAATTACAGTCTTACGGTCAGTTTGATAACCTCACATTCCTTCCCCTACTATTTTAGTTCCTGTACCAAGTTGTTCTGGAACCAATAACAACCTGTAGTGGGATGCAGAGCAGAGAATCTGAGGTTTGGATCTACCACCTGAGTCCCACAGAGTGGCATCATACCAAACCCATCTTGTAAAAGGCGGCTGGTTTGCAGAAGCAGCAAGGGCAATATCACAATATAAGTTATGCATGTTAACTAACAAGTGAGTTAGCAATCCCCCGTCCTCAAATGTTGGGTACCCCCCCTCTGCAACATCGTAAACTTTCACACCGGGCACACCTATAGGGTGTGCTAATACTTTTGCCTCTGGCACAATGGGGCAGGGAGCAGTTTCCACCTCCCCCTCTTTCCCAAGGAACATCTGCCAAACGGCAGCCCAATATCGGAGCTCTGGCCCTGGCTCTTCCGCCACTCTGTCAAGTCCTTCCCCCCTCAAACCCACACTAGGGGCATGGCAAATTTCAGTACAGCATTTGGTCTCAATGCCCAGGGCTGAGAAGGGACCCTCCATCAGGAACAATTCCGCTGGTGGCTGCAGGGCAGGCTGGTCCAAGGCCAGTACTACCCCCTCAAAAGCCTGGGTCTCACCTGCCGCTTCCTCTGCGCAGTCCTCAGTCTCCAGGATAACCACCTTCCCCAGCTGAATATGCTGGGCAGCCTGAAGCACGACATCATCTGTGACTGGTATGCTTGTGGCCTGGATGTTGTCGGATACTCCTCTAACCACGGTGATCTCCTCCTGGACGCAGTCCTCATAGATCCCCTGGCAGCAGGTTAATAATTCTGCATCTCCCACCTCAGCAAAAGGGAAGCTGTAGTGCAGCTCCTCCCGGGGTGCCTGGCTCAGAGGCCTCACTTCCTTCACGTTGGGGATAACCTCCCCCTGCAGAGAACACTGAGCAGCTTCCTCCCTAGGATGGGGGAGAAGCAGTTGCAAACGGTGCCTTTCATCACGCCCCCTGCGACACTGATCTTGCCATGCTGGGGTATCCAGGAGCCCGCGATCAATCGCCTCCTCCTCTGCCACCACGAAGCACTCCTCCAGACACTGCAATTGTTCCCACACACTCAACTGTGCACCGAAATGGAGGATCCATGCCCGATAATCAGCAAATGCATTTGTAGGATCTCCCTGATCGTGAAGGATCTGCTGAAGGATTTCCCCACGAGTGCAGGATCGGATGGGTATACCTCGCAGCTGACATTCTGCTATCAGCTCCTCCATACTCATTTCTTCAAGGGCAGTTAGGGGCCCCCCTGACAACGACCCTTCTCTTGCGGTAACAATTAATTCCGTGGCAGACCCCTCGGTTGTCTGCCCAGATTGCAGTAGCCCCCTTCTAGACCCTTCCTCTGGTTCTATCTGGGGCATCAATTTATTCTGGACTTGTCCTTCAGCCTCAGAATATTGTCCTCTTTGTAGCATCTGGGTAACTGTAGCAATCACTTCCTCTGTGAATTCTACAAACTCTGGCTCCCCCAGCAGATTCCACGAGGTGGCCTCACCTTTACAGTGCAGGAATGCATCCCCCAGGTAACACAACTTGTCCTGTATGCTGGATACTCTCCACCCGCTGATCATCTGCTGAGCTTCTTCCCAGTACTCCCAGATATACTGCATTTTCCTGACAATAAATAACAGATCCGGCTTCCCAGCCTGCCGATACACTGAAGAACCTCCATCCCTGAGCTCCTCTGCTACAGGGGTCTTGAGGCATCGATTTTCTTTCCTTGGAAACATTTTCCCTTTCACAGGACTGACACCTGCTCACTTGCTGAACATCACCTTATTGCATTTTCCGTTTCCTTACATATGGTCTGATCCTCTGTTCTCTGTGCTTTCTGTGCTCGATGGTTGGTGTCTGAATGATCCCACTGTCGCTGCCGCCAAATGTGAAGATACAGGGTTCTTCAATCACTCAGACACCGAGCAGATGAAACCAAAATATGGTTTATTTTTATCACAGCACACACATGTAGATGAAGACAGGAAAAAGATTCAAATGGTAGCATAAAAACATCCAGGTAGCAAAGTCCTTGTAGCATCACAGTCCAAATAACGAAACTATCACTTATTCCACACAGCAGTGATAGCAGATAAGTCCACACGATACCTAGACAGAGCATAACCTCTTAGTCCAGGACAGTCCATCAAAAATCTCTCTCCTGGCTTGTGTGCCAGTCATTTTAAAAACTTCTAAATTCCCACGCGTCTCCATACCATCAGTGGGCTTGCACTCGATCTCGATTGGTGTATTCAAGAGTCAGGTATATCCCCCTCCCAGCTACTGCTGCTGCCCCCCCCCCCCTGCTGGGTCAGGCCCCAGAAAGTCTGGAAGGGGCCAGAGATATGCAGAGCAGTGTCAACACAAGATACAAAACACAGTCTGATTACATTATGTCCTGATTACCCCTGTGAACATTTCCTGTTGATAGCAGGGGAATTGGATCACCCCCTGTGAAGATTGTCCCTCAGCTACCACCCTCCTGTGATAGCAGGAACAAAAGTATGGTAATTGGACATAACCTTTTGGTGAATTCTTTCCTGGGTATTTCCTGTCCGACCATATTTGCTTAACAGCATCTAATACTATGGTACACACAGATATGGGGGATAGAAACATCTGCAGTGAACAAGAGACCTAAAATGTACATTAATTACTGTGGAGTTCTACAGCCTAATACTATATGATCTGGAAATACACACAGATTTGGGGGATAGAAACATCTATGGAGAATAAGAGGGTACAGACGGACTAAAATAGTACATTAATTACTACACCTAATAAAATATCATAATTACAGTCTTACGGTCAGTTTGCTAACCTCACATTGGGGAGGCGCAGAGAACATGTGGGCGCCGGGGGTCTGCGGAGCTATAGTTACCGCACTTACCCGCTGCTGCCCTGCTGTCATGGTCCCGTCTCTCCCGGCGCCGGCTCCTGCAGCTATAATGAAAACAGACACTTAGAAAATGGCTGTCCCCAGTTTTCTGTCTGCAGTATGGGGCAGCCATTTTCTAAGAGTCCGTATTGATTATAGCAGCAGGAGCCGGCGCCGGGAGAGACGGGACCGTGACCGCAGATGCGGCCGGTCAGGTAAGCCGAGAGGAGGGAGGGGAGAGAGGGCGCCGAGGGGAGGGAGGGGAGGTGGGCGCCGAAAAATCTGCGGCGGGGGGGGCGAAATTTAGGTAGTTACGCCGCTGGATGAGATGTGCTACTACACTTTACTTAACTTTACTTACAGAGCCCCCGTTATTCGCGGTATGCCAGGTAGAGAAGGAGAGGAGGGGGAGAGAGAGAATGGGACAAAGGGGGGGTTGGTTTTACCTGTTATCAGCAGCTGCAGAGAACTCCTATGGGGACAGACACTTCCCGGTATTAGGTTTCACCCCCTAAATCACATGAATCTCAGTACTCAGAGATGCCCCACATCTGCTATATCCTCCTTACAGCTGCAGCCTTGGAGTAATGAGAGAGAGTGAGGACTGGTGGTTGCGTTATTGAGAGTCGAGAGAGGAGCTGAGCTGTGGGGGTGTCTGATATTAGGTTGGGCCTGTGCACAGTAGGCACCTCCGTGCGCACTCCTATGCTATAAAGGCTGTATGTGACAAGTTAAAATTACATGATTCTACATACTTTTTATCAATTTTAAAAGAAATCAAGAAATACTTGAAGATTACATCTCTAATAAAAAGGGACCCAAACATGTGGTCCAATTGGCTGTATGAATGATGGGCCTCATTCAGAGATGGACATAGTGCAGCTCCTGCTTCTTTGGATTTCCCACCCCTAAACAGTGACAGTCTGTGGCTTAGAGGGCGCTGTGTGAGACGGCGATGCCGGACCCATTCTGCGCACACAGGTCCGGGCATTTGCAGGTGCCCCAAAATCAGAGATGTACACAAACCAGAATAACAGAAATCACAGCAGCCTCATGCAAACATTGGTCCCCGTGCGAATTTAGACTAGCTGCAAACGAATAACGACCTGCATAAGGTATATAGTGGTCATAAACAAGGCGGTCCTGCAATAAATTTAAATTAAATTAGCATTTTTGATCGCAGGCCGTATGCAAGTTAATTGACAGGAAGCCAGAATTTAAAGGTGGATACCGGTCATTTTCTGGGAGTGTCAGAGGTGTGGTCAGGGGTTCGAGAGGGGGGGGGGGGGGTGTGTGTGACATCAGCCCCTATCAGCCGCCCAAGTAAGTCCTGGACTACGCACAGACTGCACACAGTGGAAACATCATCTGACGCCGACGGTGATCGGCTTGCAAATTTCCGATCCAGATAATTTTCTCAAGCCGTGCTAAACTATTTGCAGACTTACACCGGGCTGGATTTCACTCTGTCTGGGCAGTGTATACCTAATCGCAGTGGACTTCAATTTAACAGACCAGCGACCAGGTCTGAATAATCACCCCAGTCCTCAAGTACCCCCAGCAGTACATGTTTTCCATGTCAACTGGAAGGTGAACACAGGTGTACTCATTACTCAGGTAATTATTTCACTTGTGAGTCTGTGAGGAGACCTGCAAAATGTGCACTGTTGGGCAGTGAGTAACCAATAGGCTGATTAGGCTGCAGCCTAAGGTGCCAGGACTTGGGGGGGGGGGGGGGGGGACGCTGGCATGTTTAGCGGATATTTTGAGGATCTCTCACAGCCAGCAACATTGGCACTCAAAGAGTTAAACCAAACACAAAATCACTAGTCAATATCGAACAACATCAAATTCGATTTTGCAATCAAAAGCAAAATGTAATATTAGTAATTGTGGGATCTGGTGATATTCTGGTGTCCATTGGCTCCGATACCCGCCGTTATCAGGGATTAAGCTTCACTTGTCTGATGCATGTGAAGCATAATCCCTGATAAGCAGCCACCAGATCCTGTGATACCACATGGGATCGGGGACTTACGCCCTCATTCAAAGGATAACACTGATGACCTGATTCTTTTGTATCCCCCATTTTGTCAGATGTACGCTATAATTATACAAGTTTCTTCTTCTAGTCCATCCTTCCCCATGTCAGATCTTACTATTATTTAATGAGATAATAAGCAATTCCTCTATTTACTCATTTTTAATAGCATCAATAGAACGTTGTCATCTCCAGGAGGAAGCTCCCATTATCTCTGCACAGGGCATGGAAAGTGTGAGCTGGGAGCGATTGGGAATTAATAATGACAATTAGCTAGTATGACAAAGCCAGGTAACTCGGGGCATTGGGATTTTTCTCCCACGTATTCAGGATTCTGTGTGAAATTCAGAGTTAATTAATAATACAGAGCCATTATCTGGGTCTTTGTGTCATATTTGTTGTCAGAGCAAATGCCAGGAATTGTACGGAGTCTAATTTGACATATTGTAGACATATGGCTTGCTCAGCACCTTTCATGTTAATTGCACAAGGTAGCTTCAAGGAGCTGACATTATTGTTGGGCGCATTGGCATGTAAATGTCCCTGGCACCATCTCATTTCCATTTCAATGTCAGGAGATTGGCAGCTATACACCTGTCAGTCTTTTGTTTACTTACCCGTTCTGCTTCAGTTCCCGGAACTCTCTGGATCAGTGGTTCCAAACCTTTTTTAATCTCCCGTACCCCGTAGGCTTTTTATATATGAGTACTCGTCCTCTCAATATGAAATATCCACAGTACTTATGAGTGGAGTGGTATGAGCGGTATATGTGTCCTTATGTGTGTCCTTATATTAAGGAGTAGTGGATGAGTAGCATGCGGTCAGGAATCGTATCCCTCTGTGGGCCACATGTATCATGCTTCAAAAAGTGATACAGTGGAGAGTGATAAACAACCAGCCAATCAGCTCCTACCTGTAATTTTTTCAATCCCAGCCTGTAACAGCAGCAGTTAGGAACTGATTGGCTGGTTGTTTATCACTCTCCATTGTATCACTTTTTGAAGCTTGATACATCTGGCCCTGTGTCTGGCCGCTGGCTGTGTACTGTCTCCGGGGTACCCGCAGGCGCCTTAAGAATTAATGCCGCTACTTCCTCCACCCGTGTCAGCGTGGGGCAGATGAACACTGATGCCTGAGGGCAGTGTAGGTAGCTCCCAGTGGATTGCTGGTCGGGCAAAAGCATAAGGAGATGCTGATGACGCTGCAGACTGAACCGGAAGTGACGCAACGTGTTGGCAACGGGAGACTTCGTCTGCCATCAAGAGACTTCCTCTTCTTCCGTCATTGCCAATAATATTTTCAAGTACCCCCAACCAGTCTGCAGGGTACCCCCAGGGTAAGCAGCAGCAATGCACACTCCGCATCTGATCCAGGACCCTGGTGCAGAAGTCTTACTGCCTTGGCAGTGGGGAGGCATGGGGGTATGGCTCCCAAGGGTAATATGATGAGGTGTCAAGGTTGTAGTCAACATGCAATCATCCCTTATTTGGGATGTACCTATACTAGGGCTCCATTTACCAAATATACTTAATTCCATTGGCATATTTTGTTAGAATTACAGTAACATAGCCTCCCAACAATTGTATAGGGCAAGATGTAATAAGGTGCGATTTTTTTAGACAGCTAAAAAATCACATCAAATTGCACATGTGACACATGATTTTCAGAGGAAAATTGCACATGTAATAGGGGGCAATTGCTTAGAACATTTCGGACTATTTTTTTAGTAACGGGAAAGTTCAAATTTAAAGTCTTTTTTATTTTATTTAATTTTTTTTAAGTAAAAAACGGGAGTTTTCCCCTTTTTTTTAAAGCAGCAATCATTTACACCGCAAAACCAGGTTGATGTTGTCATGTAATTGTTTGGCGCTTTTAAAAAAATGGGAAAACTCTCCCAAAATCTCTCACTTTCTGATTCTCACACCTTATTACATTTGGCACTGTGGCTCGAATTAATATTACAGTGATGTGATTGGTTAAAATTTGATTTATTACCACCCATTTCAAAACAGTTTTCACACAGATGGACAAGAGCAAAGAGGCGGTTAGATCTTAGCAAATAGTGCGCTCAGGGGCTCATTAGATTTGGTTGCATCCATCTTAGTGTATATATAATACACACCCGAAAAGGGTTAAACATCTGTCCATATGCACACTTGAACACATTTTGCACTTACAGCCAGTGGTGTAGCTAGGTGACACGGCACCTGGAGCGAGGGCATGTTTCGCGCCCCTCCCCCCATTTGTAATAGGTGAGGCTCCTGCACAGTGAAAAGGGGGTGGGGCCTAACATTATACCACACGCCATAATGCTCATTGCACATTTTAGCGAACTTTGTAATACCAATTACACATAAAGCCACATGCTGTAATGCCAATTACACATAAGGCCACACATGATGCCCATTGCATAGTATATAACGAACTGTAATGCCCATTACATACTATATAACAAACCGTAATGCCCAATACACATTTGCCACATAAGTGCCACTTACCTACATGCTCGATGCCACGGGCTTCATATTCGATGCCAAGGGGCTTCATGCTCGTTGCCAAGGGGGACTGAAATTGCTCATTGCCAAGGGGGACTGAAATTGCTTGTTGCCAAGGGGGACTAGAATTGTTCATTGCCAAGGGGGACTAAAATTTGGGAACCACTGGCTTAACCAATTGCTTTACTTAAAATGTCAACAAAATAAATGCATTCATGCAGGTACATTGATGTTTCTGTGATGTGTGGTCACCGTTATAATGTTAAATAATGGCAGAGCAACATAAGTAAGGTTACATAACGTCCATAAGGGTGCTTCAGGCTAAATGTTACAAGTGCAACAGTGCTCGTCAGATGGAACACCTACAGGGCCCATAACTGAATCAGCTCCTGAATGCTCTAATATTTATTAATAGTATCAAATATTTTGCAAAGTTTTGAGCATAAAGTGGACACACGTTGGAATTAGGGGCATCACTGGGGTCAGTAACACCGGGTGCACTAAAAAGCCACTCCATAAAAATGCCTCTTAAATAATGCGCAACCAAAAAAGGTGTGGCCTCACGGATAGGGGGCATGATCTCACAGGCCGACCCCAGTTTTCTCACATTGTGGGTGAAGCTCTCTCAGAATGATCCGGTGAAACTTCTCAGCCAGAGCCAGTCCCTGGCCTCTGCACTCACAGACAATCGAGATGACACATTGCTATTTGCCAAGAGGAACAGATGGGGCGTGGCCTTGCGGGAGAGCTTTGGGTATAGGCCACGCCCCTTTCATTAGGCCACGCTCACAAAATTTGCGGCGCGCATATGAGTGTCCCTCCTGCCCCTGAATTAAAGTTGGGAGGTATGCCCAGGCCCAGGAAATATGTACGGCCCCCCACACCCCCTCGGGGCTCTGCATGTCACCCGGCACAGTGGTGAGCAGGGAGCGGGCAGGGGAGCAGGCAGGGCTAGCGGTGTAGGGAAGTGCAGGGCTGGCGGGTGAGCTGTAGGCTCCCTGCATGTCACCCGGCACAGCGGTTAGTGGGGAGCCGGGAGCGGACGGGGGAGCAGGCAGGGGTGGCGGTGCAGGGAAGTGCAGGGCTGGTGGGCGAGCTGGCAGGCACGGCTCCGGCGCCCTCTGATCTTCCGGTAACCGGAGCTCGTGCTCCGTCCTCGCTACGCCCCTGCTTACAGTTCTTAATGTTGAACACTGGAGGGAAGTGGCTTAAAAACTTAGGCTGAGAACAGTAAGGATGTACAACTATGTGTAACCTGATGGGTCCATTCGCAATCTAATCATAATCTATTATTATTGTTATTATTATCATTTATTTATATGGCGCCACAAGGGTTCCGCAGTGCCTGACAATACATAGATGAGCAAAAATAAGTGATTGACAGTACAAATACAAATTAGGACAAGTACATGGTAAATAGAAAAAACAGTTGCACTGTTGCTATTTTAACAGTCGCAAAGATATACAGTATTGTTAGAGAAGCACATGGGGAGAACGGGCCCTGCTCGTCTTACAATCTAAAGGTTCCGATGATTTTTTTCAGTGTGTGCAGTCAGTGTGTAACCCAGGACTGATGAAGCTGAAGTCCCTTTTTTTATATTTTGATACCACTTTAATGTGTGACATAAATAGACATGGTAATGCACAACAACAAATTTGTAGTCAACATATTTGTTTTGTCACGTTGCATTTGCAAATGTAATGCTGCAAATACTTAACATTGGGCTGGTATTAGGGAAGCCAATCCCGGGGCATTTTTTCAATCCCGGAATTCGGGATTGAAAAATGCCCGATCCCGGGATTGGCTTCCCTACTATTAAAAACCCACCTCGGCCGCCCCGCATATTTACTTACAGATGCGTGGTGCGGCCGGGTGGGTGGGCGAGATAGGGTGATGGAGCCCGGGCTGGTCCACTGGTGGCCCGGTGTGCCGGCAGGTCCGCTGCTGGGCGGGCGGGCTGGTCTGGGGACAGGACGGCTGGGCGGGCTGATCCGGGGACAGGATGGAGGCAGACAGCCTGTGCGGCCTGAGCAGCGTGACCTCTGACGTCGTCACGCTGCGCGGCATGCGCAGTCTAATCCCGAAATCCCGGGATTGGAAACTACAATCCCGGGATTGAAATCCCGGTGTTTTGGGGGCCAAATCACGGGATCCCGCGGATCCCGATCCCGGGATTGGCCACCCTAGCTGGTATATTAAGTTGGAAGCAGCAGAGATATCGACAGCACTATAGCAGCGATGTGAGGGGAGTTCCTGAGCGGTGACTTGGAGGTAACAGGGGCGTGGCTAAACAGTGGCATTGGGTGCTGGGCTTGCTTACAATGGGCCTAATTCAGCTCACTAATAGATAAATTGCAAATAGGATGGTTATGGAACAGCTGTGCATGTGCCGCATTCTCATTGCGAAAGCACGCACAAAAACAACGACTGAATATGCGAACAATAGCAGTCGCATTTGGACTGACAGGAAGTCAGCATTTTTGGGGCTGAAACATGGAGTTTTCATGGTGTGTTTGTAATAATATATGTGTGCCAAGGTTTTTTTGGGGTGGATATCTGACCTCAGCGATGACCACTTCCAGCCTGTTTCTTTTGCAGATTAGGGGAAGCCATAAGGTGCCCGTACACTTATCCAATTTGGGACAATTTTGTCCAACGGATCAGGCAGAGAACTCAGTCCTAAAGCGGATGTGTTTAAACATCCCCTCCATCCTGATGCGCTGTCCCATGCGCATTGGATTGGAGTGGGGAGGTTGGACGGCTGGGGTGTGGTATATTAGGCCGACAGTTGGGATTCCGACAGTCATTAGTCAGACGTCGGAATCCCGACTGCACAGCGTGGGGAGCGCAATGAAGCCCCTTGCGGGCATGGTGGCGAGCTGCGCTCGCCACCTATTTTATTCTCCCTCTATGGGGGTCGAGGGAGAAGTCGGGATTTCGACATCGGAGGAATGACTGTCGGAATCCCGACTGTCCGGGAGCCGTCCGGCACCCGGACGGCTGCACATTAAATTTATCGGATCAGACCGATTAGTTGCACATAGGGATGCCAATCCCGGGGCATTTTTTCAATCCCGGGATTCGGCTGCGCAGCGTGACCCTTGACCTCACGTGACGCTGCGCTGTGCAAAGCCGTACCACCGGGGGGGTCAGTAATAGCAGCTGGGCAGCACATATGAGCCACGTAAGGTGCTCAGCGCTGCCCGGCTTTTAAAGAATAAGTGAATTTTCCATAGCCGCAGTAATCCCGGAATCCCGGGATTAAGAGCTTCAATCCTGGGATTCAAATCCCGCCTATTTTAGGCCAAAATCCTGGGATCCCGGGATTGGCCTCCCTAGTTGCACATTGTGGGTGCATTTTAGCACCTGCAATAAGTTGGGTCCGATCCTAGGTGTGTGGGTCCGATCCTAGGTGGGAGGCTGCTGATTGGCTGAGAGAATTCTGATGTCATCAGCAGCCTCCTTCCCCCCTTTGCAGTGCCGAGTAATTCTGAACACTCGCAGACCAGCGAGCCGATCTGAATCACGCCCAATATCACAACCATTTTTAATGCCATATATGACTTTGTACTAAAACATCCTCCAATCACCATACAAGTCAGAACATAAAATCTTTCTAGCTAGAGTATGTAATGATAACATTGTCTAGTGAAAATGATTAAACTTGACAATAGCTGCGTTTATATTCCGGGACAGACAAATCATTGTGTATTTTTTAGTAAATTGCTGACTGGGTCAATATTCCAAATGGGGAGGGCATTCTCCTGAGAGATGGGGTGTTCCTTCTGTACCCATACAGTCCATTGTAGCCAATTACAGGTTTGATGGAAGATAAGAACATGCCGTGGCCTCTGACGTGTTCTGCAGAATGACCTGAGACATAAGAGAAACGATGGTGGTTACACAGAATAACCCGATCATATCAATAAGCGTGCATGCGGCAATAATCAATGATCACATAGATGTGCATTATTCATAGAGGAAGATGCACTGACCCTATGTCTGCTGTATACACTGTGCAGTGGTCCCAATGGCTACCAGGGATGTCGTGTTGTGGGGCCCAGTCTTTGGTCTCTTCAGAACCCCTACACACAGTGACACCAGCCCTCTTCCACCCTGATCATCGTACGGAGGCCACTGTTTCACAGACCCCACAAACTGTCTTTTTATTCAGATAACACTATTGAGTCTTACATTTGTACCACCTGGGCCTCCAGTGATTGGTGCTAGCTACATCCGAGGGGCGGAGTCTAACCTCAGACTCCAGCAAAGCATTAATGAGCTTTGTTGTGAGACCCAAGAACATTACACATAGGCCCTAATTCAGATCTGAATAGTGCAGGTGGGGCAGATGTAACAGGTGCAGAGAGAGAGTTAGATTTGGGTGGGGTGTGTTTAAACTGAAATCTAAATTGCAGTGTAAAAATAATGCAGCCAGAATTTACGCTGCACAGAAACAAAATAACTCCCCCAAATCTAACTCTCTATGCACATGTTACATCTGCCCCACCTGCAGTGCACATGGTTTTGCCCATTTTGAGAACAAATTTGTACTGCGATCAGATCTGAATAAGGGCCATAGTCCACATCCTGGAGCTGGAGCTGAGGAGACATCAGTGAATTGTGAGATATCAAGTGCCGTTACGGTTATAAAGACTATTCCACTGTACATTGTCAGACATCACTTTAAAAGTCATGTTCCCCACCTAAACCTTATCTTAGTAATAAATGCTACCTTATTTTGGCACATTTCTGATTTGATTATTGTCTGTCTATTAGGGAGTTGAATATTTGTCTCTCTGCTGTGGTGTGAAAGTGAATGTATATTGAGTGCTGCTAAAGTGAAGAACTGGGGCAAGAGCCTATCTTTCTGAGAAGCTGTGTACACACAGTGTGATTTCGGCTGTCGATCTAGCCCCCCCATGCCATCCCTCCCTTCTTGCCAGCCGATGCAGGCACCCGCTGATATCGATTTGATATCGGGGGCCACAGCATCTGTGGTAAATCATTTTCCATAACATCATAAACAAACAAAAATAAGTTTGGGTAACACGCAATAAACTACAGTACCTGCTCCACTGTTATTTCGGGTTAGCAAGTAAAGTGCGGCTGCACCTTTATACTGGAATCGGTCCGCAAATTCACCGTGGATTGATGTTCCTCCGTTTGACTAGAAGAACAAAGTGACTTACTGTTATTTGTCATGTAAAATAGCCATGTATATTGTTCTTTGTTACAGCAAGTTTCTTTAAGCAGACTCTATTAAATATGTCTGCCTGGTGTCCTTACGTGGGGTCTGCTCTCATTTATATTTTCTACAAAGAATCCCCCCACATAGCATATTCGCCAACAGAATTACACAGCTCAGTTAGGCCCAGATGTACTATGCTTGAAAAGTAATAAAATGGAGAGTGATAAAATACCAGCCAATCAGCTCCTATATGTCATGCCACATGAAAAATGACAGTTAGAAGCTGATTGGTTGGAGCTTTATCACTTGCCACTTTATCACTTTTAAAGGCTTAGTACATCTCGCTGAGTACCACATACCATTGTATGAAAATGTATTTATATAGAGCTTTCCTCTCCCAAGAATCAAATTTGCTTTACATACATGGTACATGGGGGGGTTATTCAGACCTGATTGTTTGACTGTGAATTTGTAGGCTGGGTGATTATCAATAGAGTGTGCATGCTTATGGCACGTAGTATGTATACGCGAGGCGATCCTGCTTATTTAATCACTAGCCGTCCTAAAGTTGATTGACATGAAACTGCTGTTTGGGGGTGGTAACCGGATGTTTTCTGGGTGTCCGGAATAATGCAGGTGTGCTTAGTACCACATTGGAGGGGAAGGCTTGTGACGTTAGCTTCTGTCGCAGCCGCTGAGTAAGTCCTGGACTATGCACAGACTGTAGGGGTTGGGTACAGGATCCTGAAAGTCTGCACACCGATGGTCAGAACACCGTCAGCAACATCCCTACGGTCAAAATCCGGACACTTTTTAGAAAGTAAGCTAACCCTACTCCTTAACCTTTCTGTAGCCCTCACTTCCCGCAACCTAAATCTCCCAGCAACCTAACCCTTACCTTCCCCTTCTACAGCCGGGTGTGGTATATTTTTCCGACAGTCGGGATTCCGACAGTCATTACCCAGACGTCGAAATCCCGACTGCACAGCGGGGGGAGCGCAATGAAGCCCCTTGGGGGCACGGTGGCGAGCTGCGCTCGCCACCTATTTTATTCTCCTTCTATGGGGGTCGTGGACCCCCACGAGGGAGCAGTCGGGATTCCGACGTTGGAGTAATGACTGTCGGAATCCCGACTGTTGGGTCGCCGTCCGGCACCCCTACAGCCCAACCCTCCCCGCCATACCTACGTTTTTGAATTCTGGCAGTTGGGATTCTCAGCGGTGTCAGGATTCTGACGCCAGTGTTCTGACCACCGGTATCTTGAACGTCGGGATTCCAACTACAGTACATCCAGTAGACAGACTCCAGCACACAAGTGACAAGAGACTTGCAAAACTGCAAACAGAACAGAGGTCACATTAAACACTTACCTGTCCTGTCCTCTTTAGCAGCGGTGGCACAGGCCTGTTCTTGAAATATCCGCTAACATGGCGGTCCTTCTGGGCATTGTAAGGTGGTATAACAGAGCCAAGTTTTGGTAAGGAGAAGCTGTAGTCCTTTGCAATACTTTCCGTTGCCACACAATCCAAAACAAATCTTTTCTCCTTTATCCGAAGTTCTGCTAAAGATGGGGAAGGTGCAAAACGACTTAAATAGCTTAATTCTATTTTCCTCTGAGAGCCTGCGGACGCCGCCATTGGAAAGTGAAATGTTCAATGCTGTGTATATGTCTCTGTCTTCTGGGTAAGCAGTGCACAGTGGTCATTTGAAGGCAGAGGGATGTGTTGCTATAGCCACACACAAACACAAGTACATGATTCTCAATTACACTTTGCTCTCTGTATAAGTTTCCTGAGCAACACACTCACACAGTGGATCTATTCAGCCAGCCTGTGACACCATGAGACAATGGGCCTAATTCAGTAAGAATCGCATATAATTAGCTGCTCTCAACAACTTAGAATATGCAATCCTTAAACAATGCAACTGTTGGTAGAGGCGGAAACTACTTCCTTCCTGATTTTCGATTGCATCAAACTGTGACCATTGGGCACATCATGGCACAGTCCTTGGACTGGCCACTCCCGGCAGATGCCTCTGTACACATCATACCTCCCAACTGTCCCGATTACATCCGAAAAGTCCCACTAATTGGAGACTGTCCCGCTGTCCCTCCTGCAGTTGACAGTGTCCCGTGGACAGGGGGGAAGCCGAATATCGGTGATCGGCGAACAGATGACATGCTCTCGGCACCTATTTAGTGCGGGGAGGGAGTCGAGGGCTGCTTAGCTGCTCAGGGAGTGCTGGGCGCGCCCACATATTGATGAAAAATGGTGGACACTGTGCTAGGCCATGCCCCCTCTGTTGGCTGACATGCCCACCTCACTATAAGCCCCACCTCCTTATCAGGCTGCTCACGCCTAGGGCGCTGCAAATCACAATTCCCAAGAGACCCAAGTTGGGAGGTATGCAGATCAGCGTACTGGTTTGTCCGATTCTTTAAGATTTTAAATTTGTAATCCCCTGACTTTAGAACACCAATATCAGAGACATATGGACTATGGGGTTGGTGGCCAGAGTAGCGGGAAGCACCCAAGAATGGTAGGTGAAGACAGCTTTGATGCGTGACGCTAATCACGCTACAATGCGGCGTGACATAATAATTTACATTGCCAGTGTTTCCGGGGAGGGGGGGGGAGAACAAGAAAGCTGATCCAGACTTCCGGCGGGTCTGCAAATGCAGAGTGACCGGGAGCTGTTGCACGGCAGGACAGTGGTGCAAGTAGAAATTTTTGCTCAGTGGTACTGATAGTGAGCACCGCAGATGTGCTCCAAAAATGGGTGTGGTCATGTGTCATCGGGGGGTGTGGGCACACAAACTAGGGGAGTGGCTACATGATAATAGGGGCATGGCAGGTTATGCCACACCGTAATGCTTATTACGCATGATGCCACTCCCCGTAATGCGCCCATTACATATGCCACACACTGTAATTACAGATTTTGACACATGCTGTAATGCCCATTACACATTATGCCACACACCAATAATGCCCATTACACATTATGCCACAACCGTAATGCCCATAGGCGTGTGCAGCACATTTTATTAGGGGGTGCACCGTCAAAGGGGTGTGCCTAGCACCACCTATTTGGCATGTCTAACACCGCCCATTGGGTGTGTCTCACACCACCAATCAGGCGTGTCTACCATCCTCTATTGGCACTCGATACAATATAAAACGTCTCTCTCAGCGACACCATAATCTCCTGCCTATTTCAGTTTTAATCTTATAATTACTCTGTGTAATAGTACAGGCAAATAAAGTCACAAACCTATATCGATGACGCAGCTATGTAGTGATATGACAATGGTCTATTGCAATTAACAATGAAAAACACACATAATTGATTGGTGCTTCTTTTAATGGAATACAGTTCTAAAAAGCAAAGTCTTTGATAAAAGGTATTGCTGGTATTGCTAGAGGCAGGGAGGTGTTCATAAGGGTGGGCACAGCATTAGGGGTGCACCCTAACACTCAATGTGCGCACACCTATGGTAATGCCTATTACACATTATGCCCCACACTGTAATGCCTATTACACATTTTGCCCCACACTGTAATGCCTATTACACATTTTGCCACCCACCATAGTGCCTATGGGCCTTATTCTGATCGGTGCGGCCCGATCAGAATATGCGGCCGCGACCGTGCAGGCGAATCCCCGCCTTCCATACGGATCGCCACCTCCCGTCCGTACGCGGATATGTGGCGATCCGCATGAAATTGGACGGGGATACGCCTCCTCCGTCTTGGGAGCAGCCCCTGCATTCGATGGTCGCCGAACATCGAATGCAGGGCCGCACGCTCCACCAGGTCCCGCAACACAAGACCACACGGACACTTGTCCGTGTGAAATCTTGTATGGGGGCGGGCAGCTGACATCCGGCGATGTCAGATGCCCGTACCCACGCGTCACGGCCTCATTACCATGCATACGCCCCGCGTTTGCATGGGAACGCCCATGAAACGCGGGGCGTATGCATAGGGTAATGAGGATAAGTAGCCCCTCACGCCCCTCTACGCCCCCTGTGCGGCGTATAAAGAATCCATGCGGCGAAATCGCCTGCACATGCGCAGAGTGACCTCTGCACATGCGCAGACAATAAACATCGGCGGCCCGTACGCAAGCGGGAATATCCGCACCGATCAGAATAAGGGCCTATTTCACATTATGCCCCACACCATGCCTGTTACACATTATGCCCCACATGGTAATACCCCATGCGCATAATGCCCCCTGCAATGCCGCTTACATGCTTGACACCTGCAGTACTGCTAATACCTAAAGCTCCCTTTAGTGCCTCAGACCTAATGCCCCCTGCAGTACCTCAGACATAATACCCCCTGTAGTTCATCACTGACACTCACCGCCCAGGGCATCCTTCTCGGCAGGTCACTGAGAGAGGAGAGCAGATTGCAGGCTTCTTTTACGCCTCCAGCTGCTATTTCAAATATGGCACCAGCTCGTGAGCCAATTGGAGCTCGTGGCCCGGCCCGGCACTGCGGCTGCCGGTATGTGAGCTCTAGTTGGCTCATGAGCAGCTGCCGCAATTCAAATGGCAGAGGGCTGCTGGAGAGTTTGGAGAAGCCAATGCTCCTCGGATGAGTTGGCCGGTGCACCCCCAGACCACCCTCCAGTTTTGCCTATGCCTGCTACATATCCTGACATAGAAGATTAATCATGATTATGCTTTTGCTGCTGTAATAGCAGGTGGCAGTATAATTATTATACATCTTAGAGCTGAGCCTCCTATTTATTATCTTGTCTCTCTTCCTGAATTATAATCACTCCAGCCACGGTCTCCATTCCTTTCAATGGATCCTCATGGATTTGATTGATATGATAAATAATTCAGTTCAGGATTTTTATGCACAGCAAAACACAGCGGAAGATTATAGAATCATTACTAAAAAAAAACAAAATACAGCTGTACCCAGACATCTTCCAACATGACCGTCACTAATATTACTGGAGAGTATTTACAACCCAATGTAGAAAAGGTTCTCCTGTCATTTAATTACATACAATTGTTATAGCTTTAAGCCATGTACAACCCAAAATAAATAGCTTTATTGATTGTGAAATAAATAATTTATTTAATTTGCATATTTAATGAGATGTGAATTTGCAGCAAAAAAAAGTGCGATATGGTGCAATTTTTTTTATTTGAAAATGTGCGATTTTGTGTTAAGAAAAATGGAAAAAAATAGTGTGGGGTCCCCCCTCCTGAACATAACCAGCCCCGTGCTCATTGAACCAGACCTGGTTCCAAAAATATGGGGGACAAAAAGCGTAGGTGTCTGCCATATTTCTGAAACTAGCCCCGGAATCTTGGATCGGTCCTGGTTCCAAAACTAAAAGGGACAAAAAAACTGGGGGTATTTTGAACCAGCACCGGGCTCCAACAACCCACAGTGTCATGCCACAGCCGGGGGACAATTTTTACATAAGGTCCCCCGGCCTATTGGCATGCGCACATTGAGTGCTAGGGGTACACAGGCATCCCCTAATGCTGTGCCCAGCCTTATGCACACCTTCCTGCCACTAGCAATACCAGCAATACCATTTACTAAAGACTTTTGCTTTTTAGAACTGTATTTCATTTAAAGAAGCGCCCATCAATCAATTAGGTGTGTTTGCATTGTTAACTGTACTAGACCATTGTCATATCACTACATACCTGTATGTATGTTTTGGACTTTATTTGCATGTACTGTTACATAGAGTAAATAGAATATTAAAACTGAAATAGGCAGGAGATTAGGGTGTGACTAAGAGACGTTTTATATTGTAACTAGTGCTAATAGATGATGGCAGACATGCCTGATTGGCGGTGTTAGACACACCCAGTTGGCAGTGTTAGACATACCCATACCCAGGTAAAATCCACCACTGTTCCCTGCCTAAGTGAACCCAGATGCAATCTGTGAGACTGCACTGGCTTCACTGTGATTGGCAGTGACTTCTTATTGGAAGTCCGACCTGCCAGTCACCCAAGGCAGTCCCATTGGGAGGTGTTCCATCCCTCCAGAATGCCTCTACAGTTTGTTTAATCACTGTTGTTTACAATTGTAAAGCGCAACGGAACTTGCTGCGCTATACAAGAAACTGTAAATAAATAAATAAGGTTGTGGGGGGCACCAGTCCGAGCTATTACTACATAAACTGCATTGGCCACAAGAGGGAGCCAGAGAGCTGCAGAATTCATATATTCCTTTTTACTAGCGCTTTGCTTCCAAACTAGTAAATGCATTTTACTTTTATGTAAATGGTCAATAATGGGTTTCTTTACGAAGTTAGGAGTTCAATTGAAGATGGGATGTTGCTATGGGAAACCAATCAGATTATATCTATTATCTTCTAGAAGGTGCTAAATAAATAATAAGTAGATTCTGATTGTTCAATAGAACTCCCATCTTAGTAAATAAACCCTTAAGGGACAACCATAAAAAAAAATCAAAAAAAATCTGACTGATAGTGAAAAGTAAATGATTTGCTTGTACTAATAAACTTCAAACATCTTGTGTGTAACATTGGCTTATTGTAGTTGTATTCTAAAGAGTACATTCATACCACTTTCACACTGCCTAAACGTTTTAAAAAACGGTATTTTAAAACGGTATAAAAAACGGGTCTGAGTATTGACATTGCAGTAGATTACCGTTTTAAATACCATTTAAATACCATTCACATCAGTCAACCCGTTTTAATCCCCTCAACACGTTTCAAGGCAGAATGCAGGCGACAGCCTATCACAGGTCTGTAATCTGGTGGAGTGAACTAAAGGATCCATCGGGCAGTGGCGTAACTATAGCACCGCAGCCCCCGCAACTGCGGGGGGGGGCGCTGTGCATGTGCGGGCACCGGGGGCTGCAGTGCTATAGTTACACCCCGCCGCAATCTTTACCTTTCTTCAGTACGCGCTGGTCCCGGCTCCCTTCTTCTGCTATGAGGACCACCACAAAATGTCCGCCCCCATTTAGCAGACAGTTCTCTGAAACTGTCTGCTGTATGGGGGCAGACATTTTGTGGTGGTCCTCATAGCAGAAGAAGGGAACCGGGACCAGCGTGTACTGAACGTAGGTAAGACTGCGGGGGATGGGGGGGTTTGCATGGGCGTCGGGGTGGGGGATGGTGCGGCGGGGTGGGCGAGCGTGCGGCTGGGTGCGCGGGCGGGCGTGCGGCTGGGTGTGCGGGCAGGCGTGCGGCTGGGTGGGTGCCCTCCCTTTAACGGCAGGGGGGGGGGGGCAAAACCTAGTTACGCCACTGCCATAGGGGTATTCACCCCGACACTGTACACTGATGGTCTCTGATCCCCTGGACTGAGTATCTAATTCTTGGCTTATATCCCACATACAGGAGACCCAAGCACCTCCGGGAGTGGTAATTATGTACAACTGAGCAATATTAACAAAAAAGCCAACTAATGCTGTTTAGGCTTCTATCAGCTTATTGAAACCTACTTCCACTACTAAGACTAACCACTCTCTGGGAACTTCTAAGCGAATTGTCATCTCTCGCTGGGCCAAGTTTATTACAGTTGATCTTCACAATCTAGTGAAGTGTGGAATAACCATTTTTATTTGGGTCTAAGCATTTGGTCTTACAATATTGCGCTATAATATTACTTGTGTTTTTATGTACCGCTGACCGGCCGGTTATTAGCTGGTTCCTAATATAAGGAGTTTTTTTGTGTGATTATTTATTTATTCTTATATATCTTTTATTGTTGTTTGTCTGTCTCATTTTTATGAATTCAATTGCAACATTTTTTAGTTAATATTGTGTCAGCTTACACTGGTTATATTGCAGCATTACTAGCGCTGTCTCCAATTTTCTATTGGTCTGTTTAGGTCTGTAATCTGTTGTTTTTACTAAATACCGTTTCAGAGCCATTCTCACTGCATAAAAAACGGCTCTGAAACGTGTAGGACTCTGCTTTTTAAATGTTTTGAAATACCGGTTATCTTTAACCGGTAAATCAACTCTGGCACTTTCCCACTGCAGCCTTAAACGTGTTGAAATGGGGAAAAAACGGCAATATACCTTTTTACAAGTACGGTGTGAAAGGGGTATTACTATGCCAGTTTGTCAATGCTGTTGATTATCAGCAGCACTGACCAATAATTCCAAAATGGCAAATGGTATAGAACAGGCATGTCCAAACTGTGGCCCTTTAGCTGTTGTGAAACTACAAGTCCCATCATGCCTTGCCATAGTTAGCAAAACTGTGGCAAGGCATGATGGGACCTGTAGTTTCACAACAGCTGGAGGGCCATAGTTTGGACATGCCTAGTATAGATGCTAAACAAGCCTGGCATTGATTCCTGTTCCTATTCGGTTGTCGTCAGCTTTGTCAAAACAGACAATTCAGCCATGGCCAAAAGTTTTGACAATGACACACATATTAATTTTCACAGTCTGCTGCATCAGTTTTTAATTATTATGGCAATTTGCAAATACTGCAGAATGTGAGGAAGAGTGATCAGGTGATTTGAAATTAATTGCAAAGGGCCTTTTTGCCATGATAAAAGAACTTAGGACAGGGTTGCCTACCTGACCCCCTCCTTCAGGGAGAAAATGCTCTGTCCCTGGTGACGTATGATTGCCATCACCTGTGAAGATCTAGGTAATTGATAAGAAAGGTGTCACCACAGGTGATGGCAATCATACATTACCAGGGAAATCCAGGAACAGAGCATTTTCTCCCTGAAGGACAGGGTCAGGTAGGCAACCCTGACTTAGGAGCAGGGGCGTAACTAGATATTCGTAGGCCCAGTAGCAAAAGTATGTGAGGGCCCCCTATTTAGCAACTGATGGTGATAATTGTATGTAAAACATATTACTTAGAGTAGACAGTAAAGATAGCAGCTCCACCCCTTGCACCTATGGTAGTTACATCCTTGCTTAGGAGCCTACCTGCTTGGTGAGCATCGATTTTGGCCAAGTTTTTGATGGTGGGGGGCGTTTTACATTCCATTATGGATAGGCAGGGGGTGGTTTCTGGGGTCCATCCAGCATTGTATGGTCATGCCCACAAAAAGGGGGCTCGGCCATAGAAACGCGGCCATGCCTGCCCAAGACGGACAGCTGACATCACATGACATCGCATGCGATGTGTAATCGTATGCATTCGCTCGCATTGTGTCTTTTTGTTGGTGGTGGGGGTGGGGGGGGCATGAGTTCCATTGGGCGGCTTTACGTGCTCACTAGGCAGCCTCAATCGCAAAAAACAACATTTCCACTGCATTTCAGCCCTGACACAAAAGGACCAGCTGACATCGTGTCCGTGATTCTCTCGTTAACACAGGTGAGAGTGTTTGACGAGGACAAGGCTAGAGATGAAGCTGGATACACACCTACAGATTTATCTGTTCAATCTATCTTGTAGAAACAAAAACATGGAAATTTATGGGGAAAAAAGGCCAATCAAAAATTTGCTCCCAAACGCTTGAAAACAGACAATGGTCAGCTAGACAGATTGGTTAACTCAATCTGATGTTTCTTTCACTTAGCGACGCTTAGGATCCAGTCTTTAACCCTTTGAGCGCGGACATCTCTGCGAGAGGTGCACAAAATATCCGCTAAAAATGCCAGCGTTTCTTACATTTGTTATATAAAGTCAAATAAAAAACGTTTTGTAAAAAAAAAAGATAGTTCTTATATAAGGTAAACATGGCAGGTCACTATGATGTTTGCTTGGCAATTTTCAAACCAGGGGCGAAATGTAATAGGGTGCGATTTTTTAGACTAAAAAAAAATCGCACCAAATCGCACCTTTAAAAATCGCATTTTTTGCCGCGAATTCGCATATGTAATGAGATGCGAATTAGCGGCAAAAAAATGCGATTTGCCGCGATTTGCCGCGATTTTTAGTCATGAAAATGTGCGCATTTTCAGTCATGAAAATGTGCGCATTTTTATAAATGCGCTTTTGTGCAAAAAAAAAAAAGTAAAAAAAAAAACGGCGTGGGGTCCCCCCTCCTAAGCATAACCAGCCCCGGGCTCATTGAGCCGGACCTGGTTCCAAAAATACGGGGGAACAAAAAGCATAGGGGTCCCCCGTATTTTGAAACCAGCACCGGGCTCCAACAGCCCGCGGTGTCATGCCACAGCCGGGGGACACTTTTTATACAAGGTCCCCCGGCCAAAACATGAGCACCGTGGCTGGTCAGCCTTGGACGGGGTACCTGGAGGAGTGGGGACCCCCCCAATAAAGGGGTCCCCCCCCCCAGGCTTCACCCGTCCAGGGCTGAAGCCCGGGGCTGTCACCGGCGTCCGTGGCCAGTGGACGCCGGCCTGATAGGGTTAAATCCATCATACATATCATTACATTGCTTTTTACCGGCGAACTACAAGTGCCAGCAGACCTCCCCCGCATGCTGGGACTTGGAGAACCACAAGTCCCAGCATGCAGGGCATTAATGGGCCCGCTGGGACTTGTAGTCCACCTGTAAAAAGAATGTTTATAAAAAACACACACACAGAGAAGTACAAGTTTATTACACACACACACCTCAATTTTACACCAGCATACTTACCATTCCTGGATCCAGCGCTGGTCTGGCTGCTTTACAGCCGGCTCCCCCCGCACTGACAGGCAGCGGGGAGAACCGCTTTCTCCGTTGCCTGTCACCGGCTTTCTCCGTAGCTTCTGTAGCTCTGTCCCAGTGCTACAGAGGCTGAGAGCGTGATTGGCTGAGCTACAGTATGCGTCTCCATGGAGACGCATAGCTCAGTCCTGATTGGCTGAGCTATGCGTCTCCATGGAGACGCATACTGTAGCTCAGCCAATCACGCTCTCAGCCTCTGTAGCACTGGGACAGAGCTACAGAAGCTACGGAGAAAGCCGGTGACAGGCAACGGAGAAAGCGGTTCTCCCCGCTGCCTGTCAGTGCGGGGGGAGCCGGCTGTAAAGCAGCCAGACCAGCGCTGGATCCAGGAATGGTAAGTATGCTGGTGTAAAATTGAGGTGTGTGTGTGTAATAAACTTGTACTTCTCTGTGTGTGTGTTTTTTATAAACATTCTTTTTACAGGTGGACTACAAGTCCCAGCGGGCCCATTAATGCCCTGCATGCTGGGACTTGTGGTTCTCCAAGTCCCAGCATGCGGGGGAGGTCTGCTGGCACTTGTAGTTCGCCGGTAAAAAGCAATGTAATGATATGTATGATGGATTTAACCCTATCAGGCCGGCGTCCACTGGCCACGGACGCCGGTGACAGCCCCGGGCTTCAGCCCTGGACGGGTGAAGCCTGGGGGGGGGGGGCCCCTTTATTGGGGGGGTCCCCACTCCTCCAGGTACCCCGTCCAAGGCTGACCAGCCACGGTGCTCATGTTTTGGCCGGGGGACCTTGTATAAAAAGTGTCCCCCGGCTGTGGCATGACACCGCGGGCTGTTGGAGCCCGGTGCTGGTTTCAAAATACGGGGGACCCCCAGATTTTTTGTCCCCCGTATTTTTGGAACCAGGACCGGTCCAAGAGTCCGGGGCTGGTTTCAGAAATACGGGGGACCCCTATGCTTTTTGTTCCCCCGTATTTTTGGAACCAGGTCCGGCTCAATGAGCCCGGGGCTGGTTATGCTTAGGAGGGGGGACCCCACGCCGTTTTTTTTTTTATAAAAACACTTTTACACATTTTTATTAACAGAACCATGCACAGATCTCAATGATCTGTGCATGGTTCTGTCAAATTCGCCTGTCAGAACCTGGTCTATTTTTTTTGCGATTTTTGGTAACATTGACCAAAAATCGCACCCTATTACATTTGCGAGTTGTATACTTTATAATGGGAAAACATCTGGATGCGAATTGAAATGTGACTAAAAATCGCACTTCTAAAAGTGCGATTTCGCGGTAAAAAGTGCGATTTTTTACCGCGATTTTCAACCTATTAAATGTGCGATTTTCGGAAAATGTGCGATTTCGGCCGTTTTTGACCAAAAATCGCACATGTCTAAAAAATCCCACTCTATTACATTTCGCCCCTACTGTATTTTGAAAAATTCCTTTGGCACTCAGTGTTAAGACTGCTGCAGCTCATAAAACATCCACAAGAGGGTGCAGTATAACAAAGTAAGTGACCCGCGGGTACAGCGACCAGCAGTTGGAAAGGCAAAAACATTACTATAATCTGAAAAGAAGCTTTCACACGTTAATAGGGTTATTGTATAACGGCACATTAGTGTTCTTGAGTATGTAGTGGCTGCTTTCTATGACATAATTAAAGGTACAATAAATACTATACAAACTTGTGTTGTATTTTTTTTTTAGAAATGCATAAATTGTTTTTGCTACAGGTGCAGATGCTCTATGGAAAGTGCTGCATTTACTAATGTGTTTGACTTGGACAGAGCTCTGTGTCACTTTGCTGATCTCGGGGCTAAATAAACCAGACAGTTCACCATTTGCTGCAGTTTATCTCCTAAATAAACTTCAACATTCTTATATCTGTATCTGGGACACAGAGATACAAATCATATTGTTCAACTTTCAATGAACTGCTGAAACTAGCATAACAAATGAGGGGGTAAATGTAATAGGGTGCGAATTTGTAAAAGCTGCGATTTTTCAGTCCAACTATTGGCATATCGAAGATTTTCCACAAATCTCACATGTGCAATTTTCTGTAAAAAAAAAAAATGTTTTTCTTGACCGAAAAATTGCACTAAAATCCTTTCCAGATGTTTTCTCATTGAAAACATCATGTTTAGCAAATGCAATAGGGTGCTAAAATGATGAAAAAAAAACGCACAACAATAGACCTGCTTCTGGTATATGAATTTGACAGCGCAGATGAGTGAGATGTTTCCATCTGTAAAAGTGTGTAAAAGTTAATAATATTTTTTTAAAAAAACACCGTGGAGTCCCCACCCAGGAGCATAACCACCCCCCATGCTCTTTGAGACGATCCTGATTTTAGAAGTACAGGGCAAAAAAAAGAGTAGGGGCCCCCCATATTTTTAAAACCAGAACCGGGCTCTTGGACTAGTCCTGGTTCCAAAATAATGGGGGTGTAGGGCTCGGACATTTTTTGGAAACACCATTACTGCCTCACAGCGCTGAGGTCACGGGTTCGATTCGCACTATGGCCCTAACTGTGCAGAGTTTGTATATTCTCCCTGTACTTGCGTGGGTTTCCTCCGGGTATTCCGGTTTCCTCCCACAATCCAAAAATATACTGGTAGGTTAATTGGCTCCCAACCAAATTAACCCTAGAATGTCTGTGTGCGTGTATATGTGGTAGGGAATATAGATTGTAAGCTCCACTGGGGCAGGGACTGATGTGAATATTCTAATATTCTCTGTAAAGCGCTGCGGAATATGTGTGCGCTATATAAGAAACTAATAATAATAAATAAATAAATAATAAAGCCACAGCCAGGGGACACTTTTTATACAAGGTCCCCCCGGCCAAAGCATCACCTCCTGACTGGCCCCAGGGTCCCTGCGGGTTATGGGGACCACCCCAATAAAGCCCCCCCCCCCATTCTCCCCAGGCCACCCTTGACCAGGACTAAAGCCTGGTGCTATCCGCAGCACCAGTGGTTGGTGGGTGCCAGGGTAATAGTTTTTTTTTTAAAAAATAGCATTGGGTTCTGCTGTGGAACTAAAGGTCCCAGCAAGATTTCCCCTCAAGCAGGACTTGTTGAACCACAAAATAAAAACACACATACTGTACAGAGTATAACTTTAATACAACATACATGCATGCATACATACATACATACATACATAGGCTCCTATGGTGGGTATCCACTACTGCAGTAAGGGTGATTTGTTGGTCCAATTATGGGTGGCAAACAGCCTAGCAGGCGCACAGCCTGATAGGTACCTAATGGATATATACATGAGGAAGGGGACCGACCTACGTGTCAAGATAGGTTAGTATATATACAGTATATATATATGTGTGTGTGTGTGTTGTGTGCATGTAAGTCACCCGGAGGAAACCCACCAAGTATGGGGAGAATGTGCAAATGCCGCACAGTTAGAGCCATGGTTGGGATCAAAACCTCAGTGCTGTGAGGCAGTAACACTAACCATTACACCATCCGTGCTGCCCCAGTATATTCTCCCCATACTTGCGTGGGTTTCCTTCGGGTACCCTGATGTCCTCCAACAATCCAAAAATATAATGGTAGGTCAACTGGCTCCCAGCAAAGATTAACCCTAGAATGTCCGTGTGTGTGTGTACATGTGGTAGGGAATATAGATTATACAGATATGCTATGATACCTAAATCTATGGGTGCTCTGGCTGCCTTGTGCCTCAATCTTTCAGAAGGCTGAGGTAAAATTATGTCCATCCTGTAAAGAGATTACCTACCTGTCCATTTTATATATTTTGACCACACGAATATGAGCCCTTGTTTAATGACTTAGGCCCTGTGCGGTCACTTCAGCAGATGCCAGATGCCCGCCCCCTGCACCGGCATCACCGGCCCATTTGAATGGGAACGCCCACCGTTTTCATGGGAACACCTATGAAATGCTGGGCATTCCCATATGCTACGCCCCCGCCGCTGCCCCACTGCCCGCACTGCCTTTATACAGAACTTGGATTTCCTGACCAATTCATTCATTTAAGGTCTTCCGATTGTTTTTAGTTTACCCCTGAGGAAGTCCCTTAGTGGACGAATCACGTCGGGTGTTACAACACGTTCATAAATGTACAACAAAAACAACTTGAATAAGTTTTATCCAGCTGAAAGACTTTTAATAAAGAAAAGAGGAAAGAAACATTGATACAGACTTTTGGGTCAATTATTTGTGACATCTACAGAAAGGTTTAAAGGACTGTTCTATATTCAGGGCACCACTCCACTACTGTATATGTATGTGTGTATGTATATATATATATATATATATATATATATATATATATGTGCATGCTCATACCTGGACACAGGGATATACTTTCTGCACCCACATAGTTGTAAGTAAAATACCCTAAGGCCGGTTTCACACACTCCGACTCCTGCCGGACGGTGAAATCCCGCATGGCCAGGGAGCCGTGCCGCATACATTAGTTGTGAATGGACACTATTGTGTCCATTCACACGGGACGGCCACGGCCCGGCCGCACGGCTGCAGCCGGATCCCGCCACTGGAAGGGACAGCTGCAGGGCTGTGGCCATCCCCTCCTTGATAAACTACTGTGTGCGGCACGGCTCCCTGGCCGTGCAGGATTTCACTGTCCGGCAGGAGCCGGAGTGTGTGATACTGGCCTTAGGGCTTTTTGACACTGTCCGGCTCCCGCCGGGCAGCAAAACACCACACGGCTAAAAGCCATGCCGTCCGTGCAGTCACTAATGGGCTGCTATGTTGTGTTTCACAATGGACAGTCACCAGGGACGTGCGGTGAGGTAAATGGCTGAGGAGTCCCTGGCACGTACCAGTGCCAGATTTGCACACAATATATGAGCCCAGGGGTACATGCCGGCATTATACACATGTGCTTCCACCAAGAAATTAACCCTAGCAAGTCTGTGTGCGTGTATATGTGTTAAAGAATATAGATTGTAAGCTCCACTGGGGCAGGGACTGATGAGAATGTTCAAATATACTCTGTAAAGCGCTACGGAATATGTATGCGCTATATAAGAAACTGTTAATAAATAAATAATAAATAAATGTGCAGCAGTATATACTGCTGGAGATTCACTGAGTTTTGATAAGAGATGTGCAGAAAAGGTAGCCAGGTGAGGCACTGCCTCACCTGCCATAGACTTTTTACTCCAGAGTTTTGACTATAAAAATGATTTTCATAATAAAAATAAGATTTTTTTAAATATATTCTTTGTATTTTGGACATACTGTATAAATTCAAAATTATCGATGGTTTATGACCGATGTCGAATACTTTTGCCATCAATGGGGGTGAACCAGATGGTTTCCCTCCATCGATGGCATGGCAAAACAATGTTTTGTTTTTTTAAAGTGCCGGGACACTGAGCATAGCTCTGCCCCCCGACACCTGCGAAGCCTCGCCCCCCATTTTTTGATTGGCACACAAACACAATGGATGACCATCGATATGTACAAATATTGATGGTCATCCATTGCATAGTTTAGCACTATAGATGGTCAGTTGCCGAATTTTCATCGATGGCAACCATCGGTGGCAAAAGCAATGATGGCCATCCCTACAACACAGTGAGAAATGCTGCTGCATTTACTTCATCCAGCTTATTAATAAGCGCATAATTTATCCGGCTAAAAACCGGAGCATGTGAAAGGTTCTGTCATCTGGCAAAAAAACGGACAAAGTTTGTCCGGCTTTTTACCGTCCGGTCAAAACCGGAGTGTGTGAAACTACCCATAAGACACATCCTCACCTGTAGCAGTTCATATGTCTTTTATTACATTCGCTGCCCATGTGCTAAGATGTACATTGGGAAATCTACACATCAATTCAAGGAACGGATGGCTCAACACAGAAGTGCCATCCGTTTAGCTTTATCAGGAAAGATCGTAGATCAGCCGGTGGCTAAACATTTCAAAGAACATAGACACAGTTTAGCCCAGTTCTACTTCAAAATGATAGACCATGTTCCACTTAACCTGAGAGGGGGTGACCGTGACAGAATCCTATTGCAGCGCAAAACCAAATAGATCTCTGAGCTCAACACAGTGTTATGCCCAAAAGGCTTAAATGAGTATCTGTCATTTACTTGCTTCTTATAACCTACTCTGCCCACTATGAAGAAACTGTTATTAATTCAATGAAATATTCCTACACTTGTGAATAAATTACATTGTTGCAACTGGATTGGAATGATCTGTAACTGGTCACACAATGTAACTAATGTGTCTCTGCTAAATTGTACACTGCCCATTTGATGGCTATTTATAATGTTTTACAATCTCTTTTACATTTTGTGTCTCAAATGCATACTGCATGATATTAGGGATGCCAATCCCGGGGCATTTTTTTAATCCCGGGATTGGCATGCCTAAAAGAAAATTGCCCCTGTGCCCCACACTGACTGAGTTTTGGGGAGGGGGCAGGTGGCAGCAGTGCGGAGACAGGCGGCTAATATGACATGTGGGTGGCCTGGCAGGGCCACACACTTACTTTTGGGGAGCGGTGGAAGCAGGCGGCATCGACGCTGAGGTAGGCAGGCGGCTTCAGTGAGGATTCAGGTGGCTGGGAGAGGCACGGCGGCGAGCGGTGGTGCAGTGCTACGCCAGGTCGGGAACAGGCGGCCAGCGTCTGAGTGAGTGCTCAGACTCTGTCTGGCATTAGACTGCGCATGCGCAGTCTAATCCCGTAATCCCAGCATTGGATACTCCAATCCCGGGATTGAAATCCCGGATGTTTTGAGGCCAAATCCCAGGATCCCGCCGATCCCGATCCCGGGATTGGCCACCCTACATGATATCTGTTAGTATATCTGCTAGTATATCTTTGTTTACTATTTTTCATATATTTCTGTACATAAGTCGGTGATGTTTTTTGTTGTAAATTGTGACTAATTTTTTAGCCAATTAATGATGATGCATCAGCAGCGGGATGGTCTGCACCTGATGACATCACCCCCGGCACGAGGTTTGCAAAGGGTGCTTTTTTGGCTAATTAATGAGCTACTGTCTGTTGTTTATGGATTCCTGATGACGGTTTAAAATAAACTGAAACATAGATTTCAGCACTTGCATAAGTGTATTCATTTCTTCAAAACCCAAGAGTGCTTACAATTTTATAATTTCTTTAAAAAAATAGAAATAACGTCCGCAAAACTACAATGTTCCCTGAGGGTTAGGAAACACAAACCACAATATACTCCCCAAATAGTGGTTCAGCAGCGTCTATAACTTATATTATAATAATAGGTACTTGTGAGTTATCTGGGCGTCCGATTTTTTGATTGTATGCCTTAAGTTAAGGCATACAATCAGATGCGATGCGATGCGATATCGCATCGCATCGCATCGCATGCGACCATCGGATGCGATGACCCGATTTTTCCATAGGAATCAATGTTAAAATGGACTGAGTCCATTTTAACATTGAATTCAATGGGAAAAAGGGGTCCTTTTCATACCCCTACTATCCAAGTGGGCATGGAGTTGGATATAAACCTGTGGCGAGCGTAGCGAGCCACCGAGCCCGAAGCGTGGCGAGCGAAGCGAGCCCCGCGAGGGGACAGTATTCCGTGTCCCCTCGCGGGGCTCGCTACGCTCGCCACGCTTCGGGCTCGGTGGCTCGCTACGCTCGCCACAGGTTTATATCCAACTCCATGCCCACTTGGATAGTAGGGGTATGAAAAGGACCCCTTTTTCCCATTGAATTCCATGTTAAAATGGACTCAGTCCATTTTAACATTGATTCCTATGGAATAATCGGGTCATCGCATCGCATCGCATCCGATGGTCGCATGCGATGCGATGTCCCGATCCGACCCGATTTAAAAATCGGACGCCCGGATAACTCACAAGTACCTAATAATATATAATAAAGTCCATATACAGTATTTCCATCCAGATGTTACAGCAGTACAGTAATGTCCCCTAGGGACATTGAAAGTTGGATGAAAATATATGGACTTTATTATAAGTTATAGGTGCTGTACCACTATTTCCATCCAGATGTTACAGCAGTACAGTAATGTCCCCTAAGGACATTGAAAGTTGGATGAAAATATATGGACTTTATTATAAGTTATAGGTGCTGTACCACTATTGGGGAGTGTATATATATATATATATATATATATATATATATATATATATATATATACACACATACACACACATATATATATATATATAATGCATAAAGTGTGCCCAAATGAAAAGGAGGCTTTGTTGAGGTGGCGTTGCATCTCATTGCAGTGGGTTATTGTAATTGCTGATGGATGGCGTTTTACCCAGCATCCATTGTGCATCCGACCGTGCAAAACAACTTTCCAGAAATGAAGAAACTGAGGCAAAGCCATTCACTACACGTGCGCAACTAGGAAAAACACCACTCAATCTATCGCCAACACATTAACCCACTGCGATTAGATACAATGCAGCCACTGCAAAAGTATAATTTTAATTTGGGCACACACACATATGTCTAGTGTCTGTGTGTCACTGAAACACTGCCACCTGCTGGCAGCATTTGCTTCAAGTGGGCTTACTAGTATATATATATATATATATATATATATATATATATATATATATATATATATATATATATATATAAATATATATATATATATATATATATATATAAGTCCGAAAACGTCCGGCACTCTGTAATATAGAACAACTTGCTTCGGTGCGCATCCAAAATAATACTACATGTAAATCCAACCAGGCTGGCTGTTTCCAGGTCCTCCAGGGCTGAGGCATAGGATATTTCATACGCTGATGTACCATCTAAAAGCTCCCTGAGGAAGGTCCGTTTGTGGACCGAAA